>NC_082675.1:59155000-59780000 GCF_025265405.1 Mesoplodon densirostris | reverse complement strand
AAAAAATGGACGGATAGAACCCTGGGACAAATGCTGGAAGCAAAGCTATACAGACAAAGTCTCACATAGAAGCATATACATACACATTCTGAAAAAGAAGAAAAGGGGAAAAAATCATAAATCTTACTCTCTAAGTCCACCTCCTCAATTTGGGATAATTCATTGTAAAAATAGGAAAAGGGGAACAAATCATAAATCTTGTTCTCAAAGTCTATCTCCTCAATGTGGGATGATTCGTTGTCTATTCATGTATTCCACAAATGCTGGGTACATCCAGTTGACTGTGGAGCTTTAATCCACTGCTTCTGAGACTGCTGGGAGAGATTTCCCTTCCTCTTCTTTATTCTCACAGCTCCCGTGTCTCAGCTGTGGATTTGGCCCCGCTCTGCATGTAGGTCGCCGGAGGGCATCTGTTCTTTGCTCAGACAGGACGGGGTTAAAGGAGCAGCTGTTTGGGGGACTCTGGCTCACTCAGGCCGGTGGGAGGGAGGGGTAAGGAGTGTGGGGCTAGCCTGCGGTGGCCGAGGCCGGCGTGACGTTGCACCAGCCCAAGGCGTGCCGTGTGCTCTCCTGGGGAAGCTGTCCATGGATCCCGTGACCCCGGCAGTGGCGGGCTGCACAGATTCCCCAGAAAGGGGGCGTGGACAGTGACCTGTGCTCGCACACAGGCCTCTTGGTGGCAGCAGCAGCAGCCCCTGTGTCCCACACCCGTCTCTGTGGTCTGTGCTTTTAGCCGAGGGTCACGCCCATCTCTGGAGCTCCTTTAAGCAGCACTCTTAATCCCCTCTCCTCATGCACCAGGAAACAAAGAGGGAAGAAAAAATCTCTTGCCTCTTTGGCAAGTCCAGACATTTTCCCGGACTCCCTCCCGGTTAGCCGTGGTGCACTAACCCCTTCAAGCTGTGTTCATGCCGCCAACCCCAGTCCTCTCCCTGCCCTCCGACGAAACCCAAAACCCAAGCCTCAGCTCCCAGGCCCGCCTGCCCCGGTGGCCGAGCAGACAAGCCTCTCGGGCTGCTGAGTGCCGGTCGGCACCGATCCTCTGTGCGGGAATCTCTCTGCTTTGCCCTCTGCTCCCCTGTTGCTGTGTTCTCCTCCGCTACTCCAAAGCTTTCCCCCTCCACCACCCACAGTCTCAGCCCGTGAAGGGGCTTCCTAGTGTATGGAAACCTTTCCTCCTTCACAGCTTCTTCCCACTGGTGCAGGTCCCATCCCTATCCTTTTGTCTCTGTTTATTCTTTTTCCTTTTGCCCTACCCAGGTACGTGGGGAGTTTCTTGCCTTTTGTGGGGTCTGAGGTCTTCTGCCAGCGTTCAGTAGGTTATCTGTAGGGGTTGTTCCACGTGTAGATGAATTTCTTGTGTATCTGTGGGGAGGAAGGTGATCTCCACATCTTACTCTTCCACCATCTTCCCCGGGGACCTATGATTGGGATTTAATTTCTCCTACTTTGAGGGTATCTTAGAGATGTTTTATTTACTCATTTATTTACAGTGCAAACTCTTTCAGATTGATTCAATAAGAGCAAAGCTAAGCAGCTTTTTATGTGAAGGCTTTCTTAGAGAAATACTTGATTAAGTTATATTAACTTATTAAATCATTAGAGCAGTGTTTCCAGCCTTCACTGATCATTGGAATTCCTTGGGAGTTTTACAAAATACTGATGCCTAGGACCCTCTCCAGGAGCTCCTAATCTGATCGATCTGGGGTGTAGCCTAAGCATCAGGAATTTAAAAGCCCCTTAGGGAACTCTAATGTATGAGAACACTAGTTTCAGAAACCCATTACTCCAGCAAGACACTGATTGGTTTAAATCAAGGCAGGCACATTCCAAGGTAGCTTTGGAGAAATAAGACAGAAGCAGAAAGTGTTCATTCCATATCATCCTTGGATATATGATTGTCTTGGCTCATTAGATTTATGCCTGTATAGCAAAAAAAATTACTTCTTAATTATGGTAACTATGCTGGGGAGTGTAGAAAGCTTAATTAAGGGAAGAAGTCCATAAAGAAGATGTATTTACACATGATTATTCTGTAGGATCCTTAAGGTTTTTTCCAATATAGCTTGCCTACTTCAGCCATTCTTTCATTTAATAACTATGACTACCAGCTGTGTACTAAGGATAGTTATGGAAGAGAAATAAATAATATACAAATAAGCCTTAACCCCTCTTACACATGAGAAGATAAAACATAAACACAGAGCCACACGCACACGTATATATCCACATGCACAATGATAAATGATAAATACTATGGTAGAAGTAAAAGTCATCGAGTTATGCCATGAACTCAGAGAAAGACAATCCATTCTTGAAGAAGAATTGTATGTTGTATGTTATATTGTATATTGTATGTATGAAATGTATATTTTATGTTACATAAGAAATGACAATAGAAAAATGTTTTATCAAAAATGTTTTTAATTAATATGTATTTTGTTCATAAATTTAAAACTTTTTGAAAATAAAAATCAAGTTGTATTTATTTTTATCAACTTTGGAACCAGCAGATTTCAAGACAAAGAGTATGACTTGATACATTTTCCTGAGTTAATATAAATTTGCAATTAGGGCTTCCCTGGTGGCGCAGTGGTTGGGAGTCCGCCTGCCGATGCAGGGGACGCGGGTTTGTGCCCCGGTCTGGTAAGATCCCACATGCCGTGGAGTGGCTGGGCCCATGAGCCATGGCCACTGAGCCTGCGTGTCCGGAGCCTGTGCTCCGCAATGGGAGAGGCCACAACAGTGAGAGGCCCGCGTACCACACACACAAAAAAAATTGCAATTAAAGCAAGTGGGAAAACTTGATGACTCAAGGGCAGTTTAAAACTTATCTACATTTGAAAACAGAATTAGGGAAGTCTAGCTGAGAGTGTTAAAAAAAAAGAGGCTACAAATGATATTTGTGGGTCTGAGTCCTTAACCAGAGAATCTGCTCTAACTAGTTTATAGATAAAAGTATTTCTTAATTTATATAGATAATTCAATAAAACATTAGAAAAAGCTAAAGAAATTCACTCTAGGCTGAACTTCCAGGACAATTTCTTTTTTTTTTTTTTCTTTTTTTTTTATTAGTTTCTGCTTTATAACAAAGTGAATCAGTCATACATATACATCTGTTCCCACATCCCCTCCCTCATGCATCTCCCTCCCTCCCACCCTCCCCATCCCTCCCCTCCAGGCACCAGGACAATTTCTAATTCACATTGCCGAGCTGGCTCATCAAGGGAACTACAACCTGTACCATTTTTAGGAATATTAATATTAATTAATAAATAATAATAGTAGTAGTAATGGTAATAATTTACTGGCACAGCAACATTTACACTGTTGGGGGCAAATAAATTATTTTTACTGGTTTGAAATGAAAAGAAAAAACCCTGGGACACTGAGGGAGCCACGCTCCCCAGCCACCCTCCCCAGTGGTTGGAGCTAGAACCACCCCAGGGTAACCACACATGACTGTACACCATGGACAGTGGAGATTTGTAAGAATAAGAATTCACCTCACTGAATTTTCTAGGCCATTGAGCCCTTTACTAATTCACAAGAGACTGCTCTTCTGCAATAGGAATGCTGGGAAAGATCCACATTGCCCTAGAAAACAGCAATCTCTAAAAGCTTCTCTCATAGCCCATGTCTTAGGAAACCATTTTTGGAGCTGAACTGGGAACATAGTTTTTCCGTCAGGCTGGTTGTCATTTCAGCGCCCTGATCAAGACTCAAGTCTGATGTTAGAAATGAAACTTTAAGACTTTTTGTCCATGGAAAGTGCAAATCCTCTGTCCATGTGTGCAGGCCTTGCAACCTGAATGCAATCTGATATTTCCTACTGCCTTTCCCATTCTTCCTACCCCAGTCCTCCCATCCTCCTGGCCCTAGGCCTTCTGTCCTATAGTCACTCTTTCTTCCACTTCTCTCCTGATGCTGTTGAGACAAATGCTAAGGAAAGTGAGGTGCATGGTGAAAAATTACCCTGATCAATTATCCTACTGGTCAGCATTTAGGGAAATGCTGATGATCTAGGCATAAATGATTCTGTTTTCCATCAATCCTGTCAAATATGATGAAGAAAAGTGTTTAAAATAGCAAAATAAAGAGAGAAAAGAAATGGTTTCTTTACCGTGAGAAAAGCATGAATAAACCAGAAGACATAAGTTATTCACATGTAATATGCATAAGAAAAATATACTAAACAGTGCAATCAAATGAGAGAGCTCTTAATACTGTAGTTAGGTTGCCAGATATTTCTAAAATGCCAGCTAATAATCAGATTATTTTTCTGCCCAAATCCATGTTCTTTCTCCCCAATTTGACAAAATTCCTTGAAGATAAAGAAAAGACTCATGTAGACTTAGTTCAGAAAACATTGTTTATCTTGTACTAAGTGTGCTGTACTGTGCAAGTAGATTTGGAGACTGAACTTGTGCTTCCTATAATTTTCTATTTAGTTTCAAAAATATCTGAAATTCTCCTTTACACTTTGCAAAGTTGTGCATGTCATCACAGATATAGTCTGCTGTAGTCTTTGTTCATGTTTTATTCTTCCATGAGATATCAAGTTTAGGCTCTTTTGAATTTCTATTTCAGTAAAACCCATATTTACATAAATGTCTGGATAGGTTCCTAACTTTTTAGTTTGCTTCTGCTGTCTACTAATCCACTGTTTCTCTTGGAGTAATTCTATAGTTTCTTTACTGTCAAGTTCATGTTGGAAGTATTAGCTATCATTTTTCCATGTTTATTTTCTAAAATAAACTTTTGGCTTTCAGTTTTTCTCAACTGCCCCTTATTAATTTTTACATTTTTACTATTGTCAGTCTCAGTCTTCAAATTCCTGACTTTTAACTGATTTGTATTCTTTTTTTTTTTTTTTTTTTTTTTTTTTTTTTTTTTTTTTGCGGTACACGGGCCTCTCACTGTTAACAGTGGCCTCTCCCGCTGCGGAGCGCAGGCTCCGGACGCGCAGGCCCAGCGGCCATGGCTCACGGGCCCAGCCGCTCCGCGGCATGTGGGATCTTCCCGGACCGGGGCACAAACCTGTGTCCCCTGCACCAGCAGGCGGACTCTCAACCACTGCGCCACCAGGGAAGTCCTGATTTGTATTCTTAATAAAAAAATTAAAATTATTTTTGTATGAAGAAATAATTTTTAAAAAATTCTTTTTAGGAACTTTTACTATCAGAGAACTCAAGGGGCACTAAACACGAACCCACCATTGCAAATAAAGTATTTAGTCATGGAATATAAATGGACCTGATTAATGAGAATCAATGGTTTTGGCTTAATTAAAGGCAAAAAACCACCAAAAGGGGTAGACAGTTTTTTTTTTTAATTGAAGTTCAGTTGATTTAAAATGTGTTCACTTCAGGTGTACATCAGAGTGATTCAGTTATATATGTATATATATATATATATATATGTGTGTGTGTGTGTGTGTGTGTGTGTGTGCATAAATATAAATATATGTGTATATAAATATAAATATACGTGTATTTTGTCAGTTCTTTTCCATTATAGGTTATTACAAGATATTGAATATAGTTCCCTGTGCTATATAGTATGTCCTTATTTATCTATTTTATATATAGTAGTGTGTATCTGTTAACCACAAGCTCCTAAATTATCCCTCCCTCCCTTCCCCTTTGATAACCATAAGTTTGTTTTCTGCATCTGTGAGTCTATTTCTATTTTGTAAGTAAGGTGATTCATATCATTTTTTTAGATTCCACATATAAGTGATATCATATTATATTTGTTTATCTCTGTCAGACTTACCTCACTTAATATGATAATCTCTATGCCCATCCATGTTGCTGCAAACAGCATTATTTCATTCTTTTTTTTTTATGGGTGAGTAATATTGCATTGTATATAGACAACACATCTTCTTTACCCATTCACTGTCAATGAACATTTAGGAGGTTTCCATGTCTTGGCTATTGCAAATAGTGCTGCTATAAATATTGGGTGCATGTGTCTTTTCAAATTATGGCTTTCTCTGGATATATGCCCAGGAGTGGGGTTGCTGGATCATATGGTAACTCTATTTTTAGTTTTTTAAGGAACCTCCATACTGTTTTCCATAGTGCCTGAAATAATTTACATTCTCACCAACAGTGTAGGAGAGCTCCATTTTCACCACACCCTCTCCAGCATTTATTATTTGTTAACTTTTTGATGATGGTCATTCTGAATGATGTGAGGTGGTCCCTCACTGTAGTTTTGATTTGCATTTCTCTAATAATTAGTGATGTTGAGCGTCTTTGCATGTGCTTTCTGGCCATCTGTATATCTTCTTTGGAGAAATGCCTTAAGGTCTTCTGCTCATATATTGATTTTTTTTAATGTTAAGCTGTTTGCATATTTTGAAGATTTATTCTTTGTCAGTTGCTTCATTTGCAAGTATATTCTCCCATTCCATATGTTGTCTTTTAGTTTTGTTTATGATTTCTTTTGCCATGCAAAAGCTTTTAAACTTAATTAGGTACCATTTGTTTATCTTTGTTTTTGTTTCCATTACTCTAGGAGATCCAGCAAAAAAATTGCTGTGATATATGTCAAAGAGTGTTCTACCTATGTTTTCCTCTAGGAGATTTACAGTATTTAGTCTTACATTTAGATTTTTAATTCATTTTGAGTTTATTTTTTGTATGGTGTTAATAATGTTCTAAATTCATTCTTTTACATGTAGCTGTCCAGTTTTCCCAGTACCACTTATTGAAGAGACTGTCTTTTCTCCATGATATATTCTTGCCTCCTTTGTCATAGATTAATTGACCATAGGTGTGTGGGTTTATTTCTGGGCTTTCTATCCTATTCCATTGTTGTATATTTCTGTTTTTGTGCCAGTACCATACTGTTTTGATTACTGTAGCTTTATAGTATAATTCAAGGACAGAGAGCCTGATTCTTCCAGCTTCACTTTTCTTTCTCAAGATGGTTTTTGTTATTCATGGACTTTTGTGTTTCCATACATATTTTAACACTTTTAGTTCTAGATCTGAAAAAAAATGCCATTGGTAATTTGACTCAGTTTGCACTGAATATGTAGATTGCCTTGGGTAGTATAGTCAGTTTGACAAAACTGATTCTTTCAATCCAAGAACATGGTATATCTTTCCAACTGTCTGTGTCACCTTCCTTTCATCAGTGTCTTATAGTTTTCAGAGTACAGATCTTTTGCTTCCTTAGTTAAGCTTATTCTAGGTATTTTATTCGTTTTGATACAATTGTAAATGGGATTGTTTTCTTACTTTCTCTTTCTGATCTTTCTTTTTTAGTGTATAGGCATGCCAGAGATTTCTGTGTGTTAATTTTATATCCTGCACTGTTACCAAATTCATTGAAGAGCTCTAGAAGTTTTCTGGTAGTGACTTTAGGATTTTCTATGTATAGTGTCTTGTTATCTGCAAACAGTGACAGTTTTACTCTTCTTTTCCAGTTTGGATTTATTTATTTCTTTTTCTTCTCTGATTGCTGTGGCTAAGACTCCCAAATCTATGTTGAATAAAAGTGGTGAGAATGCACATCCTTCTCTTGTTCCTGATTGTAGGGGAAATGCTTTCAGCTTTTCACCATTGAGTATGATGTTAGCAGTGGGTTTTTCATATTTGGACTTTACTGTGTTTAGTTATGTTCCCTCTATGCCCACTTTCTGGGGAGTTATTATCATAAATGTGTGTTGAATTTTGTCTAAAGCCTTTGCTGCATCTACTGAGATGATAGTATGGTTTTTATTCTTCAATTTGTTAATGTGGTATATCACACTTATTGATTTGCAGGAATAGAAAAATCCTTGCATCCCTCAGATAAATCCCACTTGATCATGGTATATGATCCTTGTAATGTATTATTGGATTCAGTTTTCTAGTATTTTGTTGAGAATTTTTGCATTGATGTTCATCAGCGATATTGGCCTATAATTTTCTTTTTATTTGTGGTATCTTTGGTTTTTATATCAGGGAGACAGTGGCCTCATAGAATGAGTTTTGGACTGTTCCTTCCTCTGCCATTTTTTGAACTAGCTTCAGAAGGATAGGTGTTAACTCTTCTCTAAATGTTTGGTAGAATTTGCCTGTGAAGACATTTGGTCCTGGACTTTTATTTTTTAGGGATTTTAAAAATCATGGATTCAATTTCATTACTTGTGATTGGTCTGTTCAGATTTTCTATTTCTTCCTGGTTCAGTATTGGGAGATTGTACCTTTCTAAGAACTTGTCCATTTCTTCTAGAAGTTTTCTGGTTGTGACTTTAGGATTTTCTATGTCTTGTTATCTACAAACAGTGACAGTTTTACTCTTCTTTTCCAGTTTGGATTTGTTTTATTTCTTTTTCTTCTTTACATCTAGGTTGTCCATTTTTTGCCATATAGTTGCTTGTAGTAGTCTCTCATGGTCCTTTGTATTTTTGTGGTGTCTGTTTTAACTTCTCCTTTTTCATTTCTAATTTTATTGATTTGACCACTCTTCCTTTTTTTTTTTTCTTGACAAGTTTGGCTAAAGATTTATTAATTTTGTTTATCATTTCAAAGAACAAACTTGTAAGTTCATTGATCATTTTGGTTATCATTTCAAAGAACAAACTTGTAAGTTCATTGATCTTTTTTATCGTTTTCTGCACTTCTATTTAATTTTTTCTGCTCTGATCTTTATTACTTATTTCCTTCCACTAACTTTGGGTTTTATTTGTTCTTCTTTCTTTAGTTGCTTTTGGTGTAAGGTTAGATTGTTTATTTGAGATTTTTCTTCTTTTCTGATGTATGATTGTATTGCTATAATGTTCGTTCTTAGAGCTGCTTTTGCTATGTCCCATAGGTTTTGAATCATCATATATTTGTTTTCATTAGTCTCTAGATATTTTTTGATTTCCTCTTTGATTTATTCAGCAATCCATTGGTTTTTTAGTAGCATATTGTTTAGCCTTGATGTGTTTGTCTTTTTTGAAAATTTTTTTTTGTAGTTGATTTCTAATCTCAGAGAGTTGTGGTCTGAAAAGATGCTTGATATAATTTCAGTTTTCTTAACCTTACCGAGGCTTGTTTTGTGGGCCAGTATGTGATTTATATTGGAGAATGTTCCATGTGCACTTGAAAGGAATGTGCATTCTGCTGCTTTCTGATATAATACTCTATAAATATCAATTAAGTCCATCTGGTCTAATGTGTCATATAAGACCTCTGTTTCCTTATTGATTTTCTGTCTGAATGATCTGTCCATTGATGAAAGTGGGGTGTTAAAATCCCCCACTATTATTGTGTTACTGTATCTCCTTTAATATTTGTTAACATTTGCATTACATATTGAGTTGTTTCTGCATATATATTTGTAATTTTTATATCTTCTTAGATTGATCTCTTGATCATTATTTAGTATCCTTCTCGGTTTCTTGTAACAGTCTTTATTTTAAAGGCTATTTTGGCTCATATAAGTATTGCTACTTCAGGTTTCTTTTGATTTCTATTTGCTTGGGATATATTTTTCCATACCCTCACTTACAGTCTGTATGTGTCCTTAGATCTGAAGTGGGTCTCTTGTAGACAGCATATATATGGGTCTTGTTTTGGTATCCATTCAGCTGGTCTATGTCTTTTGGTTGGAGCATTTTTTTCCATTTACATTTAAGGAAATTATTGATATATATATATATATATATATATATATTATTGTCATTGTGTTGCTTGGTTTTAAAAAATATAGCTCTTTTTTTCTGCTTTCTTTGTTTTTTCTCTTCTCCTTTGATTTGATGACCATCTTCAGTGTTGTGTTTGGATTCCTTTTCCTTTTTTTTTTTGTGGTACACGTGCCACTCACTGTTGTGGCCTCTCCCATTGCAGAACACAGGCTCCCAATGTGCAGGCTCAGCGGCCATGGCTCACGGGTTTAGCTGCTCCGCGGTATGTGGGATCTTCCTGGACCAGGGCACGAACCTGTGTCCCCTGCATCGGCAGGTGGATTCAACCACTGTGCCACCAGGGAAGCCCTCCTTCTTCTTTTTTGTGAGTATATCTATTATAGATTTTTGATTTGTCGTTTCCATGAGGTTTGGGTGTAGCAGTGCATACATATATGTCATTGCTTTAAGTTGCTGATCTCTTAATTTAACTGCATTTTAAATACCCTGCATTTGTACTCTCCTCCCCTCATGATTGTTGTTTTGATATCATATTTTACATCTAATAGTTTTGTGTATCCCTTAACTGCTTATTGTTGATACAAATGACTTTATTACATTTGTCTTTTAATCTCACTACTAGTTTGTATGTGGATGATTTTCTACCTTTACTGTATGTTTACCTTTACTGATAAGATTTTACATTTTGTAATATTGTTTCTACTTGTGGTCTTTTCTTTTTCTCCTAGAGAAGTTCCTTTAACATTTGTTGTAAAGCTGGTTTGGTGATTGCTGAATTGTTTTAGCTTATGCTTTTCTGTAAAATTTTTGTTCTGACCATCAAATCCAAATGAGAGCCTTGCTAGTTAGAGTATTTTTGGTTGTAGAATTTTCCTTTTCATTACTTTAAATATATCATGCCATTACCTCTGGCCTGAAGAGTTTTTTTCTGAAGAATCAGCTGGTAGTCTTATGGGAATGTTCCCTTGTATGTTATTTGTTGCTTTTCTCGGGTTGCATTTAATATTCTCTCCTTATCTTTGATTTTTGTCATTTTGATTACAATGTTTCTTGGTGTGTTCCTCCTTGGGTTAATCCTGCCTGGGACTCCCTGTGCTTCCTGAACTTGCGTGACTGTTTCCTTTCCCAGGGAAGTTTCCTTCTACTATGTCTTCATATTTTCTCAGGCCCTTTCTCTCTCTCTTCTTCTGGGACCCCTGTAATGTGAATATTAGTGAGCTTGATGTTGTCCCAGAGGTCTCTTAAACTGTCCTCATTTCTTTTCATTCTTTTGTTGTTGTTGTTCTGCAGTACTGACTTCCACTACTCTTTCTTCCAGCTCACAGGTCTATTCTTTTGCATCATTCATTCTACTATTGATTCCTTTTACTGTATTTTTTATTTCAGTGATTATATTCTTCAACTCTGTTTGGTTTTTCTTTAATATTTTCTTTTTATTAAAAACTTCTAGCTTCTCACTCTTTGCATCCATTCTTCTCCTGAGTTCTTTGATCATCTTTATGATTATTACAGTGAACTCCTCCTTGGGTCGATTGCCTATCTCCATGTCACTTAGGTCTTTTTCTTAGGTTTTATCTTGTTCCTTCATCTGGAACATATTGCTCTGCTCCCTTATTTTGTCTACATTGCTATTTGTATTTTTATGTATGTGGTAGGTTAGTTATGTTTCTTGGCTTTGGAGAAGTGGCCCTCTGTAGGAGACATCCTATGTGTCCCAGCAGTGTAATCCCCTCTTGTCACCCAAGGTCTAGTGGCCAGCTGGTCCCAGGGTAGGGTTTGGTCTGTGTTTGTGGACTTTTTCTACAGGCTGTGGGATCATAGTTTCCTTGCTTCTGGTGTCTGCCCCCTGGTGGATGAGGCTGGTCTAGAGGCTTGTGCAGGCTTCATGACAGGAGGGGCTGGTGACTGCCTGTTGGTGGGTTGAGCTTGGTCTTTGGCCTCTTGTGGGAAGGGCCATGTCTAGGGACACGTCTAGAGGTGACTGTGGGCTCTGGAAGTTTTTAGTCAACCTGTCTGTTAATGAGTGTGTCTGTGTCCCCACACAGTTTTTTGTTTAGCCTGAGGTGTCCCAGCACTGGAACCTACAGGCTGTTGGATGGGACCAGGTCTTGGTGCTAATGACTCAAGATGTCAGCCACCAGGAGAGTTCATGCACATGAATACTCACCGATATGTCTGCCACCAGTGTCTATGTCCCCAGAGTGATCCACAGCTCCCCCCACCCCCTCCCCAGGACACCCTCCAAGACCACTACGTACGTGTGGCCCAGGGTCCTATGAAATTACTGCTTTTATGAAATCTCCCATTGTGCATGAAACTTTATGTGTGTCCTTTAAGAGTGAAAAGTCTCTATTTCCCCCAGTCCTGTGGAGCTACTGCAATTAAGTCCTGCTAGCCTTCAAGGCCAAATGCTCTAGGGACTCCTTTTCCCAGTGCCAGATCCCTGGGCTTGGGAGACTGACATGGGTCTCAGAACTCTCAATCTTGTGGGAGAATCTCTGCAATATACCTATTCTCTAGTTTTTAGGTTGCCCACTTTGGGTGGGTATGGGATCTAATTATATTGTGAGTCCACCTCTCCTACCCTTCTAATTGTGGTTTCTTCTTTATGCCTTTAGTTGTAGAAGATCTTTTCTGGCATGTTCTAGTTTTTTTCATCAATGGTGTTTCTGTAGTTGTGATTTTAGTGTGCTCATGAGAGGAGTTGAGCTCAGGGCCCTTCTATTCTGTCACCTTGGGCACTCTCTGATAATTCTTGATAGAAATTTTCACTTATTTTAAGCTCACTTTCAGACACTGTGTAATAGCAGGTGCCACTTTAATGAGTGAAAACGGACAATCTGGTCACTGCAGTGGGGCACTCTGATAAATCTGCAACATTAAAATTATTATTTTCCTTCACAACAAATAACTTGTCAATTTGTTATTACATGTTTAACAAGAACAGCTTATTTTTTAAAACAAGCCAACAAATGAAACAGCAAGACTTGGCTAATCCAGAGACATATGCAGGCTCATTTGAGCCAGTTAATGTAATCTCTACAATCACAAGGACATGCAGCATAAAATGAAATTCTGATTTTATGGCTGACACATAGGGGTGGAGAGAAGAAACTGGATCTTTTATCATATACTTGAGATCATGGCTCAATAATCCCTACAACTCATCCCAACTGCCTCTGAGGTCTCCCAACTGCATCTTAGCTGGTGGCTCTTTTGATAATAGTAACATTATATAGTGCCTACAGGAAATATTCCAAGTACTTGTCATATATTAATTGATTTGAATTTTCATTAAAAAAATAAGAATGAAGCCATGAGATTGTTTCTATAAATGTTCTTTTTTACAGATGAGGGAAATAAGGTACAGAGAGGTTAGCACAGTCAGTATGCAGAGAAGTAAGTTCTATGTCCTGAAGTTTTGTTCCAGAATCTTTGTTATTTACCACCAACCTATGTAGCCTTTTGAAGTGTGGCCTCAAGAGAGTTGATGCTTATTGTGGTGCTTAATATGTGCCAGACAGCTCTTAAGTGCTTTCCATGTATATAATTGTATAATCATCTCAATACCAGTTTCAAGTAGGTGTTTCTGCCAAATTGCTCACCTGACTTGCAAACACTGTATGTGAAATCCAATGGAAGAGCAAAAGCTGTGTTTTCGGGTACTCTTTCCAGAAGTTACACTCTGAACAATAACTATTAAGTCACCCTACTTACCTAGACACTTTCATCTCATGAGAGTTAAATACAGTAACCATGCTCATCTCAATATTTTGTTTTAGGAATTATATGGACTGACATTTACAAGATCTTTTAGTTTATAAAACTCCTTTGGCACCTGCCTCCCCTGCTTGCTGCCCTGTCTTCCAGACTAACTCTCAATTACTTCTCAAGATTTGATCTTTTGCTCAGAACATTTTTTTGGCTTTGTGACCTATATAAACAGAGCCATTTATCCTCTGAACCTTCCACTGGATAATTTAATTAGACATAATATTAGTGTTCTTAAAGAGACACATTAATGTTTCAGAATAATTTTACTGTGATATAAAAATTATTTTGAGCAGAAAGAGTTTGAGGTTCTGAAATCTCTAATCTACCTAAAAGCAGAGCCTCCTAAAAGAACTCAGTTGTCATATGTGCCCTTCTTTGGAGCAATTAGGAAAGATTGACTCATCACCAGAGATAGTCTCCACACCACACCCAGATGTCATTACAAAACTTTCACATCTCTCATTCATTCTCCTAAGGGCTCATTTATCTTTCTAAAAAGTCATGTGCTTTCCCATAAGTGCCCTTTCTACATCTCTCCTTTCCATATTAAGATGGTATATAAACCCCAAATTCTAACTGTTCCTTTGAGTCACATTTTTGTGAAGTCTCATACTTATGTAATTAAATTTTGCATTTCCTTTTGCTAATCTGTCTGTCCTTTGTTTGTTTAATTCAGACTCCCAAATACAATACAGGAGAGAGTAAGGAAACTGTTTTTCCTCCCCAACACATTTAAGTTAACATTTTAGGATTAAACACCAGAAGTTTAACACCAGTTTCCTCTGGAGAAGAAATCAGAAGTAGACTTATATTCTGAGATTTTCCCCTTTTTTTGGTTAACATCTACTAATCTTTACAACTAGATTAAAAATATGTTCAGTATGGAAACATTGTGAAGTTGCTGTCCAACTCCTGTCACCATTTTAAGCTGTCCACTTCAATCCACCTGTGGAATCTGGGAAATATTTTGCATAATGTGACATTGACTTTTAGTAATTGTAGCTCCAAACAGGATGTGGTTCCCTTATACAAGTGTAGCCAAACAAATTATCTTTGTAGAAATTTTGGAAATAGGACCAAGAGGATGAGAGATTATCATTTTATTTCGCTGGACATGTAATATATGCATTTGGAAGCTGTGAGGAGAGCACTTTTAACCTACCATATGGACTAGACAAGCAGACAAAATTAATATTGGGAGATGGTTTGTGAAGACAAAGGGAAAGAGAAAAGAATAAAACCTATTATGAAGACAAGCAAATATAAGAGGTAGAAAAAGGTTTGGAGGGCAATCTTATTCTAGTTCATTCTAACCCCCATGACACTCTCTATGCTAAATTACTGTTCTCTTCCTAAACGATCCCAAGTCAGTTTCTCATATTTGCAAGCAAAGGAAATTCAATTATGAAACATTATTTTATTTTAAATTACTGTTAATGGAATATAATGTGTTTTTATGCACAAAATCTCAGAGTAGTATTTTTGGCAGAGAATCATTATGAACAATACTTTTTAACTCAAAGGAATGAACCACTGTTATTGATAATTACATGTGTCATGTCAGGACAATGAGGAAGATGTTTTATGGATTGGGTAACCTTCCAATACCCCCTCAGATTTTATGGTTTATAATGTGTGTTAAGGCAATAGCACTAATGATACACCAGGACAATAATCAGTCTCATGACTTTTGAGTTGCATTTTATGTTCTGTCATAATGAAAACACAAGTTAATCTTTGAACCTCATTAACCTGAAATGTCAGTGAGTCCAACCACTATTCTTCTGGTTACTCTCATGTCTGTGGAGGAAAGGGTAGTTCTTATCACCCTATTTCTATTTTTTACTGTCAATCCCTGAAGGCATAGGCAGATGTTGCTGTGGTAAGGCCCAAACTGATTCAATCTCTTCAACCTGGAGCAGTTAAGGACAGATATTTTGAGGAATGATACCCCAAAATTAAATGATGTTGTCAAAGCTATGATATAAGACCAAATTATAATTTGTGTTTGCTGCAAAAGTCAATTAATTGAAGCTTGTCTTACATATTTGATATGACTTATTAGATACTCATACTTTAACTTCAACTGGGAAAATATGTTGTGTGATTTTTAACACACCATTTTCACTTCATAAAGGTAAATACTTTTATTTTTATACAAAAACTTCAAGTTCTATGAAGTTAGTACATTTCTTGGCTGAGGTATAAAATTAAAGGTATTTCTCACACATTGTACATAATATATTAAGCAAATACTTACTTCATGTGAATCATATAATTATCTACTGCTGTAAGTATTGGGGGAACCGCAGTGAACAAAACAGATGATGTCATGTCATTTTGAATTTATATTTTAGTGAAAGAAGATGATAAAACACAAAACAAAAAAACAAAGGAGGCCAAATAATGATAAATGATGTAAAAAAAAAAAAGACATGGAAAGGAGATGGGAGTGCTTAGTGGAGGGAGTTTAAAATTAAAGTGGTCTCATGAAAGCCTTGTTGAGCAAAGATGCAGGGTTAGGGAACACACTCACAGTATATAGGGAAAAAATGTACCAGGTGGGAAAAACAGCAACCACAAAAATAGGCTGGCGTGTTGAGGACCTGCAAAGCACTGAGTGAAGCACAGCATGCAAAGAGAATAGTAACAGATGATGACAGAAAGGTTAACAAAGAGACCATATTATGGGGAGCACTATTGATGAAAATAAGCATTTTGATTTTACTTCTAATAAAATAAGAAGTTATTGAAAAAAATTTTAAGCTAAAATGTAGTATGATGTGAATAATATTTAACAGTGTTATTGATGTAAATAATATACCATACAATTCACCCATTTAAAATGCACAATTCAATGCTTTTAATATGTATTCACAGGATTGTGCAACCATCACCACAATCTGATTTGAGAGTATTTTTTCCCCCAAAAAAGGAAACATTTGCAGTTACTCCTTGTTGAGCCTGTCTCTACTTCCTTCTCTCCCAGCACTTAGCAACCATTAATCCTCTGTTTCCATGGATTTGCTCCACTTAGCATAAGGGTTTCAACTTTTATCCAGGTTGTTGCATGTATCAATATTATTTCTTTTTATTGTTGAATATTATTCAACATTATTGTATGGACATGACACAAATGTTTTATCTACTCAAGAGCTGATGGACATTTAGGTAATTTTTACTTTTTGGTTAACTGTGAAAAATGCTTCTATGAACATTGGTATAAAAATTTTTGAGTAGGCATATATTTTCACTTATCTTAGATATATACCAAGTAGTGGAATTGATGTGTTTTATGGTAACTCTACGTTTAACATTTTGAAAAACTGCTACACTATGTTCCAAAGTTGCTGCACCAATTTACATTCCCATGAACAGTGTATAAAAGTTCTAAATTCTCCAAATCCTTGCCAGCACTTGCTAGTATCTTTTATCTACATCCTAGTGAAATGATATCTCATTGTGATTTGACTGAATTTTCCTATGACTAATGATGTTGAACGGTTTTTCATGTGTTTATTGGCTATCTGTATATCTTCTTTGGAGAAATGTATACTCAAATGCTTTATATATTTTTAATTGACTTACTTGTCTTTTTGTTTATGAGTTGTATGAATTCTTTATATCTTCTGGACACAAGTTGCTTATCAGATAAATGATATTCAAATATCTTCTCTCATTCTATGTGTTGTCTTTTCACTTATAGTATCATTTGCAGCAAATAAAGTTTTAAACTTTGATAAAGTACAATTAATCTAATTTTCTTTTGCCACCTGTATTTTTGGTATCATCTAAGATATCATGATATAAAGGAAAGAAAAATTTATGCCTATATTTTCTTCTAAGAGTTTTATAGTTTTACTTCTTATATATGAGTTTATGATTCATTCTGAGTTAATTTATGCATAGTGTAAGATAGAGGTCAAATGTTATTCTTTTGCATGTGTATATTGTTGAAAAGATTATCTTTCCTCAAATGAACTTTATTGAGATTCTTATTAAAAATATTAGCCATAAATGTAAGAGTTTATTTATAAACACTCAATTGTATTCTGAAATCTGTATATTATGTTTATGTCAGTACAACATTGACCTGATTATTGGAATTTTGCAGTAAGTTTTGAAATCAAATATGTGAGTCTTCCAAATCCCAGTAGGTCATAGTGCATAATCCTTTTTATATGTTGCTATATCAGTTTGCTAGTATTTTGTTGAGGGATTTACATCTGTATTCATAGGAAATATTGGACTCTAGCTTTCTTTTCTTATGACCCCATTGCCTGTTTTTAATATTAGAGTAATTTTGGCTTCATAGAATGAGTTGGGAAATGTTCCACATTCTATTTTTTTTTAGAAGGTTTGGTGAAGGATTGGTATTACTCTTTGAGAGTCTGGTAGAATTCAACAGTAAAGTCATCTAAACATGGGTTTTTATTTGTAAGAAAATTTAATTACTAAGTTAATCTCTTTGCTTGTTATAGACCTATTTTCTACTAATTCTTTAGTAATTTTCCTTAATTCATTTCTTTATACAATTTGTCAATTTCAACTATTTTTTAAGTTGTTGGAATATGCACTTTTGTTGACAGCATTCCCTTACAATCTTTAATATGTCTTTAAAATTAGCACCTATGTGCTCATCTCACCTTCATTTTAATAATTTCACCTCTCCTCTCTCTCTCTCTCTCTCTCTCTGGTCAACTGAGCAACAGATTTGCCAGTTTTTAAAAATCAATATTAATTTCCATTCTCTTCTTTAGTATTACCTTCTGTCTTCTTTCTTTGGGATAATTTCCTCTTCCTTTTCTTGTTTCTCATGGAGGAATGCTATAATTTAACATCTTTCTTCTTCTTGAATACAGGAATATACAGCTAAAAATATGCCCCTGAATGCTGCTTTGCCTGCATCCACTACGTTTTGGTATGTTGTATTTTTCTTTTCTTATTCACTTAAAAATATTTTCAAATTTTCTTAGTGATTTCTTCTTTGACCCACTGGTTATTTAATACTGAATCTTTTGCCAATAATTTCTAAACATTTTGTGAATTTACCAAATCCCTTATGTTTTTAATTTGTAGCTTAATTGCATTATGATCGGGGGCAAATTTTATACTTCAATTCTTTAAAATTTATTGTTGATTGTTTTATGGTCTAGCATATAATCTATCCTGGAGAAGGTCCTTGCATACTTGAGAATACATATTCTGCTCCTATGGGGTAGAGTGTTTAATAGATATCTACTAAGACTAAGACTAGTTTCACCCAAATATTTCTATTTTTTGTTTTTAACATCATGCAATAATTACTTTACAATATTGTGTTAGTTTCTGCTGTATAACAAAGTGCTGTTGTGTTAGTTTCTGCTGTATAAAAAAGGTTAGTATCTGTTTCAGATAAATGTATACATATATCCCCATTTCTCCTCCCTCTTGTGTCTCCCTCTCACCCTCCTTATCCCACCTCTCTAGGTGGTCGGTCACAAAGCACTGAGCTGTTCTCCCTGTTCTATGCAGCTTCTTCCCACTAGCTATCTGTTTTACATTTGGTAGTGCATATATGTCCATGCCGCTCTCTCACTTTGTCTCAGCTTAACTTTCCCCCACCCCATGTCCTCAAGTTCATTCTCTACATCTGCATCTTTATTCCTGTCCTGCCCCTAGGTTCTTCAAACCATATATATATATATATATATATATATATATATATATATATATATATATATATATATATATATATATGTACAAACCGTATATATATAAATAAATATATAATATTTACATTTATTTATATATATATTTATTTATATATATTTTTGTTCCATATATATGTGTTAGCATATGGTATTTGTTATTCTTTTTCTGACTTACTTCACTCTGTATGACAGATTCTAGGTCCATCCACCTGACTACAAATAACTTAATTTCGTATCTTTCTTTGGCTGAGTAATACTCCACTGTATATATGTGCCACACTTTCCTTATCCATTCATCTGTCAATGGACACTTAGGTTGCTTCCATGTCCTGGCTATTGTAAATAGAGCTGCAATGAAAATTGTGGTACATGACTCTTTTTAAATTGTGGTTTTCTCAGGGTGTATGTCCAGTAGTGGGATTGCTGGATCATATGGTAGTTCTATTTTTAGTGTTTTAAGTAACCTCCATACTGTTCTCCTTAGTGGCTGTATCAATTTACATTCCCACTAACAGTGCAAGAGGGTTCCCTGTTCTCCACACCCTCTCAAGCATTTATTGTTTGTAGATATTTTGATGATGATTATTCTGACTGATATGAGGTGATACCTCATTGTAGTTTTGATTTGCATTTCTCTAATAATTAGTGATGTTGAGCATCCTTTAATGAGTTTGTTGGCAATCTGTATATCTTCTTTGGAAAATTGTCTATTTAGGTCTTCTGCCCATTTTTGGATTGGGTTGTTGTTTTTTTTGATATGGAGCTGCATGAGCTGCTTGTAAATTTTGGACATTAATCCTTTGTCAGTTGCTTCATTTGCAAATATTTTCTCCCATTCTGAGGGTTTTCTTTTCATCTGGTTTATGGTTTCCCTTGCTATGCAAAAGATTTTAACTTTCATTAGGTCTCATTTGTTTATTTTTGTTTTTTTTTCCCATTTCTGTAGCAGGTGAGTCAAAAAGTATCTTGCTGTGATTTATGGCAGTGTTCTGCCTATGTTTTTCTCTATAAGTTTGATAGTGTCTGGCCTTACATTTAAGTCTTTAATCCATTTTGAGTTTATTTTTGTGTATGGTGTTAAGGAGTGTTCTAATTTTATTCTTTTACATGTACCTGTCCAGTTTTCCAGCACCATTTATTTAAGAGGCTTTTTTCCACTGTATATTCTTGCCTCCTTTATCAAAAACAAGGTGACCATATGTGTGTGGGTTTATCTCTAGGCTTTCTATCCTGTTCCATTGATCTATATTTCTGTTTTTGTACCAGTACCATACTGTCTTGATTGCTGTAGCTTTGTAGTATTGTCTGAAGTCTGGGAGCCTGATTCCTCCAGCACCGTTTTTCTTTCTCAAGGTTGCTTCAGCTATTTGGGGTCTTTTGTGTTTCCTTACAAACTCTGAAATTTTTTGTTCTAGTTCTGTGAAAAATGCCATTGGTAATTTGATAGGGATTGCATTGAATCTGTAGATTGCTTTGGGTAGTAGAGTCATTTTCACAATGTTGATTCTTCCAATCCAAGAACATGGTATACCTCTCCATCTGTTTGTATCATCTTTAATTTCTTTCATTGGTGTCTTATAGTCTTCTGCATATAGATATTTTTTCTCCTTAGGTATGTTTATTTCTAGATATTCTTTTTCTTTACGTTGCAGTGGTAAACAGGAGTGTTTCCTTAATTTCTCTTTCAGATTTTTCATCATTAATGTATAGGAATGAAACAAATTTCTGTGCATTAGTTTTGTATCCTGGTACTTTACCAAATTCATTGATTAGCTCTAGGAGTTTTTTGGTAGCCTCCTTAGGATTCTCTATGTATAATACCATGTCATCTGCAAACAGTGACAGCTTTACTTCTTCTTTTCTGATTTGGATTCCTTTTATTTCTTTTTCTTCTCTGATTGTTGTGGCTAAAACTTCCAAAACTATGTTGAATAGTAGTGGCGAGAGTGGACAACCTTGTCTTGTTCCTGATCTAAAAGCAAATTGCTTCAGTTTTTCACAATTGAGAACGATGTTGGCTGTGTGTTTGTCATATATGGCCTTTAGTATGTTGAGGTAAGTTTCCTCTATGCCTGCTTTCTGTAGTTTTTTTTTTTATCATAAATTGGTGTTGAATTTTTTTGAAAGCTTTTTCTTCATCTATTGAGATGATCATATGGTTTTTCTCCTTCAATTTGTTAATATGGCTTACCACATTGACTGATTTGTGTATATTGAAGATTCCTTTCATTCTTGGCATAAACCCCACTTGGTCATGGTGTATGATCCTTTCAATGTGATGCTGAATTCTGTTTGCTAGTATTTTGTAGAGGATTTTTGCATCCATGTTCATCAGTGATATTCACCTGTAGTTTTCTTTTTTTGTGGCATCTTTGTCTGGTTTTGATACCAGAGTGATGGTGGGCTCGTAGAATGAGTTTGGGAGTGTTCCTCCCTCTTCTGTATTTTGGAAGAGTTTCAGGAGGTTAGGTGTTAGCTTTTCTCTAAATGTTTGATAGAATTTGCCTGTGAAACCATCTGGTCCTGGGCTTTTATTTGTTGGAAGATTTTTAATCACAGTCTCAATTTCAGTGCTTGTGATTGGTCTATTCATATTTTCTATTTCTTCCTGGTTGAGTCTTGGAAGGTTGTGCTTTTTTAAGAAATTGTCCATTTCTTCCAGGTTGTCCATTTTACTGGCATATAGCTGCTTGTAGTAATCTCTCATGATCCTTTGTATTTCTGCAGTGTCAGTTGTTACTTCTCCTTTTTCATTTCTAATTCTATTGATTTGAGTCTTCTCCCTTTTTTCTTGGTGAATGTGGCTAATGATTTATCAGGTTTGTTTATCTTCTGAAAGAACCAACTTTTAGTTTTATTGATCTTTGCCACTGTTTCTTTCATTTCTTTTCCATTTATTTCTGATCTGATCTTTATTTATTTTGTTTTCAAATCTATTTTTTGTCTAATATTAATGGCCATTCCAACTTTTTTATGATTACTGTTTGCATCGTATATAATTTTTCATACTTTTACTTGCAACCTATTTGTATTTTTAATGTAAACTCTGTTTCTTATTGATAGCATAGATTTGAGCTTTTTCTTTAATGGAAGTGGGACCAATTATCCAATCTGGCTATCTTTGTCTTCTAGTTGGATTGTTTAATCCATTAATATTTAGTATTATTGATAGGCTTGGATTTACGTATAACAGTTTTATTTTTTTTCTTTATGTCTCATGATATTATTGTTCTTTTATTTTCTTCTATTGCCTTCTTTTTTATTAAGTGGATATTTTCCAGTGTAACATTTTAATTTTCTTTTTCTTTTTCCTTTATGGTTCTTCTGTGGCTTAAATTGTATAAATTAACTAACCAGAGTCTACATCAGATTTATACTGAATTAGTTTATATAGAGATAGGTAACAATCCCATACAGCTCTGTTCCATTTTCTTCCTTTCTGGCACTATTATTTTTATATCGATCATATTAAATATTAAATTATATAATCCAGTACATTTATATGTATAAATATATTATATTTATTACATATGTTAAGTTATTGACACTTAAATAGCACAGATTTGAGCTCCATTTGTCCTTTTATACATGGATAAATAAATAAATATACAGAAAAATTTTTATAGATTTGTTACAAATTGAAAAAACTCACAGCAAACCACTTCACAGCAAACCACATAGCCTAGAAATATTTAAAAAATAAGAGAAAGTTAAGTATGTCATGAATGCATAAAATATATGTAGATACTAGCCTATCCTTATGTATGCATAAAGTGAGTGATACTTATTGTAAAATTAATAATGTTTTACTTTTCTTACTGTTTTATAACTATACTTTCAAAGAATTACATTACCTTATAGTATACCTGTCTCATAATTAGAGAAACTGTGTATCAGCCTATTACCAAAGGTAAGTTTTTTTAATACTATGTTTCCATTAGTGTATTATTAGTATAACAGTAACTCCCTATGCCATAAAAATTTTATAACTCATTAATTATTTTATAGGCTATGATACTGTGAAACAACTGTATTGATTACATTAGACTGCTGTAAAGCAATCATATTGCTTCTCTTTCATTATCAATGCATGTATCTTTATACCTTTAAATATATATGAATTTATTCTTCACATCTTTTCATTTTTGATGTCTAGCATTAGTAATATGTATCATATCTATAGTGTTTTATATTATATAAGTCAATATTGATTAAGGGACTGACAGATGATTCATTTTGTAATGATGACATAAACTTAAAATATTGATAAATACAGTACAGTGCTATAAATGTATTTTCTCATCCTTATTATTTTCTTACTAACATTTTTTTCTCTAGCTTCCTTTATTGTAAGAATACAGTATGTAATATATATAACGTACAAAATACTTGTTAATGAAATGTGTATGTTATCAGAAGGCTTCCAGTGAATAATGACATTCTAGTAGTTAAGTTTTTGGGAGCCAAATTTATATAGGGAGTTTTGACTGTGTGAGGGTTTGGCACACCTAACCTCTACATTGTTCAAGAGCCCACTGTGTATCTATCTATCTATCTATCTATCACGTATCTATCCACACACATACATATATAATATGTATGTATAGTATATATTTTATATAATATATTACATGTATATAGTATATATATAATGTATATATTTGAAACACAATAATACATTGTTATAATTATTAATTTATATACTTGCTATGGACTGAATGATTTTGTCTCCCCAAAATTCGTATATTGAAATCTTAATCCCCAATATGCTGTTATTTTGAGATGAGGACTTTTGGGGGTATTTAGGTCATGAGGGTGGAGTCCGGATGCTAGGACCTGTGTCATAAGAGACACAAAAGTGCTTGCTTCCTTTTTCTCTGCTTGCTGCCACGTGAAGATACAATGAGAAAATTTCCATCTGCAAACCAGGAAGCAGGTTCTCCCTAGACATCAGAACTGCCAGCACTTTAGTTTTGGACTTCTTTGTCCCTGGAACTGTGAGAAATAATTGTTTGTCATTTAAGTATCTCAGTATATGGTAACTTGTTACAATAGCCCAAACTGACTAAGACATTAATCATGCAATTTTTTATTATATGTTACAAGTGTACACTATAGTAATTCACAATTTTTAAAGGTTATACTCCATTTATGGCTACTGTAATATATTGCTTATATTTCCCATATTGTACAACATATCCTTATAGCTTATTTATAGCTAACTATCTGTACCTCTTAATCCCCTGCCCCTATATTGCTCCTTGTCCCTTTCCCCTCCTCATTGATAACCATTAACTTGTTCTCCATATCTGTGAGTCTGCTTCTTTTTTGTTATATTCAATGGTTTGTTATATTTTTTAGATTCCACATATAAGAGTTAGAATACAGTATTTGTCTTTATCTGGCTTATTTTACTTAGAATAATACCATCCAAGTCCATCCATGTTGCTGCAAATGGCAAAACTTCATTCATTTTTATGGCTGAGTTGTATTCTACTGTATATATTTACCACATCTTCATTATTCGTTCATCTGATGATGGGCACTTAGGTTGCCCATATCTTGGCAATTGTAAACAATGCTGCTCTGAACATTGGGGGTGTATGTATCTTTTAGAATTAGTGTTTTTGTTTTTTTCTTGGGGGGTGATATATAGCCAGGAATGGAGTTGCTGGGTAATATGGTAGTTCTATTTTTAGTTTTTTGAGACTATTGTTTTTCACAGCTACTGCACCAATTTACAACCCCACCAACATTATATGAGTGTTCCATTTTTACCAACATTTGTTATTTGTGTTCTTTTTGATGATAGCCATTCTGATAGCTGTGAGGTGATATCTCATTGTGGTTTTGATTTGCATGTTGGCCAATTGCATGTCGTCTTTGGAAAAATGTCTATTCAGATCTTCTGCCCATTTTTGGATTGGGTTTTTTATTTTTGATGTTGTGTGGTATGAGCTGTTGGATATTAATCCCTTATTAGTCATATAATTTTCAAATATCTTCTTCCAATCAGTAAGTTGTCTTTTCATTTTTTCAATGGTTTCCTTTGCTGTGCAAAAGCTTTTAAGTTTAGTTAGGTTCAATTTGTTTATTTTTGCTTTTATTTCCTCTGTTTTAGGAGACGGATCCAAAAAATATTGCTACAATTTATGCCAAAGAGTGTTCTGCCTATGTTTTCCTCTAGGAGTTGTATGGTATTACATAGCCCTTACATTTAGGTCTTTAATCCACTTTGAGTTTAGTTTTGTATATAGTGTTAGATAATGTTCTAATTTTATTATTTTTCATGTAGCTGTTCAGTTTTCCTCATGTATCTTTTAATAATGCTGAGAGAGTAAATAAAGTCAAGTACAGTAAGTCCCCTACATACAAAACTTCAAGTTGCAAGCTTTCAAAGATGCAAAGGTGTGTTCCATCAACGTCAGGTGTGAGTGAAATTGCAGCTTGCCCTCCATCTCCTTTTGCTGATGATCCTTCAGCTCTACCATCTCCCACCTCCTCTCCCTCTTCCAGTCAGTAACACTTTTTGCCTGTTCACTCGATGCCAGCCCTTGTATGCCAGCTGTTGTACTGTACTACTGTACTTTCAAGGCACTGTACTGTAAGATTAAAAATGTTTTCTTTATTTTTTGTTTGTTTTTTATGTATTATCTGTGTGAAAAATATTATCAACCTATTATAGTACAGTACCATATAGCTTTATGTTTTAGTTGGGTACCTAGGATAACTTTGTTGGACTTATGAACAAATTGGGCTTATGAAGTTCTCTTGGAATGGAACTTGTTCATATGTAGGGAATTTACTGTATATATTTATAGAGTTTGTTATATTAAACTTCTTGTTCACTATTTATGGTTGTCTTCATTTATTCCTGTGGATCTGTGTTACAAACTGCTCTTATTTTCTTACTCCCATTCACCTTTTTCCCCACCTATCTCCTTCAAAATGTTATTGTCAAATATATTATGGGATCATTAATGCAGTTATATACATATCATTTTATGCAATTTATTTTTAAAATCGGGAGAAGTAAGAAATCAGTTAGGAGAAGAAGAAGAAATAAGCAATTACATTGTATTTTGTAATTACCTTCATATTTACTTTTATTGGCACTCTGTTTCCTTGTGTGGTTTGAATTAATGTCTGGTGTCACTTTCAGACTGAAGAACTTCCTTTAGCAGTTCATGTAGGACAAGTCTGCAACAATACATTCTGGGTTTTTTTCTCTTGTAAATTGGGAATGCATTTAAAAAAAATTTGAAATATAGTTTGCTGGATTTAAGATTCTTGATTGAGAGCTTTTAAAGCACTTTGAATATGTTCTACCACTGCCTCCCCGATTTCATTGTCTCATGAGGTGTCAACTGTTTATCTTAATGGGGTTCCACTGTATATATGAATTATTTTTCTCTTACTGCTTTCAAGATTTTCTCTTTATCTTTCAACATTTTGACTAATATTTGTACGGGTATGTATCTTTTTGTTCTTATCTTACTTGGAGATTGTTGAGCTTAACCATGTAAATTAGTGTTGTCATCAAATTTGAGATGGGTTCAGATATTAATTCTCCAAATATTTTTTCTACTCCTTTCTTTCACTCCCCTCCTCTGGTTTCCCATTATACACATGTTGGTGGGATTAATGATGTCCCAGATATCTCTGAAGCTCTGTTCATTTTTCTTCTCTTTTTACTCTGTTCTGTCAAAGACATCATAAAAACACTGTTACCTAGTTGGAAAGTAAATAAAGAACATATTTAAAGAAAAGAATGCTTTTTGATATCATGGAAATGAAGTAAAAAGGTGGGAAAGCAGCACTATTTTCAAACTAGGCCACGATATGTTATCTCTGAGAGATAAAGAAAGCTGCAACACATCTTGATGCAGTTGTGGATGGGGAGACAGCATGAAGGGTGTGCTTTAGGAATACACTCAAACAGTAACTTGCAGGTGTATAAGAAATAGATGAGAACCTAGGAAGAAAATTTGTATTTAAAAAAATATGGGAGAGGGTTATTGGTTAAATATATGAAGGAAAAATGGGCCAGATCTTGTAGCAGAAGAAATATATCATCTCTGTAATTTCTTGGTGCTGTGTGCTATATCAGAACAAAGTGAAGATTAACTGCAATATTCTTATTTCTAATCATTTCATAGTGATCTGTCTTTAGTCTTTTTTCAAAAGACTTGCTATATAAAATGATTTGTATGCTTATTTTTCTATCCAAAGTAAGATTTTTAATTGGCTGTTGCTTCTAAACTAATTTCTTACTAATATTTATAGATAATCTTTGGAGGAATAAAATTTTCCTCATATAATTGTTTTGACAGAAAACTCACTAGAGTTCTAATTAGTATATAGGTGGTTTGCAAAATAATCTTCTTTATAAAACAAAATAGTTTAGCTTTTCAATTATATTTTATGTTTTGCAAAATATTGATATGATTAGATTTCTGAAGGACTTGGATATTATGGCTGAGTCTTTGATTTTCTTTTCCTCATGAGAGAGAGATGAGGAAGAAATAAAGTGGATAATGGAGGGTGTTCTTACTTGTATGCATTTATGAATATAGTCCTTTATTTTCTAAGTCTTTTGTCTTGTCTCTTCTCTTCTCTTTCTTTATTGATTGATTGGCTGATTGCTCAGTGTGTTTGTGCAAAAATGAGTGTGCCCCTAACAGGAGGGATAAGTAGAAGAATGTCCATTTATTCTTAAGAGAAGAGCTTAAAAAACAAGTTCAATAAAATTTTAGTAAAAATCAATATGGTTCTTAAAAATGAATATTAGCATTATTCTAAAATATTGAGTATGGGAGGAGATAATTTTAGTGAGATACATGAAAGCTAGATCATATAGGTCCTTGTTAATGATTTGAGGGAGTATTGCCTTTGCTTAAGAAAAATGATATGTAATTAAACAGTTTTAAATGAAGGGGTAAAATGATCAGAATTACAGTTGAATGGATCATTCTGTTTATATTATATGGGACAAATTAAATATGAATGGAATAGATGAGAATATAAATAATCATGCCTCAATTTCTTCCAATGACTGTGCCTTCAGTAAATATTACTAGAGTGCCTACTATATGGTAAATATTAGTTAGCAATACAAATTGGAGTTACTGTCCCTTTCCTCCAGTTGGCAATATTGATAAACATATTGTTTTAATATTTTCAGGTTCCCAACCCAAGACTCTACCATCTACCTATTGATCTAACTTGCATAGCTGGCTTTGCAGAAAAGGTGACTATTGTCTGAGTTAGACCTCACTCTGTTTCTCTTTTTTCTTTATAGTAGACATTTATATAATATATATGTAATTTACTATGTGCTGAACATTCTCCTAGACACTGAATATGTATCATTGAACTGAAGAAGAACCTGCCCTCCTGGACCTCAAATTATGTTAAACCTCTACACACTAAGAAAAAAGAAAAATAAAATAAATACTATCGGTAATAAATAAAATCAGAAATGAAAAAGGAGGTGTTACAATTGATAACAAAAATACTAAGGATCATAAAAAAACTTCTATAAACTATTATATATCAACTAATTAGATAACCTAAAGAAATAGTAAGTTCCTAGAAACATACAACTTACCAGACTGAATCATGAAGAAATAGAAGTTCTGAGCAGATCAATTTGTAGTAAGGATATTTAGTCAGTAGTCAAAAACCTCCCAAAAAAGAGAAGTCCATGATCAGGTGACATCACTGTCAAATTCTACAAAACAGTTAAAGAAGAATTAATGCCAATCCTTTTCAAATTCTTCCAAGAAGTAGAAAAGGTGGGTACACTTCCCAACTCATTTTATGAGGCCAATATTATTCTGTTGCCAAAGCCAGACAAGAAAATAAAATTATAGACTACTATCCCTGATGAAAATAAATGCAAAATAACCCAAACAAAATATTGGCAAAATGAATTCATCAATACATTAAAATGATCATACACTATGATCAATTGGAATTTATTCCAGGGATACAAGAATGGTTCAACATACACAAATCAATAAATGTGATACACCTCATTAAAAAAATGAAGATACATTAATATTGATCATCTCAATAGATGCAGAAAAAACATTTGAAACATCCTTTCATGATAATTCTTTCAACTAATTATATGTAGAT
Organism: Mesoplodon densirostris; assembly: GCF_025265405.1. Lineage (NCBI taxonomy): Eukaryota > Metazoa > Chordata > Mammalia > Artiodactyla > Ziphiidae > Mesoplodon > Mesoplodon densirostris. The sequence goes on along the minus strand of NC_082675.1, from coordinate 59,750,756 downwards.
GGAATGTACCTTAACAAAATAAAAGCCACATATAACAAGCCCATAGCTTACACCATACTCAACAATGAAAATCTGAAAGCTTTTTCTGTAAGGTCAGGAACAGTATAGGATACCTACTCTCACTACTTTTATTGAACATAGTATTAGAAATACTAGCCAGAACAGTCATGTAAGAAATACATAAAAGGCATTCAAGTCAGAAAGGAAGAATTAAATTGTCTCTGTTTGCAGATAGCATGACATTGTCAAGAGAAAATCCTAAAGACTCCACCAAAAATCTGTTAGAATTAATCAACAAATTTGCTAAAGTTGTAGGATACAAAATAATTATACAAAAATAATTTGTTTCTATACATTAATAAAGAACTATTAATTTCTATACATTAATAAAGAACTATTGTAAATAGAAATTGATGAAAAATCCCATTTAAAATAGCATCAAACAAATAAAATACTTTTAGAAATAAATGTAACCAAGAAGGTATGTATACTGAAAACTATAAAGTATTGATGAAAGAAATTGAAGAAAAGAATAAATAGAAAGATTATGTATTCAAGACTGGAATATATAATATCGTTAAATGTCCATACTATCCAAAGCCATCTATAAATGTAATCCCCTATCAAACATATCGTTCAGCCTTATAAAAGAAAAAAACCATACCATTTGTAACACCATAGATGAACTTAGACAGCATTATACTAAGTGAAATAAATCAGAGAAAAACAAATATTGCATGGCATCACTTATACGTGAAACCTTAAACAACAACAATAAAAATGTTGAACTCATAAATACAGAGAGTAGAGCCCCTGCTCTGCCAGGGGCTGGGGATAGAAGAAATTTGTATAGGCTCTTGTGAAGGAGAACAAACTTTCAGTTATAAATTCTGTCTGAGGATCTAATGTATTAAAGGTACTACAGTTGATAATATATTACATTATTGAAATTTGCCAAGAAAGTAGAACTTAGGTGTTCTCACCAAAAAAAAAAAAAAAAAAATGGTAAGTATGTGAGGTGATGAATATGTTCATTAATTCAATGGGAATCCTTTCACAATATATATGTGTATCAAATCATTACATTTTATGCTTTAAATACATTGCAATTTTGTCAACTCAATAAAACTGAAAACACACATACTTAAATGTGTACTTTAGAAAAGTATCTGAGACAAATTATAATAAAAAATGTATGCAAATAAAAAAGTCTTTACTCACTATTCTCCAAACACTGAATTTCCATCACTTTTCCATTTTGTAGCTCATTCTTTTCAAAAAGAATCAACCACTTTTCATTATCTGTTTTTCCATTGCAATTAACTTAGAGTGAAGATCTTGGGCTGACTGGAAGAATCTCCATGAGCTTATACTTCCCTCGTCTGAGCACCATATCCTTTGTCACTATAATGAGAAAATAATCCTGTTCTTACAATATCATGCTTTTAAAAAATTTCTTTCATTAAAGTATATTTATATAAGTAAATTTCAACATTTTTATTGTAAAGTTTTTGAAGTTTTGAGAAATGTATTTGGTCATGTTACCATACCAAAAATTGAACACAGAACAGTTCCATCACCCCAAAATTTCCCTCTTGTCACTTTTTCACCAAATACTCTGTCCTCCTTCTCTCCCCTAAAATCCATCCCCTTGAAACCATTGAGATGTTTTTTTTGCCTCTTAAGTACTTGCCTTTTCCAGAACACTGTATAAATGGATTAATATAGTATATGGCCTTTTTGTCTGGTTTCTTTACTTAGCTTATGCATTTAAAATTCATTTATCTTGCTTCATGTATCAGTAGTAGTTTGATCGTTTTTATTACTGAGTAGTATTTCATAGAATGATGTATAACTGTTATTCTACCAATTCCACAGTTGAGAAAAATTTGGGATGTTTAAAACTTTTTTTGCAGTAATGGATAAAATCTCTACAAACATTTGTATAGAAATTTTGGTGTAAAGATAAGAGCTTATGTCACTTTGATAAATACAAGTTCGGTTGTTAGACCATACTGTTTAACTTTATAATAAACCACCAAACTGTACTCCAAAGTGGCTCTACAATTTTTCATTCCTATCAGCTATGTAGGAGAGTTCCATTTGCTCTGTAACTATGCCAGCATTTGGTACTATTCATTGTTTTTAAATCCATTCTAATAGGCATATAATGTCATTTCACTGATATTTTAATTTTTATTTCTATAATGACTATTGAGCGTAACTCTATTTTCTGGTGCTTATTTGTATATGTATGTTCTTTTTTTGTTAAGTATCTGTTTAAATATTTTGCTGACTTTCAAAAAATTAAGTTTTTAAAAATTATTGAATTTTAAGTTTATTTTTTAATATTCTAGATGAGGTCCATAGCTAAATTTGTAATTTGCAAACATTTTTGTGGTTTATATTAATATTTTTTTGTAAATTTCAGTATACAGATTTTACAGTTGCTTGGTTAGATTTATATTTAAGTTTTTAGATTTTTGTGGCAGTACTGTGAATCTTATTTTTCTGCTTTGTTTTGTTTGTTTGTTTTGTTTTTTGGTCTCCAGTAGTTCATTACTAGTATATAAAATTACAATTGATTTTTGTGTGTTAATCTTGCATCCTATGACTTTGATAACTCATTAGTTCTAGAAGATTTATTTTTGTTTGTTTGTTTTGTAGATTCCTTGGTAAGTTTTGTGTAGAAAATTCATGTGATCTACAAATAGGGACAGTTTAACTCTGTCAAATCTATGCAGCTTTTATTTTTCTTGCTTTACAGCACTAACTAGGACTTTCAGTACAATGTACATAAGGGTGGGGAGATTAAACATCCTACCTTATTCCCCATCTTGGAAACATTTATTCTTTCATCACTAAGTATCATTAATGTCTGTGAAGTTTATAGTATTATCCCCTCTATCATTCCTGATGTTGTTAATACGTGTTTCTTTCTATCTGCATTTTTATTTTAGTTTCTTAATTTTAACAAATTAACTGTGATAATGCAAATTAGAGGAAAATAAGCAAAGTATGTAAGGAAAATATTTGTACTATCTTTCATTTTTCTGTAAATCCCAAATTATTCCAAGATAAAAATTTTACTAAAAAACTCATTAAGTTCATTTGTCTATATGTGATTTTAATATCACACACTAGAGAAAAGACAAAGTTTGATCATTTACTAATATTGATGTCACTATACTGAAACACCCTCTTTTCTTTCCATTCTCAACATCTAAATTTTTTGTATGACATAAGCATGGACCTTGAAACCAAAGTTTACATATTTTTGGATCATAGGTCTATTACTAAGAGACTGGGTGAAGTTAGGCAAGTAACTTAACCTCCACAAACTTGTTTTTACCTTTATAAAACAAGGTTAATTGTCTTTGGCATATAGGACTAGGAATGTTATGAGAAATCATAATAATACATCTAGACACAGTCTCTGGGACATTTAGATACTCATTTCTAAGAAGCATCTAAATGCTCATTTCTTCCACTTTGTACATAGGAATTGCTTATTTTTGCTTAGATGTCAATGTTCTTTTCTTCTTCTTTAGTTCTATTTTTGATTATAAAATTATTTCTTATTAATATTTTAACTGGACTCTGTAAGTTGGAAACAAATTAAGACAATAGATTTTACATGCAAAACAGGAGACTATAGCTTCTGTACTTAATCACTAAATTTCTCAAAACTCTGGAAATCCTATTCTAGAGATAGTCATTATTAGATATGTGATTAGAGACATGCCTGATATTCCTCCCTGAAAATAGTTTTAGACACAGACACACAAATCTTGTCGTATTCAGAAATCTTGTATTATTTATACTCATATGAGTTAAATCGGAAATGTTGGGGACTCATTGACAAGGGTAAATGTATTGGAAACTAATTCTTTTTTTCATATTCTTCTTCTCTGATTTTTATATCACAGTCACAAAAGCTTTGTAGAATGAGTTGGAAATTGTTTTCCTGTTTTGCTTCCCTGGAATATTTGCAGTGTTTTTCAAGACCCATTTTTTAAAAGTTTAAACCTTCTGAAAACTATCCTTTTTTTTTCATTCTTTTGAAGGGGAAGAAATTTTAAACTATTCAATTTCTTTAATGAGTATAGATGAAGTTATGCTGTTTATTTTGTCTTGGGTAATTTTTGGTAAGTTATATTTTTCTTGAAATTTATCCATTTTGTTATATTTTTCTTATAATTTATCCAACTTTTCAAATATTTTTCCATAAAAATTGTTGAAAATTTTTATATTTCTTTAACCTCTGCTATATTTCTAGTCATGTTCTATTTTTCCAACTTGTTTCTCTCTTTTTTTTCCCTTGATCAATCCTACCAGAATTTTAATCTATTTTCTTAGCTGTTCCAAAGCCAACTATTTCCTTCAGGTACTATACTTGCTGCATCTCATAAATTTTGAAATATACTATTTTTATTATCATTTGGTTCTAAGATATTTTAAATTTCCACTATGATTTTCTGAGCAATAAATTATATTATTTCCATCAATATAGTTACTTAACAGAGTTAGTAATATGAAACATGAAAAGAAATGAAGAATTATAGGTAGTTTATAATCACAGAATAAATAAAACACTACAGATTCTTCTGTCCTTATATACATTTATTCTAAACAATACAGAATCCTCTGAGAATTGTCCTTTAAATTCCTTTCAAAATTATCTTATATACAGAGCATGACAAAAAAAAGAAATTGAGATGCAATCACTCACCCTTCCCAGGTTTTTAATACAGTGTAATTCCCAGATATTAATTGTAATTAGCTATCATTATTTTAGCTTTCTCTGTCAAAGAATCAGCTGGTTTCCCTGTTCCATTTCCCTTCTCAGCTATATCTATAAGATATAACTATGACAAAAACAAAAGTCCAGTTATTAATGCATAGAAATAGTTAAATGTATTCTTTATTATTACTGTTGTATTTGTGTTCCTCTGAGTAGAAATATTACTAAAGATACATATAGTTAGAGTTTTTCATGACTTGCCATTTACAATTTCTTTAATAAACAAACAAAAACCTCAGGGAAAACTAATATTCAAGAGATGTGTTCTTTTTCTGGATATTGTTAACCAAAAGTATCTAAAGTGGTCTTTTGCTAATTGAAATATTCTGGTGACTGATTATGTCTAATTTTCAGAGTCATGGTCTTTTTGCTCAAAGAGTCTATTCCTATCATATCATAAGAACTAAATTGTATAAAAATGCTTAATTAAATGATTAAGTATTTAGTCACCATCTGTGCCTTTTTCTGAAAACTTTAAGTAATCACTTTGATGGATATACCTATTCACTGGCATATCCATATATTTGTTTACTCAGTTAAATAGTAAGTATTTTAAGCACCTACTATGAGTTTCAACCTATCTCAGGAGCCATGGGATATTCAAGAAACATAGAATAAATATCTACACAAGGAGATAAAATATAACAGAGAAAAATAAGACAAATAACAATAAAACACTAAATGTTGTGCATAATTAGAACAATCATCCTATAAAAATCATCAGATAGTTAACACTTACTTTGTGTTAACTATTCATTCAACAACAAAAAAAATAATAAAAATTTCTATTTGTAAAAGAAACAGGGAATACAACTATAAATAAGAATCTTTTGCAAATAACTAACACCAAAAATGAAAAATTATACTGAGCAATTAATTAAACATCATAAAGTAATGGGTATACCATACAAAAGAGAGTGTTTGGGGATGTCATGTTGGAGGGCACACATCTAGTCTTTGCAGGCCAAGGAAGGTTAAAACACACAGGCAGAATTCAAGGAGGACAGGGTGTAAGCATGAGTATTCCAGAAGTCAGAAGAATGTTATGTGCAAAGGATAAGAACACATTTGAAAAATTGCAATTAGTATAAATAGTTGACGATGGCTGGAAAAATGACCAAGAAATGAGGTTGATAAACTGGGAGATGTAAGCAGAGAATAAAATATGACAGAATTTATAAGCCACAGTAGGAAACTCAACTATATTCTGAAGGAAATGGGTTCAGAAGTTATAAGTAGATGTAATCAAACTTATCTTTTCAAAAATCAGTTTTCTTTTATCATGGAAAATGGGTTAGACAGAAAGAAAACTAGAGTCATAATATAAGGACTGCTCCACTAATCAAAGAAAGGTGATCGAGACCTAAGGTAGCCAGATTTGGATATAGAGAAGTGCTGATTCTAAAATTATTAAGGAAGTAAAATGGAAAGACCTGAGGATTCTTACTTGTGAAAAACAGGAAGAGTGAAAGTCAATGATGAAGTTTTGGTTAACAACTTCTACATTTAGTGAATGGTGTTGTCATTCACCTAAGTTAGGGAATACTAAAGGAGGTTTGGGTGAATGAGTCATTGAGTTTTAAATATATTGATTTGGATGTGTCTTCAATATACCTAAGTGGATATGCAGACTACATCATGGCTACTGAGCTCAGTAGAGATTCTGGATGAGACATGAAAATCTGGGGGGCATGATTACATAAAATAATTTCATAAACCTCTCAGCTGTCTAATGATACAAGTGTTATTCCTAATTTGTAGATAAGACTCTGAGGCTTAGAGTTGTTAAAGAACTGCCAAAGTGTCACATCTGGTAAATAGTAATACCAGGATAAAATCCACATCTTTTTTCCTCCAGAGTCAGTGTTTTTCAAAATTTATTTGTGTATTAAACTTTCTTTAAAGAAAAATAATTCTCATAAAACCATAGTTTATTTAAATTACTTTTTTATTGTAAAATTAAATCTGCACCAAAATGAGTTAGAGTATTCTTTTTTACCTAAACTTCTTATAACAATCAAAATCAAACACAAATCAAATGTAAAAAATCCCACAAAATAAATGGAATTCATTTTAAGGACATTAATTTAATGGGGTAAATCGCGTTTAGTTGGACTAAATCTTCACCTACTGTTTACCTATGGACTAATTGCTGTGATATGTGGAGTTTTCAGTTTGGCTACCTTTACTATTTGTGCAGTGCAATAACTTAGTTTTCCTATTTCTTCTATTATGTTTCTCTTAGTTACTTATAAAACTTTAAGTTGGTAATTTTCAGACTTTCTTCCAGAGAAAACTATTTATTTGCTATTTTTTCCTAAGTCAAGCACAACTAAAGTAGCATACTTGATATGAACACTATTTTAGTCACAAATTAAGAGTAGGCACAGATTTTGGGGGGAAGATGGTGGAAGAGTAAGATGAGGAGATCACCTTCCTCCCCACAGATACACCAGAAATACATCTACACGTGGAACAACTCCTACAGAACACCTACTGAACGCTGGCAGAAGACCTCAGACCTCCCAAAAGGCAAGAAACTCCCCGATATACCTGGGTAGGGCAAAAGAAAAAAGAATAAACAGAGACAAAAGGATAGGGACGGGCCGTGCATCAGTGGGAGGGAGCCGTGAAGGAGGAAAGGTTTCCACACACTAGGAAGCCCCTTCGTGGGCGGAGACTGGGGGGGGCAGAGGGGGAAAGCTTCAGAGTCATGGAGGAGAGCATAGCAACAGGGGTGCAGAGGGCAAAGCAGAGAGATTCCCTCACAGAGGATCGGTGCCGACCAGAACTCACCAGCCCAAGAGGCTTGTCCACTCTCCCGACAGGGCAGGTGAGCCTGGGAGCTGAGGTTCGTGCTTTGGTTGGATCTCAGGGAGAGGACTGGGGTTCTCGGTGTGAACACAGCCGGGAAAAGTCTGGACCTGCCAAAGAGGCAAGAGATTTTTTCTTCCCTCTTTGTTTCCTGGTACGCAAGGAGAGGGGATTAAGAGCGCTGCTTAAAGGAGCTCCAGAGATGGGAGTGAGCTGCGGCTAAAAGTGCGGACCCCAGAGATGGGTGTGGGATGCTGGGGCTGCTGTTGCCGCCGCCAAGAGGCCTGTGTGCGAGTACAGGTCACTATCCATGCCTCCCCTTCTTGGGATCTTGTGCAGCCCGCCACTGCCAGGGTCATGGAATCCAGGGATGGCTTCCCTGGGAGAGTGCACAGCGCGCCTCGGGCTGGTGCAACGTCATGCTGGCCTCTGCCACCGCAGGCTTGCCCAGCACTCTGTACCCCTTCCTCCCCCTGGTATGAGCTAGGCAGAGTCCCAGAAGCAGCTGCTCCTTTAACCATGTCCTGTCTGAGCGAAGAACAGACGACCTCTGGAGACCTACACGCAGAGGTGGGGCCAAATCCAAAGCTGAGACCCAGGAGCTGTGAGAACAAAGAAGAGAAAGGGAAATCTCTCCCAGCAGCCTCAGAAGCAGCAGATTAGAGCTCCACAACCAACTTGATGTACCCTGCATCTGTGGAATACATGAATAGACAACGAATCATCCCAATTTGAGGAGGTGGACTTTGAGAGCAAGATTTATGATTTTTTACACTTTCCTCTTTCTGTGAGTGTGTAGGTGTATGCTTCTGTGTGAGATTTTATCTGTACAGCTTTGCTTCCACCATTTGTCCTAGGGTTCTATCCATCCGTTTTTTTTTTGTTTGATTGTTTTGATTTTTTTTAATAATTATTTTTTATTTTAATAACTTTATTTTATTGTATCCTACTTTATTTTATTTTATCATCTTTCTTTTTTCTTTCTTTCTTCCTTTCTTTCTTTCTCTTTCTTTCTTTGTTACATTCCTTCCTTCCATCCTTCCTTCCTTGCTTTCTTCCTTCCTTCCCTCCTTTAGACAACGAATCATCCCAAATTGAGGAGGTGGACTTTGAGAGCAAGATTTATGATTTTTCCCCTTTTCCCCTTTTTGTGAGTGTGTATGTGTATGTTACTTTGTGAGATTTTGTCTGTATAGCTTTGCTTCCATCATTTGGCCCAGGGTTCTATCCATCCATTTTTTTTTCAATTTTTTCTAAATAATAATTTTTTATTTTAATAACTTTATATATATTATCATACTTTATTTTATTTTACTTTATCCTCTTTCTTCTTTTTTTCATTCCTTCCCTACTTCCACCATCCCTCCCTCCCTCATTTCTTTCTTTCCTTCTTCCTTTCTTCTTTCTTTCTTTCTTTCTACTTCTACTAATTTTTTCTTTCTACTTTTTCTCCTTTTTATTCTGAGCTGCGTGGATGAAAGACTCATGGTTCTGCAGCCAGGAGTCAGAGTGTGCCTCTGAGGTGGGAGAGCCAACTTCAGGACACTGGTCCACAAGAGACCTCCCAGCTCCACATAATATCAAAAGGCGAAAATCTCCCAGAGATCTCCATTTAAACACCAGCACCCAGCTTCACTCAACAACCAGCAAGCTACAGTGCTGGACACCCTATGACAAACAACTACCAAAACAGGAACACAAACCCACCCATTACCAGAGACGCTGCTTAAAATCATAATAAGTCCCAGACACACCAAAACACACCACCAGACGTGGACCTGCCCACAAGAAAGACAAGATCCAGCCTCATACACCAGAACACAGGTATTAGTCCCCTCCACCAGGAAGCCTACACAATCCACTGAACCAAAATTAGTCACTGGGGACAGACACCAAAAACAACGGGAACTATGAACCTGCAGCCTGCAAAAAGGAGACACCAAACACATTAAGATAAGCAAAATGAAAAGACAGAAAAACACACAGCTGGTGAAGGAGCAAGATAAAAACCCACCAGACCTAACAAATGAAAAGGAAATAGGCAGTCTACCTGAAAAAGAATTCAGAATAATGATAGTAAAGATGATCCAAAATCTTGGAAATAGAATAGACAAAATGCAACAAACAGTTAACAAGGACCTAGAAGAACTAAAGATGAAACAAGCAACAATGAAAAACACAATAAATGAAATTAAAAATACTCTAGATGGGATCAATAGCAGAATAACTGAAGCAGAAAAAAGGATAAGTGACGTGGCAGATAAAATAATGGAAATAACTACTGCAGAGTGGAAGAAAGAAAAAGAATGAAAAGAACTGAGGACAATCTCAGAGAACTCTGGGACAACATTAAATGTACCAAAATTCGAATTATAGGGGTTTCAGAAGAAGAAGAGTAAAAGAAAGGGACTGAGAAAATATGTGAAGAGATTATAGTTGAAAACTTCCCTAATATGGGAAAGGAAATAGTTAATCAAGTCCAGGAGGTAGAGAGAGTCCCATACAGAAAAAATCCAAGGAGAAATACAACAAGACAATGTTAACCAAACTATCAAAAATTAAATACAAAGAAAACATATTAAAAGCAGCAAAGGGAAAACAAAAAATAACACACGAGGGAATCCCCATCAGGTTAACAGCTAAACTTTCAGCAGAAACTGTGCAAGCCAGAAGGGACTGGCAGGACATATTTAAAGTGATGAAGTAGAAAAAACTGCAACCAAGATTACTCTACCAAGCAAGTATCTCATTCAGATATGATGGAGAAATTAAAACCTTTACAGACAAGCAAAAGTCTGAGAGAGTTCAGCACCACAAAACCAGTTTTACAACAACTGCTAAAGGAACTTCTCTAGGCAAGAAACACAGCAGAAGGAATATACCTACAATAACGAACCCAAAGCAATTAAGGAAATGGGAATAGGAACATACATATCAATAATTACCTTAAAGGTAAATAGACTAAATGCTCCGAACAAAAGACACAGATTGGCTGAATGGATAGAAAACAAGACCCATATATATGCTGTCTACAAGAGACCCACTTCAGACCTAGAGACACATACAGACTGAAAGTAAGGGGATGGAAAAAGATATTCCATGCAAATGGAAATCAAAAGAGAGCTGGAGTAGCAATTCTCATATCTGATAAAATAGACTTTAAAATAAAGACTATTAGAAGAGACAAGAAGGACATTTCATAATGACCAAGGGATCGATCCAAGAAGATGAGATAACAAATGCAAATATTTATGCACCCAACAGAGGAACACCTCAATAAATTAGGCAAATACTAACAGCCATAAAAGGGGAAATTGACAGTAAAACACTCATATTAGGGGACTTCAACACCCCACTTTCACCAATGGACAGATCATCCAAAATGAAATAAATAAGGAAACACAAGCTTTAAATGATACATTAAACAAGATGGACTTAATTGATATTTATAGGACATTCCATTCAAAAACAACAAAATACACATTTTTCTCAAGTGCTCATGGAATATTCTCCAGTATAGATCATATCTTGGGTCACAAATCAAGCCTTTGTATATTTAAGAAAATAGAAATTGTATCAAGTATCTTTTCCAACCACAATGCTATGAGACTAAATATCAATTACAGGGAAAGATCTGTAAAAAATACAAACACATGGAGGCTAAACAATACAGTATTTAATATCAAAGTGATCACTGAAGAAATCAAAGAGGAAATCAAAAAACACCTAGAAACAAATGACAATGGAGACAAGATGACCCCAAACTTACGGGATGCAGCAAAAGCAGTTCTAAGAGGGAATTTTATAGCAATACAATCCCACCTTAAGTAACAGGAAACATCTCGAATAAACAACCTGACCTTGCACCTAACGCAATTAGAGAAAGAAGACCAAAAACACCCCAAAGTTAGCAGAAGGAAAAAAATCATAAAAATCAGACCACAAATAAATGAAAAAGAAATGAAGGAAACGATAGCAAAGATCAATAAAACTAAAGCTGGTTCTTTGAGAAGATAAACAAAATTGATAAAGCATTAGACTCATCAAGCAAAAAAGGGAGGAGACTCAAATCAATACAATTAGAAATGAAAAAAGAGAAGTAACAACTGACACTGCAGAAATACAAAACATCGTGAGAGATTACTACAAGCAACTCTATGCCAATAAAATGGATAACCTGGAAGAAATGGACAAATGCTTAGAAATGCACAGCCTGCCAAGACTGAATCAGGAAGAAATAGAAAATATGAACAGACCAAACACAAGCACTAAAGTTGAAACTGTGATTAAAAATCATTCAACAAACAAAAGCCCAGGACCAGATGACTTCACAGGTGAATTCTATCAAACATTTAGAGAAGAGCTAACAGCTATCCTTCTCGAACTCTTCCAGAATATACCAGAGGGAGGAACACACCGAAACTCATTCTACGAGGCCACCATCACCTTGATACCAAAACCAGACAAGATGTCAAAAAGAAAGAAAAGTACAGGCCAATATCACTGATGAACATACATGCAAAAATCCTCAACAAAATACTAGCAAACAGAATTCAACAGCATATTAAAAGGCTCATACACCATGATCAAGTGGGGTTTATTCCAGGAATGCAAGGATTCTTCAATATACAGAAATCAATCAACGTGATACACCATATTAACAAATGGAAGGAGAAAAACCATATGATCATCTCAGTAGATGCACAGAAAGCTTTAGACAAAATTCAACACCCATTTATGATAAAATCCCTGCATAAAGTAGGCATAGAGGAAACTTTCCTCAACATAATAAAGGCCATATATGACAAACCCACATTCAACATCGTCCTCAATGTTGAAAAACTGAAAGCATTTCCACTAAGATCAGGAACAAGACAAGGTTGCTCACTCTCACCACCCTTATTTAACATAGTTTTGGCAGTTTTAGCCACAGCAATAAGAGAAGAAAAGGAAATAAAAGGAATCCAAATTGGAAAAGAAGAAGTAAAGCTGTCAGTGTTTGCAGATGACATAATACTATACATAGAGAATCCTAAAGATGCTAGCAGAAAACTCCTAGAGCTATTCAATGAATTTGGTAAAGTAGTAGGATACAAAACTAATGCACAGAAATCTCTGGCATTCCTATACACTAATGTTGAAAAATCTGAAAATGAAATCAAGAAAACACTCCCATTTACCATTGCAACAAAAAGAATAAAATATCTAGGAATAAACCTACCTAAGGAGACAAAAGACCTGTAAGCAGAAAATTATAAGACACTGATGAAAGGAATTAAATATGATACAAATATATGGAGAGATATGCCATGTTCTTGGATTGGAAGAACCAACATTGTGAAAATGACTCTACTACCCAAAGCAATCTACAGATTCAATGCAATCCCTATCAAACTACCACTGGCATTTTTCACAGAACTAGAACAAAAAACTTCACAATTTGTATGGAAACACATAAGATCCCGAATAGCCAAAGCAATCTTGAGAACAAAAAATGGAGCTAGAGGAATCAGGCTCCCTGACTTCAGACTATACTGCAAAGCTACAGTAATCAAGACAGTATGGTACTGGCACAAAAACAGAAATATAGATCAATGGAACAGGATAGAAAGCCTAGAGATAAACCCACGCACATATGGTCACCTTATCTTTGATAAAGGAGGCAGGAATGTACAGTGGAGAAAGGACAGCCTCTTCAATAAGTGGTGCTGGGAAAACTGGACAGGGACATGTAAAAGTATGAGGTTAAATCACTCCCTAACACCATACACAGAAATAAGCTCAAAATGGATTAAAGACCTAAATGTAGGGCCAGAAACTATCAAACTCTTAGAGGAAAACATAAGCAGAAATCTCTATGATGTAAATCACAGCAAGATCCTTTTGGACCCATCTCCTAGGGAAATGGAAATAAAAACAAAAATAAACAAATGGGACCTAATGAAACTTCAAAGCTTTTGCACAGCAAAGGAAACCATAAACAAGACCAAAAGACAACCCTCAGAATGGGAGAAAATATTTGCAAATGAAGCAACTGACAAGGGATTAATCTCCAAAATTTATAGGCAGGTCATGCAGCTCAATAAGAAAAAAACAAATAACCCAGTCCAAAAATGGACAGAAGACCTAAATAGACATTTCCCCAAAGAAGATATACAGAGTGCCAACAAACACATGAAAGAATGCTCAACATTATTAATCATTAGAGAAATGCAAATCAAAACTACAATGAGATATCATCTCACACCAGTCAGAATGGCCATGATCAAAAAATCTAGAAACAATAAATGCTGGAGAGGGTGTGGAGAAAAGGGAACACTTTTGCACTGCTGGTGGGAATGTGAATTGGTACAGCCACTATGGAGAATGGTATGGTGGTTCCTTAAAAAATTATAAATAGACCTACCATATGACCCAGCAATCCCACTACTGGGCATATACCCTGAGAAAACCATAATTCAAAAATAATCATGTACCAACATTTTCATTGCAGCTCTATTTACAATAGCCCAGAGATGGAAACAACCTAAGTGTCCATCATCGGATAAATGGATAAAGAAGGAAAGAAGGTGTAGCACATATATACAATATTATATACTTGGAAACATATATACTTGGAAACAACCTAATTGTCCATCATCAAATGAATGGATAAAGAAGATGTGGCACATATATACAATATGGCACATATATTCAATATTACTCAGCTATAAAAAGAAACGAAATTGAGCTAGTTGTAATGAGGTGGATAAACCTAGTGTCTGTCATACAGAGTGAAGTAAGTCAGAAAGAGAAAGACAAATACTGTATGCTAACACACATATATATATATATATACATATGGAATTTAAGAAAAAACAATGTCATGAGGAACCTAGGCATAAGACAGGAATAAAGACAGAGACCTACTACAGAATGGAGTTGAGGATATCGTGAGGGGGAAAGGTAAGCTGTGACAAAGCGAGAGAGAGGCATGGACATATATACATTACCAAACCTAAAATAGAAAGCTAGTGGGAAGCAGCCGCATAGCACATGGAGATCAGCTCTGTGTTATGTGACCGACTAGAGGGGTGGGATAGGAAGGGTGGGAGGGAGGGAGATGCAAGAGGGAACGGATATGGGAACAGATGTATATGTATAACTGATTTACTTTGTTATAAAGCAGAAACTAACACACCATTGTGAAGCTATTATACTCCAATAAAGTTGTAAAAAAAAAAAGAGTAGTCATAAATCCCAGTTTTAGTGTTCACCTAAATAATGCATGATATAATTGTATTAATTTTGTAAGCATCTATTGTCATTAACATAGATACAAAACTTTAAAATAAAATAGAATAAAATTTTTAAAGCTTTGAGGGTATTTGGTTAGCCACCATGAGAAAAAAATATTGCTCTGTGGGGAGGGTCTCCCCATACAACTTTGTGTATACTTTCTCTTTCATCATACATTTGATTTAAGGCAATCTCTTTGTATTTGTTTCTCAGAAGAAAATTAGAGTTTTATTTGGCTAACTGATTTATTTCTGTAGACTGTTTTGTAAGCTAAGGTTATATTTTACCTAGTATGTTTAATTATCTACACAAGTTGATTTAAAAAGAAAAGTTGTTAGAAAACGGACAATTAACTTTTGAATATGGGAGAAGGAAATCCCAGAGTATCTGAAGAAGACGATTCCAAAGTGGAAAGAAGTAATTCAAAGGAATGCAGAACCACCAGAAACAACCTTGGTCCGTTTTAATGTAATAGCCTATGTTTGGTCCTGTTCTGACCTGTTCTGTGAATAATTCCTGCTAGATGTTTTGCATGTGCAGCTCATCAAAGAGGGCATTCACTGATTCTGCACAAACTGTATTCTGTTAAATTGACTCTAATACCTTGACAGCCTACTCAAGCAAAACAAAACCTGAGCCAGAGTCAATGCACTTGAATCCAAGAAAATGAAACTTAAGAACAATCAATTACAAAGAGACAACTAGGTTTTTCCAAATAAGGTAACTGCTTAAGCTATAACCAATTAAATAATTCATTTTCTTTGCTTCTAAGTAGTCTCCATAAAAACATCTTTTCTGGATTCCTTCTCTCTTCCTCCACACCATCCCAAAGTGCTTCTTCAAACAGCAGTCAAAGTTGCTTTTTAAAACATAAGCATGTCTCGCCTCCTTGTTTAAATTTTTTAATGGCTTCCATACCACTTAATGTAAAAACCAAACCTCAGTGCCACATTTTTCTGCCACATTGGCTTTCTTTTTCACCAGGGACACGAAGCTTGACATCTTTTTTACTTGGGATCCTCTTTCTCAGATTTTCATGTGGCTGACTATTTCTCAACACTCAGCATAAATGACTCAGCTTCTCATCACTAAATTCAGCTCAACTCTCCTCCCTAAAAAATGAAGTGTTTGTTATCCTTCTATCTCATTCAAACTAACATTTGCTCAAAAGCAGGCATTTTATCTGTGTTGTTCACTGCAATGTAGTCAGTCCCTAGAACAGTGCCTGTTATATAAATAATATGCAAAAAAACAATTTTTAACCTATTGTTGTAATTTTTTAATGGTGTTTATTTCCACTGATATTGCCATGGTTAGAGAATGTTGAAACATTATGATCTAGGATAAGGAAATCTGAGATCAAATAGGACAAAAATTATTATTTATAGCTGACTAAGCTTACATTCTGAAAGATAAACTAGTAAGTGAGAAAGCTGGTTTAGAATTCAGGACAACTGCATATAACTCCTGTGTTGCCTATCTTTTGTTTTATATTTACTACTACTGGTCACTATTAATGTGGGCAGGAAAATAGATTTTTTTTTTCGGTATGTGGGCCTCGCGCTGTTGTGGCCTCTCCCATTGCGGAGCACAGGCTCCAGACACGCAGGCTCAATGGCCATGGCTCATGGGCCCAGCCGCTCCACGGCATGTGGGATCTTCCCGGACCAGGGCACGAACCCGTATCCCTTGCATTGGCAGGCGGGCTCTCAACCACTGCGCCACCAGGGAAGCCCAGGAAAATAGATTTTTAATTAGCCATAAACCACTTATATAATCATGTATTTGTTTGTGTCCTGGATATGTATGGAAAACAAAAGACCTTTGAGATGTAAACACTGCCCTCAAGAAGGCTAGTAATGGATAAACTTATTTTTTCTTTAGTCATTTATTTGAGTAAATTAAAAAAAAATCTTAAGCAGCTAAATAGGATCAAAAGAGGTGCAGACTCTACAAATATAGGGGACTGAACTTACTAGGTACATGACTATGAGCTGGAAGGGAGAGGCTGGAAGAGGGACTATGCTTGAGTTCTCATTTGAGGAAGAAAAGGATTTTTATCCAGAGAAGGAAATGGCAGATAGAAGAAAAGCATTGATGGACAGAACACAACAGAGGACTCTACAACATTACAGTTGATTCAGTTTGTTTTTAAATACATTTGGGAAACAAAATTTTAAAATGATGTTGACCCATCCATTTGTTTTAATTGGAAAACTCCAGGGAGTGAAACACAAAATTTGGAGTAAGAGGAATGGATGGGAGGGAAAAAACAAAACAGAGTATCTTACCTTAAGGATTTTCAACAAAAGTTCCAAATGAACTGGACTTTGGGAAATATGATCACTGTAGGGGAAGGGATTATAATAAGGAAAGGAGAGTGCAAAAAAAAATAAATAAGGAAAGGCAAAAAAAATAAGGAAAGTTATACTTAACTCTTATACATAAGAATGAGAAGACTTAAGAATGAGAATGGTAAAGAAACCTGTACTATAAAGAAAGCCACATTTCTTAACTTCAACATGTGCAAGTATGTGGTGGAGTCAAATGCCCTGTGGCAGAAACACACATTTGTGCAGTAGTGGATAGGGTATGCCTAAAATGGAGTTTCATTCAACTATGGAAAGAGAAAGGAAGGAAGAGGAGCAGAGTGAGGCATAGAAAATCACAAAATTAATAAAAAGCGAGACAGCAAGGAGGAAGAACAGAAAGGAGGAGAAAAAAACATAAAGAAGTTGACATTATAAAATGACACAGTAACATAGGTTTTGTTTTCATTATTGGTGTTCAAAGTTAGCCCATGTGTACTGAATCTTTGGAGGAGCCTGGCACCATCAGTACCATGTAGACAATTCTATCAACAGCTGGTTTATTTTCCAAATCTAATAACGAAGTACAGTAGCCCTCAAAGCTTGGAAATAAATGTGTCTGTTCTTCCCCAGGAATCACCTTGATTGGCAAATGACTGTAACTCCATCTTTACCATTTAATGTCTCGGACAGTTCCAATGGTACCTGTAAGATAGTAAGGAGGTGTCGTATTTTTCTTATCTTTTAATTGCTCTTAGTCAAATTTCTTTTGTTATCCTGTAGGCAAAATTGTAACACTTGGCTAAGCATACAGTGGATAAAAGGAGATATAAATGTTCAGACGAAAATATTCTCTTAAGTACCCCTTACATTGGATAACTATGAGCAACAATATAGTTTTGCAGGAAAACCTCTTCATTGTTAAAAATTAAATTGCCTTTAAACAGCTTTATTACATGCAAACAATTAAATTAATTATATCAAGTTGCAGCTGATGTTCTGGTATGTCTGGCTACAAAATAAAATACATAAAAAGGAAAGAGAAGGAAAAAAAGAAAGTGTAAACCCCAAGAGCAAATTCAGGAACTTGTGAAATCAAAGAATCTAAAATCAAAGTCATACACTATTCATACAGTTGAAGGAATTTTCTTACATACACTTCCATATTTATAAGAAAAATAATATAAAGCATCCCACACTATTTATAAGGTTTCATGGAACTTTTGTATTTTGTAAGGTGTGAGAAATACTGCTTTACAGAATGCCTAAGCAGTCCCCTCACCTTGATTTAGAACACTTTGTCAACAACTTAGACATCTCTGTGCCATGAAAAGTAAAATGATTTCAAAATAATACAGAAAATTGGAAATTTCAACATCTCTGAAATTTTATTTGACCCCCATACATTTGTGCATTAGTTTCAGGTAAAACATTTGTGTATTAGGAGAATTCAGTAAGAAATTGCAAATGATTTCTGTGTGCCTAAGATTGTGTGGAGTTCTGTGGGACAAAAGAAGGCAAGATATGCATGCATACAACAGACAGATAAAACCATATGAGCTAGAATTCCATCCACTTTCCATCTTTTCAACATTTTTATTAATATGCATGGTTAATATTTAAATTCAAATTCAAATTTATCTAACTCTAAAGATATTATAATAAGCCTGAGTTTCTCTTTTTAGAAGACAAACTGTTTCTAAACGTACTTAGTATACCTATGCAGGCACTAAGTTGGTGCCACCACACTTGGCTTTGAAAATCATTTAGTTTTTTCACTAGTGCCCAATATTATACCTGTCTATGGTGTTTCCCTTTTGATGAAGAGAAACTTTAATTTCAATTTATATGAGTTTAATATATCTTACTTTACACCTTGTGCATTTTATGACTTGTTTCAGGAATCATTAAAGCATACTAATCTTCTTCTCTATTGTCTTCCAAAAAAGTTGTCTTTTATTCTTTCTCTTTAAATCACCTGGTGATGGACTTTACATATGGTTTTATGTATGGTACAATTTCATTGATTTCTGTATAACAACCAGTAGTCAATTGTCCCAGGACTATTTGATAAAATAAACAACTAGTCTACAATTTTCTTACTCAGCTACAATTACAGGTTTATCATAAATTCTGTTTCCAAAAATGCATGGATTGCTGTTTATCGTATTGCCTGTCTTTTTACCAATATCACCTGTCATGATTACTTTCAGGCATACTCCTTATTTTTTTAAAGATAGCCTTGGCTATTCATAGATTTTTTTTCTCTTACATATAATTATAGAATTAGTCTGTAAAGTTCCAATAAATAAATAAGGCATGAAGTTGCTGATTGGAGCTGCACTGAATCTAAATATGAAGTGTGAGAATTAATATATTTCCAATTCATAGACAGAATAGATCACATCTTGGGTCACAAATCAAGCCTCAGTAAATTTAAGAAAATTAAAATCATATCAAGCATCCTTTCTGACCACAACACTATGAGATGAGAAATCAATTACAGGGAAAAAACTGTAAAAAACACAAACACATAGAAGCTAAACAATGTGTTACTAAATAACCAATGGATAACTGAAGAAATCAAAGAGTTAATCAAAAAATACCTAGAAACAAATTAAAATAAACACATGAAGACCTAAAACCTATGAGATGCAGCAAAAACAGTTTTAAGAGGGAAGCCTATAGCAATACAATCCTACCTCAAGAAACAGGAAAAATCTCAAATAAACAACCTAACCTTACACCGAAAGCAACTAGAGAAAGAAGAACAAACAAAACTCAAAGTTATTAGAAGAAAAGGAATCATAAAGATCTGAGCAGAACTAAATGAAATAGAAACAAAGAAAACAATAGAAAAAATCAATGAAATTAATAGCTGGTACTTTGAGAAGATAAACAATTGACAAACCTTTAGCCAGACCCATCAAGAAAAAAGGGAGAGGACTCAAATCAATAAAATTAGAAATGAAAAAGGGAAAGTTACAACAGACACTGAAGAAATACAAATGATCATAAGAGACTACTACAAGAAACTCTATGTCAATAAAATGGACAACCTGGAAGAAATGGACAAGTTTTTAGAAAGGTACAACCTTCCAAGACTGAACCAGGAAGAAATAGAAAATATGAACAGACAAATCACAAATAATGAAATTCAACCTATGATTAAAAACGTCTAACAAAAACAGTCCAGGACCAGGTTGTTCACAGGTGAGTTCTATCAAACATATAGAGAAGAGGTAACACCTATCCTTCTCAAACTCTTCCAAAAAAACCACAGAGGCAGGAACACTTCCATGCTCATTCTAATGGGCCACCAACAAGTGCTACCAAAACCAGACAAAGATATCACACAAAAAAAGAAAATTATATGTCAATATCACTGATGAACATAGATGAAAAAATCCTCAACAAAATACTAACAACACATTAAAAGGATCATGCACCATGATCAAGTGGGATTTATCCCAGGAATACAAGGATTCTTCATTATACACAAATCCGTCAATGTGATATACCATGTTAACAAATTGAATAATAAAAACCATATGACCATCTTAGCAGATGCAGAAAAATAACTTTCAACAAAATTCCACACCCATTTATGAAAAAAACTCTCCAGAAAGTGAGTATAGAGCGAACCTACCACAATATAATAAAGACGATATATGACAAACCCAAAGCAAACATCATTCTCAGTGGTGAAAAACTGAAAACATTTCCTCTAAGATCAGGAACAAGAAAAGGGTGTCCACTCCTGCCACTATTTTTAACATAGTTTTGGAATTCCTAGCCATGGCATTAGGGAAGTAAAAGAAATAAATGACATCCAAACTGGAAAAGAAGTAAAACTTTCACTGTTTGCAGATGACATGATACTATACATAGTAAATCCTAAAGATAACACCAGAAAACTACTAGAACTAATCAATGAACTTAGTAAAGTTGCAGGATACAAAATTAATACACAGAAATCTCTTGCATTCCTATATACTTAGAATGAAAGATCAGAAAGAGAAATTAAAGAAACAATCTCATCCACTATTGCCACAACAACAAAAAATAAAATACCTAGGAATAAACCTACCTATGGAAGTAAAAGACCTGCACTCAGAAAACTATAAGATACTGATAAAAGAAATCAAAGTCAACACAAACAGATGGAGAGATGTACCATGTTTTTGGATTGGAAGAAGCAATATTGTGAAAATGACTATACTACCTAGAACAATCTACAGATTCAGTGCAATCCCTCTCAAATTACCAATGGCATTTTTCACAGAATTAGAACAAAAAAATTGTACAATTTGTATGGAAAAACAAAAGACCCCAAATAGCAAAAAAAAAAAAAAAAAAAAAAAAAAAAAGAATCAGCCTCCCTGACTTCAGACAATACTACAAAGCTAAGTAATCAAGACAGTATGGTACTGGCACAAAAATGGAAATATAGATCAATGGTACAAGATAGAAAGCCAAGAGATAAACCCATGCACCTATGGTCACCTAATTTATGACAAATGTGGCAAGAATATACAATGGAGAAAACAGTCTCATCAATAAGTGGTGTTGGGACAACTGGACAGATACATGTAAATGAATGAAATTAGAACACTCCCTAACACCATACACAAAAATAAACTCAAAATGATTAAAGACCTAAAATGTAAGGCCAGGAACTATTAAATTCTTAGAGGATAACATAGGCAAAACACTCTTTGACATCAATCACAGAAAGATCTCTTATGACCCACCTCCTAGAGTAATGAAAATAAAAACAAAAATAAACAAATGATACCTAATGAAACTTAGACACTTTTGCACAGCAAAGAAAATCATACAGAGATGAAAGCTACAGTAATCAGAAAAGACAATCTTCAGAATGCGAGAAAATATTTGCCAATGAAACAACTGACAAAGGATTAATCTCCAAAATACAAAAACAGCTCATGCAGCTCAATATATATAAAAAAAAAACTAATTAAAACTTTTGCTGAGGAACTAGTCATTTCTCCAAAGAAGATATATAGATGGCTAACAAACACATGAAAGGATGCTCAACATCACAAATTATTAGAGAAATGCAAATCAAAAGTACAATGAAGTATCACGTCACACCAGTCAGAATGGCCATCGTAAAAATATCTACAAACAATAAATGCTGCAGAGGGTGTGAAGAAGCAGGAACCCTCTTACAATTTTAGTGGGAATGTAAACTGATATAGCCATTATGGAGAACAGTATCGAAGTTCCTTAAAAAAACTAAAAATAGAGCTATCATATGACCAAGCAATCCCACTCCTGGGCATATACCCAGTGTAAACTATAATTCAAAAAGACACATGCACCCCAAGGGATACATGCAGCACTATTTAAAATAGCCAGGACATGGAAACAACCTAAATGTCCTTCAACAGAGGAAAAGATAAAGAAGATTTGGTATATGTATACAATGGAATATTACTCAGTCATAAAAAGGAATGAAATTGTGTCATTTGCAGAAACATGGATGTACCTAGAGACTGTCATACAGAGTGAAGTAAGTCAGAAAGAAAAACAAATATTAACACATATATGTGGAATCTAGAAAAATGGTATAGGTTATCTTATTTGCAAAGCAGAAATAGAGGCACAGATATAGAGAATAAAATATGGATATCAAGGGGGAAGGGGGTGTTGATATATTGGGAGATTGGGATTGACTTATATACACTACTCTGTATAAAATAGGTAACCTATGAGATCCTACTGTATAGCACAGGGAACTCTACTAGGTGCTCTATAGTGAGATAAATTGGAAGGAAATCCAAAAAAGAGGGGATATATTTATACAAATGGCTGATTCATTTTGCTGTACAGCAGAAACTGATATAGCAGTGTAAAGCAACTATACTCCAATTTTAAAAATTAGATAAATGGATTATGACTTTTACTTCAGACAGAAGAAAGGTGTAGTACACAAAAATCCCAATCAAGGATCTCTCAGGTGAAAGAATGGAAGTTACCTGCCACATTGAAAGAGAACAGTAATTACAAAGAAACTAGAGATCAGGCAATTTTTTTTTTTTTTTTTTTTTTTTTTTTTTTGCTGTATGTGGGCCTCTCACTGTTGTGGCCTCTCCCGTTGTGGAGTACAGGCTCCGGATGCGCAGGCTCAGTGGCCATGGCTCACGGGCCCAGCCGCTCTGCGGCATGTGGGATCCTCCCAGACCGGGGCACGAACCCGCGTCCCCTTCATCGGCAGGCGGACTCTCAACCACTGTGCCACCAGGGAAACCCCCAGGCAATTTTTTAAAGCTAAATTTTGAAAGAAATATGAGATAATGCATGCAACTGAAAACATTCAAACATCAGGGAAGGAGTGAACAAAGATTGATATGTATGCAGCATTCCAGAAACTTTTGCCATACTCTGCAAATATTTTTTCAGAATTCAAATAAAATACAGTAGGAGTTATAGCGGAAATAGCTGACTGTGGGAATTGTCACTGACACCCTTTGAGAGATTCTAGGAATATAAGCAGAGGAACTTGGAGGTGTTCATTGTTCTTATCTACCTTTTTTTTTTTAACATTTATTTCTATTTAGTTTTGTTCTAGTTTCATAGATTGAATGCTTAATTCATAAATATCTAGATTTTATCATTATTAATATGTACAATTTAAGGTAATCTTTTCTAACCTTTTGTGATTATTTTCTTTTACACAAAAATCTATTGAAAGATTATGGCTTACTTTAAAAATATATGGAATTTAACTGGTTATCTCTTTGTTATTAACACCTAATTAAATAGCATAGTGATAATGGGCAGGAAAGGGCCAGGCTGAAGGACAGCCTCCTCATGCATTAGGCAGAAGGCAAAGCCACCTCCTTGTTTTGCAATTAATGAGGCCATTATGCATGGAAGGATGACATCTAAAACAGAAACTTTGTAACATGTGAACAAGAAACTCTGACCATGAAAACTTTGGTGCATGCACAGCAAAAATGCACAGGTTCTGATGACTGCTGTAAGACGTTTTGTGATAGGGCGCTCAACTAGCCAGGGAAAACAGCTCTTAGATTGCATGCACCATGATTTTCAGGAGACAAATGCACAGGATCAGGAGCTGATGCAACCTGGAGCAATCCAGGCCACCCTTAAACCTCCCCATCAATGAATAATCCACCCTTAATAAAAAAGACCGCCCACCAGTAAAAATTTCTAAAAATAAGATAAAAAGGGGGTCAAAAAACTCTGCAGCTTGCCCCTAAGTCCAGAGGATGCTCGTATTTTTCTTTGTGTGTGTACTTTTAGTTTTGCCTCAATAAACTGCTTCTTTGTTCTCTTTGCTCCTCAGCCTCAGTGTTATTTTTTGTCTGTTTTCTTTGTTTGGTTTGTTTGTTTGTTTGTTTCCTTTGTGTTCCTTGCCCAAATTCTTTTGGATGAGTTGAGCAAGAGCCTGGACTTTTGATAAAGCTTTTCTGGTATAAGTAAGACTATGTGATCTACATGCTATCTATCCTTAGAGAGTTATTTTTATTTGCTTTATGGTATTATTGGTACTTGGCCAAATGTTTGGCCAACTTTTTAAAATGTCTATTTATTTTTTTTGTCATTCTTGAAATTATTTGGATTTTCTGAATCTATTGATTGTTCCCATTCATTATGTCTGAAAGCTTCTCAGCCATTAGATATTCAATTATTCTTCTATATCATTCTCCTTCTTCTGGACATATATTAAATGCTCGTTAATATACTCCATGTCTCTTAGTTATTCATATTTCTCAGTTATTTTATACCCTCTGTTTTGCATTGTGGATGAGTTCTTTAATTTTATATTCCAAATCCTTAATTCTCTTATTAAATGACCTTACTGACTTTTATTGTCAGTTCACCATGCTTTAAGATTCTATTACATATTTTTCAATTTTATAAGAAATAGTTAGTTAAAAAAAAAGAAATTCTTCATCATCAATTTGTATATTCTCTTCCATTTAAACATATTTTTAATTTCTTCTTTTTTAAAGTATATCAAAAATGATAATTTATTTTTCTGAGTCTGCAATGCTATTATCTGAGAAATTTGCAGATCTGATTCTGGTGTGTGTTGGTGTGTATTTCATTACTTATCTTTAACTTATAAAGTCTCATTTCCTTGTGTTTTGTTTTGTTTTTTGAATGTGAGGTCATAATTCCTGGCACTGTAAATATGAAAAATCTTTAAGAATAAATTCAAGTTTTGTCCCTTATAAGAGTATTTGCTTCTGCCTATTTCTGGAGAACTACGTATTCTCAGGACAGAATTTTTTCCTTTTCATTCAGCAGCCAGGTACATCACTGAAAATTCTCTTTGGAGTCTCTAAGGAATGGAAGGTTTATTTCTGTTGTACCTACTCACAAAAGTTAGCCCTTTGGGGTCTCAGCTTTATGTGAAGAGGTCTTCTCTTCCTCTCCCTTATATGCAGACCTAATTTTTTTCCTCTCCCACATGTCTTGTGAGGCAATAAAAAAACCAAAATTGATGTTCACTGGATTTGACAAATATCCTCGAGATAGAAGCCAGACTCTGTGCTCTTTTTATCTTTATGAGCTCTCTCTTTCCTTAATTTTTGCTTTGTGAAATTCCTTTCCTTTTTCCTGGTATATTAGAACATTTAAATATATACTTTAAAATATTTTTACATTTTTTCCCAACACACTTGAGACATTGGTCAGCATACCAAATATGCCATACAACCAGAAGCAGAAGCCCTTATAAGACATTTTTGTCATTTTAACATGTTTAATTGTGCTTTATTGCTGTTTTAACTTCCTGAAATTATCTCTGTATCTTTTCCTTTCTCTATGAACTATTATGTGAGCTCTATTAAGTGGAGGTACATTTTTGTTGTTATTTTAGTTTTTTACTACAATATTCCCAGTGCCTAGAATAGTACTTGAACATAGGAAAAAAATAAACATTTTTTTAAATAAAATAATGAGGATTTTCATGTGGTTAGTGATCAAAGCCTGAGGTAGCTGAGTCTCCTTTTTCTCTTTTAAAATTTCTCTTTCTTTATGTGATAGCTGGTTCCAAAGTCATTACACTGGTATGAGAAGGCATTAGTTTTGCATCTCACTGAAGCTGCAGATTCCAAAATTCAGATTTTAGATTGAGAAGACCAAAGATACTTGGGTCTGTAGTGTTGGCAAAAGTAGTGCTCCATTGGTCTAATAAAAAATATTAACTTCCTGAATGGCAAAACATGATTAATAATAGAGCTGTCATGTACTTTATGAGCACCAAGCCAATATTTGGGTATTTATTGTCCCTTTGCCTAAAAAAATCTTAATAGTCCTGTGGACTTACTTAACTCTTTAATAGTGTCCATTTAGAATTTTATCACCTGTTCTCAGCAACATGATTTTTTTTTTCAACTGGCAATACTATTCTTTATTTTCTTTTTGAGGGAGAAGCATGCTTTACAGCTCCTGTAAACAAGTCAGTGAAGTTTACTGTTTTGAGTTTCTCCATAAATATATATTATTATTTTTTTGGAATGTTAGAATACCACAACACCAACTGCATTGCATAACAGCTACTGAAGGCAACACAGGCTACAACAAGGATAACATTTTATGGCTAAAAATATTCATAGCAGCAACTTTTAAAAGATGATTTTATTAAATCAAGTCATTGCACTTGGTCATTTTGTTGCTAGAGCAAAACAAGGCCATTAAATTTTAACACTTCTTATTTCTGAATTGAACTGATTGTCTCATTCTGTTCATACCTTTCAAGTTTAAATGCAAGCATAAAATGTTTACCAACACATGTAGAGAGCATTTGGGTTTATTTTTTTTCTGTGATCACAGTAAGAAACATAAAAAGAGAATCCTCTGTTACACCAGGCCCATTCTCTCTTCCTATCTTCAGACTTGGATTTTGTATGGATTTTGTAAAGAGGTAACAGCTTTATAGTATGACCAAAGCTTGGTGGTCCCACACACACACACAATACTCCTCATATTGAAATATAATTAGGGGGTTTCCCTGGTGGCGCAGTGGTTGAGAGTCCGCCTGCCAATGCAGGGGATACGGGTTCATGCCCTGATCCAGGAAGATCCCACATGCCGTGGAGCAGCTAGGCCCGTGAGCCATGGACGCTGAGCCTGCGTGTCCGGAGCCTGTTGCTCCGCAACGGGAGAGAC
This sequence comes from Mesoplodon densirostris, assembly GCF_025265405.1. Lineage (NCBI taxonomy): Eukaryota > Metazoa > Chordata > Mammalia > Artiodactyla > Ziphiidae > Mesoplodon > Mesoplodon densirostris. The sequence goes on along the minus strand of NC_082675.1, from coordinate 59,723,378 downwards.
CACAACAGTGAGAGTCCCGTGCACCGCAAAAAAAAAAAAAAAAAAAAAAAAAAAAAAAAGATTTACACCCAATTAAAAGCTATATAATTACAAAGAATTTTATGATATGAACTTTATAAACAGGAATTAATAAAATTCCTATATCAAGAGCAAATTCTGGTAAATTGCTAGAATAAAGTAATCGTTTTTCCCTTTGATTTTTGGTTTTCTTTTCTTTACTATTTGGTCAAGGGCAATAAAATAGAGACACAGTACTTGAATTACTTTTCAATTCTGACTGAGGAGTATACAAGCAAACACTTTAAATGTCTCTCAGTACTCATGACCATATTGATTTTATGCAATGGTGAGAAAATGACCAACAAAAACTTTAAGAACAGCCTGAAATCTGCTGGTAACTTTCCCTACCCCATTATTAGGGTGAGGAGGGAGCACTTAATCAGATCTTCCAGTCATAAACCTGGAGGGTGATTTCCAGGGTACATTGTTTTTATTTCTACCTGAAGACTTTCATATTAAAAGAAAATAAGACCTAATTTATTTAAGAAGAAGGAAATCATTCATTTGACAAGTCATTTAAAAACACTAGAACAGGAATAAACAATTTTGTTCAGCAGTGACCTCATCAGAAGAGTCCAAGGACTTTAAGAAGTTAGAATGTACATACTTAATGCACAGATTTCCCCAAAAGCACTAATTTAAGTTGTGAATTTAACATTAAGTAATTATGTATTGGAGTTTCTATTATTTTCTATTTCACTTTTATTTGAAACAACATGACAAAATTTCATTAACACAAGATTTCAGTATTATAAAACTAAAACTTAAAGGAAAAACTATTGGTTTGGGGGTTTAAAGAACACAAAATAGAAGCATGATAGATGGTACTCAAAATCTGAAAGTCATTTGCTATAATAAAGCTTAAAATCTAATTTTTTTTGCAAAAAAAGATCAAATTTTCTACTTTCAATATAAACCCACATATTTTGAGACATATTATCTGTAGATAACATTTTTAAGAGTTCAAGTGTTCATAAGTGACCGTGAAGAAACTGCTATTCACCCACTTTGTGAAAATGCATTTTGAATATGGCCAACTATTTAGCTTAAAATAAGCTGTGATATTACGTTTTATGACCTACTAAACACTCTTTATAAAGCTGGTTACCTAAATGACAGCCCCAAATATCTCCACCAGTTAGTTTAGTCTAGTAGGTAAATTACACAATGTAAAACCTGAGTATTTACATAATGATAACTTGTCAAAGTATGAAACTGCACACTGAAGTTCTGAAAGTTCTGGAGTTCTGTTTTTCTAACATTACCATTATTAAAAATCAAATGGAGGGGCATGAAGAATTAAATCACAAGATTATGAAATGAGTAATATTTGAGCCTGTAAAATAAGCAGGAAAGTATGGCAATAAGCCTGGTGTTTGCATATTATATGTGCTGTAGTTTCTAGGCACAACAAGTTAAGGGTTAAATTGACATTTTCAATTCCTTAGACCTGATGAATTTAAAATATAGCTCATATTTTCCCCAATATATTTAACAATCCAATACTTTTTAACTAAATTCCTTTATGAATCCTATAGTGCAAGCAATAAAAAAAATACTCCAAAAGTTGAAGAAATTATTTTGATTACTTCATTATAGTTATTACTATATGCACGGGTGAGTAACCTGGTTTGTAGCTAGGAAACTCCTATTTCATCACCCAGAGTATCACAAACTGCAAACAAACAGGCAAAACAGTGTAATCCTGGGTAAGAAGCTAAACACAAAATATATATATATATATACAAAGTTTATATCCCTTATGTTTTATGGTAAAAGTAGTGATTATAGTTACTATAAAGCTAAACTGTCCCTCTCAAATGGTATATTTTACAGATTATTCATAAAGATATCACCATATTTATAGCATATATCTCTTTAAAAATAATACTACAAGTTTCAATTAAAAAAACTATTGTGAATTTTCTTTCTGTTTTATACAGATTCAGTAGTATTTTCAAGCAAACTAAACAAAAGGGTTTGCAATCCCAGCACATAAGAAATAAGGCCTCTTTTTTTTTTATATTGGCAAAACAAAATATATAAAATAAATTCACCCTCCCCCTACATTTTTCTATAGATATAATAGTTCATATATGTATATTTCTTTATCACGACATCAGCATTTGTTATTTTTAAGTAACAAGTCAGTTGAAGTTCATAGTGTTGCTTCTGAATCCCTGGAACACTGAGAACACTGGGTACACGTCACTTCAAGAAGACATGATTGCTTTTTTCAGCTTCTCTATTTCCACCTCTAGATTACTTCTCATTGCCTTCTCTTCCAAATCTTTTCATAGTTTTTCCAGTTCTTTCCCATGATCCTTTTTTAGTGCCTCCACAACACACAGCAATTCAACAATCTGAGCTTTAAGTTCATCCAAGGAATTTTCTGTTTCTAGCTCAGCTTTGATTTCTAATGGAGTTAGAAAAGCAGCTGTATTTGGTTTAGAAGCACTTGAAGGTGTTGAAAGGTAAACAGACGGCTTTGGAGAGTAGCATGAATCCTTCTTAAATTCAGATGGCTTTAGGTTGGAACTATCATCTTCTTTTGGTAACTTCAGGATTTTTTCTGGGCTTTGAGTTGGAGAATGTCCACCATTGAAGTGGCCAGGCAATCTTCTTCCAGGCATCTTTGGTCTATTTGCAGTGAGATGTAGCAAGTTTTCTGAGGAAGCTATGTCATCAAAATTTACAAGATCTGTTTCTTTAGAGATTCTAACTGTAAATGTATCTAGGTCTACTGATTTTGGTCTGAGTGGTAACTGTTCAGAATCTAGCTTTGGTTTTGATACTGGCTCAGTTTCAAATTTTGATAAAATGGTAGAAACGTCTCCATTAATCTTGGCTACAGGAGGTGGAGGAACCGGTTTTTCAGGTCGCTTTGGGTACACTGTTCCAGGAGATCACAGTAAATTATTGGTTTTGGTGGGTGGAGTAGGCTTCTTGGGTGGGACTTGTGGAGCAGCTGGTTTAGAAAGCTTCTGTTCCAGCACTGACTTTTCATCTTTTTCTTCAGGCTTTGTAGGAAAATACTTCTTCTCTGCACCTGTCAGCTCAGGCTCTGGAGCTGGACCCTTCACAGGTAGTGGTGGTTTCTTTGGTTTAGGAAAGTCCTTATCTAGTTCATTTATCTGAACAGTAAAATTGTCTGGAAATACTCCTTCTTTACCATTAAGTTCACCCTTCTACCAGCTAGCTTCTCCAGTCTCCTTACTTATCAACTGTATTATCTCCCCTTCTTTAAAAGTAAGTTCATTTTCATTAGTACCTGCATAGGCAAACAACGTTCTGCAATATTCTTTAGCTTTAATTTTACTTTCAGTGTCTGTTTTTGTTAGCTCCAAACTCTGAGTTTTGGATCCTAGTGACTGTGCTTTTAAGGGCTTCTCTGGTTTTTTCTCTTCTGTTTCACTACTGGATGTTCTTGTCCTAAGTTTCACAGAGCCTTCTTTAAATATATCTCCAAATCCAATTCCTCGGATTTTCTTTGGCTGGGTAACTGATCCAGGTGCAGTATCGTTCCCATTTCCCGGAGAAGGTAAAGGTGAGGTAGACCCAGCCAAAAGAGTTTCTGAATCATCCTGGGCTTCATGAGCTTCACCATCATCTGTTACTCTAATTCTTTCACAAAATTTGAGGGAAACAGTCCCAACTTGTTGTTCAGGGTTCCACTCCACCAGCCTTCTTCTACCTCTTTGCTAATATCAATAGTATCTCCCACTTTCAGCTCCAGTTCATCCTCTTTTTATGGAATGTATTCAAAGAGAGCTTTACACTGATGCTTCTTGGTCTTCTTCTTAATGCTTTTGGTTTGTGGATGTGGCTGAATTCCTCCGGCTAGAAGTCCATAGGTGCTTATTCGTTGTACAAGACTTGTTACACTCCCTTGCCTTTCCCGTTTGATGGGCAAATTGTCATCCTTGGATTCGGTCTCTCTCTTAATTTCCTTAACAAAATTATCAGAAAACATTCCTCTTCTCCCATTTAGTTCTCCTTCTAGCCATCCTTCCTCCTGTAGTTTTCTCACGTTTCTGATGATTTCCCCAACTCGAATAGTTAACTCATCATCATGTACAGCATCATAGTCACACTCCACAATATAGTCAACCATGCTTGGGGCTCCCGCGCGGAGCAGCTCGGCGCCCACCGCTCCTCCTCCAGCTGCTCGAGAGGCCACTGCGGCGGCAGGAGGCGGGCCCTCCACTCGGCTCTAGCCCGGCTGAGCTCAGGCGGGGCAAGAAGGTGCCTCCATCTGCCCGTGGCGTTCCCCGGCCAGTCCCATCCGTGCCTCCCGTGAGGAACAGGCGGCGGCCGCTCCTCATTTGCGGCGGCTGGAGTGCCCCAGCAACATGATTTTTTTTAACAGTTTATTCTTTTGACCTTAAATTTGTTTCTAGCTATTGTTTGCTTGCTTGCTTGCTTTCTGTCTATGGTCAAATCCATACTGCCAAAATACTGTGGTTACAAATTTACATTTAGATTTCTGGTCACAAAGCTTTGTCCCACATTATAATAGAATTTTCTATTATGAAACCAAGGTATTTAACATTTCTTGCAAGAAGAGATGAAACTGAGTAGGACCCTGTGGGGCTCCTGGGCACAGAAGGCTTTCTGTCCCCCTCCAGCCTCAATGACCTTCCCTGAGTTCCAAAGGGCAGATCCAAACAGTTGATAATCCAAGAAAGGAAGGGATGCAAAGACAAAAGATGGGCAGCCAAGAAACAATAGTGAAGGCTTGGGGCAGGGTTCTGGTGCTGCCTCAAGGGATACATATAGCAATATCCTCAAGTCCTTTAGATGTCAGCATTCTTCACGCTGGAGAAGACCACCTGAGGCCAGACTAAATGAACCAGAAAAGCTCATCAAGAAGATTACCTGAGATGAGATTAAAAGAATGCAGGCCCTGCACATACCCTAGTCTAATCAGCAATCTTGAACTGTTGCCATAAAACTCCTCACCAAACTCCCCTAGGTTGGGACACACAGTTTTCAAGGGCAGGAGCCCACTGTGTCCCCCTTTGCCTGGTAAAGCAATAAAGCCATTCTTTTCTACTTCACCCAAAACTCTGTCTCCAAGATTCCATTCATCACCCATGTACAGAGGCTGAGCTTTCGGCATCAGGAAAGGAGTGTTAATCAATCTTCCTAGAAGAGTTCTAAATTTATGTGTGAGTGTGTGTATGTGTGCTGTGTGTGTGTGCCTGTATGTGCCTGTATGTGTGTTCATAGAGACTTGTACTTCACTGAAAGGGCTCAAATTTTTTGGAACAGAAACTAGAGGTACATGCCTTACTGCCCACCCAAACCCAATTTATTAAATTCCTTACCTATTCAAAAAATCAATATTTATCTTTTTCTAGATTTAGTTAAACTCAATGTTTACTTTATGATCTATAATTTTAAGTATGTGGTTAGATTGATTTGCTTTAAAGAACACTATTTCAAAACTTGGACTTCAAAAATGTGTTCTTTTCTAAATATTTTAATATCAACATTGAAAAAAATGCAATTCTTAATTTAAACCTATAATTTCCTAACTTTAATTTGTCACATGTAACCTTCTTCCCTGGGTCATTCAATCCTGCTTATTTTCATTTGCAAAATGTACTATTTCTGGTTTTCATATTATAATCTTTATATTAAAGCTACCTCTTTTAAAATATTGTCTAAGATGAAGTTTAATCCAATGCTTTATTGATGAGTCCCAAGAGAAAGGTTCTTTCAAAATCTACCCAGATTGGAAAAAGCTATTGGTTATGTACCAGTGGCATTATCTCAATAGCATCACTGATCTTTATAGAGCAAAAGAAGCCATTTCTTTCATTGTTAAATCTTAGTGCTGGGTTTCAGAACTATCAAAACCAAAAGGCAATGCCTCAGGCATTTACATTCCTAGTCACTAATATAAAAGTGAGAAGGCCATTACTAGCTGTTTTTATCACACTGAATTTACTTTTCTTTCTGAAGAGAAAAATGAAAGAGCATATTAATGCTCTTCATACTCTTGGCTTTTTCTTCCTGCTGATAATTAGAGTGCTTAGAAAATAAGATAGCCACAGATTCTTGTCAGGCAAATAAAAGGCTTTCAATATGATTGCATCTATCTTTCTTCCAACTGCAAGACGCAGAGAAGTCATCATTCAATTATCATGCATTTACCTGAGGAAAATTCAAAAAGAGCTTAATGCTAATTTTCTTGTCAAGCATTTTCAAAATCTAATTTTTTAAAAAAAATTAAGGTAAATCTTTTGGAATTACAAGATTGTTGTTTCTTTTCTGGGCAAGTTTTATAAGCTGATCACTAGAAATAAAGGATCATTTATGAATTGAGGAGCTAATAGAGAGAATGTATACAAGAATATTTGCATATTTTACTTATACTTGAGGAAAAATTGTCCCCCTAATATATTTGGCTCCATCCTCAATTTTTAGGTATAGACTGAGTTTAAGAAGACTAAATGTTTCTGATTCCCATTAAAAGAGAGAATAGAAGTATGAATGGAAATGTCTTTTTTTTTTAATTTTGGAAAACAAAAGCATGGATTTATTTTTTAGAATTTTTTAATGTTCCAGTTTATTAACATCTGCTTTTATTATTTTTTAAATTAATTTTTATTGGAGTATAGTTGATTTACAATGTTGTGTTAGTTTCTGCTGTACAGCAAAGTGAATCAGCTATACGTTTACATATATCCACACTTTTTTGGAATTCCTTCCCATTTAGGTCACCACAGAGCACCGAGTAGAGTTCTCTGTGCTATACAGTTGTTTCTCATTAGTTACCCATTATAAATGTAGTAGTGTACACATGTCAATCCCAATCTCCCAATTCATCCCACCCTCCTCCAACCTTTGATGTCCATATGTTTGTCCTCTACAGCTGTGTCTCTATTTCTACATTGCAAATAGGTTCATCTGTATCATTTTTTGAGATTCCACATATAAGCTATATTATACAATATTCATTTTTCTCGTTCTGACTTACTTCATTCTGTATGACAGTCTCTAGGTCCATCCACGTCTCTGCAAATGGCACAACTTTATTTCTTTATATGGCTGAGTAATATTCCACTATATATATTTACCACATCTTTATCCATTCATCTGTGAGTAGACATTTATTATGTTTCCATGTCCTGGCTATTGTAAGTAGGGCCACAATGAATGTTGGGGTTCATGTGTCTTTTTGAATTATAGTTCTCTCTGGGTATATGCCCAGTAGTGGGATTGCTGGGTTATATGGTAGTTCTATTTTTAGTTTTATAAGGAACCTCCATACTGTTCCCCATAGTAGCTATATCAATTTATGTTCCCACCAACAGTGCAAGAGGGTCCCTGTTTCTTCACACTCTCTCCAACATTTATTGTTTGTAGATTTTTTTATGATTGCCATACTGACCAGTGTGATGTAATACTTCATTGTACTTTTCATTTGCATTTGTCTAATAATTTGTTATATTGAACACCTTTTCATGTGTTTGTTGACCATCTGGATGACTTCTTTGGGAAAATGTCTATTTAGCTCCTCAACCCATTTTTTGATTGGGTTGTTTGTATTTTTTTTTCTTTTGCAGTAATCGGGCCTCTCACCACTGTGGCCTCTTCTGCTGCAGAGCACATGTTCCAGACGCACAGGCTCAGCGGCTACGGCTCACAGGCCCAGTTGCTCTGTGGCACGTGGGATCCTCCCGGACCGGGGCACGAAGCCGCATCCCCTGCATTGGCAGGTGGACTCTCAACCACTACGCCACCAGGGAAGCCCTGTTTGTATTTTTTATATTGAGCTTCATGAGCTGTTTGTGTATTTTGGAGATTAATCCCTTGTCAGCTGTTTCACTGGCAAATATTTTCGTGCATTCTGAAGGTTGTCTTTTCATCTTCTGTATGGTTTCATTTTCTCTGCAAAAGCATTTTAGTTTAATTAGGTCCCAATTGTTTATTTTTGGTTTTATTTCCATTACTCTAGGAAGTGGGTCATAAAAGATCCTCCTATGATTTATATCAAAGAATGTTCTGCCTACATTTTCCTCTGAGAGTTTTATAATGTCTGGACTTACATTTAGTTCTTTTTTTTTTTTTTTTTTTTTTTTTCTTTTTGCGGTATGCGGGCCTCTCACTGTTGTGGCCTCTCCCGTTGCGGAGCACAGGCTCCGGATGCGCAGGCCCAGCGGCCATGGCTCACGGGCCCAGCCGCTCTGCGGCATATGGGATCCTCCCAGACCGGGGCACGAACCCGTATCCCCTGCATCGGCAGGCGGACTCTTAACCACTGCGCCACCAGGGAGGCCCCAACATTTAGTTCTTAAATCCATTTTGAGTTTAGTTTTTGTGTGTAACATGAGGGAGTGTTGTAATTTCATTCTTTTACATGGAGCTCTCCAGTTTTCCTAGCACCACTTATTTAAGAGAATGTCTTTCTCCATTATATGTTCTTGCCTCCTTTGTCATAGATTAGGTGACTATAGGTGCATGGGTTTATCTCTGGGCTTTTTATCCTGTTCCATTGATCTATGTTTCTGTTTTTGTACCAGTACCATACTGTCTTGATTAATGTAGCTTTGTAGTATGGTCTGAATTCAGGGAACCTGACACCTCCAACTCCGTTTTTCTGTCTCAAGATGGCTTTGGCTATTCAGGGTCTTTTGTGTTTCCATACAAATTGTAAAATTCTTTGTTCAAATTCTATAAAAATGGCATTGGTAATTTGATAAGAATTTCACTGAACCTGTAGATTGCTTTGTGTAGTATAGTCATTTTCACAATATTGATTATTGCCATCCAAGAACATTGTATATCTCTCCATCTGTTTGTATCATCTTTGATTTCTTTCATCAGAATTTTATAGTTTTCTTCATATAGGTTTTTACCTCCTTAGGTAGGTATATTTCTGAGTATTTTATTCTTCTTGCTGTGATGGTAAATGGTATTGTTTCTTTAATTTCACTTTCTGATTTTTCATTGTTAATGTATAGGAATGAAAAAGATTTATGTGCATTAATTTTGTATGTTGCAACTTCACCAAATTCATTAATTAGTTCTAGTAGTTTTCTGGTAACATCTTTTGGATTGTATCATGTCATCTGCCAAGAGTGACAGTTTTACTTCTTTTCCAATTTGGATTCCTTTTATTTCTTTTACTTCTCTGATTGCTGTGGCTAGGACTTCCAAAACTATGTTTAATATAAATGGTCAGAGTGGCCATCCTTGTCCTTTTCCTGAGCATAGAGGAAATGCTTTCAGTTTTTCACCATTGAGAATGATGTTTGCTGTGGGTTTGTCATATATAGCCATTATTACTTTGAGGTAGGTTCCCTCTATTCCCACTTTCTGGAGAGTTTTTTTTTTTTTTTTTTTTTAATAAATGGGTGTGGAATGTTGTGAAAAGTTTTCTTCTGCATCTATTAAGATGATCATATGGTTTTTATTCTTCAATTTGTTAATATGGTGTACCACATTGATTGATTTGTATATATTAAAGAATCATTGCATCCCTGGGATAAATCTCTCTTGATCATGGTGTAAGAACCTTTTAATGTGTTGATGGATTTGTTTAGCTAGTCATTTGTTGAGAAAGTTTTTTTCTATGTTCATCAGTGATATTAACCTCTAATTTTCGTTTTTAGTGATATTTTTGTCTGGCTTTGGTATCAAGGTAATGGTGTATTCATTCAATAAATTTGGGAGTGTTCCTCCCTCTGCAATTTTTTGGAAGAGCTTGAGGGGTATATACATCTTAGCTTTTCTCTAAAACTTTGATAGAATTCACCTGTGAAGCCACCTTGTCCTGGACATTTGCTTGTTGGAAGTTTTTAATTGCAGTTTCAATTTTGTTAATTGTGATTGGTCTGTTCATATTTTCTATTTCTTCCTGGTTCAGTCTTGGAAGATTGTACCTTTCTAAGAAATTGTCCATTTCTTCCAGGTCGTCCATTTTGTTGCCATAGAGTTTCTTCTAGTAGTCTCATGATCATTTGTATTACTGCAGTGTCTGTCATATCTCCTTTTTCATTTCTAATTTTATTGATTTGAGTCCTCTCCCTTTTTTTCTTGATGAGTCTGGCTAAAGGTTTATCACTTCGGTTTATCTTTTCAAAGTACCAGCTATTAGATTCATTGATTTTTTTCTATTGTTTTCTTTGTTTCTATTTCATTTATTTCTGCTCTGATTTTTTATGATTTCTTTTCTTCTACTAATTTTGTGTTTTGTTTGTTCTTCTTTCTCTAGTTGCTTTAGGTGTGAGGTTAGGTTGTTTATTTGATATTTTTCTTTGTTCTTGAGGTAGGATTGTATTGCTATAAACTTCCCTCTTAGTACTGCTTTTGCTGCTTCACATAGGTTTTAGGTCTTCATGTGTTCATTACCATTTGTTTCTTAGTATTTTTTGATTTACTCTTTGAATTCTTCAGTGGTTATTTAGCAACACATTGTTTAGCCTCCATGTGCTTGTGCCTTTCACTGATTTTTCCTGTCATTGATTTCTAATCTTATAGTGTTGTGGTCAGAAAAGGTGCATGGTATGATTTTAATTTTCTTAAATTTACCTAGGCTTGATTTGTGACTGAAGATGTGATCTATCCTTGAGAATGTTCCATGTGCACTTGAGGAGATAGTGTATTCTGTTGCTTTTGGATGGAATGTCCTATAAATATCAATTAAGTGTGTCTGGTCTAATGTGTCATTTAAGGCCTATGCTTCTGTATTAAATTTTTGTCTGGATGATCTGTCCACTGGTTTGAGGTGGGTGTTAAAGTTCCCCACTATTATTGTGTTACTGTTTATTTCCCCATTTATGACCATTAGCATGTGCCTGATATATTGAGGTGATCCTAAGTTGGGTGCATAAATATTTACAATTGTTATATATTCTTCTTGAATTGATCCCTTCATCATTATGTGGTGTCCTTCCTTGTACCTTGTAATAGTCTTTATTTTAAAGTTTATTTTGTCTGTTATGAGTATCACTACTCCAGCTTTCTTTTGATTTCCATTTACATGGAATACCTTTTTCCATCCCCTCACATTCAGTCTGTATGTGTCCCTAGGTCTGAAGTGTAGGTTCAGACCCTAGAAACCTAGTCCCTAGGTTCTCTTGTAGACAGCATATATAGAGGTCTTGTTTTTGTATCCATTCATCCAGTCTCTGTCTTCAGGTTGTAGCATTTAACCCATCTATATTTAAGGTAATTATCACTATGTATGTTCCTATTACCATTTTCTTAATTGTTTTGGATTTGTTTTTGTAAGTCTTTTTCTTCCTTGTGTTTCCTGCTTAGAGAAATTTCTTTAACATTTGTTGTAAAGTTGGTTTCATGGTGCTGAATTCTCTTAGCTTTTGCTTGTCTGTAACGCATTTGATTTCTCCATCAAATCTGAATGATGTCCTTACTGCTTAAACTAATCTTGGTTGTAGGTTTTTCCCTTTCATCACTATAGATATATCATGCCACTCCCTTCTGGCCTGCAGAGTTTCTGCTGAAAAATCTGCTGATACTCTTATGGGGTTCCCTAGGATGTTATTTGTTGCATTTCTCTTGCTGCTTTTAATATTTTTCTTTGTATTTAATTTTTGTTATTTTGATTAATATGTCTTGGAGTGTTTCTCCTCGGGTTTATCCTGTATGGGACTCTGTCCTTCCTGGACTTGGGTGACTATTTCCTTTCCCGTGTTAGGGATGTTTTCAACTATAACCTCTTCAAATATTTTCTTAGACCCTTTCTCTTTCTTTTCTCCTTCTGGGACCCCTATAATTCGAATGTTGGTGTGTTTGTCTCAGATGTCTCTGAGACTCTCCTCAATTCTTTTCATTATTTTTCCTTTATTTAGTTCCATGGCAATTTTTTCAACCATTCTTTCTTCCAGCTCATTTATCCATTCTTCTGTCTCAGTTATTCTGCTATTGATTCCTTCTAGTGTACTTTTCATTTCAGTTGTTGTGTTTTTCATCACTGTTTGTTTGTTCATTTCTTCCCGGTCCTTGGGAATCATTTCTTCTATCTTCTCAATCCATGCTTCCATTTTATTTCTAAGATCTTGGATCATCTTTACTATCATTACTCTGAAATTTTTTTTCAGGTACTTGCCTCTTTCCTCTTCATTTATTTGATCTTGTGAGTTTTTACCTTGAACCTTAGTTTGCAACTTATTTTTCTGTTGTCTCATTTTGTCTAACTTATTGTGGTTTTGGTCTCTTTTCTGCAGGCTTCAGGGTCATTGTTCCTCTTGCTTCTGGTGTCTGCCACCTGGTGGGTTTGGTTGTCCCAGTGGCTTGTGTAGGCTTCCTCGTGGGAGGGATTGGTGCCTGCACTCTGGTGGGTGGAGTTGTCTTTTCCCTCTGATAAGCAGGGCTGTGTCAGGTCACATGTTTTTGGTTGTCTGTGAGCTTAGTACTACCTTAAGCAGCCTGTCTGCTGATGTGTGGTGCTGTTTTCCTGTCTTGATGGTTGTTTGGCCTAAGGAGTCCAGCACTGGATCCTGAGACAGTTGGGTTGAGCTGGAGCTTGTTTTCGAGATGGAGAGCTCATACTGATTAATACTGCCTGAGGCTGGGAATTCTCTTGAAGTCCAGCATCCTGGACTCAGTGCTCCCACCCCAGAGGCTCAGGCCCAACCCCTGGCCGGGGAACAAAGATCCCTCAAGCTGTGCAGCACCACAGAAAAAAAAAAAAAAAAGGAAAAGGAAAAGAAAACAGACACATAGCCCAAGACAAATAACAAAACCAAAACCAACAACAACAAAAAACAGAACAGACCGACGAAACACAGACAAATGGCCAAATCAAAACCAGCCAAACAAAAACAAAGAAATAGACAAAAATCAAAGAAAAGTAAAACATCAAGAGAACAACCTAACAAACAAAAGAATCAAAAACCAAAAACAAACAATAAAAACAAAACTAATAAAAATAAAAACAAACAAAAAAAAAACCCAGAAAGCAAACTTAAAAAAAGCAAAAAAAGGGCTTCCCTGGTGGTGCAGTGGTTGAGAGTCTGCCTGCCGATGCAGGGCACTCGGGTTTGTGCCCCAGTCTTGGAAGATCCCACATGTCACAGGGTGGCTGGGCCCATGAGCCATGGCTGCTGAGCCTGTGCATCTGGAGCCTGTGCTCTGAAATGGGAGAGGCCACAACAGTGAGAGGCCCACGTACTGCAAAAAAAAAAAAAGGAAACACAAAAATGATAAAAAAGATAAAAACAAAAGAAAACTAAGAACAAAAACATTAAAAAAAATAAAAAAGTGAAATAGAAAAATTAAAAATATATTAAAAATTTTTTAAAAGAAGAGAAAAATAAACAAAAAGTAAAAAATAATAGTAAAATATCAATAGAGCAAATGAAATAAAATAAAAAAATAATAGTAATAATAAAATTTTCCTGGGGGCTCAGCTGTCAGTGTCCCTGCTTCCACAGTGAGCCACAACCAACACCTGCCTCCCCAGGAGGCCTTCCAATACCTCAAGATCTCTGGACCCAACTGCGGGCACTGTGGGGGCAGCTCAGCCTCTGACCTGGTCCAACTCCCATGTGTACTTGTCCTGAGTCCACAGCTGCTAAAACTAGACCCATCTCTCTTGTGGGAGCACTCATTGTCCATTCAGATATTCCACAGATTCAGGGTCTACCAAGCCAGTCATGGGGATTTCATCTGTGGCTTGTGCAGCTGAAGAAAGATTTTTGTTCCCCTTCCTTAGTCCCAGAGCCCCTGGGGTTCAGCTTTAGTTTTAGTCCCACCTCTGAGTGTGGTCCACCTTTAGGTGTCTGTTCCTCACCCAGGTGAGAGGGGTGAAAGCAGCAGCTGATTGGGACACACTTACCCACTCAGGTTGGGGAGGGATAAGGCAGCCACAACTGGGGCATGTGTGAAGTGGTGGCAGAGACTGGCAGGAAGCTCCAAAAACTGGGGTGTGCTGTATGCTCTCCCAGGGAAGTTGGCCCCAGATTGTGGGACCCTCAGCAGTGGCTGGCCATGCAGGCTCCCAGGAAGGTGATGGCAGTGACCTGCACTCGGTCACAGGATGATTGGTGACAGCAGCAGCAGCAGCAGCAGTAGTGGTAGTGGTCTGTGTCCACTTCTGAGGTCCAAGATAGCAGCTGTGGCTTGCATCCACCCCTGCAGCTCATGTAGGTGGTGTTCTGCCACCTGTGAGTGCACAGAGAAAGAAGTTCCTATGTTGGGTTAGCCCCTCTCCTCATGCACCACCCCAACAATGTTCCCTTGCCTCTCTGGTGGGCTCAGCCTTCTTCTCGGGCTCCCTCAAATTTGGCACACTACACTCTAGCCCCCTCAGGCTGTCTTCATGCAGCCAACCCCAGTCCTCTCCCTGGAGTCTGACCTCTGAAGCCTGAGCCTCAGTACCCAACCTGAACCTGCCCCAGCGGTCAAGCAGACAATTATCTCAGGCTGGGGAGTGCCAGTTGGCACTGACCCTGTGTGCAGGTTTCTCTCCACTTTGCCCTCTGCACACCTGCTGCTACACTCTCCTCTCAAATTCCCAAGCTCCCCCTCTGTCCCTGCCAGTGAGGGGACTTCCCAGTGTGTAGAAACATTTCCTCCTTCACATCTCCTTTGCAGAGGCACAGGTCCCATTCCAATTCCTTTCTCTCTCTCTCTTTTTTTTCTTTTGCCCTACCCAGTTGCATGAAGATTTTCTTGCCCTTTTGGAAGCCTGAGGTCTTCTGCCAGTGTTCAGTAGATGTTCTGTGAGAGTTGTTGCAGATGTACATATATTTTTGATGTATCTGTGGAGAGAAGGTGAGCTCCACGTCCTACTCCTTTGCCATCTTGATCTCTAGTCAACCTGGTTGTTTAAATAATTGTCTGTTATGGTAAAGGGCTTTACATGGCTTTCTAAACCCATTGCGGCACTTTTGCTAATGCTGATCTCACAGCCAGCTCCCATTAGAAACACGAGATAATGTCATGCATTATCATTGTTTTACTCTTGTCCATCTAGCAAGCAACAACTTATTAGAAACCTTTGTACATCTCCTCTCTCTGAAGCCCATTCCATCTACTTTGGACAACTAGTAGTCTTCTTCTTTGTATTTCCACAATAAAAATATGTTGAAACTTTTGTTATCCAAAAACTGGGTTTTCCTCTTGGTGGGTGTTAAGCCAAAAAGCAGGAAAAGGAAGGGTTTATTACTTGAGGCAAGTAAAGAGAGCACCAGAGATATTTCCCAAAGCAGTGTCTCCCTGAACAGCAAAATTGAGAAAAATTTAAGCTAAAGGGGGCGTGCATACTCCTGAAGAGGCTTGAGCAAAGGATAATTCAGCATAGAACTGGGGCAATTGTTGATAAGGTCCAGACTGTAGTTGATTTAAGTCATGAGGGTTAGAAAAGTTTAGCATCCTTATTCCTTAGGTTCCAGTTAATTTGGTGGTTAAGTGCTGAAGGGGATTTGAATTCTGCAAAACATCTCAAGAATGTGCTTTATTCTAATCTTTATCTTTGAAATAGAACTGGGAGTCTTTACAACTAATAAACTGTCTCAGATATGGTTATCTCCTTGACCCGGTAATAGCTGTTTTACCTCCTTTTGTTATCTTAAAATCATTAAGTACTGAGACCTATTCTTCTGCAGGGCAAGCATTTTGTGGCCAGGCTTAGATCACCAAATGGCTTAGGCCTAAAATGGCTTCTCTTATGTTAAAAAATTTATGTATGGTTGTTTCTCTGGGGTCCCCCTAACTTATCTGCTTAGACTTCTATTAAAATTATAATTTCACATTTATATATATGTGTATATATATATATATATATATATATATATATAAAATTTATTCAACTTCCTAACTGCATTGTGAATTTTTGATAAATAGAACCATGACCGCATTATCACTAAGGCTAAAAGTGTTATCTTCATGTTTTAAGTGTTCAATATGGATTTGAAAAACATATATAGTCTTACCTCTTCTGTAAAGATTGCTCTATTTTTTCCAGATTATGCTCATTACACTATCCTACACATCATACTTTAACCAAAGAAAATTGACAATAATTTAATGTGAGTAAACTGTGCTATATAATCCAAGGTTTGATATATAGCTGAGCAATTAAGGGAGGCTGCTAGATAAGCTTGGCAAATAGATGCATAGATAGATGGGAAAAAAGGAAGGAATAAAAGGAAGAAGGGAAAACAGACCAGGGCTAATAGACAATATACAAATAACAAAGGCGAAATCATGTTTGACAAAAGAATTCTGACCCACAGTCTCTTGAGCCATTAGTTCAGGGAGCCAAACCCCAAACTCTGTGGGATCAGCCCAGAATAGACAGGACTTGGACTTCAGGCTTGCTCCCTCTCCCAACATCTGGCCAACCAGATAAACATAAATCTGCTTCCCAAACCAATCACATAAGATGCCTTGATTCTAGTTAGCCTGTTTCTAGCTTTGCTAAGCAACAACCTTCTACAGTAGCATACCTGAAGCCATCCTTTTTTTCTACTATAAAGCTTTCATGCTCCCCTTCCTGCCTTTGAGTTTTTGCCAAGTGCAAGTGATGGTTTTGGCTCACTTGCTATAGCAAAATCTGAATACAAAGACTTTGTTCCCATTTGTGTGATTTTTGTTTAATTCCACAGGGCTCTCTGTGGCACTAGTTCTGTCAGTGACAATTTGAAGAAATATCAGTCTAACAGAAAAATAATAATGAACTAACTTACATTTAAATAAACCAAGGCTCTTTACATAACACAGAAGAGTGGGAAATACAAATATCTTTGAAATCCTCACTGTCTGTTATTATTATTCTCAATGTTCTTCACAATATAGCAAATATAGTCCTAAAACCCTCTCCCACACTTTCTGTCTGCAACTAAAATGTTATTTTAAACTAAGAGACTCTTTCCTTCCAACTCAACCCATGAAATTCCTCCACTTCCATTTCCCATAATTTTTATAAGTCATGTGAAATTTCAGCCCTTTTTTTTTTTTTTCAGTACACAGGCCTCTCGCTGTTGTGGCCTCTCCCACTGTGGAGCACAAGCTCTGGACGTGCAGGCTCAGCCACCATGGCTCACGGGCCTAGCTACTCCGTGGCATGTGGGATCTTCCCAGACCGGGGCATGAACCCATGTCCCCTGCATAGGCAGGTGGATTCTCAACCACTGCACCACCAGGGAAGCCCCCAGCCTTTAATGATGCAAATTCTCTGTGATGTTTCCCTGTTGTTTCCCTTTTCATACTTTTCTCAGATTCTGAATCAAAAGACAATTTGTAAATAAAACGGGAAATCTTTGTGTAGTATAGTCATTTTCACAATATTGATTATTGCCATCCAAGAACATTGTATATCTCTCCATCTGTTTGTATCATCTTTGATTTCTTTCATCAGAATTTTATAGTTTTCTTCATATAGGTTTTTACCTCCTTAGGTAGGTATATTTCTGAGTATTTTATTCTTCTTGCTGTGATGGTAAATGGTATTGTTTCTTTAATTTCACTTTCTGATTTTTCATTGTTAATGTATAGGAATGAAAAAGATTTATGTGCATTAATTTTGTATGTTGCAACTTCACCAAATTCATTAATTAGTTCTAGTAGTTTTCTGGTAACATCTTTTGGATTGTATCATGTCATCTGCCAAGAGTGACAGTTTTACTTCTTTTCCAATTTGGATTCCTTTTATTTCTTTTACTTCTCTGATTGCTGTGGCTAGGACTTCCAAAACTATGTTTAATATAAATGGTCAGAGTGGCCATCCTTGTCCTTTTCCTGAGCATAGAGGAAATGCTTTCAGTTTTTCACCATTGAGAATGATGTTTGCTGTGGGTTTGTCATATATAGCCATTATTACTTTGAGGTAGGTTCCCTCTATTCCCACTTTCTGGAGAGTTTTTTTTTTTTTTTTTTTTTAATAAATGGGTGTGGAATGTTGTGAAAAGTTTTCTTCTGCATCTATTAAGATGATCATATGGTTTTTATTCTTCAATTTGTTAATATGGTGTACCACATTGATTGATTTGTATATATTAAAGAATCATTGCATCCCTGGGATAAATCTCTCTTGATCATGGTGTAAGAACCTTTTAATGTGTTGATGGATTTGTTTAGCTAGTCATTTGTTGAGAAAGTTTTTTTCTATGTTCATCAGTGATATTAACCTCTAATTTTCGTTTTTAGTGATATTTTTGTCTGGCTTTGGTATCAAGGTAATGGTGTATTCATTCAATAAATTTGGGAGTGTTCCTCCCTCTGCAATTTTTTGGAAGAGCTTGAGGGGTATATACATCTTAGCTTTTCTCTAAAACTTTGATAGAATTCACCTGTGAAGCCACCTTGTCCTGGACATTTGCTTGTTGGAAGTTTTTAATTGCAGTTTCAATTTTGTTAATTGTGATTGGTCTGTTCATATTTTCTATTTCTTCCTGGTTCAGTCTTGGAAGATTGTACCTTTCTAAGAAATTGTCCATTTCTTCCAGGTCGTCCATTTTGTTGCCATAGAGTTTCTTCTAGTAGTCTCATGATCATTTGTATTACTGCAGTGTCTGTCATATCTCCTTTTTCATTTCTAATTTTATTGATTTGAGTCCTCTCCCTTTTTTTCTTGATGAGTCTGGCTAAAGGTTTATCACTTCGGTTTATCTTTTCAAAGTACCAGCTATTAGATTCATTGATTTTTTTCTATTGTTTTCTTTGTTTCTATTTCATTTATTTCTGCTCTGATTTTTTATGATTTCTTTTCTTCTACTAATTTTGTGTTTTGTTTGTTCTTCTTTCTCTAGTTGCTTTAGGTGTGAGGTTAGGTTGTTTATTTGATATTTTTCTTTGTTCTTGAGGTAGGATTGTATTGCTATAAACTTCCCTCTTAGTACTGCTTTTGCTGCTTCACATAGGTTTTAGGTCTTCATGTGTTCATTACCATTTGTTTCTTAGTATTTTTTGATTTACTCTTTGAATTCTTCAGTGGTTATTTAGCAACACATTGTTTAGCCTCCATGTGCTTGTGCCTTTCACTGATTTTTCCTGTCATTGATTTCTAATCTTATAGTGTTGTGGTCAGAAAAGGTGCATGGTATGATTTTAATTTTCTTAAATTTACCTAGGCTTGATTTGTGACTGAAGATGTGATCTATCCTTGAGAATGTTCCATGTGCACTTGAGGAGATAGTGTATTCTGTTGCTTTTGGATGGAATGTCCTATAAATATCAATTAAGTGTGTCTGGTCTAATGTGTCATTTAAGGCCTATGCTTCTGTATTAAATTTTTGTCTGGATGATCTGTCCACTGGTTTGAGGTGGGTGTTAAAGTTCCCCACTATTATTGTGTTACTGTTTATTTCCCCATTTATGACCATTAGCATGTGCCTGATATATTGAGGTGATCCTAAGTTGGGTGCATAAATATTTACAATTGTTATATATTCTTCTTGAATTGATCCCTTCATCATTATGTGGTGTCCTTCCTTGTACCTTGTAATAGTCTTTATTTTAAAGTTTATTTTGTCTGTTATGAGTATCACTACTCCAGCTTTCTTTTGATTTCCATTTACATGGAATACCTTTTTCCATCCCCTCACATTCAGTCTGTATGTGTCCCTAGGTCTGAAGTGTAGGTTCAGACCCTAGAAACCTAGTCCCTAGGTTCTCTTGTAGACAGCATATATAGAGGTCTTGTTTTTGTATCCATTCATCCAGTCTCTGTCTTCAGGTTGTAGCATTTAACCCATCTATATTTAAGGTAATTATCACTATGTATGTTCCTATTACCATTTTCTTAATTGTTTTGGATTTGTTTTTGTAAGTCTTTTTCTTCCTTGTGTTTCCTGCTTAGAGAAATTTCTTTAACATTTGTTGTAAAGTTGGTTTCATGGTGCTGAATTCTCTTAGCTTTTGCTTGTCTGTAACGCATTTGATTTCTCCATCAAATCTGAATGATGTCCTTACTGCTTAAACTAATCTTGGTTGTAGGTTTTTCCCTTTCATCACTATAGATATATCATGCCACTCCCTTCTGGCCTGCAGAGTTTCTGCTGAAAAATCTGCTGATACTCTTATGGGGTTCCCTAGGATGTTATTTGTTGCATTTCTCTTGCTGCTTTTAATATTTTTCTTTGTATTTAATTTTTGTTATTTTGATTAATATGTCTTGGAGTGTTTCTCCTCGGGTTTATCCTGTATGGGACTCTGTCCTTCCTGGACTTGGGTGACTATTTCCTTTCCCGTGTTAGGGATGTTTTCAACTATAACCTCTTCAAATATTTTCTTAGACCCTTTCTCTTTCTTTTCTCCTTCTGGGACCCCTATAATTCGAATGTTGGTGTGTTTGTCTCAGATGTCTCTGAGACTCTCCTCAATTCTTTTCATTATTTTTCCTTTATTTAGTTCCATGGCAATTTTTTCAACCATTCTTTCTTCCAGCTCATTTATCCATTCTTCTGTCTCAGTTATTCTGCTATTGATTCCTTCTAGTGTACTTTTCATTTCAGTTGTTGTGTTTTTCATCACTGTTTGTTTGTTCATTTCTTCCCGGTCCTTGGGAATCATTTCTTCTATCTTCTCAATCCATGCTTCCATTTTATTTCTAAGATCTTGGATCATCTTTACTATCATTACTCTGAAATTTTTTTTCAGGTACTTGCCTCTTTCCTCTTCATTTATTTGATCTTGTGAGTTTTTACCTTGAACCTTAGTTTGCAACTTATTTTTCTGTTGTCTCATTTTGTCTAACTTATTGTGGTTTTGGTCTCTTTTCTGCAGGCTTCAGGGTCATTGTTCCTCTTGCTTCTGGTGTCTGCCACCTGGTGGGTTTGGTTGTCCCAGTGGCTTGTGTAGGCTTCCTCGTGGGAGGGATTGGTGCCTGCACTCTGGTGGGTGGAGTTGTCTTTTCCCTCTGATAAGCAGGGCTGTGTCAGGTCACATGTTTTTGGTTGTCTGTGAGCTTAGTACTACCTTAAGCAGCCTGTCTGCTGATGTGTGGTGCTGTTTTCCTGTCTTGATGGTTGTTTGGCCTAAGGAGTCCAGCACTGGATCCTGAGACAGTTGGGTTGAGCTGGAGCTTGTTTTCGAGATGGAGAGCTCATACTGATTAATACTGCCTGAGGCTGGGAATTCTCTTGAAGTCCAGCATCCTGGACTCAGTGCTCCCACCCCAGAGGCTCAGGCCCAACCCCTGGCCGGGGAACAAAGATCCCTCAAGCTGTGCAGCACCACAGAAAAAAAAAAAAAAAAGGAAAAGGAAAAGAAAACAGACACATAGCCCAAGACAAATAACAAAACCAAAACCAACAACAACAAAAAACAGAACAGACCGACGAAACACAGACAAATGGCCAAATCAAAACCAGCCAAACAAAAACAAAGAAATAGACAAAAATCAAAGAAAAGTAAAACATCAAGAGAACAACCTAACAAACAAAAGAATCAAAAACCAAAAACAAACAATAAAAACAAAACTAATAAAAATAAAAACAAACAAAAAAAAAACCCAGAAAGCAAACTTAAAAAAAGCAAAAAAAGGGCTTCCCTGGTGGTGCAGTGGTTGAGAGTCTGCCTGCCGATGCAGGGCACTCGGGTTTGTGCCCCAGTCTTGGAAGATCCCACATGTCACAGGGTGGCTGGGCCCATGAGCCATGGCTGCTGAGCCTGTGCATCTGGAGCCTGTGCTCTGAAATGGGAGAGGCCACAACAGTGAGAGGCCCACGTACTGCAAAAAAAAAAAAAGGAAACACAAAAATGATAAAAAAGATAAAAACAAAAGAAAACTAAGAACAAAAACATTAAAAAAAATAAAAAAGTGAAATAGAAAAATTAAAAATATATTAAAAATTTTTTAAAAGAAGAGAAAAATAAACAAAAAGTAAAAAATAATAGTAAAATATCAATAGAGCAAATGAAATAAAATAAAAAAATAATAGTAATAATAAAATTTTCCTGGGGGCTCAGCTGTCAGTGTCCCTGCTTCCACAGTGAGCCACAACCAACACCTGCCTCCCCAGGAGGCCTTCCAATACCTCAAGATCTCTGGACCCAACTGCGGGCACTGTGGGGGCAGCTCAGCCTCTGACCTGGTCCAACTCCCATGTGTACTTGTCCTGAGTCCACAGCTGCTAAAACTAGACCCATCTCTCTTGTGGGAGCACTCATTGTCCATTCAGATATTCCACAGATTCAGGGTCTACCAAGCCAGTCATGGGGATTTCATCTGTGGCTTGTGCAGCTGAAGAAAGATTTTTGTTCCCCTTCCTTAGTCCCAGAGCCCCTGGGGTTCAGCTTTAGTTTTAGTCCCACCTCTGAGTGTGGTCCACCTTTAGGTGTCTGTTCCTCACCCAGGTGAGAGGGGTGAAAGCAGCAGCTGATTGGGACACACTTACCCACTCAGGTTGGGGAGGGATAAGGCAGCCACAACTGGGGCATGTGTGAAGTGGTGGCAGAGACTGGCAGGAAGCTCCAAAAACTGGGGTGTGCTGTATGCTCTCCCAGGGAAGTTGGCCCCAGATTGTGGGACCCTCAGCAGTGGCTGGCCATGCAGGCTCCCAGGAAGGTGATGGCAGTGACCTGCACTCGGTCACAGGATGATTGGTGACAGCAGCAGCAGCAGCAGCAGTAGTGGTAGTGGTCTGTGTCCACTTCTGAGGTCCAAGATAGCAGCTGTGGCTTGCATCCACCCCTGCAGCTCATGTAGGTGGTGTTCTGCCACCTGTGAGTGCACAGAGAAAGAAGTTCCTATGTTGGGTTAGCCCCTCTCCTCATGCACCACCCCAACAATGTTCCCTTGCCTCTCTGGTGGGCTCAGCCTTCTTCTCGGGCTCCCTCAAATTTGGCACACTACACTCTAGCCCCCTCAGGCTGTCTTCATGCAGCCAACCCCAGTCCTCTCCCTGGAGTCTGACCTCTGAAGCCTGAGCCTCAGTACCCAACCTGAACCTGCCCCAGCGGTCAAGCAGACAATTATCTCAGGCTGGGGAGTGCCAGTTGGCACTGACCCTGTGTGCAGGTTTCTCTCCACTTTGCCCTCTGCACACCTGCTGCTACACTCTCCTCTCAAATTCCCAAGCTCCCCCTCTGTCCCTGCCAGTGAGGGGACTTCCCAGTGTGTAGAAACATTTCCTCCTTCACATCTCCTTTGCAGAGGCACAGGTCCCATTCCAATTCCTTTCTCTCTCTCTCTTTTTTTTCTTTTGCCCTACCCAGTTGCATGAAGATTTTCTTGCCCTTTTGGAAGCCTGAGGTCTTCTGCCAGTGTTCAGTAGATGTTCTGTGAGAGTTGTTGCAGATGTACATATATTTTTGATGTATCTGTGGAGAGAAGGTGAGCTCCACGTCCTACTCCTTTGCCATCTTGATCTCTAGTCAACCTGGTTGTTTAAATAATTGTCTGTTATGGTAAAGGGCTTTACATGGCTTTCTAAACCCATTGCGGCACTTTTGCTAATGCTGATCTCACAGCCAGCTCCCATTAGAAACACGAGATAATGTCATGCATTATCATTGTTTTACTCTTGTCCATCTAGCAAGCAACAACTTATTAGAAACCTTTGTACATCTCCTCTCTCTGAAGCCCATTCCATCTACTTTGGACAACTAGTAGTCTTCTTCTTTGTATTTCCACAATAAAAATATGTTGAAACTTTTGTTATCCAAAAACTGGGTTTTCCTCTTGGTGGGTGTTAAGCCAAAAAGCAGGAAAAGGAAGGGTTTATTACTTGAGGCAAGTAAAGAGAGCACCAGAGATATTTCCCAAAGCAGTGTCTCCCTGAACAGCAAAATTGAGAAAAATTTAAGCTAAAGGGGGCGTGCATACTCCTGAAGAGGCTTGAGCAAAGGATAATTCAGCATAGAACTGGGGCAATTGTTGATAAGGTCCAGACTGTAGTTGATTTAAGTCATGAGGGTTAGAAAAGTTTAGCATCCTTATTCCTTAGGTTCCAGTTAATTTGGTGGTTAAGTGCTGAAGGGGATTTGAATTCTGCAAAACATCTCAAGAATGTGCTTTATTCTAATCTTTATCTTTGAAATAGAACTGGGAGTCTTTACAACTAATAAACTGTCTCAGATATGGTTATCTCCTTGACCCGGTAATAGCTGTTTTACCTCCTTTTGTTATCTTAAAATCATTAAGTACT
Source organism: Mesoplodon densirostris (assembly GCF_025265405.1). NCBI lineage: Eukaryota > Metazoa > Chordata > Mammalia > Artiodactyla > Ziphiidae > Mesoplodon > Mesoplodon densirostris. The sequence goes on along the minus strand of NC_082675.1, from coordinate 59,699,247 downwards.
GAGACCTATTCTTCTGCAGGGCAAGCATTTTGTGGCCAGGCTTAGATCACCAAATGGCTTAGGCCTAAAATGGCTTCTCTTATGTTAAAAAATTTATGTATGGTTGTTTCTCTGGGGTCCCCCTAACTTATCTGCTTAGACTTCTATTAAAATTATAATTTCACATTTATATATATGTGTATATATATATATATATATATATATATATATAAAATTTATTCAACTTCCTAACTGCATTGTGAATTTTTGATAAATAGAACCATGACCGCATTATCACTAAGGCTAAAAGTGTTATCTTCATGTTTTAAGTGTTCAATATGGATTTGAAAAACATATATAGTCTTACCTCTTCTGTAAAGATTGCTCTATTTTTTCCAGATTATGCTCATTACACTATCCTACACATCATACTTTAACCAAAGAAAATTGACAATAATTTAATGTGAGTAAACTGTGCTATATAATCCAAGGTTTGATATATAGCTGAGCAATTAAGGGAGGCTGCTAGATAAGCTTGGCAAATAGATGCATAGATAGATGGGAAAAAAGGAAGGAATAAAAGGAAGAAGGGAAAACAGACCAGGGCTAATAGACAATATACAAATAACAAAGGCGAAATCATGTTTGACAAAAGAATTCTGACCCACAGTCTCTTGAGCCATTAGTTCAGGGAGCCAAACCCCAAACTCTGTGGGATCAGCCCAGAATAGACAGGACTTGGACTTCAGGCTTGCTCCCTCTCCCAACATCTGGCCAACCAGATAAACATAAATCTGCTTCCCAAACCAATCACATAAGATGCCTTGATTCTAGTTAGCCTGTTTCTAGCTTTGCTAAGCAACAACCTTCTACAGTAGCATACCTGAAGCCATCCTTTTTTTCTACTATAAAGCTTTCATGCTCCCCTTCCTGCCTTTGAGTTTTTGCCAAGTGCAAGTGATGGTTTTGGCTCACTTGCTATAGCAAAATCTGAATACAAAGACTTTGTTCCCATTTGTGTGATTTTTGTTTAATTCCACAGGGCTCTCTGTGGCACTAGTTCTGTCAGTGACAATTTGAAGAAATATCAGTCTAACAGAAAAATAATAATGAACTAACTTACATTTAAATAAACCAAGGCTCTTTACATAACACAGAAGAGTGGGAAATACAAATATCTTTGAAATCCTCACTGTCTGTTATTATTATTCTCAATGTTCTTCACAATATAGCAAATATAGTCCTAAAACCCTCTCCCACACTTTCTGTCTGCAACTAAAATGTTATTTTAAACTAAGAGACTCTTTCCTTCCAACTCAACCCATGAAATTCCTCCACTTCCATTTCCCATAATTTTTATAAGTCATGTGAAATTTCAGCCCTTTTTTTTTTTTTCAGTACACAGGCCTCTCGCTGTTGTGGCCTCTCCCACTGTGGAGCACAAGCTCTGGACGTGCAGGCTCAGCCACCATGGCTCACGGGCCTAGCTACTCCGTGGCATGTGGGATCTTCCCAGACCGGGGCATGAACCCATGTCCCCTGCATAGGCAGGTGGATTCTCAACCACTGCACCACCAGGGAAGCCCCCAGCCTTTAATGATGCAAATTCTCTGTGATGTTTCCCTGTTGTTTCCTTTTTCATACTTTTCTCAGATTCTGAATCAAAAGACAATTTGTAAATAAAACGGGAAATCTGAATAAGATGGGTATATCCTGGTTATGATATTTCATTATAGTTTTTAAAATAAACTTTATTTTTTAGAGTAATATTCACAGGAAAATTGAGTAGATGAAGGGATTTATCATACACCCTCTGACCCCACACATGGATAGACATTATCTACAACTCCCACCAAAATGGTACCTTTGTTACTTACATTAACACATAATTTTCACTCAGAGTCCATAATTTACACTAAGATTCACTCAGTGTTGTATATTCTATGGGTTTGGACTAATTTATAATGACATGTATCATACATTTAGTTTTATTATAATATCATACAGAGTAGCTTCATGCCCTAAGTTTCTTCTGTACACCATCTATTCACAACTCTCTTCCCACTAAACCTGGGAAACCACTGATATTTTACTGTCTCCATAGACTGCCTTTTACAGAATGTCATATAATTTGAATCATGCAGTATATAATCTTTTCAGATTGGCTTCTTTAACTTAGTAATACACACTTAAGACTTCTCCATGTGTTTTCACTACTTGATACCTCATTTCTTTTTAACACTGGTCGATATTTAATGTACCATAGTTGATTTATCCATTCCCCTACTAAAAGACATCTTGATTGCTTCCAAGTTTTGGCAACTATGAATAAAACATCATAAACACCCATGTAGAGAATGAATAATTTTAGTTGATTTCATCCCAGGTTCTAAAGATCACCTTTGTTTATTCTTAATGCTTACTAGTAATCCTTTAATAATTCCTTTCAAATATTCCCAGAGGTGAGGTAAAATGTATAATTTGTGGAATGCACCTCCTCTTTTAAATAGAAATGTCATGATATGCACAACTATTTCATCCTGGCAGAACTCAAACTGTTCATTAGTATTTTTTTTAACATCTTTATTGGAGTATAATTGCTTTATAATGTTGTGTTAGTTTCTGCTGTATAACAAAGTGAACCAGCTATATATATATATATATATATATATATATATATATATATATATATATATATATATATATATATATATATATATATATATGTATGTATGTATCCCCATATCCCCTCCCTCTTGCATCTCCCTCCCACTCTCCCTATCCCACCCCTCTAGGTGGTGGTCACAAAGCACAGAGCTGATCTCCCTGTGCTATGCAGCTGTTTCCCACTAGCTATCTATTTTACATTTGGTAGTGCATATATGTCAAGGTAGATTAGTAATTTTACAAGCCAGAAGTTACATTGTATATTTAGCTGGAATTTTCCTACATGAGGAGACTTAAAATTCCTTGAAAAGTCCAGTTCCTCTCTTTTAAACACCTCATCTATTTTAAGCTTCAGTCTTTCTCTGTGAAGGTTTTTATCCTCCTTTCAAATCAAATAAATTTTCCTTGACAGTGTATCCAAGAGACAATTAGCGGTCAAGGTTTTCTTTTTTATGTAAACTATTAATAATACATCATCTCCAAGGACAACAGTGCTTATCCTTTTGATGCATATTATAACTCCAAATCTCACTCTGGTTTTCTTGGCATTTTTTTAAGGTTTGATTTTAACCAATCCATGATATACTGTTAACTTTGTTTACTATTGATATTTTAAATGATATTTTGATGTCTTTGCTCATTAAAATATCAGAAGTACAGTTTTGTCTTCTCTGTAGAGTTTTGTCAGCACAATCACAATAACAATTTGCAACTTGGGGCTTGAATGATTCTGCAAAGTTTTTCCTCTCCATTCCAATGTGTTCCTTAGAAGTCATTTATATTCTATTATTAGGTTTCTCTTACCTGTAAAAATGGAAATTGTAGTGGGTTGAATGGTGACCCTCAAAATGATATCTCCATGTCCTAACTCCTATAATTGGAATCATATAGTATATAGTCTTTTCAGATGGTTTGTTTCACTTTGTCATATGCATTTAAGATTCCTCCATGTCTTTTCACTGCTTGATAGCTCATTTCTTTTTAACAGTATAGTATTTCATGTACTATAGTTTATTTATCCTTATAAGAAAAGAGAAGGATAAATTGATAAAGAAACAAGGGGAAAAAGGCCATGTGAAGATGGAGCAGAGATTGGAGTCATGCAAGAGCCACCAGAAACTGTAAGAGGCAATGAAGGATTCTTATCTAAAGTCTTAAGCAGGAGGGTAGCCCTGCTGACACCTTGATGTTGGACTTTTCACCTCCAGAAGTGTGAGAGAATAAATATCTATTGTTTGAAGCCAGCAATTTTGTGGTAATTTGTTACAGAAGGCCTATGAAACTAATATAGAAATAATATCACTTTTTGAGGAAAGAAAATTCTGATAACCCATATAATAATTTTAGCAGAGAATCTCATACATATCTTTGAACATTAATTCATTTCCTCTTTCTTAGATTTCCTTTTGAAATATAATGGTATTGAATTCAGGCTAAATATTTTATGTTTTTGGAGTCTATCTTTCTAAAAAGTTGGCTACCATGTTTAGATGATACACATTATTCAATTTTCTTATTATTGTCACTTTATCAAACAGTCAATGTTACTTACAATAAGATAGAATTAGAGAATCACATCTAACCACAGCTATGTTTGACTTTGTCATTAAACTGACCCCTGGACTTAATCAGGTCTCCATTCTTTCACCTTGTGTGTCCTGCTGGTTTCTTTATTCTGTCACCAACCTGGGAAAATGTTTCATGCCTAGGTTCATTTGATTCAACTCCCCACACAAACAAAATGTCTACCATATATTTAGAGCTTGGTGTTCATGGTTTTATAGTCAAGAGAAAGAGAATATAAATGCCATAGAAGAATGAATAGGATTTTACCTTTCTTCAGAGAAATATACTTTACTTTGCTTGAAGGTGAGAGCCTGACTTAAGAAACCTCCTATAATCAATTTCTAGTTTTCTACTTTATTGTAGAGAGCTCAAAACTATTTTTATTTAGTAGAAACCAATTGAACTTCTACAAGTTTCAGGCTGTAGACTCATTTAAATTTGAGATATCTTACCTTGAAATTTGCATTAAAGTGTTAACATTGACAGGTTTACCTTAAAAAAATGACAACCTGATAGTACAGTAACTGTTTCCTAAATGAAATAACGTGAACGTCTCTGAATCAGATGAAATAAATGTTGATCTATAAAAGCAGTAATCCATTCTCACTGCTTGCTTTATTGCAATGTAAAAAATTATTACCATTATGCTTACTAACCTGAACAAATAGACATTCATTGAATGATTACATTTCTTTTTTGCTATGATTTTCACAATAATAAAGGTATCTAAATTTATCTTTTACATTATGTGTATGTTAAACATCTCAGATGAAAATGAGATGAACAATGTGATCAAAGTATTGAGGATAAAACTATTTAAGAAGAAATAACTTATATTACCAGAAAAGAACCTGTTTCTTTTCTAATATTCTTTTTATTTCCTTTTCTTTTTCACACCATGAATGTTCTCTAGCTCTCTCACCTTTTCCTTCATCTTCCTTTCCCGTTCACTTCCATCCTTCATTCTTTTCTTCCTTCTTGCTGTCTTTCTCCCATTCATCAAGTATGCATTGAGGATTGTCTGTGTCACCCATGAGAATCTAGGTCTATGACAGGTAACAAGACAAAGTCACTGATCTCATGAAGTTGACAAGTGAACTCTTTGTGGAGAAATTTTCCTCTACCCTTCTAGTTTCTTCTGCCTAGTCTAAGAATTAACTGACATGAGATAGATTAAAAGGAGAAAATAAAACAGAAGGTTAATAACACATATACATAGGAGAGACCCAGGAAAACTGAATAACTCACCAAAATGGCTGAAGCCCTCACCTTAAATACCATCTTCAGCTAAAGACAAAGGAGGATTTGGGGATGGGGGTTTGGGACTTCAAAGGGAAGGAAGGCAATTGACATTGAGATGGAAAAGCATATGTTTGCTGGACCATGTAGAGACAATGGAACACAGAGTAGACTCAGACCTCTAGGCTCCCCTGTGTTTCCTTACCACACTTATTCCATATTCTTTGCATATCTCTCTGGTGATAGCTTTATACTGGGAACAGGTCATCTATGGAAATATTTTTAGGCAGTTAAGAAGAAGTTGAAATTTCTTCTTGAGTCTTTTGGACCTTGATCAATTTCAACTCAATATAATCTGCATGCCAAAGAAACATTTTGGGATGGCAAATTTTGCTCCCCTATATTTCTTTATACAACCAGATTTTTGTACACAACCCCTAATTAGAAATTATTACCTGGTTGTCATTCTACAACTGCAGCAAATATGACATCTACAAATTAAACTCATTTTAAAATCTCTGAGCCCTTATGGATTCCTTTTCCTCCTTTATTCTTTACGTCTGGTCACCAAAACAAATTTACTTTACCACTATATTTCTTGAATTTTTGATTACTTCTTTCCTGGTTTCAATGTGGTTATTCTCCAAATTCCTCTTTATCTTGTCAATAAATGATCTCTCTATAATTTAAATTGTATCATATCTGAATACTTAATGAAAATATTAAGATGTCTTGACAAAAAAGTTGCCTGCCATTCCAGTAAACAATGAATGTTGCTTGACATCAAGCCATCAGCCCTTGCAGCTTCCTCTGATGGTGTACCCTGAGGAGAATGCAAGATGGAGAAAAAGAGAATACTAGTCCTAGATAGTTAAGATGCATATCTATGGAATAATTTCAGTGAGCCCAAACTCTTGCATCTTCCCATACATAGAAAGGCACTAAAATCATTAACTTGAGATATCTGATTTTTTGTGATTAGCAGTAAGCTTTTGATGTTCAACTACATTTTTTTTCTTTTTTTCAGCAAAAACTCCTATGTATCCTGGCTCTTCTTTTATCTTTCTGGAACAGTTCCTCAGAGCTACTTGAGAGGTTAATTCTTGGGCTATAGTCCTCAGCAAGGTCCCTGAATTAAACACAACTCTCAATTTTTAGATTGTGTGTTTTTTTTGAGTTGACAGTTTCAGCAATGAAGAAGTGTCCACAGCAGACTTCTCTCCTTTGCCTGAACTCTATGAAGAACCAGACCTTTGGTACCAGCAGAGGCCTCTTTGCAGCCAGTAGAATAAATTGGCATTCTGAGCAGTCTTTTTGTCTGGCTGTGCCAAATCGCAGGGAAATTTTACATAAGGGGTTTCAGTCCATGAGGTGCCTTTGTCACCTTAACCTTTGTTTTGTCTGCCTGTACAATGAAAGACCTTTACTTTCTTAGACTATTTTGGGGGATAAACTTTCTAGATCTTGTGAAGACTGCATCCTTTATACTCTCTTGTGAGGATGCCTCTTGTGTCATTGTTTTGAGTCACTATTAAGATATTACTCATCAATAGCAAGATAATGGATACTTTAAATTGGAAAAACATCTAATTTGTTAAACTTTTAGAGAGCTGTCATTGTAAACACCTATTTTACTGACATCTATGAAAAAACCTTGAAAGTTGGATAAAAATATATATGTATTATATATAAATATATATACATATATGTGTATATATACATATATACATATACATATATATATGCTAACTTAAAACTTTCTTAGTTTAAAAAAACAAAAAATACGAGTTTTGGAAGCCTTATTTGCATATGAAAATATGCTCAACATCACTACTTATTAGAAAAATGCAAATCAAAACTACAATGAGGTATCACCTCACACCAGTCAGAATGGTCATTAGTAAAAATCTACAAATAATAAATACTGGAGAGGGTGTGGAGAAAAGGGAACCTTCCCACTCTGTTGGTGGGAATGTAAATTGGTACAGCCACTATGGAGAACAGTGTGGAGGTTCCTTAAAAATCTGAAAATGGAGCTACCATATGATCCAACAATTCCACTACTGGAAATGTATCCAGAGAAAACCATAATTGGAAAAGATACAGGCACTCCAATGTTCATTGCAGCACTATTTACCATAGCTAAGACTTGTAAACAACCTAAATGTCCATTAACGGATGAATGGACAAAGGTGTGGTGTATATATACCATGGAATATTACTCAACCATAAAAGAGAGTGAAATAATGTCATTTGGAGTAACTTGGGTGGACCTAGGGATAGTCATATTTAGTGAAATAAGTCAGACAGAGAAAGACAAATATATGATATCTCTTATATGTGGAATCTGAAAAAAATGGTACAAATGAACTTATTTACAAAACGGAAGGAGAGTTACAGATGTAGAAAACAAACTTATGGTTACCAAAGGGGGAAAGGGGGGAAAGATAAATTTAGAGATTGGGATTGACATATACACACTACTATATACAGTAAGTCCCCTACATACGAACCTTCAAGTAGCAAGCTTTTGAAGATGCAGACTTGCATTCCATCAACGTCAGGCATGAGTGAAAATTGCTGCTTGCTCTTAACCTCTTATTGTTGATGATATTTCAGCTCTACTACCTCTCACCTCCTCTTCCTCCTCCAGTCAGTAACCCTTCTTACTGTTCACTCTATGCCAGCCCTTATATGCCAGCTGTCATACCATACTACTGCACTTTTCAAGCTACTGTACTGTAAGATTAAAAATGTTTTCCTTATTTTTTTTTGTATTTTTTAAATATATTATTTGTGCAAAAAATTATTATAAACCTGTTACAGGACAATACTATGTAGCTGATTGTATTATCTGGGTACCTAGACTAAATTTGTTGAATTTAAGAACAAATTGGACTTAAAACACACTCTCAGAACAGAACTCGTTCATATGTAGGGGACTTACTGTATAAATTAAACTAATGGGGACCTATTGTATAACACAGGAAACCCTACTCAATACTTTGTAATATGAGATACTTTGACCTATATGAGAAAAGAATCTAAAAAAAGGATCACACATGTCAGGTGGTGTGGGGAAAAATAAAAGAGTGGAGATATATATATATATATATATATATATATATGTATGTATGTATGTATGTATGTATAACTGATTCAGTTTGCTGTACAGCAGAAACTAACACAAAATTATAAATCAACTATACTCCAATAAAAATTAATTTAAAAATAATAAATTGGAAAAGCATCTAATTTGGTAAATTTTTAGAGAGCTCTCATTATAAACAGCTATTTTATTGGCATCTATGTAAAAACTTAAAAGGTGGATAAAAATATACTATATATATACATATATAAAAATGTATATATACATATATAAATATATATTTATGTATATAGTATATATACACATATATGTTATATGCTAACAAAACTTTCTTAGCTTAAAAAAAACAAAATATACTTTAGGAAGCCTTATTTGTGATGGCTTGTTTATTTCAATGGGTCTTACACATGGTAATAAAAACATTAGTTTAATTAATATTAATTAGGTTGATTAAGATCAAATAAGAAAAAACTGAGGGGAAAGTCTAGAGAATTCTTCCCAAAAAGGTAGAAAGTTAAAGGGACTTGTTCCAACAGCATAGAAATCATCAGATGATAGTTAAGAAATGGGATAGATAAAAAGGGCATCAATGGGATTAAAATGAAGGGTTTTGATAAAACACTACCTAAGGTTGCATGGATAGGTCAAAGAGACTCCCTATTTGTCCCCAACATTAGAGGGCCTCTAACAAATCTGCTCTATTGCTGCAGTTATCTATCTATCTATCATCTATCTATCTATCTATCTATCTATCTATCTATCTACATATGACTGAAGAAAATTACACTAACATACCCAATCAGTAGTTGTTTGGGGCAACAGTCAGGCCAATTAATCAAGTTAAAAGATTGGCAAAAGTGCCTGAGTCACTTAAATTGGTCAGAGGATAAAAAGAAACATTTCTGGACTCCTTGTAATAGCAAGACTGGTTGGTAATGTTTTAATAGAAGCTAAAGCTTGAAAATGCATATATGTGCGATCTAGAAAAATGGTACAGATGAACATATTTGCAGGGTAGGAATAGAAATGCAGAAATAGAAAACAGACGTGTGGACACAATGGGGGAAGGGGAGGGTGAGATGAATTGGGAGATTAGGTTTGACACAAACACACTACCATATGTAAAGTAGCTAGTGAGAACCTGCTGTATAGCACAGGGATCTCAGCTCTGTGTTCTGTGATGACCTAGATGGGTGGGATGTTGGGGAGGGAGGTAAAAGAGGGAGGGAATATATGTATACATATAGCTGATTCACTTCATTGTACAGCAGAAACTAACACAACATTGTAAATCAATTATACTCCAATAAAAAATGTTTAAAAAGTTGATAGAATTGAGATAAAAGTTTATAAATGTTGGTATATTCAAATGAACTTTATATAAGATGGTTACAAAACTTTTGTTTATTTATATTATAGGATAGACATTATATCTCACTGGGAATGCTTCCCTCACGTGGCATTATAAGATAGGGCATAGAAATCTGCCTCCCAGGCAATATTAATTAAACATATGAAAGGAGTCAGTAGGTTTACCTAAGTTCACACAATATGAAATAAAAACTAGGAACTAATATTCAGAGGTTAATAAAAACAATAATAGAGGTTCCCCCCACCCACTCCCTCCACACCCGGTTTAACTTCTACCTTCAAAAGAGAGACTTTGCTGAATGCCTTGGGCAAACTTTTTAAGCGTGATAAATTGAACCCTAAAGTTCTAGAACATTGAACTCTTGATTTTCAGTTTTGTTGAAAATCTTCTCACTGATATTAAAAAGTAAATTAAAAAATTTAGTTGGGCAAATCAATCTTTTAATATCATTTAAGTGACAGGACGGTTCTTTGGAGAATTAAAAGCAACCGTCTTTGTTTTGCAAATCTCTACAAATCAGAAATGTAATCACAGTCCACAATAACCTGTGACTGAACCTAATTAGCTCAATAAGGTAGAACCTAAAAGCAAAGGGGAAAAAAAGTGGGGGAAAGGCCTGTTTAAACTCCAACTGCTGGAAAGACTCTCTCACTCAAAATCTAATTCACAGTCTACTTTAAGGATTTATCAAGGACAAAAACAAATCTTAAAGTCTTTTCCATAAAAAGTAAAGCCTTAATCATCTGAGCAAACAAATTTAACTTATTCTAACTATTATTTATAAACTTGTAAGTTTACGTTGTAATACCTGATTCATGACAATGTTTTAAAATGAAGCTGTGAGATCACTAGTTATGTCTGTCTATATATCTGTGTGTATGTTACACACATGAAATGTTTCTAACTCAGTATAGTATTAGCAAAATTAAATTATAAAAGTGTTCTAATTTACTTAAAAGTAAGTGCTTACAAATTAAATATTTCTAAATATAATGGAAACTGGACAGAATAAATTTCAAGTTCATGTGATCTAGGAAATATTCAGTATTAAATTAATATCTGATATTAAACTAGCTTAAGCTTGTTGATTAAATCAATACAGGCATGTATTACTTTTATTATACCTAGGTTTTCTGAAAGTGAAGGTGTTCATTTTATTTCTACTGCAGAGTTTGTCACCAAGAAAAATTAACTCGGTATGAAGAAATTTTCATGAGTTATAAAATAGAGGTATAATGAGATAAGAGTTTTCAAGTGAACACTTTAGGAATCATTACATTTGGGATATGTCTATCTAAAATAATTTCTCCAGATTTTGGTAACTTGAAACTTTAGAGTTTTGCTCAGTTAAGTTAAATTATGGAATTCATTGAATATCCAGATCATTTCAGTAAGATAAAATACTGGAATATTAATTGTTACTTTTATCTTCTTATGAGAGGAAACTAAAGATATTTGGGTTTATTAGACACATATCTTGTACCACATTGAGGAAAGAAATTGTACTATGAAAAGATGTATGTTTCTAGAGGTGATGGAATGTTCCTAAGTTTGCCAGTCAGGAAATGCTGGTATAACAAACAGTTCCAATGACTTGTTGGTTGGTTTTCACTAGAGTTTAAGGTTTTTAAAGATTAAATTGTGATATGTGCAATTACTAGAATTAATAAGGGAAACATTCCAGTATGCAAGGAAAGTAGAATGTGAGTTTTAAGTAAAAGAAGGCATGAGGAATGGAAATGCATTTTGTTAAAGGAAAAGAAAGTGATTTTGTTCTAGAGCTGGTTGTTTCTAGATGAAAAAGAAAATAAGAGATAAACTAATATAGATACAGAAAATTATGGAAAGCTTGTGGAAAGGGAGTCCTGAAAAAAAGAGTTTTATGCATAGTCAGGCTGCGATTGGAATGAATTTAATTAGGTAAATGAAGCTTGTTATTGAGGGTGGACTAATGTAACACTGGTGTTTGGTTTTCCCTATGTTAAGGCAACAAAATTTTCTTAGAATGTTCAGCTACTTTCAGTAACAGATTTTGAGTTTCTTAGCCTTCTAAATGATCTGTATTTGTCCTAAAAATATTTTATTGTCATTTTTATTGGATGAATATGTATTATTTCACAGTGACCTATAATCTTATTTAACCAAGTGTTTTAAAACCTTTTGATATCTTTGACAACCATCTCCAAGTCAAATTCTAAAATTCATTTGACCTCTACCTAACTTAAGGATGCTTCAAAGGGCTCCTGAAACATCCCAAAGAGTGATATTAAATTAGGTTTATTTGATACCTTAAATTACATGAGAAACCATGTCAAACAAGTTATAACAAAACATTCTTGTTATATTATATGAATAAATATCATTAATCTTGTCACTACAAAATTTCTATGGAATTCCTAAAAATTGGTGTGTTGTAGTATAATGTTATCAGTCATAACTATAATTATTATCTTAAAATTTTGTATGTCATATAAATAACTAAGTTTATTATCAGTTACTTTGTAATCAGATCTTCGTGTCATTTTAAGTATTTTGTCATTTATAGACAATCATTGTTTTCCTTTGATGTTTTTATAAGATGAAGATCTTCAAGAAGATTCATAAAAGGACTTTTTTGACAAACATAAGTTTCTGATGACTTTTAGATCATACCACTGAACTGGAAAACGTTTTTGATTATGCTAACTATGACCTACAATAAGTTGATATAGTACACTTTTGAAAACAAAAATGAAACATTTATCTTTTTCTCTCTACTTGATAACTCCAGAATTAGGTTTCTCCAGCTGGCTTCCCTTTAGAATTGATGACTTATTGCAACCAGATTACAACTAGTTATACTAATCATTGTTTTAATATGTTCTGTCTTGTTGTTTTAAAAATTATTTATGCCTGTGCTTCTCCCTGCTGTACTATGATTTTATTAATGTTACTATCTATATTACTTGTATCCTCTCTATTTAATAAAATTGTTGTCTCTTGCATTACTTAGTGTGTAGCCAGGTCTCTGACAATATTAACAATGGCTAATCATCTTAGGGTAGTCATCATATATATAACTCTACACAGAATAATTTTAATAGTTCAACTCTAGTTATGGGAAGAAGCTCCAGAGAATTGTAGGTTATCAATAGGGCTTAATCCAAAAATTAGCACATTAAGTGGCCTATGAACAGAATCTTCTCCTGATCTAGGAAAGTGACTACCTAGTGCCAAGGAACAAATGGGTCATCAAATGTCTCGGTAACCTTCATCAAATTTATGATGAAGAAGAGATTCTGTAGATAAAGAAAATGTTGCCTGCCATTCCAGTAAACAGCAAATGTTGCCCACTGAAGCTGCCCCCAAAAATGCACACTGAGGAGAATTCAGGATAGAGGAAAACAGGATACTGGCCCTAGATAGTTAAGATGCATATATAAGGAATAATTTCAATGTGCCCAGCATCTTGCATTTTTCCAATGCATAGAAAAGTACTAAAATCTTTAACTTGAGCTGTCTGTTTTTTGTGATTAGCAGTTATCTTTTGATGTTAAACTACATGTTTTTTTTTTTTCCAGCAAAAATTCCTATATATCTTGGCTTCTCCCTTACCTCTTTGGAATCGTTTCTCAAAGCTATCTGAGAGACATATCCCCAGGCTATAGTCTTGAGTAAGGTCTCCAAATAAAACATAACTCTCAACTTTTAGGTTATGCATTTTTTCCAGTTGACAGCCTCTACAATGAAATCAGCAAGATAATTTTGGGCAGAAATGGAAAAATCTAAGTAAATAGAGGGATGTGTTATACTCAATATTGGAATATCAATATTGGAATACTTAATATTATAAACATGTTAGTTTTCCCAAAATTAATCTGTAAATTTTAACCAATTCTAATTCAAATCTAAGCTTTCCCCCTTCAATTTAACTAAATATTTCTAAAACATTTTTGGAAATATTGTAGGTCACCAAGAACCTAGTCAATTTTGAATAATCTATTGTAAAGATACATTAAATAAGACCATATAGTATTGGTGCAAAGGTAGATATACTGACCAATAAAACTGAATATAAAGTTCAGAATATGATCAGCATATATATGACTGCCTTATTTATGGTGACAGTGGTATCACTATAGAGAAGTGGGGAAAGAATGGTCTTTTCGATAAACAGTGGAACAATTGACTAGTTTCTTCATACATCCAAATATTAGTGTGAGTAAGTTTGGAACGCCAGTACAGTTATTCTAAAGAAAAGTTTCACTTGGTCTGGTAATAAAAATTCAAGATTGAAAAGGTTTACTAATAACTATTTATTTTCTTTTAAGTCTTGATGACTAATAAAGATAGAAGTCATTGACAGAAACAAGGAAATAGGAAAGAGTTGCAGGTTTGAGGTAGGGGTACACAAGTTAGGTTTTGGATATTTAGTTAAACTCATTGTTAGCAGTGAGTGTGTTTTGTTACTCATTGAAAAAAACACCAATATCAAAACAAAACAAAAAAACTAGGTGAATGAATTCCAGGAAAAGTTTACCATCTGAAAATCCCTGCTTATTTCACAGACTTATAGAATATATTCATTTTTGCATACTCTTTAATATGAAGGTGGCTAAATCTGCAAGAAACAATCAATTTAATTGGAATTGAGCTACTAATTTTGTGTAGAGTGACACAGAAGATGGATTTTTAAGGGCAAATATCTTTATTGCCTTTCAAAACTTCCTTTGCTTGGTTCTCCATTTCCAGTGTTTAACACTCCATAATATTCTGCCATTTAGTCTTTTTACTCAGCCTAAGAATGCAAATGCTGCTCAGTACATCACAGGCCTTTAGGAATCAATAAAATCAATACATTAAATTTTACATGAGGCTGTGAAGAACTTAAAAAAATACCTGGAGTGAGCATTTGCATTTATTTTCTGCAAACCAGCTCAGGCTAGCCATTCTCCTGTGTCCTGTGTCTCTATGAGTTTTTCAGAGAACAAAGCATTCTTTTATTCCTATAATGATGCTTCAAAGTCTTTAAAACAACACAAGAATCATGTTATTTTACATACATAACAGAGCCTTACAACAGGAAGATGACAAACAGAAGAGTTCTATCTCCTTGGCACATCATATCAAACATCTGCTAACTCAAATAAATATGTTCTCTGTTTTTCTTCCAGGTAATGTCAAAAACACGGGCATTTTAGTGGAACACTGTCATAATATATTTTAAAATAATATCTTAGAGTTTATCTCTTCAGCAAAACATATTTTGGCAATCTCAAGGATAATTTAATTGTTTTTATTAACAATACCATAAATGAAACTTTTGTGTGACACTGATGAAGCTGCAATCACTGAAGGAAAATAATCTACTGATAGACTTAGTTGCTGTATTTTAAATTCTTAAGGAGCCTCCAAATCCAGGAGGTTGTCTTTGTCTGAAAAGACAGGGGTAAAATAATCTTGCTGTTCTTAATATCATTCTCACACATTAATCAATTATACAAGCCAACCAAATTTTACATGGAAGAAAAATTACCTTCTTCATGAACTTGACAATTGATAAAAACATAAAAATGTCAGAAATGAAAAGTGTTTTAGAAGTCCTTTACTTTAATCTTATTATTTGCTATTTGGAAGGCAGCATAGTGTAGGAGAAAAAGAATTTGTAGTTAAGTGTCATGATTACAATTATCATCTGAGTGATCTTGGACTGGTGAGAAAACATATCTAAATTTACTGTCATCATCTCTATATTATAATTATCCACAGCTTAGTATCCCAAGTGTGTAAAGAATACTTATAAATCAGTAAGAAAAATTAAATGTTCTAATAGGAAAAAAAAAGGGTATGAGGTAGCAATTCACAGAAGACAGAATCTGCAAGGCTAATATGCATTTGAAAGGATGCTTATTCTCACTAGTAACCAGAGAAATCAAAATAAAATGACAATGAGATGTACTTCATACCATCAGATTAGCCAAAACAAACAAATTAAAAGAACCAATCAGGGCCTCCCTGGTGGCGCAAGTGGTTGAGAGTCCGCCTGCCGATGCAGGGGATACGGGTTCGTGCCCCGGTCTGGGAGGATCCCATATGCCGCGGAGCGGCTGGGCCCGTGAGCCATGGCCGCTGAGCCTGCGTGTCCGGAGCCTGTGCTCTGCGACGGGGGAGGCCACAACAGTGAGAGGCCCGTATACTGCAAAAAAAAAAAAAAAAAAAAAAGAACCAATCAGTATTAGACATTGGTCAAAGGGTACTGCAAAACAGTGGCTTTCCAACTTTTTGAGATTTCCAATTGCTCCAGAGAGCAATATGGCTATATATAGTGAAAGTGAACATTAAAATGCCATATGACCAAAAATGTTCACTTCTAGGTATATTCCAAAAGGGAATTCTTGCAAATATATGCAAGTGGTTATAGAAGGGAATGTTCATTGTAGCAGTGTTTGCAGTAGCAAAAATAAATTGTGGCTATGCACAGTAATAGACTATTCTATATCAGATAAAATGGAAGAACTAGATTTATTTTTGTTGACATGGTTAAATCTAAAAGTAAATTATTCATAGGAAAAGTTAAGTTGCATAAGGTAGAATATATCATTGTTTAAGTAAAACTTTAATGTGCAAAAATATTATGTTTATAATAGTACTAAAAATATGGGCTGATGTTGTAAAAGTTAATAATGAGAAACCTCAATTAAAATAAGGTTAGGAGACAAGAAGGAGGGGATCTCACACTCTAGGATGATAGCAGAGCCCACCAGGAGGAAGAAAGACTTCCACTGCTAGTCTGGCCAATAAGTGATTTTCACAACCTAGCAAATGAAAAGCCACTATACTTCAAACTCTCAATTTATCCAATGGAGTCTTTGTTTACTATAACCCTCCCAACTTCTTTTCCTCCTCTTTAAAAGAATTCTCCTCTACTTGCTGTTGGGAGACTTGCACGTGGTTCATAACGGTTGCAGATCCAAATAATAATTCTTTGTTGATTCCAAATAAATCAATCTTTGCTGGAGAAATAACTGGCAGTGTACTTGTTTTAGATCAATGATTTCAAAATAAATTCATTCTTATGCTACTGGAAAGGACAAAATGTGACTGAGACATAGAATGAGGGGACTTTAACATTATTTGTTATACATTTTTTCCTCCAAAATATACAATTCATTGAGGCTGTTATTAAGAAGGCTTGAGGGTATATTTATTAGGAAGAGCAAAATTATGAAGCTACTTACATAAGATTTAAAAAAAAGTTTTCATTGAGATGGATCAAGATGGTGGAGTAGGAGGATGTGGAACTCACAAACCAGCATGAACACATCAAACATACATCCACATGTTGAATAATTCTCACTGAAAACTAACTGGAAACTGGCAGAAATACTGCTATACAAAACAAGGGTGTAAGAAAAATCCACATGAAATTGGGTAGGAAGGGAAGAGAGTGAGGAGTCAGTACCTGTGCCCCTGGGAGGGAACTCAGAGGAAAAGGGAGATTACTTGGGCAGAGATCCTCCCTAGGGTGTGAGTGGTTCAAACCACATGTCCAGTCCTGGGGTGTGACACAGGGAAGACCAGCACCTTTGTCTGGTTGTAAGACCAGTGAGACTAACAGGAGGGTTGTGGGAAGCCCGTACTCTGCTCATGAGGAATGCACCTGTGCTGGCTTGCTCCTGAAGCAGGGCAAAGAGAGCAAATTGAAAACTGCTCAAGTGGCCACCCCATTTCCCACAACTGTCCCAGCACTTGCCCCAGCCTGAGCCAAGAAAAAGCACTAAACACACTTATCTCATATTACAGGTCCACACTGGGACAAGGGCTGGTACAACTGAGCAAAGATGTTGTCTGTCTGTGAGACACAGAGGTAGCTTAGACACAAAATGGCATGTAAGCAGGTGGAGACAGCCATTACTGCCCCCACAGTAGGGAGCACATCAGAAGTAGTCCCAATCTCTGATGGTGTCCAGACCATCACAACCTGTGTCTTGACACACACTGAGAAACCACACATGACTTGCTTACTCTGCTGCAAATCTCCACACGAGGAGGAGGGTTGCAGAGGCCAAAGAGAGGGACAAGTTGGGAGGGATGAAGGAGGCTTGGACCTGAAGTGCCATCTGAGTGGGGTCATTACTGGTGCTTACACAGGCAGAGCATCAAAACCAAACTGTACCTCTGTATGTGGCTGGGCTTCCACAGCCTGTGGCCAGTCACATGTCAGGCACCTCATGCTCTAGTACCACACCACTCTGGGACAAGGGTACAGATGTTGGGAGAAGGGAGAGTACAAACTTGAAGGAAACAGAGCAAGCTTGGATTCACCTCTCAGGGCTTCTTCTCCTACAATTTGGGACCACCCTTCCAACCTCCAACAGGGCAATAACAGACACTGAGCATAAGGGAAGCCCTGCTTCACATCTGGCACTGGCTCTAGCTGCTTCATTTCCAGGGATACCTTCTACCAAGGTCATAGCTGTCAGCATACCATGAGGAAAGATGTGACTTGTGTTCATGTGAAATCCAGCTCTTCCAAAAAAATGACTGGGCAGATGCAGACTATATAGTGATGCTCCCACAGAAGGACACTTTTTCAAGACAGCAATAGTAATTGTTTCACCTAATTTCATAGAGTCAAAGAAAGTTAAACAAAGTGGGAAGATGGAGGAACTGGTCTCAGTTGAAACAGTAAGAGAAAAATCCCTGAAAAAAAAATAAAACAGAAATTAAAACAAATTATCAGGTAAAGAATTCAAACTCCTAGAGATAAGAATGCTAACTACATTAGGGAAAAGAGTAAACAGACTCAGTGAAAATTTTAACAAACTAGAAAATATAAAAAAAGAACATGTCAGAACTGAAGAATACAATAACTGAAATGAAAAACACATTAGAAGGAATTACTAGCAGACTAGGTGATACAAAAAAATGCATAAGAGATCTGGAAGGTAGAATAATGGAAATCACTCAATTAGAAGAGCAAAGAGAAAAACAAATTAAAAACATGAGAAAATTTTAAGAGATACCAGGGATAATATCAAGTATACCAATTTCATTATAGAGGTCACAGAAGGAGGAGAGAGAGAAGGGAGTTGAAAATGTACTTGATGAAATTATGGCTGAAAAATTCTGAAAGCTGAAGAAAGAAAGAGATGTCAAGGTAAAGAAAGAAAATAGGGTCCCAATGAGATGAACCTAAACAGGCCTACTCCATGACATATCATAATTAAAATGACAAAAGTAAAAGAATTCTAAAGGCAGAAAAAGAAAAATAAAGAATCATATAAAAGGGAAATCCCCACTTTACCCAAGACTATCAACTGATTTCTCTGCAGAAACTTTTCAGTCCAGAAGTGAGTGGCATAATATATTGCAATACTGAAAGGGAAAAGCCTGCAACCTATGATAGTTGACCCAGCATGATTATCATTTAAAACTGAAAGAGAGGTAAAATACTTAGAATAGCAAAAACTAAGAGCTCATCAATACTAAACCTACCCTAAAAGGAATGTTAAAGGGTCTTTTCTAAGTGGATATGACAAAAATTTTAAATCTGTAGGAAAAGAAAACTCCCACTAGGAAAGAAAATATATAAGGGCTAAGGATCAACCACTTAAATAAGCTAGTAGGAAGATAGAAAGATAAAAAAAATTATAAAGAATTTATTACTATAACATATGGAAAGGGATAAATATGAAGATGAAGATGTAAAATATGACATCAAAATAACAACATATAGGGGAAGGGAGTAAAAATATATACCTTTTAAACTTAAATGACTACAGTTTAAAACAAGTAGATATGGCTGTAGATCAACATATATGAACCCCATGGAAAATAAAAATCAACAACTTAAAATAGATAGAAAAAACTAGAGAGAAACAAACACAAACATCATATTAAAGAAAATCATCAAACTACAAAGGAATAAACAAAAAGAAGAAGAAATGAACAGAGAACTATAAAAACATCTAGAAAAAATAATAAAACTAATATTTACATACCTATCAATAATTACTTTATATCTCAATGGCCTTAATACTTCAATCAACAGATGTAGGATAACTGACTGGATGAAAAAACAAGACCCATCTCTATGTTGCCTACAAGACACTCACTTCAGAGCTAAAGACACTCAGACTGATAATTAGGTGATGGAAAAATATATTTCATGAAAATGGGAATGACAAGAAAGCAGAGGTAGCAATATTCATATGAGACAAAATCGACTTTAAAACAAAGGCAGGACTTCCCTGGTGGTGCAATGGTTGAGAATCTGCCTGCCAATGCAGAGGACACGGGTTCCAGCCCTGGTCTGGGAAGATCCCACATGCCCCAGAGCAACTGGGTCCATGAGCCACAACTACTGAGCCTGCACGTCTGGAGCCTGTGCTCTGCAACAAGAGAGGCCGTGATAGTGAGAAGCCCATGCACTGCAATGAAGAGTGGTCCCTGTTTGCTGCAACTAGAGAAAACCCTCACACAGAAACAAAAACCCAAAACAGCCAAAAATAAATAAATAAATAAATTTATAAAAAAAAAAAAAAAAACCAAAGTCTATTCCAAAAGACAAAAAAAGGTGTTATAGGGACTTCCCTGGTGGCGCAGTGGTTGAGAGTCCGCATGCCAATGCAGGGGACATGGATTTGAGCCCTGGTCTGGGAAGATCCCACATACCATGGAGCAACTAAGCCAGTACATCACAGCTACTGAGCCTGCACTCTGGAGCCCATGAGCCACAACTACTGAGCTCACGTGCTGCAATTACTGAAGCCCAGGTGCCTAGTGCTCTGCAACAAGAGAAGCCACCTCAATGAGAAGCCCACACAAAGCAATGAAGAGTAGCCCCCACTCACCGCAACTAGAGAAATCCTGTGCTCAGCAATGCAGACCCAACATAGCCAAAAATAAAATTAAAAAATGAATAAAAAAATAAGGTATTATATAATTATAAAGGGGTCAATACAAGAAGAAAATATTATAAATATTATAACACTCATTAATATATATGCACCAAATACAGAAAAACCTAAATATATAAAGCAACTATTATCATTCATAAATGGACAAATTGACAACGGTAAAATAATAGTAGGAGACTTTAACCCTCCCATCAATGGCCAGAACATCAATAAGGCAAGAAAATATCAATATCAATAAAAAAATATCAATAAGGCAATGTCAATATCAATATTAAGTGACACAGTAGACTAGTTAGACTTTAAATAGATATTCCATTGAAGAGCAGCAAAATACACATTTTTTTAACTGCATATGGAACTTTATTCAGGATAGATCACATACTAGGCCACAAAACAAGTCTCAACAAATTTAAGAGGATAGAAATTATATCAAGGATTTTTTTCAACCACAACAGTACGAAACCAGAAATCAATTACAGAAAGAAAAATGGGAAAAGCACAAACGTGGAGACTAAACAACATGCTACTTAAAAACCAGTGGGTAAATGAATCAATGAAAGAGGAAATCAGAAAATGTCTCAAGACAAATGAAAATGAAAATACAACTTTCCAAACCATCCTTATGAGCTGCAGCAAAAGCAGCTCTAAGAGGGAAATTTATAGTGATACAGACCTACCTCAAGAAACAAGAAAAATCTCAAATATACAACCTAAACTACTAATTAAAGGAATTAGAAAAAGAAGAACAAAACCCAAGAAGATGTGGTATACATATACAATGGAATATTACCTAGCCATAAAAAATGAAATGCTGTCATTGGCAACAGTGCAAATGGACCTAGAGAGTATTATGCATAGTGAAATAAGTCACACAGACAAAGAAAAATACTGTATGATATCACTTATATAAAAGTGATTAGTGGTTATTAAAAAAAAGAAGAAGAATATATAAAACAAAACAGAAATAGACACAAAATAGAGAACAAACTAGTGATTACCAGTGAGAAGAGGGAAGGGAGGAGAAGTGAGATAGGGATATAAGTTTAAGAAACACAAGCAACTATGTATAAAATAAATAAGCAATAAGATATTGTACAGCACAGGGAAATATAGCCATTATTTTGTAATAACTTTAAATGGAATATAATCTCTCTATATATAATGAATAGCTATGCTGTATACCTGAAACTAACATAATCTTGTAAGTCGACTATACTACAATTAAATAAATAAATCAAATAAAAGCTTTCCATTATAAAAATTTCAAACACACACCAAAGTACATAGAGTAGTCATGTAGCCTTCAGCCAAGATTGAACAATTGTGGAGTCCTCGTTAATTTGTTATATCTATACTCCCACTCCCCACTCTGTAGTATTTAAAGAAAACCTCAGGCATCATCTCAAGTAATACATTATTTCATTTAAAATTTAAGATATTGAAGCAAGAAGGCAGAGGAGTAGGAGGGCATGGAGTTCATCTCTCTGCATGGATGCACTAGGAATACATCTACATATGCAACAGTTCTCACAGAACATAGGCTGAACACTAATAGAAGACCTTGGGCACCAGAAAGGACTATAAAGATCTCTGCATAACAAGGTAGGATGAAAAACAGAAGGGAGAAGGTGGAGAGGAAGCAGGAACGGACCTGCACCCCAGGGCTGGAGAGCCAAAGCAGAGGAGAGATTCCCGAATTCAGGGAAACCCCCTCTCTGATGGGGAAATTGATGGGAGAGAAGGGAAGCATTTGAGCCTGTCAGAAGAGGGTGAAATTGTTGATCTGTGGCAGATGGGACAGAATGAGAAATACACAGATGGTCTGTACCATGGCCCTATGTACCCAGGTCTGAGACGTGTGTTCACAGGTGTGCAAGGGGACTGGGAGATGGAGCATGGGAACTGAAGAACAGGCCCAGAGCAAGAATTGCTGTTGGCTGTGGAGAGATGGACTAAGGGGATGGAAGCGAGGAATCCACAGCAGGGAATGCCTAGGGAGAAAGACCAGACTGCCATGGAAACAGGGCACTACTGTTGAGTCACTCGCAGTAGGAGGAGCCACTATTGTAGTCTCTCTCTCCCCAGATGCTGGTGGCTGCTGATAGACAATAAAAGAAGCCCTCTCTGGGCTGGCTCTCGTGTGCTGGCTGCTGAGCAGAAAAGAAAAAAAAAAAAACCCTCAGGGCTGGCCCTCACGTGTCTTATGCTGAGTACAAGAAAAGGCCCTCAGTAGGGCCATATCTCTTGTGCCCTTGGCCACTGGCTTCCCTGCACATTTGGTGTCACTGGGTATCCTTCAATCCAAGGAGTCATACCACCTCTGCTCCCTGTATTCATTGGGGCAGACCCAAGAGTTCCAAGGCAGCCTCAGGACCAGACTCTTGTGGGTGGACAACAGCAGAGGTGATGATAAAATGAAAGCTGAACTCCGGGGATGGGACAACTAAGGAAGATTGAAAATATTTCTGTCAGCTGTACAAGCTGCAGATTAAATCCCCATGGTCAGATATGTAGACCCTGCATCTATGGAATATTTGAGTAGACAATGAATATTCCCACACATGAAAACAGTCTACCTCTGAGAGCTGTAGACTTTGGGGGCAAGTACATGCAAGAATTCGGCAGGATGAGTCTGAGTGGTCCCCACAGGGCCCACAGCTGGTCCAGAGACCAGCTCAGTGACAGAGGAGACCCTCTTGGGGAGGCGAACGTGGGCTGTTGCTTATGGCTTATGCAAGGACACTTACAACTGAGACCCCAGGGAAAAATAATAACTATTATACATTTTATTATGTTTTGATTTATTTTGTTTTTGGTTCTGGCTCTCTGTTGCTGTTTTATTTTTTCTTGTCTCTTTCTTGTTGTTTTAGGTTTGTTTTTAGGCTTTCGGGATCTTCATGTTTTAGAACATATTTTTTACTTTTTTATATATTTCTATTTTTACTTTGCTTTTCTGTTGTTCTATGTTCTTTTCCCTTATTTTTCTCCTTCTTTTCCTTTAATGTATTTTTACTTCTTTTTATATTTCCTTTTCTACTTTGCTTTTCTGTGGTCCTATGTGTTTTCCCTTTTTTATTTATTTTATTTTATTTTATGTATTTTGTTTATTTTATATTATTATTATTTTTAATCATTTTTATCGGTTTGTTCTGTTTCTTTGCTTTATTTTTCAGTTGACACACTGCTTTAGTTTTGTTTTTAGGTCTTCCATTTTTGTTAGTTTTGATCCTAATTGTTTGATTTCATTTTTGAGTTCTCCATTTGTCTGGTTGTTCCTTGTTTTTTGTTTTATTTCGTTCTGTTTTTGTTTATTTTGCATGTGTGTGTTTTGCTGTTTCTATTTTTGTTTCTGTGATTTTGTTTTTAGCATTTCTCTGTGGTTTTCTTTAATATATTTTCTATTTTATTCTGTTATATTTTGATTTCTACGTTGCTTTTTTGTTGTTCTGTCTTATTTGCCTTTCTCTTTTCCTTTTTTAAAAATCATTTTTGTCAGTTTGTTTCTTTGCTTCATTCTTCAATTGTCACTCTGATTTGGTTTTGGTTTTGAGTTATGTGTTTTTGTCAGGTTTCTTCTTAATTGATTTTGTTCTTGGGTTCTTTTGTTTGTCTGGTTGTTCTCTTGCTTTTTATTTTATTTCATTCTGTTTTTTATTCTTTTCTGTGTGTTCATCTTCCTTGTTTCTGTTTTTGTTTGTTTGATTTTACTTTTTACCATTTGTCTGAACTTTTGTTAAACATTTTTTTCTCTCTAATCCCCTTTATTGCTGGGATGAGCAACTTAATGGGTCTTGGTTCCTCTATGGGAAGTCAGGCTTGAGTCTCTGGGGTGGGAGAACTGAGTCCAGAATGCTGTACCACTAGAAAATTCCCAGCCCCAGGGAAGATTAATCACTAAGAGTTCTCACGAAGACCTCTGTCTGAATCCAAGACCTGGTTCCACCCACATGCCAGCAGCTACCTGTGCAGGACCCCTCACACCAAACAACAAAGACAGGAACACAAACCCACCCATCAGCACACAGACTACCTAAAGTCATAATAAGCTCACAGACACCCAAAATACACAACCTGACATGACCCTGCTCATCAGAGGAAAAAGAATCAGCCTCACACACCAGAATGCAGGCATCAGTCCCTCCCATCAGGAAGGCTATGCAAGCCACTGGAACAACCTCACCACTGGGGGTAGAGAACAGAAACAAGAGGAACTATGACCCAGTAGCCCAAGGAAAGGAGACCTCAGATACTGTAAATTAGACAAAATGAGAAGACAGAGAAATATCTTGCAGGCAAAGGAACAAGATAAAAACTCACAAGACCTAATAATGAAGAGGAAATAGGCAAACTACCTGAAAAAGAATTCACAGTAATGATAGTAAAGATGATCTAAATTGTAAGAAATAGAATAGAGAAAATATAACAAACGTTTAACTAGGACCTAGAAGAACTAAAGAGCAAACAAACAGTAATGAAAAACACAATAACTGAAATTAAAAATACTCTAGAAGGAATCAATAGCAAAATAACAGGCTGAAGAACAGAAAAGTGAGCTGGAAGTTAGAATGGTGGAAATAACCACCACAGAGAAAAATAAAGAAAAAAGAATGAAAAGGAAGGAGGAGAGTCTCAGAGACCTCTGGGACGACATTAAGCACACCAACATTCGAATTATATATATCCCAGAGAAAAAGAAAAAAAGAAAAAAAAAACGGTCTGAGAAAGTATTTCGACAGATTTTCCTTGAAAACTTCCTCAGCATGGGAAAGGACATAGTTAATCAAGTCCAGGAAGCATAGAGTCCCAACAGGATAAACCCAATAAGAAATATGTGGACACACATATTAATCAAACTAACATAAATTAAACACAAAGAAAAAAAATTAAAAGCAACAAGGAAAAAGTAACATATAACATACAAGGGAATCCCCATAAGGTTAGCAGGTGATCTTTCAGCAGAAATTCTACAGGCAGAAGGGAGTGGCAAGATATATTTAAAGTGATGAAAGGGAAAAACCCACAACCAAGATTACTCTACCCAGCAAGTATCTCATTCATATTCAATGGAGAAATCAAAAACTTTACAGACAAACAAAAGTTAAGAGTATTCAGCACCACAAAACCAGCTTTACAACAAATGCTAAAGGAACTTATCTAGGCAGGAAACACAAGAGAAGGAAAAGACCTACAAAAACAAACTGAAAACAATTAAGAAAATAGTAACAGGAACATACATATCAATAATTACATTAAATGTAAATGGATTAAATGGATTAAATGTCCCAACTAAAAGACACAGATTGGCTCAGTAAATACAAAAACAAGACCTGTATATATGCTGTCTACAAGAGACCCATTTCAGACCTAGGGACACATACACACTGAAAGTGAAGGATAGAAAAATATATTCCATGAAAATGGAAATCAAAAGAAAGCTGGAGTACCAATACTCACATCAGACAAAATAGACTTTAAAATAAAGACTATTACAAGAGAAAAGGAAGGACACCACATAATGATGAAGGGATCAATCCAAGAGGAAGATGTAATAATTTAAAATATACACCCAACATAAGAGCACCTCAATATATAAGGCAAACTAACAGCCATAAAAGGTGAAATTGACTGTAACACAATAATAGTAGGGAACTTTAACACCCACTTACACCAATGCACAGATCATCCAAACAGAAAATAAATAAGTAGTCACAAGCTTTAAATGACACTAAGTCCAGAGGGACTTAATTGATATTCATAGGACATTCCATCCAAAACCAACAGATTATATGTTCTTCTCAAGTATACACAGAACATTCTCTAAGATAGACAACATCTCAGGTCACAAATCATGCCTCGGCAAAATTAAGAAAGTTGAAATCGTATCAAGCAACTTTTCTCACCACAATGCTATGAGACTAGATACCAATTACAGGAAAAAACTGTAAAAAATACAAACACATGGAGGCTAAACAATATGCTATTAAACAACCAAGAGATGACTAAAGAAATCAAAGAGGAAATAAAAAAAAAAAACTAGAAACAAATGACTATGAAAACATGATGACCCAAAGCCTATGGGATGCAACAAAAGTACTTCTAAGAGGGAAATATATAGCAATACAATCTTACCTTGAGAAACAAGAAACATCTCAAATAAACAGCTAAACCTTACACATAAAGCAATTAGAGAAAGAAGACCAAACCCCAAAGTTAGCAGAAGGGAAGAAATCATAAAGATTAGATCATAAATAAATGTAAAAGAAATGAAGGAAACAATAACAAAGATAAATAAAACTAAAAGTTCCTTCTTTGAGAAGATAGACAAAAGTGGTAAACCATTAGTCACTCTCAGCAGGAAAAAAAGGGAGAAAACTCAATTCAACAGAATTAGAAATGAAAAAGGAGAAGTAATAACTGACACCACAGAAATACAAATGACCATGAGAAACTACAACAAGCAATTATATGCCAATAAAATGGACAACATGGAAGAAATGGACAAATTCTTAGAAAAATACAACGTTCAAAGACAGAACCATGAAGAAATAGAAAATATGAACAGACAAATCACAGTAACTGAAAATGAAACTGTGATTAAAAATCTTTCAACAAACAAAAGCCCAGGACCAGATGACTTCACAGGTGAATTCTATCAAACATTTAGAGAAGAGTTAACACCTATCCTTCTCAAACTTTCCCAAAATATAGTAGAAGGAGAAACACTCCCAAATTTATTCTACAAGGCCACCACCACCCTGATACCAAAACCGGACAAAGATGTCACACACACACACACACACACACACACACACACACACACACACAAAGCTACAGGCCAATATCACTGATGAATATAGATGCAAAAATCCTCAACAAAATACTAGCAAGCAGAATCCAACAGCACATTAAAAGGATCACACACCATGATGAAGTGGGATTTATCCCAGGAATGCAGGGATTCTTCAATATATGCAAATCAATCAATGTGATACACCATATTAACAAATTGAAGGATAAAAAACTTATGAGAATCTCAGTAGATGCAGAAAAAACTGTTGACAATATTCAACACACATTTATCATAAAAACTCTCCCAAAACTAGGCATAGAGGTCACCTACCTTAACATAATAAAGGCCACATATGGGGCTTCCCTGGTGGTGCAGTGGTTGAGAGTCCGCCTGTCGATGCAGGGGACACGGGTTCATGCTCCAGTCCGGGAAGATCCCACATGTCACGGAGCAGCTGGGCGCGGGAGCCATGGCCACTGAGCCTGTGTGTCCAGAGCCTGTGCTCCACAATGGGAGAGGCCACAACAGTGAGAGGCCCACGTACCACAAACAAAAAAAAAAGAAAAAAAAGAAAAAAATAAAGGCCACATATGAAAAACCCATGGCCAAAATTGTTCTCAATGGTGAAAAACTGAAAGCATTTCCTCTGAGATCAGGAACAAGACATGGGTGTGCACTCTCACTACTATTTTCCACATAGGTTTGGAAATTTTAGCCATGGCAATCAGAGAAGTAAAAAAAATAAATCTGTTTGCAGATGACATGATACTATACAAAGAAAATCCTAAAGAGGTCATCAGAAAACTACTAGAGCTAATGGATGAATTTGGTAAAGTAGCAGGATACAAAATTAATATACAGAAATCTCTGGCATTCCTATACAGTAACAATGAAAAATCAGAAAGAAAAATTAAGGAAACACTCCTAATTACCACTGCAACAGAAAGAATAAAATGTCTAGGAATAAACCTACCTAAGGGGGCAAAAGACCTGTATGCAGAAAACTATAAGACACTGATAAAAAAGAAAAATCAAAGATGATACAAACATATGGAGTTATATCATGTTCTTGGATTGGAAGAATTAACATTGTGAAAATGATTATAATACCCAAAGCAGTCTACAGATTCAATTTGATGTGATTCCTATCAATTACCAATGGCATTTTTCACAGAACTAGAACAAGAAATTTTACAATTTGTATGGAAACACAAAAGACCCCAAATAGCCAAAGAAATCTTGAGAAAGAAAAATGGAGCCGGAGGAATCAGGCTCCCTGACTTCAGACTATACTACAAAGGTACAGTAATCGAGATGGTATGGTAGTGGCACAAAAACAGAAATATAGATCAATGGATCAGTACAGAAAGCCCAGAGATTAACCCCATGTACATATGGTCACCTTATCTTTGCCAAAGCAGGCAAGAATATACAATGGAGAGAACTAAGACTCTTCAATAAGTGGTGCTGGGAAAACTGGACAGCTATATGTAAAAGAATGAAATCAGAACACTTCATAACACCATACACAAAAATAAACTCAAAATGGATTAAAGTGCTAAATGTAAGGCCAGACACTATAAAACTCTTAGAGGGAAACATAGGCAGAACACTCTATGACATAAACCACAGCAAGACCCTTTTTGACCCACCTCCTAGAGAAATAGAAATAAAACCAAAAATAAACAAATGGGACCTAATGAAACTTAACATCTTTTCCACAGCAAAGGAAATCATAAACAAAATGAAAAGATGACCCTCAGAATGGGAGAAAATATTTGCAAACAAAACAACTGACAAAGGATTAATATCCAAAAATATACAAGCAGCTCATGCAGCTCAATATCAAAAAAAGAAAGAAACCAATCTAAAAATGGGTGGAAGACCTAAATAGACATTTCTCCAAAGAAGACATACAGATTGTCAACAAACACATGAAAGAATGCTCAACATCACTAATCATTTGAGAAATGCAAATCAAAACAACAATGAGACATCACCTCACATTGGTCAGAATGGCCATCATTAAAATATCTGCAAACAATGAATGCTGGAGAGGATATGGAGAAAGGTGAAGCATGTTGCCCTGTTGGTGGGAATGTAAATTGATGGAGCCACTATGGAGAACAGTATGGAGGTCCCTTAAGAAACTAAAATAGAATTACCATATGACCCAGCAACCCCACTACTGGGCATATACCCTGAGAAAAGCATAATTCAAAAAATACATGTACTGCAATGTTCATTGCAGAACTATTTACAATAGCCAGGAAATGGAATCAACCTAAATATCCATCAACAGATGAATGGATAAAGAAGATGTGGCACATATATACAATGGAGTATTACTCAGCCATAAAACAGAATAAAATTGATCTATTTGTAATGAGGTGGATGGACCTAGAGACTGCCATACAGAGTGAAGTAAGTCAGAAAGAGAAAAGTAAATATCATAGCCTAACACACATATATGGAATCTAAAAACAAAAGCAAAAAGGGTACTGATGAACATATTGTCAGGGCAGGAATAAAGATACAGACGTAGAGTATGGGCCTGAGGACACAGTGGTGAATGGGAAGCTGGGACAAAGTGAGAGAGTAGCACTGACATATATTCACTACCAAATGTAAAATAGATAGCTAGTGGGAAACAGCCTTATAGCTCAGGGAGATCAGCTCAATGTTTTGTGATGTGCTAGACTGGTGAGCTAGGGAAGGTAGGAGGGAGGCTCAAAAGGGAGGGGATATAGGGATATATGTATACATATAGCTGATTCACTTTGTTGTACAGCAGAAACTATCACAACATTGTAAAGCAATTATACTCCAATAAAGATGTAAAAAAAAAGAAAAAATATTAACATTCAATTGTTCTGAGTGGTAGTTACATAGATATTTTTTATATTAGTCTTTTGCCTTTTCTGTAACTTTTAATTAAAAAAAAAGAAATACTAAAATGGCAAGGGAGAGTAAGAAAGGGAATTAAAAAAGAAAGAAAATAAGCAATAGCCCTTGACTGTTTCTAATCATTTCCTCCAAGGTTAATCATTTCTCATCATTTCCTTCTGTTTCCATTACTAAACTTACTTTGACTTCTAGGGTATTGTTCTCATCTTTCACCCAATTATAGATTTCTTCTTCCTAAACAAAAAGAAGGATGGGGCTTCCCTGGTGGCGCAGTGTTTGAGAGTCCACCTGCTGATGCAGGGGACATGGGTTTGTGCCCCAGTCAGGGAAGATCTCACATGTCACGGAGCAGCTGGGCCCGTGAGCCATGGCCACTGAGCCTGCACGTCTGGAGCCTGTGCTCCGCAGCAGGAGATGCCACAACAGTGAGAAATGAGAGGCCCACGTACGGCAAAAAAAAAAAAAAAAAAAAAAAGAAGCATGTTCCAAAAGATGCCATCAGAGAATATTGGATTTATTACAAAATAGAGAAATATTGAGTGTGAATTGCATTATAATGATTTCCCTACAGCAAGGTTATCTACAATTAGAAACTTCCTGTCCTGAATCTCATCTATGCACTTTAACCAAAGCAAAGCACTGTTCTACAAAGTGAAGAACAATGTGAGATTTTAAATGTTGTTTTTAAATATTAGAACTGAAAAAAGATTTTCAGAAATATTTTCATCAAATTCACTGAAGGACTCCTGAAATGCACCCTCCCCCCCTCCTCAATAATCTAGAAAGGGAGGATTTTTACAATTATTTTGGGTTAAATAAATGAAAAATTGTTCACAGAGTTCCTAGAACCTATATTTGACTTGGAAACATACTCCAATTATGTTAATTAGAAATTTAAACTCACCCAAATACCAGGTGGATTAATCAATGACAAGAGACATAAATTAGAAAGTGGTGAAAAGAAATTTATTATCTTCATTTCTTTTCCACAATGCACACATTACTTGAATGTAAATGTCCAGGACAATTAATTTCATTCAGGTGAGAGAGAAGATAATTAGGTGTCAGGAGGAAGCATGGCTATAGAGCAATCTTTTCTCCTAAAATGTGAAAATTTAATTCATATGTCAGAGGTTAATTTAACATCTCTTCTTAGGTCATGTCAATTCAATTTAAGATGGAAAAATGTTATATGTCAAGAACTATTTGCTTAAATTCATGAATGACATAATTTAATTAACATTTTCTTTTTTAAATGTGATATTTACAAAATAAAAAAATAAACCACAGAGATGTTTGATAATCAGCTCAGGAAGAACTACAGCTACAAAATATGCCCAATAATTTCAACAAGTGCAAAAACAGAACATATTATTTTTATATACTTTAAACTGATTTTAAACCATATTTTTGTCAATTATATTTTGGGAAATGCTGGGTTATGTAGAAAGCTAGAAATGTGAATGTGTCCACTCAGTGAACTAGAAAGGTAATATGTTTATGAGATATATTATTATTATTTTACTGATGGCTTCTAATTTTAAATGTGCAGTTTGTGTTATCTTCTACCAGATTTTAAATATTTTCCTCCCCATCCACTCATTTCCAAAGTAAGGTGGCTACTTCAGTTAGTTACAAATCATAGTGGTTAAGAGCACAGATGCATGTACTCTTTATTCAGCTATTTGAATTTGGAAAAGGAATATAATCTAAGTTTGTGGCTTCACCTGTAAAATAGGGACAAAGTTGTACCTGTTTTTATGCTTACCATGAGAATTAGATGAGATATTGTGTACAAAGTCCTTTTCACCATACCTGACAATAGTATGTATTGATTAAATGATAGTTATGATGACTATATATATTATTTTCTATTTATTTGTTTTTCTTAGTGATGCTGAAAGCTCAGCTTCTCTGTACACCAGTGCCAAATCAAGCCTTGGAGAGAGTTTTGGGTGAAGTAGAAAAGGATAGCTTTATTACTTTGCCAGGCAAAGGGGGACACAGCGTTCTTTTGCCTAGAAAAACTGTCTCCAACTTGGAGAGGATAGTGAGAAATTTTATAGTAGTGGTTCAAAGAGGGCATGAACAGTTCATGGACATTCTTCTGATGGGTTGGTGGGGAGGTAAGTAGGAGTCAGCATCACCAACCTTCACATTCCAACTGGTCTGGGGTCTACATGCTTGTGGGCATCATACCATCGTTAATCATTAGCTTCTCCCACTTGGAAGGAGTTTCAGTATCTGCAAAACGGCTCAAAGATATTGTGTTTACAAGTTGATCTGGAACCTTTACCCAAGGCTGCACTATTGTTTCTCTTGACTGTTTGTTTCTCCCTTGTCTCACATCCCCTCCCTTCCCTAATTAACAACTGCTTGAATCTTCCCATTGGAGCTCAAAGAAAGTAATGAAGGCTGAATGAAAGCTATTTCCTGTAATCAAAGAAATAGGAACACAGAAAGACTTTGTGCCCAGGAGCCCCACAGGTCCCTGCTAGGGGTCATTAGGTAGAAATGCTGTAATGTTAGCAGTACTGCTGACACTAATATAGTAACTTGCATAATAACATTTTCTTCTTGGGTTAAATCTTTTACCAGCATCGTTCAGACAAAAAAGTTGTGGCCTGGGAGTCAGAAAACATGGATTTGAGTTCTGTCTGTTTAATGGCTAGATTTAGCTGTCTTCCTTATCTTTTGTGTGTTTTGGGCAAACATTAAAAGGGCAGAGGATGGCAGGTCCTGAGCATTATGCCAATCTTAAGAATTTTAGACTTAAAGATATAGTGGGTCTGGGGAGGAAAGTCAGTGGGAACTGAAGGATGTTGAGTAGGACAGTGAATGTTTATTCTGGATGAATGAGAATGTAATAGGGAAGTAGAAATCTGATTCCATATTGGATCTTCTTCTTTTACTTTAACCTTTGTTTTTTATTGCTCTTATTACAAGCTAATCACTAAAGGGATGTTGTCTACAGCTTAAAATATACATAATGGTCCATCTCTGGGAACCCTGTCACCCATGCCTTATTGTTAAACTAAAATACCTTTGTTCAGCTCACAGGAAACATCCTGACCCAGCCCACCTGTGAATGGCTGCAGAAAAAAGAACACATCCCCTCCCAGAGTCTGGCCAAAATCAGGAGATATTTGCAACAACTTATGGCCTTTTTATGTTACCTCTTCACCTCCCCCTTTATTTGTTCCATAAGATAAACTAGCACACAGACCCCAGTAAGATGGTTCTTTAGGACACTAGTCCATCATCTTCTCAGACTCTTGACTTTGTGAATAAAGTGGTTATTATTTGCTCCAACACCTCATCACCCAATTTATTGGCCTGTGACAAGCAAAATGAGCTTAGACTCAGTAACAAGAAGAATCATTTGAATGGAGGTGGGTTGGCCTTAAAAGGCAGGCTGAGTGAGACTGTTGGAATAATATGGGCTGAAAACAAGATCCTGAATTAAGACCATGGGAATAAGAAGGGAAAGAACAGGGTTAATACGGATGCATGGTATCATATATAATTATATCAAAGAGCTCGCCAATATGTGCCCTGTTGGCTTAAATACATTTTCTTCAGTTACTATAGAGAAGGTAGCCCTAAAGATTGATTAACACCAAGACTCGTAAAAATGGAAATTTCATGAGATTATTACTACTGAATAAGGAAGTCCCTTTCAGTTGTATAATGTCACTTAAGAATCAATGTTGGGAAGTCTGTCAGGGAGGCATTAATTCCAGTTTTAAAGTAAATACATAAACAGACTCAGAGAACTTAAGCAATTCATTCATAGTGTCTCAGTTTTAAATGCTCAGGTCTTCTGTGCTTTAGTCCTCTTTCCATTCTGCTGCCTCTGAATTTAAAATGCATGGGCAATTATTCTTTCCCTTTGATTAAGGCTGAATCTCTATGGAAGTCTCAGGAGTTGAAAATGCCCTTTCCTGAGAGCAAGATTCTCACACCCTGAAAGTGAGTCACCCAGAGAATAGTCAGAAAATATTTAAAAGTAAGTCAGAAAGGGGTGGTTTTGCTAGATAGGAAAAGTCTCTTGTAGTATAGTCAAGTCAAAATCCTGAGGCTTTATAATCAACCCCCTACCCCATAATGACTACTGTCATAGGCTTCCTACCCCTGGAATCAGAACTAAGAATGGCTGATTTTTCTTATATGACTGACACATGCTCCAGACCATTGACTGAACTGCACTTCTTGAATTTCTGATCCTTCAGTCTTATTGTTCTTCTCTCATTGGCATATTCATGAATATAGCAACTGGTATGCTCCTGGGTCCTTTGTCCATCATGTTTCCCTTTTCCAAAAGGGTTTTTTCATCCCCATTCTTAGTGAAACTCCATTCATTATTCAGGTTGTAGCCCTGGTCTCATTACCTCTTTAAGGCTAACTGTCTTACAATACTCACAGGTCCCAACACTCATGTGATTGTGATACAATATGTTGCCATCTACTATGAGGGGTTTAGAAAATGTTTTTTAAATCAGAAGACTTGAGTTAGCCTTCAGCTTCCATAAAATAAACCACGTAGCCTTGGAAGTGCTACTTAAATTCTTACATAGGGCATTTGTTGTAAAGTGTAATCAAAAATATATGCTGAATAAGTATAAATTCAGCTTCCACTTTTCTTTGAAAGTGGTGCAGTATGTTGCTGTATTTCCCAGCCCAGCTACAAAGTTATTTTTATGAACTAAAGATTAAACAATGAAAACAAAATTAATAACTACTACTAGGGTTGACTCACAAGGTAACACAAATTATTAATACAAAGTTTTCATTTTTCCACAATTTCCTTCTACTGAATTGTGCCTTGGCTGCAAGTTTTCTTGTTAGCCTGATGTAATGAAATATTAGCAATAAATCACTCTGATAATATTATAGTAATAAGTAAATTATTTTACCAAATTAAATGAACATTATAATAATAACATAACCAAGATTTATAGGAAAATAATTGTATTCTTAACTCTTACTCATTTTACTGATGAAGCAACAGGTAGATAGGTAGATTAATCTCTGTTATCTTTGTCAAATGACATATACCAACTTGACATATATACCACTTGGCAATACTTTTGAGATAGGGGTTACATAGTTTTTAAATATTTACTTTCTGTTTAGAATTACTTATTTGAGGGGAAAAGCTTGGTGAGTATGAAAAAAATATGTCACACCTCCTTAGATTTCCTCTCTTTAGTCTTAAGGTACCATAAAAAAGAATTGTTCTAATTCTGAGCATTTATAAAGAGGAAACAAATAGAGAGTTATGAAATGTGCAAACCTCTGTCAAAAGTTGGAGAGGGGTAAGACTTTGCAAAATTGAATCAAACTAAAAAGACTAAGTTGATTGAAGCAGAGGTAACATTTTTACTTGGTGTCCTGCAGAGGCCATATCTTGTGTATAGGGAAACTCTGACCACATGGCATTTGTCAGGACTTTATAATTCATGATAAATTTTCCGTGTTTATATGATAGTTTTTCTAATTAATGTCTCCTTTGTTTCTTTTTTTCCCATAAGTTGACTTGAATTAGAGAAAACATTTGTTAAAATTTGTATCTCACAATGTCTCTCACCTGCTCTAAAATGAAACAAAATCTTACTTCATGTCCATGACAGAGTAATTGATATCTTCTTGTCTTTTCATAGCATACATCAGTAAGACTGCACAAAATGTAAAAGGTTGTCATAACATAAAACACAGGACTGTGATACTTGAAAAAGATAAAAAACACAATGTGAGTCCCATGATTAAGTTGGCTTTCTGTGTGGAGGAAGGAACATCCATTTATCAAAAAACTCTCAGCCAGAGAGATCCATGAAACAGTAAAGCATCAATAGCAAGGAGTACACCTAGCACCCAGATCTTTACTTCTAGATATTATTCTCCATTAAAAGAAACAGAAGTCCTTAGAAAAAAAAGCTGACACCAGGACTAAGAAACAGGAGTCCTTAGGAAAAAAAGCTGACACCAGGACTAAGTACAGATGAGCCTGGATCATCTTGTAACTCTAGGAAGTAATGAAATATTCTTGGGACATATCAAAAACACAGAGACCAGGTTGAAGGTAAACTCACTAGAAAAACCTGGGAATATTTGTTCATCAAAATAAATAATGACAGCAGCAAATATAATTAAGAATCCCTAAAACTATATCAATATAAATAAATGAATAAATAAATAAATGGAAAGAAAAACTATTTTAGATATAGAAGAAATAATTGAGTTAGACAATCATCAGGGAACTGAAAAACAAGTGGGTGAGTGCCTGATAAGAACAGTGATATTAACATTTTCTCAAAGTATCTTCAAAGTAATAATTAATTTAAAAGGTAAAATGTTGGGCTTCCCTGGTGGCACAGTGGTTGAGAGTCCACCTGCCGATGCAGGGGACACGGGTTCATGCCCCGGTCTGGGAAGATCCCACATGCCGCGGAGCAGCTGGGTCCGTGAGCCATGGCTACTGAGCCTGCGCGTCCGGAGCCTGTGGTCTGCAACGGGAGAGGCCACAACAGTGAAAGGCCTGCGTACCGTGAAAACAAACAAACAAAAAAAACAACCAAAAAGGTAAAATGTTAATTTTATAATGCAGATTCCTGGTGGATATCACCTTATCCAAGTGATTAAAGTTAACAAACACCAAAATTGGGACTAGCTGACATTAAAGGTCTCAGTGATGAACTGAGAAGGGTGCAACGTCACTTCTGAGAAAGCATGCAAGGGAGGGATTATAATGGTTCACAATGGCCTTTCAACTGGCTAAGGAGTGAAGAGGAGAATCTGAAGGA
Source organism: Mesoplodon densirostris (assembly GCF_025265405.1). NCBI lineage: Eukaryota > Metazoa > Chordata > Mammalia > Artiodactyla > Ziphiidae > Mesoplodon > Mesoplodon densirostris. The sequence goes on along the minus strand of NC_082675.1, from coordinate 59,661,914 downwards.
TATGTTATGCTCTTATCCTCACTTTATAGACAAGGACACAAGAAGATCCAGTAGGTCAATCTACCTGTTCAAGTTCACAAACAAGTGTGTCCCAAAGACTATAAGAGTTCTAAGCTCTGTAAATTTTATTCTTTCTTTATAATTTCAAGTAAACAAAACATGAAATTAAGAAACGGAGATTAAAAGTGTTTCTGCCCAGAAAAAAAACTGTGAAATTTTATATTCTCAACTTCCCTGGACATCTATTACCTTTGCTGATTTATATTTTTATTGTTATAAGAGCAGAATGTCTTTGACCTAAGGTTATTCCTTTAAGTGGCAGCCCAATATGCTTGCATGTGGTAAATATATTCTCTGTAAAACTTTCAACACATTCAACATTTTCATGTGAAGCATGTTGGGGAGGGGGAAATTTATCCCTCTAACCTTCTTGAGTTCTTGTGGCTGGACTAATAATAAAATTGACACAAAACAGATTAACAGGAAAGAAAGAAACAAATTTTAATTCATGTGCATGGAGGTTCCATAGAAATGGGACCTAAGAAGTGTCCAAAGCAGGCAGCTCTTATACTTTGTAGACAAAGAAACGATTTGTGAGGAATTGAGAGGACAAAGAAACTTAGGTTTTTGGTGCCCAAATAGTGAAGAATCTAAACAGGGTTTGGGCTTGGGGTAGTAAATTAAAGAAGTAACAAGATTTGTTGATATAGGCTTCTCAACTGAATGGCCTATCTGGCAACGAGATGGTCCTTCTACCTCCAGAGGAGAGAGTGCCCCTTTTACATAAGAGACTTATTTCCTGCATTCATGGAGACAGAAAGGAGGAGCAGAATGTTCCTTTTGCATTGGCCATTTCTTAAGTAACTTTAGTTCAAAATAACCAATATGTCATTGAGGCACATTTGGGGGCAGCCTACTCTGGGCCCTAACAAGGATAAGTCCATTTTGAATTTTTTTTCTGTTTTCTACAAACTGTCAGAAACACATGTAAATTTAAGTCGTCAGTACTGTCAATATACAACACTGTGCCAACAATGTTTTTATGAAGGAATATTTATTTAAAACACCTCACCACTCAAAAGCACTTAGGATATTACCCTTCAGAGATTCCAAATTTCTGTCACAGGTTTACTTCTATTTAGAAGCAGTTACAAATAATTACTTCAAATAGAGAATTCTTTGTAAGTTCATGTGAATTCCTTTCATTTAAAATTTTTAAAAAGTTATAAAAATTTCCAGTTTCTCAGAAGTTTTATAGGAAAAATATATAAAACATAACTACATATAAAACATGGTGTCAGAGTAGGATCTATGAGATATAATACTACCTGGAAGAGTTTAAAACTTTACTGATCCAATATCCAACATTCATGCACACACAAATAGAGGATCTCATGTGGTCATATACAGCCAAGGGCAGGCTTGTCAGTTCAAAGGCAAAAGCAGCCTGGGCTTTGTCAACTAAAGAATATCACTTGTCACCTGGTTGTACAAGAATTAAGTCATTACCCATTGCAGTCACTGACCTTCAACACACCCTGAACAGAATTCAGTGCAGAGATCATAAGGAACTCTGTGCTCTGGGAAAACTGGCCAAATAGGCCATCAGATAGTTAGATATTTTCAGGAGAAATTTTTTATGAACCTAGATTATTCCATCTTTCTATACTTAGAAAAGCACTAAAACCATTAACTAGGATATCTGTTCCTGTGGCTAGCCTTCTACCAAGATGTGTGCTTGATTGCACATACCCCTCTGCTAAGATCACATGTATACTGTCCTCCCCCTTTATGTCTTCAGAACAGTTTCTCAGAGCTATCTGAGAGGCTTTCTCCTGGGTTATAATCCTCAGTAAGACACTGAATAAACTCAACTCACAGCTTTTATGTTGTACATTTTTTAAAAAGCTGACAGCTAGGTCTGGAATCAGAATATAAAAATATATTTTTGGGGCCTCCCTGGTGGCGCAAGTGGTTGAGAGTCCGCCTGCCGATGCAGGGGATACGGGTTCGTGCCCCGGTCTGGGAGGATCCCATATGCCGCGGAGCGGCTGGGCCCGTGAGCCATGGCCGCTGAGCCTGCGCGTCCGGAGCCTGCGCGTCCGGAGCCTGTGCTCCGCAACGGGGGAGGCCACAACAGTGAGAGGCCCGCATACCGCAAAAAAGAAAAAAAAAATATATATATATATATATTTTTTTGGATAACGGAGGATGGGGTTTGCCCAAAGTATCCAAATAATGGAAATGGAGGAATTCAGACAAGTAAAATCATGAGTAAACACAAGGTATTAGATTTAGTAGTTGTATGTGGTGTTCTATAGACTTCTGTTTACCAGATGTTCAGGTTTATTTGGGATATGGTATATGAAAACACCTTTTAGATGATGAAACTCTCAGGGACAGTCATCTCATCAGTGGCATCTCAGTGAGCCTTCATGGCACCAGCGAAACGATTAGAGGAGTCTGTTAGTGATCCCAGAAGTATCCCCAACTCCACCACTTCCCGTACCCTGCTCTAGTTGCTATGCTCCTGCATATATGTGAGGCAAAACTTAAAAAAACATTAACCGTAAGACCAGATTTCTATTGGCATTCAAAGAGGAAATATGCCAAATCTGTCCTGCAGGAATGTAGAAACCCCATATTACGCCATATTAATGAAAGGAAAACACTCAAGCAACATCTACAAATCATATAGTATAAGGAGTTTACATGAGAAATTAGCACCTATGTTAAATTTACATATTTTTTATTGACATAATTAGAGTTTTTAACAAGGGAAATGAATGATGACAGAGTAAAAGTCTAATACACTTATAGTTGTCAGGAGCACTCTGCATGAGAAAAGAACAAGGCAGGAAGATCTCTGCTTAAAGGTGAAGATTACTTTTATCCTTAGCAATCCAGTTCAAAAACAAAAGCACCTGGAATAGTGACTCTTACACAACACTTATGTACCCCAGGTACTGGTCTAGTGTGTTACATATTTTTAACTCCTTGAAACCTCACAATGAGTATGTTAGGTAAGTAACTCAACCAAGGTCACACAGTTATTGAGGGGCAGAGACAAGAGTCAAAACTGTGCAGTGGGGTCATGGAATCTGTCACAGATGCAGAAATTTTCCTATACAGTTTTATGTTCTTCTGGCTGGTCTAAGAATTAAATTGACATGAGACAGATTAACAGGAGAAAATCAAACAAAAGTTTAATAACATGTATACATGGGAGAGACCCAGGAAAACTGAGTAACTCACCAAAATGGCTAAAGCCCTCACCTTAAATACCATCTTTAGCTAAAGAAAAGGAGGGGGTGGGGGTTTGGAACTTCAAAGGGGAAGAAGGCAATTGAAATGGAGATGGAATGCAAAGGTTTAGAAACAAATATTTGCTGGGTCATGCAGAGACAATGGGACACTGAGTGGTCTTTGATCTCTAGACCCTGCCTAGAGTTTTCCTCCATCACGTGTTACCCATATTCTTTGCAGATATCTGGTGATAGCTCCATTCTGGGAAGAGGCTCCCTATTTAAATTTTTCTAGGCAGTTAGGGGGAAGGTCAAAGTTTCTTCATGAGTCTTTTGGGCCTTGATTTGATCCACATGCCAAAGAGATATTTTAGGGAGACAAATTTTGCTCCCCCTACAGGTCCTTGTTAATAACAAATGTATATTAATCATCCAATATACCAATTTCAGTGTTAGGCACTGAGGAAAGAATATATAAGACAAGGCTTTTAATCACAAGAAAATATCTATCTAATTTAACTTATATGTAGAAACTAAAAATTTTGTACTTATAGAAACAGTGGGTAAAATTGCAGTTTCAGAGACTAGGGGTTAACTGCTGACTGCAGAAAAATGTACAACTTAAAAATTGCAAAATATATTTTATTCAGGTACCATACTAAGGACTATAGCTCAGGAAAGATCCTCTCAGATAGCTCTGAGGAACTGCTCCTAAGAGGTAAGGAGGAACAAGAATATATAGCAGTTTTTGCTAAAAAAATATGTAGTTGAACATCAAAAGATTGCTACTAATCACAAAAACCCAGATATCTCAAGTTAATGATTTTAGTGCTTTTTTATGTATGGGAAGATGCGAGAGTTTAGGCTTACTGAAATTATTCCTTAGATATCCATGTTAACTATCTAGGACCAGTATCCTGTTTTTCTCCATCCTGAATTTCCATCAGGGAGCACAATTTGTGGCAGCAGTGGCTGATTGCTTTATGACAGGCAACATTTTTCGTTTATTGAAATGGCAGGCAAGTTTTTCTAGTTATAAGATAAGTTCTTGGTATCTAATATACAATATGGTGACTCTAGTTAACACTGTATTATATACTTGAAAATTGCCAAGAGTAGATCTTAAGTGTTACCACCTCATAAACACACACACACACAAAAACAAATTATGTGAGGTGATGAAGGTGTTAACTGACCTTATTGTGGTAATAATTTTTCAATATATACCTGTATTAGATAATCATGTTGTACACTTTAAACTTAAAAAAAGTCTTAATGCTAATTATATCTCAATAAGCCTGGGGGGTGGGTGTGCAGAAATTCCACACTACAAGGAAGTTCATAGATTGAGAAAACCCCCTCTTTGAAATAGATTTTTATGTTGGACTAAACAAAGAGAAAGGCAGAGAAAAACTGCAGCATTTGCCAAAGGCCACATTCTGAATTACTAGCGTGGCTCTTTCAGTCTACTGTTTCATGTGAGCTGTTTTGAACTGTGACTGCATTATCTCCTGAAACCAAAACTAATCACCTCCTTCATCCTCTTCTCCTATTCTCCTCTATATGTATGCATAAAATACACTTGCTACCATATTCTGCATCTCTAAAACTTACTTATCATCCAAGACCTCATTTAAATCCTACCTCTTCCTTGAAGCCATCTGTTAACAGTTTAGCTCATATTTATTTTTCCTTTTCTTAACCTATCATATGTCAAATGCAAACAGAACTCATTTCGTGATGAAATCATGCTTTTACTCATTCAAGAAATAACCATTGTAGTCAGTATTCAGTGATCATAAAAAAAATGACCTTGGAGCTAGACTGCATGGGTTCAAGTCTTGGAGCTCCTGCCTACTCACAGTATGACTTTGAGTATGCTGTACAACTTCTGTGAATTGCTACTTCCTAAAATGACTTTAATGGTAATTTCTATCTCATAACATTTTTGTAAAAAATTCAATGAGTTAACACATGTGAGGTGTTTATAAGAATGCATAATGTACACTTTTTAAGATTCACACATTTTTATTTTGTTCCAGTTACTGTTATATCCCCAGTCATTGAGATAGAGCACTGAGCTTGCAATTTTGTTCTATTCTTCACAACAATCTTCAAACAAGGGTGAAATAATTTAAATTGAAATGATAGTAAGTATTGATTGTATCCCAAGACATGGAGTTTGAATGAGTCCTTTTCCTAATCTGTCTACACCCATCTCAGTACTTAAATATTCACATCAAGTAAAGCCCTAAAATAAATTAGAATTTTCATTTATTGTTCAGTTTTACAATCGCTATTTAATAAAAATAATGGAACCACAGGGTCTTGATTTATTAAGAGGACAACCATCAATTTGTTACATAAAGCAAGCCCAATAGAGTTATCCATAGACAGAAATAAAACAATGAGTCATTATATAATATTTTCCTTCTTTCTCCCATTTAAACAATTGGTACAAATAGAGATTCTGTTTTTGCTCAGTTCCTTCTCCTGCCTTTGAATAATCTAAGTTCTATTCAGTCACACAGCAAACAGCCATCTTTTTCTTGCTGTTCTTTCCTTACTAACAAAAATCATGCCTGTGCTGTACAATATGATAATCATCATCCACATGTGGCTAGCATGAAAAATGTGGTCAATCCAAATTAAGATGTGCTGTAAGTATAAAAAACATGCTGCATTTCTAATGTTAGGTATGAAAATTTTAAAAAACAATGTGAACTATCATTAAGTTTGTATATTGGCTGCATGTTGAAATAATATTTGAGTATACTGGTCTAAATAAAAATATATTATTAAAATCGATTTTATCAGGGCTTCAGTCAGAGCACAGGGAGAGGACTGGGTTTGGCTGCATGAACACAGCCTGCAGGGGATTAGTGCACCACGGCTAGCCAGGACGGAGTCCGAGAAAAAGTCCGGACCTGCCAAAGAGGCAAAAGACTTTTTCTTCCCTCTTTGTTTCTTGGTGTGCAAGGAGAGGGGATTAAGAGCGCTGCTTAAAGGAGCTCCAGAGAAGGGAGCATGATGCGGCTAAAAGTGCGGACCACTGAGACGGGCAGGAGACACTAAGGCTGCTGCTACCACCACCAAGAAGCATGTCTGTGAACACAGGTCACTATCCACACCCCCATTCCGGAGAGCATGTGCAGCCCACCACTGCCAGGGTCCCGGGATCCAGGGACAACTTCCCAGGAAGAATGCACAGCATGCCTCAGGCTAGTGCAATGTCACACCCGCCTCTGATGCTGTAGGCTCACCCTGCACTCCGTACCACTCCCTCCCCCGCCTGAGTGAGCCAGAGTCACAGAAGCAGCTGCTCCTTTAACCCCGTCCTGTCTGAGCAAAGAATAGATGCACTCCTGTGACCTAAATGCAGAGGCGGGGCCAAATCCAAAGCTGAGACCCGGGAGCTGTGAGAACAAAGAAGAGAAAGGGAAATCTCTCCCAGCAGCCTCAGAAGCAGTGGATTAAAGCTCCACAATCAACTTGATGTACCCTGCATCTGTGGAATACATGAATAGACAACGAAACATCCCAAATTGAGGAGGTGGACCTTGAGAGCAAGATTTATGATTTTTTACCATTTTCCTCTTTCTGTGAGTGTGTATGTGTATGCTTTTGTGTGAGATTTTCTCTGAATAGCTTTGCTTCCACCATTTCTTTGTTTGTTTGTTTCATTTTTGAGTTTTTTTGTTTGTTTTTTCTTAAAAAATTGTTTTTCTTAACAATTATTTTTTTATTTTAATAACTTTATTTTATTTTATCTCTATTATATTTTATTTTATCTTCTTTCTTTTTTTCCTTCCTCCCTCCCTCCCTCCATTCTTTCTTTCTTTGTCTCTCTTTCTTTCTTTATTTTTTTCTCCCTTTTATTCTGAGCCATGTGGGTGAAAGGCTCTTGGTGCTCCAGCAAGGAGTCAGTGCTGTGCCTCTGAGGTGGGAGAGCCAACTTCAGGACACTGGTCCACAAGAGACCTCCCAGCTCCACATAATATCAAATGGTGAAAATCTCCCAGAGATCTCCATCTCAACACCAGCACCCAGCTTCACTCAATGACCAGCAAGCTACAGTGCTGGACACCCTATGACAAACAACTAGCAAGACAGGAACACAACCCTACCCATTAGCAGAGAGGCTGCCTAAAATCATAATAAGTCCACAGTCACCCCAAAACACACCACCAGACGTAGACCTGCCCACCAGAAAGAAAAGATCCAGGTTCATCCAGCAGAACACAGGCACTAGTCCCATCCACAAGGAAGCCTACACAACCCACTGAAACAACCTTAGCCACTGGGGACAGATATCAAAAACAATGGGAACTACGAACCTGCAGCCTGCAAAAAGGAGACCCCAAACAGAGTAAGATAAGCAAAATGAGAAGACAGTAAAACACACAGCAGATGAAGGAGCAAGATAAAAACCCAACAGACCTAACAAATGAGGAGGAAATAGGTTGTCTACCTGAAAAAGAATTCAGATTAATGATAGTAAAGATGATCCAAAATCTTGGAAATAGAATAGACACAATGCAAGAAACATTTAACAAGGACCTAGAGGAACTAAAGATGAAACAAGCAATGATGAACAACACAATAAATGAAATTAAAAATACTCTAGATGGGATTAATAGCAGAATAACTGGGACAGAAGAACGGATAAGTGACCTGGAAGATAAAATAGTGGAAATAACTACTTCAGAGCAGAATAAAGAAAAAAGAATGAAAAGAAGTGAGGACAGTCTCAGAGACCTCTGGAACAACATTAAACAGACCAACATTCGAATTATAGGGGTTCAAGAAGAAGAAGAGAAAAAGAAAGGGACTGAGAAAATATTTGAAGAGATTATAGTTGAAAATTCCCTAATATGGGAAAGGATATAGTTAATCAAGTCCAGGAAGCAAAGAGAGTCCCAAACAGGATAAATCCAAGGAGAAATACGCCAAGCCACATATTAATCAAACTGTCAGAAATTAAACACAAATAAAACATATTAAAAGCAGCAAAGGAAAAACAACAAATAACACACAAGGGAATCCCCATAAGATTAACAGCTGATCTTTCAGCAGAAACTGTGCAAGCCAGAAGGGACTGGCAGGACATATTTAAAGTGATGAAGGAGAAAAACCTGCAAACAAGATTACTCTACCCAGCAAGGATCTCATACAGATTTGATGGAGAAATTAAAACCTTTGCAGACAAGCAAAAGCTGAGAGAGTTCATCACCACCAAACCAGCTTTACAACAAAAGCTAAAGGAATTTCTCTAGGCAAGAAACACAAGAGAAGGAAGTGACCAACAATAATGAACCCAAAACAATTAAGAAAATGGGAATAGGAACATACATATCGATAATTACCTTAAATGTAAATGGACTAAATTCTCCCACCAAAAGACACAGATTGGTAGAATGGATACAAAAACAAGACACATACATATGCTGTCTACAAGAGACCTACTTCAGCCCTACAGACACATACAGACTGAAAGTAAGGGGATGGAAAAAAGATATTCCATGCAAATGGAAACCAAAAGAAAGCTAGAGTAGAACTTCTCATATCAGACAAAATAGACTTTAAAATAAAGACTATTAGAAGAGTCAAAGAAGGACACTACATAATGATCAAGGGATTGATCCAAGAAGAATATATAACAACTGAAAATATTTATGCACCCAACATAGAAGTACCTCAATACATAAGGCAAATACTAACAGGTATAAAAGGGGAAATCAACAGTAGCACATTCATAGTTGGTGACTTCAACACCCCACTTTCAGCAATGGACAGATCACCCAAAATGAAAATAAATAATAAAACACAAGCTTTAAATAATACATTAATAAAGATGGACTTAATTGATATTTATAGGACATTCCATCTAGAAAAAACAGAATACACGTTTGTCTGAAGTACTCATGGAACATTCTCCAAGATAGATCATATCTAGTGTCACAAAACAAGCCTTGGTAAATTTAAGAAATTCGAAATTGTATCAAGTATCTTTTGCAAACACTGCATGATGAGACTAGATAACAATTACAGGAACAGATCTGTAAAACATAAACACAGAGGCTAAACAATACAGTACATAATAACGAAGTGATCACTGAAGAAATCAAGGAGGAAATCAAAAAATACCTAGAAACAAATGACAATGGAGACACGACAAACCAAAACCTATGGGATGCAGCAAAAGCAGCTCTAAGAGGGAAATTTATAGCAATACAATCTTAACTTAAGAAACAGGAAACATCTCGAATAAACTACCTAAGCTTGCACCTAAAGCAATTAGAGAAAGAAGGACAAAGAAACCCCAAAGTTAGCAGAAGGAAAGAAATCATAAGGATCAGATCAGAAATAAATGAAAAAGAAATGAAGGAAATGATAGCAAAGACCAATAAAACTAAAATCTGGTTCTTTGAGAGGATAAACAAAATGGATAAACCATTAGCCAAACTCATCAAGAAAAAAAGGGAGAAGACTCAAATCAATAGAATTAGAAATGAAAAAGGAGAAGTAATAACTGACACTGCAGAAATACAAAAGATCATGAGAGATTACTGCAAGCAACTCTATGCCAATAAAATGGACAACCTGGAAGAAATGGACAAATACATAGAAAGGCACAACCTGCCATACTGAATGAGGAAGAAATAGAAAATATGAACAGACCAATCACAAGCACTGAAATTGAAACTGTGATTAATAATCTTCCAACAAACAAAAGCCCAGGACCAGATGGATTAACAGGTGAGTTCTACAAAACATTTAGAGAAATGCTAACATGTACATTTCTCAAACTCTTCCTAAATACAGCAGAGGGAGGAACACTCTGAAACTCATTCTATGAGACCACCATCACCTTGATACCAAAACCAGACAAGGATGTCACAAAGAAAGAAATGTACAGACCAATATCTCTGATGAACATAGATGCAAAAATCCTCAAGAAAATACTAGAAAACAGAATCCGACAGCACATTAAAAGGATCATACACCATGATCAAGTGGGGTTTATTCCAGGAATGCAAGGATTCTTCAATATATGCAAATCAATCATCATGATACAACATATTAACACATTGAATGATAAAAACTATATGATCATCTCAATACATGCAGAGAAAGCTTTTGACAAAATTCAACACTGATTTATGATAAAAACTCTGCAGAAAGTAGGCATAGAGGGAAGTTTCCTCAACATAATAAAGACCATATATGACAAACCCACAGCCAGCATCGTCCTCAATGGTGAAAAACTGAAAGCATTTCCACTAAGATCAGGAACAAGACAAGGTTGCCCACTCTCACCACTCTTATTCAACATAATTTTGGAAGTTTTAGCCACAGCAATCAGAGAAGAAAAGGAAATAAAAGGAATCCAAATCGGAAAAGAAGAAGTAAATCTGTCACTGTTTGCAGATGACATGATACTTACTATACATAGAGAATCCTAAATATGCTACCAGAAAACTACTACAGCTAATCCATGAATTTGGTAAATTAGCAGAATGCAAAATTAATACACAGAAATCTCTGGCATTCCTGTACACTAATGATGAAAAATCTGAAAGTGAAATCAAGGAAACACTCCCACTTACCATTGCAACACAAAGAATAAAATATCTAAGGATAAACCTACCTAAGGAGACAAAAGACCTGTAGGCAGAAAATTATAAGACACTGATGAAAGGAATGAAAGATGATACAAATAGATGGAGAGATATACCATGCTCTTGGATTGGAAGAATCAACATTTTGAAAATGACTCTACTACCCAAAGCAATCTACAGATTCAATGGAATGCCTATCAAACTACCACTGGCATTTTTCATAGAACTAGAACAAAAAATTTCACTATTTGTATGGAAACACAAAAGACCCCGAATAGCCAAAGCAATCCTGAGAACAAAAAACGGAGCTAGAGGAATCAGGCTCCCTGATGTCAGACTATACTACAAAGCTACATTAATCAAAACAGTATGGTACTGGCACAAAAACAGAAAGATAGATCAATGGAACAGGATAGAAAGCCCAAAGATAAACCCACACACATATGGTCACCTTATCTTTGATAAAGGAGGCAGCAATGTACAGTGGAGAAAGGAGAGCCTCTTCAATAAGTGGTGCTGGGAAAACTGGACAGGTTCATGCAAAAGTATGAGATTAGATAACTCCGTAACACCCATACACAAAAATAAGCTCAAAATGGATTAAAGACCTAAATGTAAGGCCAGAAACCATGAAACTCTTAGAGGAAAACATAGGCAGAACACTCTATGATATAAATCTCAGCAAGATCCTTTTTGACCCACCTCCTAGAGGAATGGAAATAAACCAAAAATAAAGAAATGGGACCTAATGAAACTTAAAAGCTTTTTCATAGCAAAGGAAACCATAAAGAAGACCAAAAGACAACCCTCAGAATGGGAGAAAATATTTTCAAATGAAGCAACTGACAAAGGATTAATCTCCAAAATTTATAGGCAGCTCAATAACAAAAAAACAAACAACCCATTCCAAAAATGGGCAGAAGACATAAATTGACATTTCTCCAAAGAAGATACACAGACTGCTAACAAACACATTGAAGAATGCTCAACGTCATTAATCATTAGAGAAATTCAAATCAAAATTACAATGAGATATCATCTCACACAAGTCAGAATGATCATCATCTAAATATCTAGAAACAATAAATGCTGGAGAGGGTCTGGAGAAAAGGGCACACTCTTGCACTGCTGGTGGGAATGTGAATTGGTACAGCTACTATGGAGAACAGTATGGAGGTTCCTTAAAAAGCTACAAATAGAATTACCATACGACCCAGGAATCCCACTACTGGGCATATACCCTGAGAAAACCATAATTCAAAAACTGTCATGTACCAAAATGTTCATTTCAGCTCTATTTACAGTAGCCCAGAGAAGGAAACAACCTAAGCATCTATCATCAGATGAATGGATAAAGAAGATGTGGCACATATATACAATGGAACATTACTTAGCCATAAAAAGAAACAAAATTGAGTTATTTGCCGTGAGGTGTATGGACCTAGAGTTTGTCATACAGAGTGAAGTAAGTCAGAAAGAGAACGACAAATACCATATGCTAACACATATATATGGAATTTAAGAAAAAAAATGTCATGAAGAACCTAGTGGTAAGACAGGAATAAAGACATAGACCTACTTGAGAATGGACTTGAGGATATGGGGAGGGGGAATGGCAAGCTGTGACAAAGCGAGAGAGTGGCATGGACATATGTATACTACCAAACATAAAATAGATACCTAGTGGGAAGCAGCCACATAGCACATGGAGATCAGCTCGGCGCTTTGTGACCACCTATAGGGGTGGGATAGGGAGAGTGGGAGGGAGGGAGACGCAAGAGGGAAGAGATATGGGAACATATGTATATGTGTAACTGAGTCACTTTGTTATAAAGCAGAAACTAACACACCATTGTAAAGCACTTATCCTCCAATAAAGATGTAAAAAAATCAATTTTATCTCTTTCTTTGTAATTTTTTAATGTGGTTACCAGTGAATCTAGAATTACATATGTAGGCTGAATAGTATTTATATTGCAGTGTGTTCCAGCCAGGAAATGCATCCAGTTGGTATTCTGATGCAATGTCTTCTTACTCCTTTATTAACCCCTCTTAATTCTTGTTGGCAACAGTGGCAGAAAGAATATATTGTAAAGGTAAATAGATATTGGGAGATCATCCAATTTATTCTACAAACTATAAGAAAGAAAATCTGAAACTATGCTTATGGTTATAACACTCTCTAAATGAAAATTCTTCAGTGAATTTTTGCTTTTCTCAGAGTAACATCCAGGGTCTGTCACACACCTTAAGGCCTTGCATAACCTAGCCCTTGTCTTTGTTCAAGCTTCATCTCTCCAAACTCTGCACCTGGCAGTTATACTGCCTCTATGCATTTTTTTAAATTTCTCATACAGAACTTCTTCTCTCCTGCCCACATATTTTTGCACAAGTCTGTAAATACCTCTCTTCAATCATCATTTCACATGGCTAAATTTTGCTCATCCTTTAGTTTCCACTTCTTTTGACAGAAGTTCCCTAATTTTCTAAAGGTCCAAAGTTGGCTTAGGCATATCAAGTGTATATGTTGTAATATCTCATGAGTGGCAATTATATATTTTAATTTTATATGTTGTGCCATATTTTAAAATGCACATTGTTTTCTTTTCCTGCAGTGGTATTCAAGAGAGGTACTATAAGCATGTTGGGCAGGCCATTCTTTATTAAGTGTGTCTCTCCCAGGTTGCACAGGATGTTTACCATACCTGGACTTTAATCATTGAAGATTCATAGCACTGACCAATCATTATGTCAATTAATTGCAGCCAAGCTCTCCCCTCCCCCACTATATACACACACATACACCATTTACCAATATTCCACACCCTACCTAGCGGGTGGCTAATCAGCCCTGGTTGAAACACACATGATTATAAGACCCATGAAATCAGAACACCATGTCTGACCATTTCATTACTGAGACCCTTGCACCCAGTGTAGTATATGCCATAGAGCAGTAGTGCTCTGTTTATTAAAGTAGAATTTTTCCTAGTATTATTTTAAACTTCATAACATGATACACGACTAGTCATTTTTAAATGACTAAAATAGAGTAAGTTTAGTGCTCCTCATTTAGCAAATATTCATTAAGGTCATCACTATCACTACATTCCTCCCTGGGTCTTACAATCCAGACTATATAAGTATTTATGAAATGAAGACTGAGGAAACTAACTGTCCTTATTCTCATAGTCTCTGAATTCCAAGCTCCTTCAAACATCAAGGTTTATATATTGGTACATTTCAAAAGAACTTAATGCAATATCCAACTTAATAAAAAGTCTTTTCTAATGGTTCAAATATTTAGTTCATAATTATTGTTCAATAAATATTTATTAAATTAAAATTAATATGTAAGTGCCTATTTTTCTATAAAAGATAGTGTTTGTTGCTAGAAATGAAAATAGGGGTAACATTTAAAGAAAAAGGAGTAATTGGACTGAATGGGGTACTTTGTTGACTAATTTATTGCTTACATATTTCTGTAATTCTCCAATTAAGTCTAATGCCTGATTATTGTTACATCAGTTTGCCTAGGCATTCAATTTGATGCTTACCAAGGCTGTCTCATTTCCATCTTCTATTCTTGTCCCAATGTGTTTCCACTGCAACCCAAGTTACCAGTGTTGTCAGAACCCCTACATCATTTTTACAAATGACATGTGTATGTATGAGAGCTTTTGTTCTAAACAATGAGCCCTGAATCTTAAGCTCTGGCCAATAATAGTACAAGATATAATATGGGAACTCATATTAAGTACAGAAATTAAAGTTAGATCCCAGCTCCAACAATCAATATTTAGGAAACCACTAAAATATCCAGAAAATGAAAGCCAACACACTCAGAATACAACTAAGTGAACAAAATATTTGTTTTGAGCTATCATTATAAGCCACTTAAAAATCATTTTTGGATTAAAGTTTGAGCACAGATAAACTAAAAATAAAATGTGTGTTTTTATTTTATGGGGGAAAGAAATATTGATCTTGGTGACTGCCATGAGAAAAATAAATCAACAGATGCAAAATGGACTGATGACTTCAGATTTTTGTTTTTGTTAGATTTTTAAAACACCTGGTGCACTACCTGTACCAAGAATCTGACAAATTGAAAAAAATGATGTGCAAATGTGTTAGCTTAGAAGTAAAACTATATACTCTTCCAGTTCCATATTTAATTTACTACCTGATAATATGTATTTACATAGAATTTAAGAATGAATTATTTCAATTCATTCTTATAATTTCCCTACAAGTAGAGCATTATTTGTTTTATTTGTATAATTCAACAAGCAGATTATCTATCCTTATTGATCTTCCTTCACCGAGATTGACTGTCTTATCATTTAATTTCTTAGTCACACCCTTTCTAACCAATTTAACAGTAAATTATATCTTTTTTAAGCTAATTGCTATCCCATATGTTTGTCTTCCTTCTCAGATGCACTAAAAGATGTTTTTGGTCCAAGTATCATATTATTACAGTTGTATACATTCAGACACATGTTTACTTACTCATTAGCCATGAATTGATCACTTACTGAATAGAAAGGCAATAGTAATATATATCTGAATAAAATGTAAAAAACAAAAAGTTTGCATTTAAGTAGAAGAGGGATACTTGCGTAAGCAGCTTCAATTACAGATATTGAGTAAAGGGAATGAAAGGGCATTGTCTGGTGTACATTAAGAACTAGAATGATGTTTTCCTATGTGCCACTTGAAAATTCTCTTTTAATAGCTGTCTTGTCCTTTCTAAAGCTTAATTACTAGAGTCTTGAAAGCAAGCATATTTAAAGGACTACCCCAAAATCATTATGTTAAATTTTAAAATGTATCTGGAAATCTGAAGAGACTTCACAGTGTTTGGTAAACACTGGATCTCTGCTAAGTATTCAATAAATAATTGTTTGGTTATTGAGACTTTAGTAGACATTGTTGATGCTGTCAACTACTATTGGCACTCACCACTGGGACTTGCCATCTACCTCTACAAGGATTAAATCATGTGCTGCTGCAGCTGCTGATTTTCAACACCCCCCTGAAAGGAGTTCAGGGTGGAGAACTGAAATGAGGCACTCTGTGCTCTGGGAAAAACTGGCAGAACAGGTCTTCAGATAGTTAGATATTGTCAGCAGCTAATTTTATGAGCCCAATTCTTGTATCTCCTCATATCTAGAAAAACACTAAAATTCTTCATGGTGATGTCTGCTCCTCCTGACTAGCAGTAACTTTCATGAGACTAACAGAAACGTTCTACAAAAAATATGTGCTTGATTGCATGTATTCCCCCTCCACCAAAATCACATATATACTGACCTTCCTCTCTAACTCTTTGGAGCAGTTTCTCAGAACTATCTGAAATATTGTCTTCTGGGCTGCAGTTCTCATTTTGCCCCCAATGAAACTTAACTCGCAACTCTTACGTTGTGCATTTTTTAAAGTCGACAGTTATGGTGACCACAAAGGAAGAGACAGAGTGAACTTCTCTCCTTTGCCTGAGCTCTACAAGGATCGGGAGGCTTGGTACCAGCAGAGGTCCCTTGCATCCATCTGCCTCCTCAGAGAGTCCAGAGGAATTTGGGTAAGTCTCTCCTCGTTCTCGGATCTCCCATATTAGTTGATGATCCTGAGTTTTATTTGGCAGTATAGCAGGTATCTGCCTCCTACCAGTGGAAAGATACTGGGCAGGGGGTTCCTGGTTGAAAGATACCAGGGAAATACCCACCCAGTGGAAAGATAGTGGGTGGGGCTTGGTTGAAAGATACTGGGGAATATCCACCCAGGTGAAAGATACTGGGGTGGGGAGGCTGGTTGAAAGATACCAGGGTTTGTTCAGTTGTAGGAGACTGAGTGGTCTGTGCTGAGTGGTTAGGTAATTTGTTGATCTGACGCTTTTTCTCAATTCGGCTGCCTTAATAGAATTTGTAGCAATAAAAGTGGAGAGATTACATGAGAACTTTGCTCCGAAGAAAAGGGACAAGACACCTCCCGGCCGGTTACAGCTTTCTCAGGAGACTGAGAAATATACAGGAGTGGTGGAGGCAGAGTCCTCATACTGTGCAGTGGTCCCGTAGGGAAACCCACTCATTAATTAAAACACTTGCTCATCCAGGGGTCACAGATAAGAATTGACCATTCAGTGATCTGAGCACCCGTGATGGTCTTAGAGCGCCAAAGGGAGAAACAGAGAGGTAAGAGGTCTGAAACAACTCTAGGGTGTTGCCTAGAGGAGTTAAGCTCACAAGCAGCACACTGACCTACCACACAATTTCACTAGTGTTTTTATCCCTGACAAATTCAACTTTAAAATGGGAAATAGAGCTTCTCAAACACAGAAACAAGGGGCGTCAGAAAGCCAGCCTCTGACTAACACTCCAGCCAGGTTCATATACATACAAAATCTCATGCTTGCAAGTACACTTAATTGGGGAACTTATACTAAAGGAGATCTCAACTTAAAATGACCAAATTGGGTTTCTTTTGATATTCCAAAATTAATATTTTTGCACAAACAGAAAAAAGTCAGCCATAAGATCAAACAAACTGAATAGAATGCTTACTAGAGTCTTCTAAAAGAAGAAATGATAGAGTAACTACTTTTCAGGAAACCAACAATTAATTACTTGAAACTATATCAGACCAACTTTGCAGAACAATTAAAAAGAAAGAAAAGGGGGATCTACAAAAATTATGAACCAATTGCGCCAATTAAGTACTCAATGCCAATTAAGTACACAATGCCAGTTAAGTACACAATGTCAATCGAAGGTTAACTGACTCCCATTTAATTCCCAACCAGTAGAGAAAGCTAGCTTGGAGGAAAAAAATTCTCTTCAGAATTCTGACCCTAAGAGAATAAGTCCTACTAGGAAAACTTGATTTTCTCTCCTTGTGCCTTGAGACCAGGGCTCTCAGGAACACTTGTGTAGACTATTTCTAATTCCTGATATTGGAAAATAAAATAAAATAAAATAAAAACCTGGAAGAAGGATTAAAAAATTATTTTTATTCCAGCTGTTATTTATAAACCAGTGAGTTTTATATTATAATATCTGATTCATGACTAAGTATAGAAAGTGAAGCTATGAGATCTCTCATTATGTCTGTTTATGTGTGCATTATCTTTGTTTTTATCTTTGGATGGCATTATCAAAACAATTTGTAAGTGAGCTCTACTTAACTGGGTTAAAGGAAATTAAGTGCTTATATAAATTCTCAAAAAGAAAATACAGAAGGTAACTGACCAGAATTAATTTTAGGTTCATGTGAACTGGGAAATATTCTGTATTAAATTAATATCTGGTATTAATGTTTGTTGATCTAAATATTATAGACATGTTTTTAGTCATCAACATTAGGTATAATACTTTTATTGTGCTTAGGTGTAATGTAAGCTAAATAAAATCTTTTTATATCTGTTACAAATTTGTCAGCAAGGAAAGTAACTTGATGTGAAGAAAATTTTAAGGAAAGAAAATGTAAATGAGATAATAGCTTTTAGATAAACTCTATTAAGAATAGTTATGCTTTAGGAATGTCTATCTAAAATAGTTTCTCCAGATTCTGGTAACTTGAAATTCTAGATTTGTGTAAAATTAAGTGAAGTGATGGAAACTTATTGAATAGCTTGGTCATTCCCAAATAAGATACTGAAACATTAATTACTGAACACTGGCTTCCTCTTACAGAGAAACTAAAGATAACTTGGACTATTAATGAATATGTTTGGTGCCATGTTCTCTAAAAGTAAGCAAATGTTTTTAGAAATTATCATTGGTATTTATGTTCACCAATCTACAAAATGCTATTATAAAGGACAGTTCATGGTTGCTTAAGGAAAGTAAGATGTGTGTTTTCTGTAAAGAAGGCATGAGGAATGGAATTGCATTTTACTAGGGAAAAGGAGGTAGGTCTGACTTACAGGTGGCTCTTTCTGAATGGGAAAATAAAGTGATGGATAAGGAAAGTGACAAAAGTGTTTGTGGAAAGTGGACCCTGAGAAAAGAGTTTTGTGCATGGTCAGGATTGACTAAGTTTAAAATACATTTAATGAGTAAATGAATTTTAAAAGTAAGTGGGTGCAAAACTGGCATTTGGCTTTTTTCTCTCTTAAGAGGACAAGATTTCTTAAAATGTTGAACTGCCTTTGATAACAGATTTTAAGTTTCCTTACCTTTTAAGTGATCCGTTCTGTATTTGCCTTTAAAGTGTTTTATTTTTACTTTGGCTAAGTGAATAACTATTGTTTCACAGTGACCTGTGATCCTAAATGAGTGAGTGTTCTAGACACTTTGATTTTTTTTTGACAAAACTTCCTAAATCAAATTCTAATAAAGTCCTTTTGACCTCTAGATAACTTTGGGATTCTTCAAAGGGATCCTGAAACATCCCAAAGAGAGTTATAAACTAGGTTTATTTGTACCTTAAGTTACATGGGAAGTATTGTCAAATGAGTAATAAATCTTCTTAGGTTTTAGTGTATGATAAATGCTATTAATATAGATATTCTAAAAATTATATGGAGTTCCTAAAATTCTGACATGTCCCAGTAAAATGTTATCAGTCATAATTCTAGTTATTATCTTAAAGTGTTTTATGTCACAGCATTAACCAAGTTACTTTGTCAGTTGCATTGCATTGTAAGCAGATTTTTTAAAATAGATCTTTATTGGAGTATAATTGCTTCATAATACTGTGTTAGTTTCTGTTGGACAACAAAGTAAATCAGCCATATGCATACATATATCCCCATATCCCCTCCTTCTTGAAACTCCCTCCCACCCTCCCTATTCTATCCCTCTAGGTTGTCACAAAGCACCAAGCTGATATACCTGTGCTATGCTGCTGCTTTAAACGTGCCTTAAGTCTTTTGTCACTATAGACACTTATGGTTTCACTCTAATGCCTTTGCAAAAATGTTTCCTCTTCAAGAAGATTTATAGACAGGACTTTTGGATAAATACAAGTTTCTGACTTTCAGACCATAATGCTGAACTGGATAAGACATTTTTTATTTTTTTATTCTCTTATTTTTGTCTGCGTTGGGTGTTTTTGCTGCTCATGGCCTTTTTCCAGTTGTGGTGAGTGGGGGCTACTCTTCATTGCAGTGCACGGGCTTCTCATTGCGGTGACTTCTCTTGTTGTGGAGCATGGGCTGTAGGTGCGAGGGCTTCAGTAGTTGTGGCACTTAGACTCAGTAGTTGTGGTTTGTAGGCTTAGTTGCTCCACGGCATGTGGGAACTTTCTGGACCAGGCCTCAAACCCGTGTCCTCTGCATTGGCAGGCAGATGCTTAACCACTGTGCCACCAGGGAAGTCCCTGAACTGGGTAAGAAATTGAAGAATTCTAATGAAAAACCTGATGGCTTCATAAAGCTGTTAACAAAAAACATTATTTACACAGGACTGAGTGAACTGATGAATATGGTTATACATTTTATGGTTTCTATCTGAAAAATTACTGGCTTAAATCTGTGTTTTCCAGGTGTAAGGAACATCTTCCCTTCAAGGAAGGTTTACCTTATACATTTGTAAGCAGGATTGAAACATTGATCTTTTCTCTCTATCTGTTCCCTCCAGACGTTGGAAACTCTTAGGTTCCCAGCAACTTTATCAGATAAATTAGGAAGGCTCCCTCACTAACACGTATAGAAAACTCAAGGTATTTTGGGGACCTTGAAAAGGGAGGAATTCTCCTAGATCTATTAGGCAAAATCTGTGATAAGCTCTTGGCATGAATTTCCTAGCCCGAGAGGTATTTTAAATTTAATTTAATTTTATATTTTATTTTATTTTTATTGGAGTAAAATTGTTTTACAATGTTGTGTTAGTTTCTGCTATACAATGAAATGAATCAACTATATGTATATCTATATCCTCTCCCTCTTGGACCTCCCTCCCACCCCCTGATCCCACCCATCTAGGTAGTCACAGAGCACCGAGCTGAGCTCCTTGTGCTATATAGCAGGTTCCCACTAGTTACCTATTTTACACATGGTAGTGTATTTATGTCAAACCAATCTCCCAATTCATCTCACCCTCCCTTTCCCCCCATGTCCACAAGTATGTTCTCTATGTGTACGTCTCTACTCCTACCCTACAAATAGTTCATCTGTACCATTTTTCTAGATTCCACATATATGCATTAATATACAATATTTGTTTTTCTCTTTCTGGGTTACTTCACCCTGTATGACAGACTCTAGCTCCATCCACATCTCTACAAATGACCCAATTACATTCCTTTTTATGGCTGAGTAACATTTCATTGTATATATGTACAACATCTTCTTTATCCATTCATCTGTCATTGGACATTTAGGTTGTTATCATGTTCTGGCTATTGTAAATAGTGCTGCAATGAGCATTGTGGTTCATGTGCCCTTTTGAATTATAGTTTTCTCAGGGTATATGCCCAGTAGTGGGAGCACTGGGTCATATGGTAGTTCTATTTTTAGATTTTTAAGGAACCTCCATACTGTTCTCCATAGTGGCTGTATCAATTTACATTCCCACCAACAGTGCAAAAGGGTTCCCTTTTCTCCACACCCTCTTCAGCATTTATTGTTTGTAGATTTTTTGATGATGGCCACTCTGACCGGTGTGAAGTGATACCTCATTTTAGTTTTGATTTGCGTTTCTCTAATAAATAGTGATGTTGAGCGTATTTTCATGTGTCTCTTGGCCATCTGTATGTCTTCTTTGGTGAAATGTCTATTTAGGTCTTCCACCTATTTTTTAATTAGGTCATTCATTTTCTGGTAATGAGCTCCATGAGCTGTTTGTATATTTTTGAGATTAATCCTTTGTCAGTTTCTTCATTTGCAAATATTTTTTTCCCATTCTGAGGGTTGTCTTTTCATCTTGTTTATGGTTTCCTTTACTGTGCACAAGGTCTTTTAAAAGTCCAGTCTGAGGGCTTCCCTGGTGGTGCAGTGGTTGAGAGTCCACCTGCTGATGGAGGGGACACGGGTTCATGCCCCAATCCGGGAAGATCCCACATGCCATGGAGCAGTTGGGCCCGTGAGCCATGGCCGCTGAGCCTGCGTGTCCGGAGCCTGTGCTCCGCAATGGGAGAGGCCACAACAGTGAGAGGCCCACGTACCGCAAAAAAAAAAAAAAAAAAAAAAAGTCCAGTCTGAGACTCCTTATAAAAGTTTCAGCAAGCAAAAATCCTTTATGATCAATCACAGTTATATGAATAATCAGGCCAAGTTTATTGAGACCAGATTTATTTTTCAAACTAAATAGTCTTAATTTGCTTATATTTAGTAGAAATAAGGGTAATTTTAGAGAAAAAAAACGAAGTTTCAGTGAATGTTAAATCCCAGTTTTGTTAATGGAGGTCTGTATTTACTACAATGACTCATTTCTCATATAGTTCCCTGCTGTCATGTTATATTAATGTAAAGTTAAATTGAATTATTAAAAGGGCACTCTAAGTTTGTTCCTGAAGCCTACCTCAGTAATCTATCTTTGGATGAAAATCAGATGTCCCACAACCTGCAACCAAAGGACTATGTATATTGGAAAAGACATCATTTAAAGGACTCACTACAACCCAGATGGAAAGGCCCCCACTAGGTACTCTTAACTAGCTCATGTGCAGCAAAACTAAAGAGAATTCACTCTTGGTTTCATATTTCCCACTTAAAAAGGGCTCCTGCACTGGACTGGTCTATAGAGTGGACTGCTGACCTCAAAGTAACGTTAAAATGATGCTCAAACAGAGGAAAGTACACTCACACCAGGATGAGAAGATGACATCAGAACTAGACTTCTTACCAAAGATGCTGGACCTGATTCATATGATGTTTTATAATGTTTTCTTGAATTCTTGGACTTTTGCATATAAATAAAATGTTTCTCTATCATAGACACAATCCTATGCTAGTTTTAAAAATCAATCTAATTGTTGGGTTCGTGGACACTTTCCTGTATCTAGTACTTCTGGATTACCTTGGTGGATTTCTGCACTCCAAGGCTCTAATTGGATGGCCCTTAGGAAATTTATTTTAGAAGAAAGAAAATTCAGTTTTGTTCAGGCTACTCTCTATATTACTAAATGGGATCCCCACACTTAGACAATTAATAATACCAGCTTTGACACTGACCATAAAAATGAATTTTCCTCTAAAGTTACTCAAGCACAATCTGAGCAACAAGCAATATTTCAGCCAGGGAGTAAAACCTCTCACAATTATGGGATGGCTTTATGTGGTTAACACCAGGCTATGGTCATTTAAGTTTTAAGGCACCTGTTTATCTTGGGAACAATTAAATTATACTAAGGATAACCAGCCTAGTAACTAGGAAATTAGGCTGGGAGCTTTACAGACAGTGCCAATATATCATTTCCCTGAAAGATAAGGATTGGTACAGAACAGACTAAGTCAGACAACCTGAGGATATACTGGTCTGAACCTAATGGAAGTTCTTGGCTTAATTCTTTCTTATGGCTTTAATAATACTACTATCTATGTTATTTGTATTTTGCCTACTTTACAAGATTGTTTTTTCTTTTATTACCAAATGTGTGACTGAGCCACCAACAAAAATAATGATGACTAGGTTACTTGAAACAGGTGATCAAATATATAGTTCTGTATGCAATCAATGATTTTTATAGTGTAACTCTAGATATGGGAAGATGCAAGAAGAGGGTATCTTTTTCCTGGACCATAACAGACTAGGAATACAGGTGGTCCAGAGACCTTTGTTGATAAGACCTAGCCCAGTAATAGCACATTGAGTGGCATATCCACGAAATCTTCGCCAGACCTAGGAATGAGCCTTCCTAGCACCGTGGGACAAATGGTCATGAAATGTCTCCCAAAGCATGGTTGAATTTATGACCGTGAGGGGGTCCTGTCAACTACAATTGGCACTTGTCATTGGCACTTGCCATCTACCTCTACAAGGATTAAATTATGTGCTGCTGAAGCTGCTTATTTTCAACATACCCCTGGAAGGAGTTCAGGGTGAAGAACTGAAATGAGGCATTCTGTGCTTTGGGAAAAACTCGCAGAGCAGGTCTTCAGATACTCAGATATTTTTAGGGGCTGCTTTTATGAGCCCAATTCTTGTATCTCCTCATATCTAGAAAAAACAGTAAAATCCTTCATGGTGACGTCTGCTTCTCGTGACTAGCAGACCTTCACAATACTAGCAGAAATGTTCTAAAAAAATGTGTGTTTGATTGCATGTATTTCCCCTTCACCAAAGTCACATATATACTGACCTTCCCCCGCTACCTCTTTGGAACAGTTTCTCAGAGCTCTCTGAAATGTTGTCTCCCTGGATGCAGTTCTCATTTTGCCCCAAATAAAACTTACCTCATAACTCTCACATTGTGCATTTTTTTAAGTCGACAATTCCCTTCCTGAATCTCCTTTACCAAGCTGATGCACCTGCTCTCCCAGCTGCTGTGAATGTTGGTCACTAATGCTCACAGAAACTTTCTTCTCTAGAAAATTGCCCTCAGCCAAATGGCAGCTGCCTTGCCTGGGAGGTTGTATTCCCTATCCCAGTAATTGGTGTTATCAATGACTGATTGGCATAAAAATAAAAATGGCCAACTTTCTTGCTTTTGGTCTTTTCTCTGTGTAGTACAACTTATGCTCCAGAGCTCCTATGGAGATTAGGTTAAAGCTAGACTCCAGCTGAGACACATATTGGGCAAGCCTCTTTCCTTGCCCTGTCCTGCTTCCTTCATGCTCTTTCTTCTGAAGGCACTGACTTAAAAAATATCACATGGACTTGAATATTTGTCTTCGGCATTTCTTCTAGGGAATCTAGCCTTAGGTAGAAATTAAACTAAGTTAAAAATGCTTGTGTATAGTATTTTTGACTATAGAGAATATACAGGAAACTACTAGTATCTGTCATTTTTCATTATAAGGGAGAATTCAGTATAAAGTGAATATAATGTAATTCATCAGTATTTGTATAATACAAGATCAAGGGAACTTCATTAAATAATTTCCTTTCTGAAACATTTCCTTTTAGAAAATATTTACTGAGTGCTGGATAAACTTGATAACAGATACATGGATAATTTTAAAACATCATTCTACTTAAAGCATATTTTAAAACATTACTTGGACCAGGATAAAGTATATGTATTTTTTTAAAAAAATAGAGGTGCTTGGATCCTTAAGGGCCTACAAGTCAGAATAGTAGGGAGTGGGTTCTAGGAATCTCTCTATAAAATAATAACATTTTACCTACCATCCTGTCAGGGAAGAAGGAATTTTCTTTGTTCTTCTATGTTTTTCTGGATAACATAATAATTAAATTGACATGAGATGGATTAACAGGAGAAAATCAAACAAAGTTTAATAGCATGTATATGTGAGAGAGACCCAGGAAAACTGAGTAACTCACCAAAATAGCTAAAGCCCTCATCTTAAATACCATCTTCAACTAAAGACAAAAGAGGATGTTGGGGGTAGGAGTTTGGGGCCCCAAAATGTAGGAAGGAAACTGACAGGGAGATAGAAAAGTAAATGTTTGGTAAATAAATATCTGCTAAGCTAAGCAGAGACAATGGGACACAAAGAAGAATTTTAACAAACAGATTTTGCTAGGTTCCTCACTGTCTACCATACCTACTTCGTATTATAGTTATCTATGGTAATACTTCCCTTCCTGGAATATGTCCTCTATCTACACTCTTTTAGACAGTTAGGGAGAAAGTCAGAGTTTCTTCCTGAGACTTTTAGGCCTTGATTGTTTTTAGCTCAAAATAATCTGCATGCCAAAAAGACATTTTTTTGGAGGCAAGTTTCACTTCCCTACACTATCAAAAATACAAAAAATAATTGCTTTGATAAATGTAATCACATTTGCATGAACAACAATAATCTTTTATACAGATAAATCTTTTATCATAACCTTAAGAGTAGTATAGATGATGCATGTAATGTACCCTGAAATGATCCTGGGGAAAAAATATGTGTGAGTGTGTGTGTATGGAGATGAAGGAAGGAGAGAGAAAATAATAAAGTAGCCAAATGGGGTTAAATGTTAACAGTGGATGAAACTGAATAATGAGTATATGGACGTTACTTGCACCATTTTTATTTCTGACACATTGTGTTAGCTGAATAAGTAAAACAGTTTTTTAAAATAATAAGTGATATAATATGCTCCATGATAGAGAAATGGTGTGGTATAATGAAAAAATATATCCAGTTTCTGTTCCTATGGAATTTCTGGCACAAAACCCATAGAACCATTAGAATTTCCTGAGTGATAGGAGTTCTTTTTATGTTAATGAAGTAAAAAGGTAAGCCACTAGATAGTTTCAGGGTGAGGAATGGACACCATAAAGACCAAGTATATGATTAGAAGTTTGAAATTTTGGATGAAGCTGATATCCAAAGAGAGGAGGTTGTGCTGGAGATTGAATTCAATCACTTAGTCAATGATTTAATTAATCATGCTTACATGTCCAATACAAACTCTAGACACAAGACTTGGTAGAACATCCAGGTTGGTGAACACACTGACATACAGGGAGGGTGATATGCACTGACTCCACAGAGAGAGGGCATAAAGGCTTTATGTCTGGGACACTTCAGATCTTGTTTTATGTGTAACCTTTATAATAATACTGAAATAGAAAGTATAGTGCTTTGAGTGAGTTCTGTCAGTTATTTTAGTGAATTGTTGAACCTGAAGGAGTTGTGGGAATTCTCTAATTTATAGCTGGTCTGTTGGCTCTTAGAATTGAGGCTGGCATTTGAAATGAAAGCAGTCTTGTGGGAACACTTAAACCTATGGAGTTTGATGCTAATTCTGGTCTTGGGTGACCTCGGCTTGCAGCAGCTTGAAGCAGGACTTTGGTTCCCTGGCCAGAGACTGAAGTCAGGCCATGGCAAAGAGAGTGCTGAATCCTAGCCACTAGACCACTACAGCCACTGATGAGGCCCTGGACTGTTGGATTTGTAGAAATGAATTTCTACAAAATGACAGAAAGTAGTGAAACAAGTAAAGTGTTTATTAGGAGGAAAAAGAGTATGTGTGAGTAGACTCTCATGGGTGGGCTCAGAGAGAGAGTCACCCCTGTGTGGTAGTTTGAGTCACTTATATGGGGTATTTCTTCCAGGCTTCCTCTGGCTAATCATCTTGCTTTATCTGGCTCTGAGTCTGTATTTGGTTTATCTCAGAGTCCTACCATGTGTGCACATGCATCTCTTAGCCAAGATGAATTCTGGTGAAAAGGCCTATGGGTAGGTTGACATAACGTACTATGGGGTGGTGCCCCCTCCCTTTTTGACCTCTGAGGAGACTTTCTTCCTGTGTGTAGTCAGGAAGGTATTCTTGATCCAAAGAATATCTCTTATGTGGACAGCGTTCAGCTCCTCCTCGCTTCTGGTATTATCTTTATCTTGGAGTATCTGTCCACAGGGGACAAACTCCAGCTGCTCATCCAGGGGCCCATCTATCTCCTGCCTCAAATTCCCCCTGAGAGACATAGACCCCAATAAATCTTTATTGGGAAGATGAAGAGTGAAGGCCTGTCTTCTGTAATTTCTTCAGGCCGGCATGGGGCTGGTAGACCCTACCTAGCTGGGGTCATGGAGCTCTCATCCTGTCTCATTAAGGGGCCCAGGGTGACTTCCACTGTTATTTCAACAGGATCTCTTCCAAGGACTGGCTGGAATCTCTGCATCACAGTCATCTTGTCTAAGAAACCGTTGTGTCATTAGAAAGGACAAACTAAGTAAGTAGATTAAGAAGGCAGGGACCAAAGATCAAAAAAAGAATTATTGTAACCAGGGGCCCAAGCAGGAGTAAGAACCAGGCCATGTTTGGTAGCAACTTTGATCCTGGTTCAGATAGAGTTAGAACTTGGGTTACCCTGTCCAAAAGAATGGAGCCATTTGGCATGGTCATATATATTTTTGATGTCCTCTTCTATTAGCCCAGTGTGATTGATGTAAGTGTAACAGACACAGTTAGAAGTAGTTGGAGGTGTGCCAACTTGAATGTTAATAGACAAAATAGATCTCATTTCTTTTCAGGAGAATAAGCATGAAACCCAGTCTGGACCTTGTACTTTGGGGAAATCACACCCATAGTGTTACCTAATATTACCTTGCATGTCTGAAACATAGGTACTCCATTTTCATTTTTAATTTTAATTTTCTCCTTAATAGCCAAAGCCGATGTCACCATTAATGTTATTGTTTCTCTAGGTATGAGAAGATGCAAGAATTTTGGCTCACAAAATCTCTTAAAAGTATCTAACTATCTGAAGACCTATTCTGCCAGTTTTTCCCAGTGCACAGAGTGAGTACCTTATTCCTGATCTCCACACTGAACCTCTTTTAGTGGGTGTTAAAAGTCAGCAGCTGCAGCAGCTCATGATTTAATCTTTGTAGAGGTAGATGGCAAGTGTAAATTTCCAGTCAGGATGGCCTATTCATGGTCATAAATTCGACCATGGTTTGGGGAGTATTTCATGACCATTTTGTCCCATGGTGCTAGGAATGCTTATTCTCAGGTCTGGTAAAGATTTCACTGATAAGCCATTCAATGTGCTATGACTGAACTAGGCCTTGTTAACAGTAGCCAAAAGTCTCTGGACCACCTGCCTTACTAGTCCCTTATGGTCCAGAAAATTATCCCCTCTTGTTGCTTCTTCCCATATCTAGGGTTATACTATTACAATCATTGATCTCATATGGATCTACATAATATCACAATTTTGTCAGAGGCTCAGTCACACATTTGGTAATGTAAGAAACAACAATTTTCTGAAACAGGCAATATAGAAAATAATATAGCTAGCAGTATTAGTAAGGTCATAAATAAGAACTTAGGTCAAGAAATTTCATCAGGTGCCATCCAGCATATCCCAGGTCATTTGACTTAGTCTGTTCTGTACCAGTCCTTATCTTTAAGGGAAATTATATACTGGCATTGTCCACAAGGCTTTCAGCTCAGTCTCCTAGTGTTACTAGACTGATTATCCTTTTTTTTTGTTTGTTTGTTTTTTGCAGTACGCGGGCCTCTCACTGTTGTGGCCTCTTCCGTTGTGGAGAACAGGCTCCGGACGTGCAGGCTTAGCAGCCATGGCTCATGGGCCCAGCCACTCTGCAGCATGTGGGATCTTCCCAGACCGGGGTACGAACCCGTGTCCCCTGAATTGGCAGGCGGACTCTCAACCACTGCACCACCAGGGAAGCCCCTGATTATCCTTAATATGATTTAATTGTTCCCAACATAGTGGAACCTTTAAATTTAAATTACCATAGTCTGGTGTTAACTACATAAATCCATCCCATAATTGTAGGAAGTTTTATTCCTTGGCTGAAATTTTGCTTGTTGCTCTGATTGAGCTTGAATGAAAGAGGAAAATTCATATTTATGGCCAGGGTCAGAGCAGGTATTGTTAATTGGCCAGGTGAGGGGTATCCCACCTAGTAATATCAATAGTGGCCTAAACAGGACTATAATTTGTTTTTTTCTAGAATAAATTTCCTAAGGGCGAAGTAATTAGAGCCTTGGAGTGCAGAAGTTAAAAAAAAGGTAACCCAGAAGTACTAGACACAAGCAATTGGCCATAAACCCAACAATTGGATTGATTTTTAAAACTAGCCCACAATAGGGAAACATTTGATTCATATTCAAGAATCCAACTTAAGAAAAAAATTATAAATGATCATATGAGTCAGGTCGAGGATCTTGGGCTAGCTGTCTGCTTCTGATGTCATCTTTTTCTTGTCCTAGTAGGAGTGTAGTTTCTCCTCTGTTTGGGCATTGTTTTAAGGTGATTTTAAGGTCAGCTGTCCTCTCTATAGGCCAGTCCAAAGCAGGGATCTTTTGTGAATGGAAATTAAACTGTGTCAATTCCCTAGTTTCACTGTGAGTGAGCAGTTAAGAGTATCTGCTAAGGCTCTTTCCATCTAGGTTGGAGATAGTGCTTTAAATTATGTCTTTTCTGGTATGCATAATCCCCAGGTTGTAGGTCATGGGGCATCTGATCTTCATCCAAATGTAGATCACCAAGATAAGCTTCAGGAACAAACATAGAGTGTCCTTTTAATAATTCAATTAAATTTTACATTAATATAACATGACAGCAAGGAACTATCTGGGAAGTGAGCCTTAGTAAATACAAACCTCCATTAACAAAACTGGAATTTAATATTCACTGAAACATAATATTTTTTCTCTCTAAAATTAATCTCATTTCTACCAAATATAACCAAATTAAGACTAATTTGTTTGCAAAATATGTCTAGTCTCAGTAAACTTGGCCTGATGTTTTATATAACTATAATTGATCATATAGACTTTTTTTTTTTTTTTTGGCTTTGCTGAAACTTTTTTAAGGAGTCTCAGACTGAACTTTTAAATGACCTCTTGAGAATAGGAAAGTCATGCCAAAGGCTTATCACAGATTTTCCCTTACAGATTTAGGTGAATTCGTCCCTTTTCGAGGTCCACAAAATACCTTCAGCTTCCTTCACCTGTTAAGAGGTAGTCTTCATAATTTACCTCATAAAGATGCTGGGAACCAAAGAGTTTCCAGTCTCTGGAGGGAGCAGATAGAGAGAAAAGATAAATGTTTCAATCCTGCTGACAAAAGTATAATTTACTAAATTACTGTTAAGTCATAATTTGTTTGAGGAGAAGGTTTTCCTTATACCTGGAAAACAGATTCAAACCAGTAATTTTTCAGATAGAAATCATAAAAATTATAACAATATTCACCAACTCACTCAGTCATTTTGTTAAATTTTTATGAAGTCATTCATCAGGTTTTTCATTAGAAATTTCAATATCTTATCTAGTTCAGCATTATTGTTTGAAAGTCAGAAACTTGTATTTATCCAAAAATCCTTTCTATAAATCTTCTTGAAGAGGAAGCATTTTTACAAATGTATCAGAGTGAAACCATAAGTGTCTGTGAATGACAAAAATAATTAAGAAGGTATGGTAAAAAACCTGATTACAATGTAATTGACAAAGTAACTTGGTTAATGTTGTGACATACAAAACTTTAAGACAATAACTAGAATTATAACTGATAACATTTAACCAGGACATACCAGAATTTTAGGAACTCCATATAATTTCTAGAATATCTATATTAATAATATTTACCATACAATATAACCTAACAAAATTCATTACTCATTTGACAATACTTTCTATGTAATTTAACATACCAAATGAACATAATTAGTTCAATATCTCCTTTTGGGATGTTTCAGGGGCTCTTTGAAGCATTCCAAAGTTAGTTAGAAGTCAAAAGGCCTTCACTAGAATTTGACTTAGGAAGTTTTAGCAAAAAATTATCAAGAAAAGTGTTTAGAACATTCAGTTAGATAGGATCACAGGTCACTGTGAAACAATATTCACTTAGCCAAGTGACAATAAAAAATTTCAAAGACAAATATAGAACAGATTACTTAAAAGGTCACAACACTAGAATTTCAAGTTACTAGAATCTGGAGAGACTACTTTAGATAGACATTCCTAAAACGTAACTATTCCTATAGAGTTTACCTAAAATCTCTTATCTCATTTACATTTAATTTACTTGTAAGAATTTTTATCATACCAAGTTATTAATTTATTTGCTGTAAATTTGCAACAGATATAATAAGATCTTATTTAACTTCTATTAAACCTAGGTACAATAAAGGTATTATACTTAATGTTGATGGCATGTCTATATTAATTAGATCAACAAGTTTATACATTAATACCAGGCATTGGTTTAATACTAAATATTTCTCAGTTCACATGAACCTGAAATTAATTCTGGTCAGTTACCTACTATATTTTTAAGAATTTATATTTGTGTGTAATTTCCTTTAGGCCAATGACAAATTAATTTTGAAAACACTATCTGAAGGTAAAAACAAAGATAATGCACACATAAACATATAGACAGACACAAGGAGATCTCATGGCTTCATTTCCTAAACTTAGTCATGAATCAGATATCACAGTATAAAACTTCATATTTGTAAATAACAGTTGGAATAAGAAAAAAGTTAAAAGGTTTCTTCCTCTTTTTTATTTTTTTTCCCCTCAGTACTCAGGAATTAGAGATGGTCTAGATAAGATAAGGGTTCCTGAGACCCCTGGTCTCAGGGCACAGGGAGGGAAAATCAAGTTTTTCTAGTAGGACTTTTTGTTCTCTCAGGTTCAGAATTCTGAAAAAAAAACAAAAACGTATTTTAACAAGCTAGCTTTCTCTGATTGTACATGCAAAAAAAGAACAGGTTTTGCATTTTAAAAAAAAAGTTTTTTCTTAATCAATTTTCTCTGGAGTCCAAAGAACATTGTTGCCACACTGTCAAAACTTATCTTCCTTTTTCTGTTGTCATAGTTTCATAGCTAAAATTTAGATTGGCCCTGATAACAGGAGCAGACTTGTTGATAAAATGTTGTCCCAGCAGAGGTTGTCCCTCTGGGGAGGTGGCGTTCTAGTTTGATCAGAAGAATCTGAAGGAGTAAGGGAAATTGCAGGAGTGGGGGAAGCTTAGTTTCCCCCATGACAGTTGAGAGAAGTTAGAAGGCAATCGTTTAGAATGTCAGGAGAGTTTTTCTGATTCCTCAAGATTTCGATTATAGGAGCCATATAGAGCAGGATTATGATAAAGGGCCATAAATTCCTGGACATAAGGGTACCTCAGTCCATTTTCCCATCCTGTGACAATAAAGATATAATTGTAAGATAGTATTTTAATCTAGAGACCCATTTTCAGGCCATTTTCTATCCCCAAACTTAAATAAAGGCCAGGCAATGTTACAGCAAAACTTAAGTTTTCCCTTCTTGGTCCATCTGGCTTAGAAAGGGGATCCTCTCATGTTGAGCAGCCTGCATCCGAGAACAGCACTCCTAGAAAACATTACTAAGAGGCACATGAAGGAGATTCAGAACATCCTTTGAATTTCCTTTGAATTCTGTTGCTTAATGGAATTTTGAACCGCCTCTACTCTCCCACTGATCCCTGACCAGATGTCTCTGGTTGACCGAGTTCCTCACCTGAGGGGTCCCCAGAAGGGGGGATATTGGATGCACTGCCAGTGCATTACCATGACTGTCCTTGAAGGGAATCTGTTGTCTATGACAGTGCATAGGTTGCCAAGGTCTGGAGTAAAGGGGGAACTCCTAGAGGAACTGGAGTTGGCTGCAATGGAAAGTGCCATGGGGGTCAGGACATGAGGACAAAGAGGTGGGAGTATTCCCATAGGGGATTTCGGACACAGAGTAAGCTGGGAGATTAAACAGCAGAAGAACCCCTAGTCTGTTGCCCTGTTTGTTTGGCAGCTAAGGTAAAATTGAAGAGGACCTAAGGTTTAGGTGAAAAAGAAATCTTGCCTCGTGAGTAAATTAAGAAAGAAAATTTCAGGAAAAAAATGAAGAGCAGTTGTGCACATTGGTGGGGTGGTGTGTGTATCGGCGGGCAACTCTGGGTGAAAGACACTGGAAGACAGCGGGGCCCAGGAGATGAAATTTTTCCACCCCTAGGAAATAAAGTGTGCTGTGTAACAGGGTACAGTTTGTTGGAAACAGCAACAGACACCAAGCTATGACTCCCAGCGTGTTGCTCACAATGTTGCTGAGGATACACACCTTGGGTGCTGGGCATGCTGAGGGTTGTGGTTTAGGCAGAGCAAAAGATAGAGGGAGAGAGGAGAGAGAATAAACCCTTGGGCTCCTTCACGGTTGGAAATCACATTTCCACCAGGTCCCAAAGGACAGTGTCAGCTGTCACACAAGCATTATTTGAATCTGCACAGCCTCGGGATACCAGCTGCCACCCTGAATTTGAGGGAACCATAATGCACATAATGCAGTGAGTGGATTGAGTTTATGCCTTGTGGGTCTTGAAAAGAAAGCAAAGCAGGGAGCAAGAGAAAGAGGGCAAGAGAGAAAGTCAGGGACCTCAAGCTGCACCCAGGCAAAGCCTGCGGTTTACCTTGAATTCCTGGGTTTCAGCACCAAAATGATTTCAGGTGGCTTCAGTCTGCAGCAGGTTGAAGCAAGAATTCAGTTCTTCATCCAAAGATTGAAGTCAGACGTGTCAATGAGAGCACTGAATCCTAGCCACTAGACCACGATGGCCAGTGACACAGCCTGTCAGATTTATAGAAATGAATTTCCACAAAGAGACAGAAAGTAGTGAAACAAGTAAAGTATTTATTAGGAGGAATAACAGTACAGTAAAGCTCCTACATATGAATGCGTTCCATTGGAGAGCACGTTCATAAGTCCAATTTGTTTGTAAGTCCAACAAAATTAGCCTAGGTACCCAACTAACACAGTTGGCTATATAGTACTGTACTGTAATAGGTTTATAATACTTTCCCCACAAATTATACATAAAAAACAAACAAACACAAAAAATAAAGAAACATTTTTAATCTTACAGTACAGTATCTTGAAAAGTACAGTAGTACAGTACAACAGCTGGCATACAGGGGCTGGCATCGAGTGAACAGGCAAGAAGAGTCACTGATTGGAGGAGGGAGAGGAGGTGGAAGATGGTAGAGCTGAAGGATCATCAGCAATAGAGATGGAGGGCAAGCTTCAATTTCACTCACACCTGATGTTGATGGCACAGGTTCTGGTTCCTTGCTGGATTCAATTCTATCTACACTCTTGAAAAAAATGACCCAGTGATGTCTGGGCAGTAGCTCTTTTTTTCTCATCATAAATGACATCCTGGGCTTGAAGTAAATATACTGTACTACTGTACTCTATACAGTACTGTACAGTAAAGTACACAAAAGCACAACCAC
Source organism: Mesoplodon densirostris (assembly GCF_025265405.1). Taxonomy (NCBI): domain Eukaryota; kingdom Metazoa; phylum Chordata; class Mammalia; order Artiodactyla; family Ziphiidae; genus Mesoplodon; species Mesoplodon densirostris. Next base: position 59,627,267 of record NC_082675.1, on the reverse strand, counting down.
TTGTAGAGGATGCATGCATATGACAATATTTGCCAGACATGTGAATTAACTTATGTGATTGGACATGCAAATGCATGTTCACCTCTTTAAAATTTGAAATTTGAAGGTTCGTATGTAGGGAACTTACTGTATGTGTGAGTAGACATACACGGGTGAGAGCAGAGAGAGACTCGTGGCTTTGTGTAAGTTTGAATCACTTATACAGGGAATTTCATCTGGGTTTCCTTTGGCCAATCATCTTGATTGGTCTGGCTATGAGTCCGTATTTGGTTTATCTCAGTGTCCTCCTCTGTGTGTGTGTGTGCATCTCTTAGCCAAGATGGATTCTAGTAAAGAGGACTATGGGGTAGGTTGATGTCACCTACTATGGGGTGGCATGCCCTCCCTTTTTAACCTCTGAGGAACCTTTGTGCACTTGTGTAGTTGGGAAAGTCTCCTTGACCTCAAGAGTGAGAAATATGTGGTCTCTCTCTCTTTATTTTTTTTAATATGAACACATTTATATGAAATGTCAAGAAAAAGCAAATCCATGGAGACAGAATGTAGATTAGTAATTGCTCAGGGATGGGGAAGGAGAAAAAAAGGGTATGGTGTTTCTATTTGAGGTAATGGAAATGTTTTGGATATAGTGGTGACAGTGGTAAAACATTGTGAGTATACACTATAAAGTGGTTAACATAGTGAATTTTATGTAAATTTTATATCAATAAAATCATAAAAATATTAAAATATACCATTTTATTTAACCCTTCATCAAAAAAAGTTTAGTTTTTTTTTTAACATATTTATTGGAGTATAATTGCTTTACAATGGTGTGTTAGTTTCTGCTTTATAACAAAGTGAATCAGTTATACATATACATATGTTCCCATATCTCTTCCCTCTTGCATCTCCCTCCCTCCCACCCTGCCTATCCCACCACTCTAGGCGGTCACAAACCACCTAGCTGATCTCCCTGTGCTACGCGGCTGCTTCCCACTAGCTATCTATTTTATGTGTGGTAGTGTATATATGTCCATGGCACTCTCTCATTTTGTCACAGCTTACCCTTCTCCCTCCGCATATCCTCAAGTCCACGCTCTAGTAGGTCTGTGTCTTTATTCCCATCTTACCCCTAGGTACTTCATGACTTTTTTTTTCTTAGATTCCATATTTATGTGTTAGCATAATGTAATTGTTTTTCTCTTTCTGACTTACTTCACTCTGTATGACAGACTCTAGGTCCATCCACCTCACGACAAATAACTCAATTTTGTTTCTTTTTATGGCTAAGTAATATTTCATTGTATATATGTGCCACAACTTCTTTATCCATTCATCTGTTGATGGACACTTAGGTGACTTCCATGTCCTGGCTATTATAAAGAGAGCTGCAATGAACATTTTGGTACATGACAGTTTTTGAATTATGGTTTTCTCAGGGTATATGCCCAGTGGTGGGATTGCTGGGTTGTATGATAGTTCTATTTGTATTTTTTTAAGGAACCTCGATAGTGACTGTACCAATTTACATTCCCACCAACAGTGCAAGAGGGTTCCCTTTTCTCCACACCCTCTCCAGCATTTATTGTTTCCAGATTTTTTGATGACGGCCATTCTGACAGGTGTGAGATGATATCTCATTGTAGTTTTGATTTACATTTCTCTAATGATTAATGATGTTGAGCATTCTTTCATGTGTTTGTTGGCAGTCTGTATATCTTCTTTGGAGAAATGTCTATTTAGGTCTTCAGCCCATTTTTGGAATGGGTTGTTTTTTTTGTTATTGAGCTGCATGAGCTGCTTGTAAATTTTGGAGATTAATCCTTTGTCAGTTGCTTCATTTGCAAATATTTTCTCCCATTCTGAGCATTGTCTTTTGGTCTTGTTTATGGTTTCCTTTGCTGTGCAAAAGCTTTGAAGTTTCATTAGGTCCCATTTGTTTATTTTTGTTTTTATTTCCATTTCTCTAGGAGATGGGTCAAAAAGGATCTTGCTGTGATTTATGTCATAGAGTGTTCTGCCTATGTTTTCCTCTAAGAGTTTGGTAGTGTCTGGCCTTACATTTAGATCTTTAATCAATTTTGAGTTTATTTTTGTGTATGATGTTAGGAAGTGTTCTAATTACATACTTTTACATGTACCTGTCCAGTTTTCCCAGCACCACTTATTGAAGAGGCTGTCTTTTCTCCACTGTATATTCTTGCATCCTTTATCAAAGATAAGGTGACCATATGTGTGTGGGTTTATCTCTGGGCTTTCTATCCTGTTCCATTGATCTGTATTTCTGTTTTGTGTCAGTACTGTACTGTCTTGATTACTGTAGCTTTGCAGTATAGTCTAAAGTCAGGCTGCCTGATTCCTCCAGCTCCGTTTTTCGTTCTCAAGATTGCTTTGGCTATTCGGGGTCTTTTGTTTTTCTAAAGAAATTTTGAAATTTTTTGTTCTAGTTCTGTGAAAAATGCCAGTGGTAGTTTGATAGGGATTGCATTTAATCTGTAGATTGCTTTGGGTAGTAGAGTTATTTTCATAGTGTTGATTCTTCCAATCCAAGAACATGTTATATCTCTCCATCTATTTGTATCATCTTTAATTTCTTCATCAGTGTCTTATAATTTTCTGCATACAGGTCTTTTGTCTCCTTAGGAAGATTTATTCCTAGATATTTTATTCTTTTTGTTGCAGTGATAAATGGGAGTGTTTTCTTAATTTCACCCTCAGATATTTCATCATTAGTGTATAAGAATGCCAGAAATTTCTGTGCATTAATTTTGTATCCTCCTACTTTACCAAATTCATTGATTAGCTCTAGTAGTTTTCTGATAGCATCTCTAGGATTCTCTATGTATAGTATCATGTCATCTGCAAACAGTGACAGCTTTACTTCTTCTTTTCCAATTTGGATTCCTTTTATTTCCTTTTCTTCTCTGATTGCTGTGGCTAAAACTTCCAAAACTAGGTTGAATAAGAGTGGTGAGAGAGGGCAGCCTTGTCTTGTTCCTGATCTTAGTGGAAATGGTTTCAGTTTTTCACCATTGAGGACAATGTTGGCTGTGGGTTTGTCATATATGGCCTTTATTATGTTGAGGAAAGTTCCCTCTATGCCTACTTTCTGCAGGGTTTTTATCATAAATGGGTGTTGAATTTTGTCGAAAGCTTTCTCTGCATCTATTGAGATGATCATATGGTTTTTCTCCTTCCACTTGTTAATATGGTGTATCACATTGATTGATTTGCATATATTGAAGAATCCTTGCATTCCTGGGATAAACCCCACTTGATCATGGTGTATGATCCTTTTAATGTGCTGTTGGATTCTGTTTGCTAGTATTTTTTTGAGGATTTTTTGCATCTATGTTCATCAGTGATATTGGCCTGTAGTTTTCTTTCTTTGTGACAACCTTGTCTGGTTTTGGTATCAAGGTGATGGTGGCCTCGTAGAATGAGTTTGGGAGTGTTCCTTCCTCTGAAATTGTTTGGAAGACTTTGAGAAGGATGGGTGTTAGCTCTTCTCTAAATATTTGATAGAATTCGCCTGTGAAGCCATCTGGTCCTGGGCTTTTGTTTGTTGGAAGATTTTTAATCACAGTTTCAATTTCAGTGCTTGTGATTGGTCTATTCATATTTTCTATTTCTTCCTGATTCAGTCTTGGCAGATTGTGCATTTCTAAGAATTTGTCCATTTCTTCCAGGTTGTCCATTTTATTGGCATAGAGTTGCTTGTAGTAATCTCTCATGATCTTTTGTATTTATGCAGTGTCAGTTGTTACTTCTCCTTTTTCATTTCTAATTCTATTGATTTGAGCTTCTCCCTTTTTTTCTTCATGAGTATGTCTAATGGTTTGTCAATTTTGTTTATCTTCTCAAAGAACCAGCTTTTAGTTTGATTGATCTTTGCTATCATTTCCTTCATTTCTTTTTCATTTATTTCTGATCTGATCTTTTTGATTTCTTTCCTTCTGCTAGCTTTAGGGATTTTTTGTTCTTCTTGCTCTAATTGCTTTAGGTGCAGGGTCAGGTTGTTTGCTCGAGATGTTTCCTGTTTCTTAAGGTGGGATTGTATTGATATAAACTTCCCCCTTAGAACTGCTTTTGCTGCGTCCCATAGGTTTTGTGTCGTCGTGTCTCCATTGTCATTTGTTTCTAGGTATTTTTTAATTTCCTCTTTGATTTCTTCAGTGATCACTTCGTTATTAAGTAGTGTATTGTTTAGCCTCCATGTGTTTGTATTTTTTACCGATCTTTTCCTGTCATTGATGTCTAGTCTCATAACACTGTGGTCAGAAAAGATACCTGATACAATTTCAATTTTCTTAAATTTACCAAGGCTTGATTTGTGACCCAAGATATGATCTAACCTTGAGAATGTTCCATGAGCACTTGAGAAAAATGTGTATTCTGTTGTTTTTCAATGGTATGTCCTATAAATATCAATTAAGTCCATCTTGTTTAATGTATCATTTAAAGTTTGTGTTTCCTTATTTATTTTCATTTTGGATGATCTGTCCATTGGTGAAAGTGGGGTGTTAAAGTCCCCTACTATGATTGTGTTATTGTTGATTTCCCCTTTTATGGCTGTTAGTATTTGCCTTATGTATTGAGTTACTCCTATATTCTGTGCATAAATATTTACAATTGTTATATCTTCTTCTTGGATCGATCCCTTTATCATTATGTAGTGTCCTTCTTTGTCTCTTCTAATAGTCTTTATTTTAAAGTCTATTTTGTCTGATATAAGAATTGCTACTCCAGCTTTCTTTTGATTTCTATTTGCATGGAATATCTTTTTCCATCCCCTTACTTTCAATCTGTATGTGTCTCTAGGTCTGAAGTGGGTCTCTTGTAGACAGCATATGTATGGGTCTTGTTTTTGTATCCATTCAGCCAATCTGTGCCTTTTGGTGTGAGCATTTAGTCCATTTACATTTAAGGTAATTATTGATATGTATGTTCCTATTCCCATTTCCTTAATTGCTTTGGGTTCGTTATTGTAGGTATATTCCTTCTGTTGTGTTTCTTGCCTAGAGAAGTTCCTTTAGCATTTGTTGTAAAGCTGGTTTGGTGGTGCTAAACTGTCTCAGCTTTTGCTTGTCTGTAAAGCTTTTAAATTCTCCATCAAATCTGAATGAGATCCTTGCTGGGTAGAGTAATTTTGGTTGTAGGTTTCTCTCCTTCATCACTTTAATTATGTCCTGCCACTCCCTTGTGGCTTGTAGAGTTTCTGCTGAGAGATCAGCTGTTAACCTGATGGGGATTCCCTTGTGTGTTATTTGTTGTTTTTGCCTTGCTGGTTTTAATATGATTTCTTTGTGTTTAATTTTGGATAGTTTGATTAATATGTGTCTTGGTGTATTTCTCCTTGGATTTATTCTGTATGGGATACTCTGTGCCTCCTGGACTTGATTAACTATTTCCTTTCCCATATTAGGGAAGTTTTCAACTATAATCTCTTCAAATATTTTCTCAGTCCCTTTCTTTTTCTCTTCTTCTTCTGGAACCCCTATAATTTGAATGTTGGTGCGTTTAATGTTGTCCCAGAGATCTCTGAGACTGTCCTCTCTTCTTTTCATTCTTTTTTCTTTATTTTGCTCTGCATCAGTTATTTCCTCTATTTTATCTTCCACCTCACTTATCCGTTCTTCTGCCTCAGTTATTCTGCTATTGATCCCATCTAGAGTATTTTTCATTTCATTTATTGTGTTTTTAATCGATGCTTGATTCATCTTTAGTTCTTCTAGGTTCTTTTTAACTGTTTCTTTCATTTTGTGTATTCTATTTCCAAGATTTTGGATCTTGGAAATAGAATCTTGGATCAGCTTTACTATCATTATTCTGAATTCATTTTCAGATAGACTGCCTATTAGCTCTTCATTTGTTAGGTCTGGTAGGTTTTTATCTTGCTCCTTCACCTGCTGTGTGTTTTTCTGTCTTCTCATTTTGCTTATGTTACTGTGTTTGAGGTCTCCTTTTTGCAGGCTGCAGATTCGTAGTCCCTGTTGTTTTTGGTGTCTCTCCCCAGTGGCTAAGGTTGTTTCAGTACGTTGTGTAGGCTTCCTGGTGGGGGGGGACTAGAGACTGTGTTCTGGTGGTTGAGGCTCGATCTTGTCTTTCTGGTGGACAGGTCCACATCTGGTGGTGTGTTTTGGGGTGCCTGTGGCCTTATTATGTTTTTAGGCAGCCTCTCTGTTAATGGGTGGGGTTGTGTTCCTGCCTTGCTAGTTGCTTGGCATACGGTGACCAGCACTGTAGTTTGCTGGTCCTTGACTGAAGCTGGCTGCTGGTGTTGAAATGGAGATCTCTGGGAGATTTTCGCTGCTTGATATTATGTGGAGCTGGGAGGTCTCTTGTGGCCCCGTGTCCTGAAGTTGGCTCTCCCACTTCAGAGGCACAGCACTGACTCCTGGCTGCAGCACCAAGAGCCTTTCATCTACCCGGCTTAGAATAAAAGGGAGAAAAAGTAGAAAGAAAGAATTAGTAGAAGAAAGAAAGAGAGAGAGAAAGAAAGGAAGAAGGAAAGAAAGGAAGGAAGGATGGAATGAACAAAGAAAGAAAGGAGGGAGGGAGGGAGGAAGGATGGAAAGAAAGAAAGAAAGAAAGGAGGGAGAGAGGGAGGAATGAAAGAAACAGGAAGAGTGAATGGAAGAAGGGAGGGAGGGAGGGAGGAAGGAAAGAAAGAAAGAAAGACAGGAGGGAGGGAGGGAGGGAAGAAGGAAAGAAAAAGAAAGTGAAAGGAAGCAGGGTTGGAGGGAGGGAGGAAAGAAAAAGAAAGTGAAAGGAAGAGTGGTGGGAGGGAGGGAGGAAGGAAAATAAGACAGGAGGGAGGGAGGAAGGATAGAAAGAGAGAAAGAAGGAAAGGAGGGGCGGAGGGAATGAGGGAGGGAGGAAGGGAAGGTAGGAAAAAAAGAAAGAGCAGGTAAAGTAAAATTGAATAAAGTATGAAATATAGTAGCGTTATTAAAATTTAAAAGTAATTATTGAAAAAAAAATGGACCGTTAGAACCCTGGGACATATGGTGGAAGAAAAGCTATACATAGAGGATCTTACACAGAAGAATACACATACACGTTCACAAAAAGAGAGTAGGGGGAAAAATAAAAAATCTTGCTCTCCAAGTCCACCTCCTCAATTTGGGTTACTTCATTGTAAAAAGAGGAAAAGGGCGAGAAGTCTGAAATCTTGCTAAGTCCACCTCCTTAATTTGGGATAATTCATTGTAAAAAGAGGAAAAGGGCGGGAAAGTCTTAAATCTTGTCCTCAAAGTCCACTTCCTCAATTTGGGATGATTCGCTGTCTATTCATGCACTTCACAGACGCAGGGCCCATCAAGTGGACCGTGGAGCTTTAATCCGCTGCCTCCGAGGCTGCACAGAGAGATTTCCCTGTCTCTTTTCTGCTCTCCAGCTCCCGGGTCTCAGCCTTAGACCAGCCCCACCTCTGCGTGTAGGTCACTGGAGGGCGTCCGTTCTTCGCTTAGACAGGACAGGTTTAAAGGAGCCACTGATGCGGGGGCTCTGGCTCACTCAGGCAGAGGGGAGGGAGGGGTGCGCTGAGTGGGGTGGGCCTGCGGCGGCAGAGGCTGGCGTGACGTTGCACCAGACCGAGGCACTCCGTGTGCTTTCCCGGGAAAGCCGTCCCCGGGTTCCGGGTCCCCGGCAGTGGCGGGGTGCACAGGCCCCCCGGAAGGCGGGGTGGACAGTGGCCCGCGCTTGCACACAGGCCCCGCGGCGGTGGCAGCAGCAGCAGCCCCAGCGTCCCACGCCAGTCTCCGGGGTCCGCGCCTTTAGCCGCGGCTCGCGCCCGTCTCCGGCGCTTCCCCAAGCAGCCCTCTTAATGCCCTCTCCTCGCACACCAGGAAACAAAAGGGAAGAAAAAGCCTCTTGCCTCTTCGGCAGCTCCAGACCCTTTCCCCGGACTCCCTCCGGGCTAGCCATGGTGCACTAACCCCCTCAGGCTCTCTTCCTGCCGCCAGCCCCAGTCCTCTCCCTGCGCTCCGACTGAAACCCAATACCTGAGCCTCAGCTCCCAGCCCCGCCCACACAGGCAGCCGAGCAGACAAGCCTCTCGGGCTGGTGTGTGCCTGAGGGCACCGATCCTCTGTGCCGGAATCTCTCTGCTTTGCCCTCGACACCCCTGTTGCTGTGCTCTCCTCCGCTACTCCAAAGCTTTCCCCCTCCGCCACCTGCAGTCTCTGCCCGCGAAGGGGCTTGTAGTGTGTGGAAACCTTTCCTCCTTAACGGCTCCCTCCCACTGGTGCAGGTCCCGTCCCTATCATTTTGTCTCTGTTCTTTCTTTTTTCTTTTGCCCTATCCAGGTATGTGGGGAGTTTCTTGCCTTTTTTGGGGTTTGAGGTCTTCTGTCAGCGTTCAGTAGGTGTTCTGTAGGAGTTGTTCCGCGTGTAGATGAATTTCTGATGTATCTGTGGGGAGGAAGGTAATCTCCGCGTCTTACTCTTCTGCCATCTTCCCAGGGTCCCTCTGTATATCTTCTTTGGAGAAATGTCTATTTAGGTCTTCTGCCCATTTTTGGATTGGTTTGTTTGTTTCTCTGATATTGAGCTACATGAGATGCTTGTAAATTTTGGACGTTAATCCTTTGTCAGTTTCTTCATTTGTAAATATTTTCTCCCATTCTAAGGGTTGTCTTTTCATCTTGTTTATGGTTTCATTTTCTGTGCTAAAGCTTTGAAGTTTCATTAGGTCCCATTTGTTTATTTTTGTTTTTATTTCCATTTCTCTAGGAGGTGGGTCAAAAAGGATCTTCCTGTGACTTATGTCAATTAGTGTTCTTCCTATGATTTCCTCTAAGAGTTTTATAGTGTCTGGCCTTACATTTAGGTCTTTAATACATTTTGAGTTTATTTTTGTGTATGGTGTTAGGGAGTGTTCTAATTTCATTCATTTACATATAGCTGTCCAGTTTTCCCAGCACCACTTATTGAAGAGGCTGTCTTTTCTCCACTGTGTATTCTTGTATCCTTTATCAAAGATAAGGTGACCGTATGTGCGTGACTTTATCTCTGGGCTTTCTATCCTGTCCCATTGATCTATATTTCTGTTTTTCTACCAGTTACCATACTGTCTTGATTACTGTAGCTTTGTAGAATAATCTGAAGTCAGGGAGCCTGATTCATTTTTCTTTCTGAAGATTGCTTTTGCTATTTGGGATCCAGCTCCATTTTTCTTTCTCAAGATTGCTTTGCCTATTTGGAGTCTTTTGTGTTTCCATACAAATTTTGATATTTTTTGTTCTATTTCTGTGAAATATGCCACTGGTAGTTTGATAGGGATTGCACTGAATCTGTAGATTGCTTTGGTTAGTATAGTCATTATCACAGTGCTGATTGTTACAATCCAAGAACATGGTATATCTCTACATCTGTTTGTATCATCTTCAATTTCTTTCATCAGTGTCTTATAATTTTCTGCCCACAGGTCTTTTGTCTCCTTAGGGAGGCTTCTTCCTAGGTATTTTATTCTTTTTGTTGCAGTGGTTATGGTAGTGTTTCCTTAATTTTTCTCTCAGATTTTTCATCATTAGCATATAGAAATGTAAAAGATTTCTGTGCATTAAGTAAATATCCTGCTACTTTACCCAAAACATTGATTAGCTCTAGTAGATTTCTGGTAGCATCTTTTGGATTCTCTATGTATAGTATCATGTCATCTGCAAACAGTGACAACTTTACTTCTTCTTTTCTGATTTGGATTCCTTTTATTTCTTTTTCTTCTCTGATTGCTGTGGTGAAAACTTCCAAAACAATTTTGAATAATAGTGGTGAGAGTGGGCAACCTTGTCTTTTCCCTGATCTTAGTGGAAATGGTTTCAGTTTTTCACTGTTGAGAATGATGTTGGTTGCAGGTTTGTCATATATGAGCTTTATTATGTTGAGATAAGTTCCCTTTTTGCTTACTTTCTGGAGTGCTTTTATCATAATTCAGTGTTGAATTTTGTCGAAAGCTTGTTCTGCATCTATTGAGATGATCATATGGTTTTTATTATTCAATTGTTTAATATGGTGTATCACATTGATTGATTTGCATATATTGAAGAATCCTTGTATTCCTGGGATGAACCCCACTTGATCATGGTCTATGATCCTTTTAATGTGCTGTTGGATTCTTTTTGCTTGTATTTTGTTGAGGATTTTAAAATCAATGTTCATCAGTGATATCAGCCTGTAGTTTTTTTTTCTTTGTGACATCTTTCTCTGGTTTAGGTATCAGAGTTATGGTGGCCTTGTAGAATGAGTTTAGGAGTGTTCCTCCCTCTGTTATATTTTGGAAGAGTTTGATAAGGATAGGCATTAGCTCTTCTCTACATGTTTGATATAATTCACCTTTGAAGCCATTTGGTTTTGGGCTTTTGTTTGTTGGAATATTTTTAATCACAGTGTCAATTTCAGTGCTTGTGATTGGTCTGTTCATATTTTCTAATTCTTCCTGGTTCAGTCTCAGAAGGTTGTACATTTCTAAGAATTTGTCCATTTCTTCCAGGTTGTCCATTTTATTGGCCTATCATTGCTTGTAGTAGTCTCTCATGATCCTTTTTATTTCTGCAGTGTCAGTTGTTACTTCTCCTTTTCCCTTTCAAATCCTATTGATTTGAGTCTTCTCCCTTTTTTTCTTGATAAGTCTGGCTAATGGTTTCTCAATTTCGTTTATCTTCTCAAAGAACCAGCTTTTAATTTTATTGATCTTTGCTATCGTTTCCTTCATATCATTTTCATTTATTTCTGATCTCATCATATGATTTCTTTCCTTCTGTTAACTTTGGGGTTGTTCTGTTCTTCTTTCTCTAATTGCCTGAGGTGTAAGGTTACATTGTTTATTTGAGCTGTTTCTTGTTGCTTAAGCTAGGATTGTGTTGCTCTAAACTTCCCTCTTAGAGCTGCTTTTGCTGCCTCAGATAGGTTTTGGGACGTCGTGTTCTCATTGTCATTTGTTTCTAAATATTTTTTGATTTCCTCTTTGATTTCTTCAGTGATCTCTTGATATTATGTAGGGTATTGTTTAGCCTCCATGTGTTTGCATTTTTTACAGATTTTTCTGTGTAATTGATGTCTAGTCTCATAGCATTGTGGTCAGAAAAGATACTTGATACAGTTTCAATATTCTTAAATTTATCAAGGCTTGTTTTGTGACCTAAGAGATGATCTATCCTGGAGAGTGTTCCATGAGCCCTGGAGAAGAATGTGTATTCTGTTGTTTTTCATTGGAGTGTCCTATAAATATCAATTAAGTCCATCTTTTTTAATGCATCATTTAAAGCTTATGTTTCCTTATTTATTTTCATTTTGGATGATCTGTCCATTGATGAAAGTGGGGTGTTAATGTCCCCTACTATGATTATGTTACTGTCAGTTTCCCCTTTTATGGCTTTAGCATTTGTCTTATGTATTGAGGTGCTCCTATGTTGGGTGCATAAATATTTACAATTGTTATAACTTCTTCTTGGATCAATCCCTTGATCATTATGTAGTCTCCTTTTTTGTCTCTTGTACTAATCTTTATTTTAAAATCTCTTTTGTCTGATTTGAGAATTGCTACTTCAGCTTTCTTTTGATTTCCATTTGCATGGAATGTCTTTTCATATCCCCTCACTTTCTATCTGTATGTGTCCCTAGGTCTGAAATGGGTCTCTTTTAGACAGCATATATACGGGTCTTGTTTCTGTATCCATTCAGCCTGTCTATATCTTTTGGTTGGAGCATTTAATCCATTTACATTTAAGGTAATTATCAATGTGTATGTTCCTATTACCAGTTTCTTAATTGCTTTGGGTTTGTTATTGTAGGTCTTTTCCTTCTCTTGTGTTTTGTTCCTGTCTTGCTAGTTGCTTGGCAAAGGGTGACCATCACTGTAGCTTGCTGGTCGTTGAGTGAAACTGGGTGCTGGTGTTGAGATGGAGACCTCTGAGAGTTTTTTTACCATTTGATATTATGTGGAGCTGTGAGGTCTCTGGTGGACCAATGTCCTGAACTCGGCTCTCCCATCTCAGGCGCACAGGTCTGACACCTGGCTGTAGCACCAAGACCCTGTCCTCCACACAGTTCAGAATAAAAGGGAGAAAAAAAAGAAAGAAAAATAATAATTAAAGTATAAAAAATAAAATTAATTATTAAAAATTAAAAAATAATTAAAAAGAAAGAAGAGAACAACCAAAACTTAAAACAAAACTACCAATGGTAACAGGTGCTAAAACCTGTACTACAACAACAAAAACGGACTAGACAGAACCCTAGGACAAATGGTAAAAGGAAAGCTATACAGACAAAATCACACACAGAAACATACACATACACAGTTAATTAAAAAGAGAAAAAGGAAAAAACAATTATATATGTCATTGTTCCCAAATTCCACCGCCTCAATTTTGGGATGATTTGTTATCTATTCAGGTATTCCACAGGTGCAGTGTACATCAAGTTGATGGTGGAGATTTAATCCATTTATCCTGAGGCTGCTGGGAGAGATTTCCCTTTCTCTTCTTAGTTTTCACAGATCCTGGGGTTCAGCTTTGGATTTGACCCCACCTCTGCATGTAGGTTGCCTGAGGGCATTTGTTCATGTCTCAGACAGGACGGGTTTAAAGGCGCAGCTGATTTGGGTGCACTGGCTCACTCAGCCCGGGGGGTGGGAGGGGTACAGAATGTGGTGCAAGCCTGTGGTGGCAGAGGCCGGCATGACGCTGCACCAGCCTGAGGCACACCGTGTGTTCTTCCTGGGAAGTTGAGCCTGGATCACGGGACACTGGCAGTGGCTGGCTCCACAGACTCTCAGGAGATGAGGTGTGGATAGTGACCTGTGCTTGCACACAGGCTTCTTGGTGGCTGCAGCAGCAGCCTTAGCATCTAATGCCCATCTCTGGTGTCCATGCTGATAGCTGCAACTTGCGCCCATCTCTGGAGCTTGTTTAGGTCTCACTCTGAATACACTTTCCTTGTGCACAGTGAAACAAAGGGGCAAGAAAAAGACTCTCACCTCTTCAGCAGTTCCAGAGATTTTCCCGGACTCCCTCCTGGCTAGCTGTAGTGCACTAGCCCCCTTCAGGCTGTGTTCACACAGCCAACCCCCGTCCTCTCCCTGGGGTCTGACCTCCAAAATGAAGCTTCAGCAGCCAGCCTCCATCTGCCCTGGTGGGTGAGCAGAGAAGCCTCTCAGGATAGTAAGTGCTGGTTGGCACCGATCCTCTGTGCATGAACCTCTCCACTTTGTCCTCTGAACCCCTGTTACTGTGTTCTCCTCTGTGGCTCTGAAGCTTCCCCCCACCAGATGCACACCCCCGTCTCCACCAGTGAAAGGACTTCCTAGTGTGTGGAAACATTTCCTCCTTCCACTGCTCCCTCTCACTAGTACAGGTCCCATCACTATTCTTTTGTCTCTCTTTTTTCTTTTGCCCTACCCAGGTACGTGGGGAGTTTCTTGCCTTTTGTGGAGTCTGAGGTCTTCTGCCAGCGTTCTGTAGGTGTTCTGTAGGAGTTGTTCCACATGTAGATGTATTTCTGATGTATCTGTGGGGAAGAAGGTGATCTCCACGTTTTACTCTTCTGCCATCTTGAAGGTCTCCTTGGAAAATAGATTTTTTAAATTGATTTATTTATTGGTTAAACCAAGCTCTCATCATGTGCTGCAACTCTTGATCTAGAACTTACAGACTACACAAGGAGACAGACATGCAAACAAACACTGAAGAAATCAGCAGAGTTGTAAATGCAGCCATTTGGTTTTATTCCAGGAGATACAGACACAGAAGTAAGGGGAATCTCTTCAGAGAGTTCACATTTTGCTTTTGAGTTCTCAGTCTTCCCATTTTTCTGTCCTTATGCCCTGCTGGCATTCTCCTTTTCACCATATCCCCACTGCCTGTCAATTGCCCCCATCTCCAATACCACTTCCCTCAGAATCTCAAAATCTGATTTCTAATCTATTCACACTGAGATATAAATGTGGAAGGGTGGACTTGGGGGATGGGGTATATAAAACTCTATTTGTATAATTTCAGATATAATCTAATGGACAAAAAGTATGTTTGTGTAAGGAATATAGTGAGGAGAGGGAGAAGCAGGCATCAGGCCCTTGTCTAGGACCCTAGACAAGGTGTAAAGCTAGTACTGGAAACACACATCATGTGGCTATTTGTAACTGGGGCAAGCACTAATGGCAGTATAAAACTTTGCTCTGTCCACACATGCTGATTCAAAACTCCATGTTCCTATTTCCTGAGGAATGTGAGCAGTATGTAAAAAGTAACTTGCATACACTCAAGAATAAATCACATCTGATGTCACCTGCCATTTACTGCTATGTTTTTTCTCCAGTGTTTCAGCTTCTTCCTGCTGTGTAGCTTGGTGTCTTATGGATTTTCTGTGCTTTCAGTTTTTTTGGAAGCTGGTGTTCCTTCCTGTAGGTTATCCTCTGGTTGGAGGTTATCCCATTAGGATCTATGAAAGAGATATCACAAATTACTTTCCTCTGTTCAGATGCAATAACCATAATTTGCAAATCAAAACATGGGGACTAACAAAAAATTTTCTTCAAGTAAGTGTTGCATTCATATTCTTACACTTTTATAGCAAATAATTCACATTTACTTATATGTTTACTTTATTAACTACTAATACAGTTATACTAATATAGTGATCATTGAAATCATTATTTTAATCAATTGCTGTGGTTTGATACTTATATCTTGTTGAAAACTCAGTTTGAACAATAAGCATTTTTTAAGAGGAATGGTTCAGTTTGATTCTAGTTGTCAATATATTGGAATTTTCAGGACATTTCTATGATATATGAGGAAAACACATAAGGATATATGAAAATGACATAAATAAAAAGCTCCTTTGCCCTCTAATTCTCTACAGGAAGAATGATTTCAATAGAATTATGATCATTTTATTGTTTTGTTTTATGTTAATTTATTTTAGGTTAGGAAATGAAACTCTTTTGCATTCCTGCTGGTATGAAACTCTAGTCAGGCAGATGTCTGCTTAATTAAACAACAGCAAAACATTTTGAAAAGCTAATCATAGTAGTTTTGTTTAATTTTTTGGTTTTTACACTGGTTCATGTGGTTTTTAATACTTCATACATAGCTTCTGATATCCATATACTTCTCAACAACCAGGTTGTGTAATTGGGGAAAGTGGAAAGAGATAGGGGGTGTACACATAACTTCAGGGTGTAGAAGTCTAGCAAGACTTACTATGACAATTATGATCATATTTTGAGCTCTCTTTTTTCTCTGTTGGAATACAGCACTCATTTGCTGCACCAATGACTCCATTATTTCCGACACCCTTTATATTCCCAACCATATCTTCTCTTTCAGGTCCCTTGTCCTTTATACTACAGTGAAATGAAAGTTAAGCAGGCTGACTTCTTGGAACATGTCTCAGTACATGTCTCCTTCCTTCATTTGAATTTCTTAGGGTTGTTTTTATTACAAATATTTTCCTATACTTCTTAACTAGTGTCTTCAAACCCGTAGATAGAACATAGATACAATTCAGGCAATACTGATATTGCATGCAAAATTCTGGGTGTGTACATTATTAGGCATCTTTCTTGGAGGAGGTTTGTTAATACTTGATAAATTCTCTAAAAACTACTCATAAAAGGTTACAAATATCTTTGTTATATTTTCTAGGCTTATATTTTAAATAATTAATATAACTTGATCAGCTCATTTTTCTTTACACAGAATCTCTAAATGTCCACATTCTTTAACATCTCACAATGAAATTTAAATTAATTAAGCTGAGTTCAAAGGCCTCAAAGATATAACTTTTTTTTCTATTAGAGTCATATATGAGTATCTATAATTTTTTTTTAAATCTATTGAGCAATGAGGATAGTATTTCAACAAATGGAGCTGAATCAATTTGTTAACCATATCAAAATAAATGAAATTAGATTCTTAACTCATGTCATATACAAAAATTAACTCAAAATGGAATACAGATCAAAGTTTGAGGGCTAAAATTCTACTGTTTCTAGAAAGAAACAGGAAAATTATATGGGGGGAAATATTTTAATAGACACTTTTCAAAGAAGATCTATAGGTGCAAAATATGCACATGAAAAGATGTTCCAAATCATTAGTCACTATATACAAATTAAAACCACAACTTGATATATTATATTCTCACTAGAATGATAAAAATAAAAAAAAATACTGATGATATTAAGTGTTGGGGAAAATATGGAGCAATTTAGACATTCTTATACTGCTGGTGGGAATGTAAAATGGTTTAACTCCTTTGGAAGAGTTTTACAATTTCTTACAAGTTAAACATACACCTTCAGTATGACCCAGCCATTTCATTCCTAGGTACTTGCTCAAGAGAAAAGAAAGCATATACAAGAATATTCATAATAACTCTATTTATAATATCTCTAAACTGGAAGCAACTCAAATGTTTATCAACAGGTGAATGGATAAAAAAAAATCCATAAAATGGAATACTACTTGATAATATAAAGTAATGAAACTTTGACATATGCAGTGATGGGCTGGATTTGGCTAGAACTGGCTCATGAGATCTGATTGTGTTAATCTATTCCCACCTTTGAGATCAGTGACCTCATGTTAGTAGCTTGAAATCAGTCATAGGGTTAAATATTACACCATGTAAATCAGTGAGTGTTACAAATCAGTCCCCTTGCCCACTGCCACCAGACAGCTGATTGTTAAATATTTACCAGAATGTAAATTAATACATGTAAAAATGTGAATGAAAATAAAAGTCATTACGATGTATGCAAGAAAACAGACCATAAGGAAGCATGATTCTATTTATATGAAATTCTAGGAAATGCAAACTGATCTATAGATCTGGAAAACATATCACTTGTTGTCTAAGGACTGGGGGAGGAATGAATTACAAAGGGCTATGAGGAAACTTTTGGAGTCAATGTATATGTTCATTGATGGTGATTTTGCTTTCACAGGTGTGTACATATATCAAAAACTCATCAAATTGTACTTTATTGTGTGCAATTTATTGAATGTCAACTATATCTCAATAATGATGAAAAATCCACTGGAGCACCAAATTATCTACTTCTTATTGCCAGATTATACTTTATTGACCACCTCAGCATTTTTTGTTAACTCTGTATTTTCTTCTGGATTTTTGTCTCCCTTTCCTTACTTTTCCTCTATGCTCATATAAAGTCTTCTGTGCAAACTTGCTTCATCACAGAATGGACATCTGACACTAGATACATGAGATAAATAGCAGTTTATTGGTCACATACTGTGAAGTATATTAGTCACATGAGTTGTGAAGTCCAAGGATAAGGAGACTGCATGCTGCACAGAGAAACACAGGGGTTGCATTCAGGAACAGAGTGAATAACTATTGGCGGTGGGAGGCAGATTTTGTAGTATCAAGAGAGTGAGATGACACTTGGTTCCTAAGGAAGGATGTGATTTACTTATTTAAATAATTTTATGAGTTGCGGGGACTGAAACCATGTCCTCAGGGATAAGCAGGAACTATTCCTGATTCTCTTCATTAAAAGGATTGTTTGGTTAGGGAACTTTATCCATAGGAGTAGAGTCATGAGAGAACTTATGTTCAGGCCATTCAAGATTCTCCTGGTTTTGGAGGTCAATGCAGCACATAATAGTGGACCTTAATTTAATCTAATTTAATTTTTTTAATTTTTTTTCATTCTTTTACAAATTATTTTCCAATTTAGGTTATTACAGAATATTGAGCAGAGTTCCCTGTGCTATACACTAGGTCCTTGTTGGTTATCTATTTTAAATATCCCCCTATTTAAATATCTATTTTAAATAAGTAGTGTGTACATGTCAATCCCAAACTCCCAAGAGTTTGGATGGACCTAGAAATTATCATACTAAGTGAAGTAAGTGAGACAGAGAAAGACAAATATGATATGATATCACTTATATGAGGAATCTTTAAGAAAAATAATACAAATGAACTTATCTACAAAACAGAAACAGACTCTCAGACTTAGAGAATGAACTTATGTTTACTGGGGAGAAGAGCAATGGGGAGGGATAGACTGAGAGTTTGGGACTGACCTGTACACACTATTATATTTATTTTTTAAAAAATTTTGTATTGGAGTATAGTTGATTTAAAATGTTGTGGACTTTAATTTTAGATGTTACACCACAGCTATGTGTCCCAAACAGTGAATATCATAATCATCACTAATATTTATTGGCCAGTTCCTATTTGTTAGGAATCTGTTCTAAAAGTATTACAAGTATTATGTCTTTTAATTAAGAAAAAAAAACCTTTGATGTAGAAACCATAAGAAACCATTTTAAACACACAAAAAAACTGAGACATAGAAAAGTTACCTGATTTTCTCAATTCAGTTAGTAAATATTAGAACCAGAATTTGAACCCCAACTTAACCAATGCCAAAGTCCTTGGAAAACGCATGATGCAGCATAATAGAAAGAAAGTATTAGTCAGTGATTTATGTTTCAGTTAAATCCAGCACAGATATATTATGAATAAAATACCAAATATGCTTACAATTTTAAGACAAATTCAAGTGACTTTATACCCAGAGGGAGTTACTTTGGACTCTGATCCTAGATCCTGATCCCAGCAAAAAGAGGGAAAAGGGGCTTCCCTGGTGGCGCAGTGCCTGCTGATGCAGGGGACACGGGTTCGTGCCCCAGTCCAGGAAGATCCCACATGCCGCAGAGCGGCTGGACCCATGAGCGATGGCCACTGAGCCTGTACGTCCGGAGCCTGTGCTCTGCAATGGGAGAGGCCACAAGAGTGAGAGGCCCACATACCACAAAAAAAAAAAAAAGGAAAAAACAGTAAAGGTTTACAAAGACAGGTGGGCACAAGTTCAGAGAGGCAAACCACAACTTTAAAATGTGAGTCTATGTTCTTTCACCTAGGATATATCATGTTTGGAAATAAGATTTTACAAAAATACCTAATAAAAATATGAAATTAAGTGAACTAAAAATTCCAGGATTTAAATGAGTTAATTTTTTTGTTTGCATGCAACATCACCCAAGATGGAGTCAGGCTTTACCTGTTAGAGATATGAAGTCAATCATTAGACATTGATATTACACAAAAAGTCATAGACATAAAGGTAGACAGACAAAACATAGACATCAAGAAAGATGACATGGGACATGTTTCCATCTCTGGGGTAACTGATGACGTTCCTGGTGATCTTCACAATTTCAGTCTAAAATTAGAGACAGAAGTTAAATTGCAGTGGGTTAACATAAAATGAGAGATGAGGGAGAGGAGAAATTTAAAGCTACTTTGTTAAGAAGAGGCTAATATAGTAAAGGTGGAAGAATGAAGTTAATTATAAGATCTCTACAGGACTTTTAAGTATGGTAGATGTTTAAACATATTTTAGGCAAAGGGAGAAAGAAATTGAAGCTTCCAAAGAGAAAGTGTAGTTAATAGAAAAAGTGTTTCAATTTTAGTCTATGCTGAACAAGAAAAAAAAAAGGAGTGAAAATTAAAATCTAAAGGACTTTTACACGGAAGAAAAAAGTGTGGTGATGGCCTTAAAGTACTGATAAGATAGCAGAAGAGCTGGTGTGGGAGTAAGGTCGGGGGTAGAAACAATAAAAACCTGAGAACAGATACTGGAAGCTTAGAGACTAAGATTTTGGAGATAAAGAAATTCTCAGAGGAGTTGGCTATTATTTCTAGGAGTCCAAAACCATTGTTTTCTTTCTCTGCCTATGTTAAAAATTATATAAATCACTTTCTGTCATTTCTGTAATACACACTTGCCTCCTGGCATACTACACCAGAGAACCTTTGGACTGGCATTGTCTTCTAATTATAACGTACCTGGGACTAAATATGAAAATATGGATCTGGATTAAAATGAGAGTATGACTTGTTGGATATTACAAAATAAAATCCATTATTTTTTCAGGCTTTATTCTTATGTCTTAAATTCCAATGTCTTTTACTGATTTTGAAATTGAGTGCTAGGCACTGTGCTAAATACAGAAATTTTAAGTCAGAGTGGGAACAATAATAACTCCTGTTCTTATGGACTAAATTTATTTCCAAATGCATCACACTTTGAAATTGGGTTCAGAAACAGGAAGGCCTAGAGTAATGCAACTCAAAATGTGGTCCATGAACCTACATCAATTCAGGAACTGTTTGATACCTGTGGACAATGAGTAGTGAAATTGAGAGTGAGCATGTAAAAATGCTTGGATCAATTTATAAAATTATATTTATGTTGGTGAAATATAATAATTAAAAATAAGGGACTCAATTGCATTTTATATATCATTGTTGTGTTTGTATTTCATTTTCCTACACGTTTATTTTTACTTTTTTTCTAAAAGTAGCACTTATAACACATTAAGAGAACAAATAAGGCAGGCCTTCACCACAGGTAAGGTAGTTTAAGAAGCACTACCTTCTCAACACTCTCAGTCAGATTTTTGGTAAGAAATGCTTTGCACTTCAGGTTTGCAGGGCTTATATTCTTGCTACCACTTCCATACTTTGCATAATAAAAGTCCTCACCATAATGCCATGTATTCTGTATTCACACATCAAGGCCATTGACTTATGTAGAAGCCTCTGAGTAATAATACCAATATAAAATGAAATTTTAGAGGGCAATTTTTTTAAACTCCAGAAAATATTCCATTTTTGTAGTTAATTTCACTATCAATTCAAAAATAAATTTACAATTAACGCCTAAGTTAAATTACTTAGATATATATCAACTTTCAGGCTTAATTTTGAATATGTTATGTTATCTGTGGTTATGGTAGATGAGTCTATTAAACACCTCCTTTATAAGGCATATGAGTGCAAGTAAAGTGATTCCAAAATGTGTAATTAAACACTGGTAAGTATAAATGTATTTGAATTGGATTACTCTGAAGAAATTATCATGCAAAGAATTTTTAATATTTATTCTTATTTCTTTGAATGCACTGCTTTCACTGTTCGAATGAATAATACTACCTTTTAATTTTTGAAATTTTATGGGATAATTTAGTCAAAAAGTCAGGTTTCAATTCTCTCAGACAGATAATGCACTCAGACAATGAAAGTATAAGTGAATTAACTTCAGGCAAAATGTTATATGAAAATTCAATAAAGCTAACACTTGATGCTGAAATGAAAAGCAGGCACAGGACACAACAATAAAAACAATGCCTGGTTGGAATTGTGGCCAATATGATGAAGTAGAAGACCCTGACATTACCTCATCTCATGGGCATACCAAAATTACAGCTATTTACAGAGCAACTATTGATGAGAAAGACCCAAATATAGCAGAAAAGATCTTTTACAACTAAAGATATAAAGAAGGCACCATGATTAGATGAGTAGGAGGGACAGAAATGTAGTATAGATATCCCCAAGTGGACAAGCCACAAATAAGAAGATAGCTACAATTGCAGAGGTTTTTCTCAAGAAGCATGGGTCTGAGCTCTACATTGGCCTGCCCAGCCCAGGGGTCCTGCACTAGGAAGATGAGCTCCTAGAATATTTGGCTTTGAAGGCCAGTGGTGCTTATTTTCAAGAGAGGCAGAAAGCTGTAAGAAATAGAATGCTACTATTAAAGGGTAAACACAAAACCTCACACACTCCAGCACCCAGGATTGAGGCAATAATTTGAAAGGAGCCTGGGTCAGACCCACCTGCTGATCTTGGAGAGCCTTCTGGGGACATAGAGACTGGTAGCAACCATCTTGGGAGCTTATTCTGCAATGAGGACAGATGTGCTGGGAAGAAGCACTTTGGAATGCTCCCTCTAGCTTATTAGCACTGGGCCTGAGACCCACACATCAACCTGTCAACACTAGTACTGTGATACTGCAGGAGAAGCAACAAGCCAGTCAGGGACACAGCCTCACCCAATAGCAGGCTGGCTGCCTTAAGACACCCTAAGCCCACAGTCATCCTGGAACATGGCCCTGTCCATCAGCGGACCCAGGATACAGCCCTGCACACCAGTGTGCTGGCACTAGCTCAAGGACCCACAGAGCCCTACAGCTGGGGACCCCAGGACCCTCTTCATTCACCAGAGAGCTGGCAGTAACCCTGGAACCAACCTCACCCATCAGTGGGCAGGCACCATACTCAGGACACCCTGGGCCCTGGGTCTGCTCATCAGTGGGCCAACACACCAACACTGGGACAGCCAGAGCCCTGCTGCAAGAGACATTGGGACCAGGCTTCACCCACCAGTGAGCCAGCATTAGCCCCGGGACCCCCTGGGCCTTGGCCACACACACCAGTGGACCAACACCAGCTCCAGACACTTGAGCCATGCAGCCAGAGAACCTAGGACTTGGTTGGTTCCTAGCTGGCACTAGCTCCAGGGACTAGCCTCACCCACTATAGGTGGACATCAACCACAGGATGCCCTGAACTTTGGGCTTGCCCACCATCAGGCCAATATTAGCTCTGGGAAAATTTGGGAATCCTCAGCTGGCCACTCTGGGGTCCAGCCTTATCCAACAGAGGGCTGACACTTGATTCAGAACACCACAGGCCCTGCAGCCACTGAATCAGGATCCTGTCTTGCCCACCAGTAGGCTGTCATGAGTCCCAGGACCCACAGGACCCTGAAGCCAGAGACCCAGGTACCTGGATCCTCCCACCAGTGGGCTAGCATTAAATGGAGTCCCCTGTGTACCCTGGACCCATCTACCAGCAGTCCAACAGAAGGTCTGAGACATTTTGGCCCTCTCAGCCAGGTGTGTTGAGATCCAGTCCCACTCACCAGCAGGCTGACGTGAAAAGTAATCAACAGTAAGTTAGAAGATGCAAAGGAATGGATCAGGGAGCTGGAAGACAGAGTAGAAGAAATCACTGAAGCTGGACAGAAAGAAGAAAAGAAAGAAATGAGGACAGTTAAAGAGACATTTGGGACAACATCAGGTGTAGTAACATTCACACTATAGGGTTCCTGGAAGGAGGAGAGAGAGAGAGAGAAAGGAACAGAGAACATATTTTAAGACATATAAGCTGAAAATTTCCCTATCCTGGGAGAGGAAACAGACACCGAGCTCTAGGAATAACAGAGATTCCCAAACAGAATCAACTCAAAGAGAACCACACAAAAACACATGGTAATTAAAATGACAAAAATTAAAGTTAAAGAAGGAATGAAGCAGCAAGGGGAAAACAAGGTAAAAACTAGGAAACTCCCAAAAGGCTATCTGCTGACTTTTCAGGAGAAACTTTGCAAGGCATAAGTGAGTGGACTATTTAAAGTGACAAAAGGAAAGGAACAAACTTACAATCAAGAATACTCTACCTGGAAACAGTATCGTTCAGATTTGAAGGAGAGATCAAAAGTTTTAGAGACAAGCAAAAGCTAAGAGTTTAGCACCAGCCCACCAGTTGTGTAAGAAATGTTAAAGGGCCTCCTCTAAATACAAAAGAGAAGTCCACAACTGGAAATATAAAAATTAAAGGGGAAAAATCTCATTGGTAAAACCAATTATACAGTGAAAGTAGTCTGCATGTAAACCTCATGGTAACCACAAACCAAAAATCTATAATAGATAAACACACAAAAGGGGGAAGGAATCCAAACATGACACTAAAGACAGTCAGCAACCACAGGGAAGAGAGCAAAAGAAGAAGAAACAAAACATAACCACAAAAAGAACAGGGAAATAATTAAAAAATGACAATAAATACATACCTGTCAAAAACTACTATAAATGTAGATGAACTAAATGCTTTAATCAAAGAGAGTGGCAGAATAGATTTTTTAAAAAGACCCATATATATGTTCTCTACAAGAGAGTCACTTGAGATTTAAAGACACACAATAACTGAAAATGAGGGGATGAAAAAGTTATTTCATGCAAATGGAAATAAAAGTACATTTGGAGTGTCTATACTTATATCAGATAGACTTTAAAACAAAGACTGTAACAAGAGACAAGGACATTACATAATGATGTAGGGATCAGTCCAAGAAGAATATAACAATTGAAAATATATATGTACCCAACGTAGGAGAACATAAAGGCATAAAGCAAATATTCACAGATAAAAAGAAAGACATTGACAATAATACTAGAGAATTTGAACACCCCACTTATATCTAAGGGCAGATAATGTAGACAGAAATCAACAAGGAAACACTGGCTTTAAAAATCACATTACAAAAGATGGACTTAATAGATATATAAAGAACAGCCCATCCCAAAGCAGAGAGAATACACATTCTTTTCAAGTGAACAAGGAACATATTCCAGGATAGATCACATGCAAGGCCAGAAAACAAGTCTCAGTAAATTTCAGAAAACTGAAATAATATCAAGTATCTTTTCTGACCACAATGTTATGAGTCTAGAAATCAAACACACACACATACAAAAAGACTGCAGAAAACCATAAATATGTGGAAGCTGTATACTGCTAAACAACCAAATGGTCAATTAAGAAATCAAAGAGAGAATCAAAAAATACCTGGAGACAAATGAAAACACATTAATCCAAAATCAATAGTTCGGCTCTTCCTAGCACTGCCTACAGAGATGGCAACCATCACCTACTCAGCATCATGGCTGCCCTCAGACCCCTCGGGTAGCCCAAGACCATCAGAAAGAGGACCAAGAAGTTTATCCAGCACCAGTGAGACCAATATGTCAAAATTAAGTGTAACTGGTAGAAACCCAGAGGCAGTGAAAACAGGGTGTGCAGGAGATTCAAGCGTCAGATCTTGATGCTCCACATCTGTTATAGAGCAACAAGAAAATAAAGCATGTGTTCTTCTGGAAGTTCCTTGTCTACAATGTCAACAAGATTGAAGTGCTTCTAAGGTGCAAAAAATCTTACTGTGCTGAGATTGTTCACAATATCTCCTCCAAGAACTGCAAAACCACTGTGGAAAAAGCAGCCCAGCTGGCCATCAGAGTCACCAATCCCAATGCCAGCCTGCATAACAAAGAAAATGAATAGATAGCTCATGTGCACGTTGTGTTTGTGTTAATAAAACCACGAAACTCAGAAAAAAATCAATGGGATGGAGACTTCCAGGGAAGATGGCGGAAGAGTAAGACATGGATATCATCTTCCTCCCTACAGATACACCAGAAATACAGCTACACATGGAACAACTCCTACAGAACACATATTGAATGCTGGCAGAAGACCTCAGAACACCCAAAAGGCAAGAAACTCCCCATGTACCTGGGTAGGGAAAAGCAGAGAGATTCCCGCACAGAGGATTGGTGCCAACCGGCACGCACCAGCCAGAGAGGCCTGTCTGCTCACCCACCGGGGTGGGCGTTGCTGGGAGCTGAGGCTCGGGCTTCAGTCGGAGCGCAGAGAGAGGACTGGGGCTGGCAGCGTGAACACAGACTGAAGGGGCTAATGCACCACAGCTAGCCGGGAGGGAGTCTGGGAAAAAGTCTGGACCTGCCGAAGATGCAAGAGATTTTTTCTTCCCTCTTTGTTTCCTGGTGCGCAAGGTGAGGGGATTAAGAGGGCTGCTTAAAGGAGCTCCAGAGACGGGCATGAGCTGTGGCTGAAAGCACAGACCCCAGAAACGGGTGTGGGACGCTGGGGATGCTACCATCAACACGAGGCCTGTGTGCAAGTGCAGGTCACTGTCCACGCCCCACTTCTGCGGTACCTGTGCAGCCCATCACAGCCGGGGTCCCGGGATCCAGGGATGGCTTCCCTGGGAGAATGCAAGGCACGCCTCGGGCTGGTGCAACGTCACGACGGCCTCTGCTGTTGCAGGCTCGCCCTGCACTCCTGCTCCTACCTCCCCCATGGCCTGAGTGAGCCAGAGTCCCCGAAGCAGAAGCTCCTTTAACCCTGTCATGTCTGAGCAAAGAACAGACACACTCCTGTGTCCTACATGGAGAGGCAGGGCCAAATCCAAAGCTGAGACCCGGGAGCTGTGAGAACAAAGAAGAGAAAGGGAAATCTCTCGCAGCAGGCTCAGAAGCAGCAGAATAAAGCTCCACAATCACCTTGATGTACCCTGCAACTATGGAATACAGGAATAGACAACGAATCATCCCAAATTGAGGAGCCAGGAATCAGTGCTGTGCCTCTTGAGGTGCGAGAGCCAACTTCAGGACACTGGTCCACAACAGACCTCTCAGTTCCACATAATATCAAACGGCAAAAATCTTCCAGAGATCTCCATCTCAACACCAGCACCCAGCTTCACTCAACGACCAGCAAGCTACAGTGATGGACGCCCTTTGCCAAACAACTAGCAAGACAGGAAAACAATGCTTCCCATTAGCAGAGAAGACCACTAAAATCATAAAAAGTCCACAGACACCCCAAAACATACCACCACACATGGACCTGCCCACCAGAAAGACAAGATCCAGCCTCATCCAGCAGAACGCAGGCACTAGTCCCATTCACCAGGAAGCCTAAGGAACCCACTGAACCAACTTTAACCACTGGGGACAGACACCAAAAACAATGGGAACTACGAACCTGCAACCTGCAAAAGGAGACCGCAAACACAGTAACATAAGCAAAATGAGAAGACAGAAAAACACAAGCAGGAGAAGGAGCAAGATAAAAACCCACCAGACCTAACAAATGAAGAAGAAATAGGCAGTATACATGAAAAAGAATTCAGAATAATGAGAGTAAAGATGATCCAAAATCTTGGAAATAGAATAGACAAACTGCAAGACAGAGTTAACAAGGACCTAGAAGAACTAAAGATGAATCAAGCAACGATTAAAAACACAATAAATGAAATGAAAAATACTCTAGATGGGGTCAGTGGCAGAATAACTGAGGCAGAAGAAGGGATAAGTGAGGTGGAAGATAAAATAGTGGAAATAACTACTGCAGAGCACAAGAAAGATAAAAGAATGAAAAGGACAGAGGACAGTCTCAGAGACTTCTGGGACACATTAAATGCACCAACATTCGAATTAGAGGGGTTCCAGAAGAAGAAGAGAAAAGGAAAGGGACTCAGAAAATATTTGAAGAGATTATAGTTGAAAACTTCCCTAATATGGGAAAGGAAATAGTCAGTCAAGTCCAGGAGGCACAGAGAGTCCCATACAGGACAAATCAAAGGAGAAATATGCCAAGACACATATTAATCAAACTGTCAAAAACTAAATACAGAGAAAACATATTAAAAGCAGCAAGGGAAAAACAACAAATAACACACAAGGGAATCCCCATAAGGTTAACAGCTGATCTTTCAGCAGAAACTCTGCAAGACAGAAGGACTGGCAGGACATATTTAAAATGATGAAGGAGAGAAACCTGCAAACAAGATTACTCTACCCAGCAAGGATCTCATTCAGATTTGATGGAGAAATTAAAACGTTTACAGAAAAGCAAAAGCTGAGAGAGTTCAACACCACCAAACCAGCTTTACAACAAATGCTAAAGGAACTTCTCTAGGCAAGAAACACAACAGAAGGAAAAGACCTACAATAACGAACCCAAAACAATTAAGAATATGGGAAAAGGAGCATACATATCGATAATTACCATAAATGTAAATGGACTAACTGTTCCCACCAAAAGACACAGATTGGCTGAATGGATACAAAAACAAGACCCATATATATGCTGTCTACAAGAGACCCACTTCAGACCTAGAGACACATACAGACTGAAAGTAAGGGGATGGAAAAAGATATTCCATGCAAATGGGAACCAAAAGAAAGCTGGAGTAGCAATTCTCATATCAGACAAAATAGACTTTAAAATAAAGACTACTAAAAGAGACAAAGAAGGACACTACATAATGATCAAGGGATCGATCCAAGAAGAAGATATAACAATTGTAAATATTTATGCACACAAAATATGAGCACCTCAATACAAAAGGCAAATACTAACAGCCATAAAAGGGGAAATCGACAGTAACACATTCATAGTGTGGGACTTTAACACCCCATTTTTGCCAATGGACAGATCATCCAAAATGAAAATAAAGAAGGGAACACAAGTTTTAAATGATACATTAAAGAAGATGGACTTAATTGATATTTATAGGACATTCCATCCAAAAACAACAGAATACACATTTTTCTCAAGTGCTCATGGAACATTCTCAAGGATAGATCATATCTTGGGTCACAAATCAAGCCTTGGCAAATTTAAGAAAATTGAAATTGTATCAAGTATCTTTTCCGACCACAATGCTATGAGACTAGATATCAATTACAGGAAAAGATCGGTAAAAAATACAAACAGATGGAGGTTAAACAATACCCTACTTAATAACGAAGTGATCAATGAAGAAATCAAAGAGGAAATTAAAAAATATCTAGAAACAAATGACAATTGGAGACACGACGACCCAAAACCTATGGGATGCAGCAAAAGCAGTTCTAAGAGGGAAGTTTATAGCAATACAATCCCACCTTAAGAAACAGGAAACATCTCGAATAAACAATCTAACCTTGCACCTAAAGCAATTAGGGAAAGAACAAAACCACCCCAAAGTTAGCAGAAGGAAAGAAATCATAAAAATCAGATCAGAAATAAATGAAAAAGAAATGAAGGAAACAATAGCAAATATCAATAAAACTAAAAGCTGGTTCTTTGAGAAGATAAACAAAATTGATAAACCATTAGCCAGACTCATCAAGAAAAAAGAGAGAAGACTCAAATCAATAGAATTAGAAATGAAAAAGGAGAAGTAACAACTGACACTGCAGAAATACAAAAGATCATGAGAGATTACTACAAGCAACTCTGTGCCAATAAAACGGACAACCTGGAAGAAATGGACAAATTCTTAGAAATGCACAATCTGCCAAGACTGAATCAGGAAGAAATAGAAAATATGAACAGACCAATCACAAGCACTGAAATTGAAACTGTGATTAAAAATCTTCCATCAAACAAAAGCCCAGGACCAGATGGCTTCACAGGCGAATTATATCAAACATTTAGAGAAGAGCTAACAACTATCCTTCTCAAACTCTCCCAAAATATAGCAGAGGGTGGAGCACTCCCAAACTCATTCTACGAGGCCACCATCAGCTTGATACCAAAACCAGACAAGGATGTCACAAAGAAAGAAAACTACAGGCCAATATCACTGATGAACATAGATACAAAAATCCTCAACAATATACTAGCAAACAGAATCCAACACACATTAAAATGATCATACACCATGATCAAGTGGGGTTTATTCCAGGAATGCAAGGATTCTTCAATATACGCAAATCAATCAACGTGATGCACCATATTAAAAAATTGAAGGAAAAAAACATATGATCATCTCAATAGATGCAGAGAAATCTTTTGACAAAATTCAACACCCATTTATGATAAAAACCCTGCAGAAAGTAGGCATAGAGGGAACTTTCCTCAACATAATAAAGGCCATAGATGACAAACCCACAACCAATATTGTCCTCAATGGTGAAAAACTGAAACCATTTCCACTAGGATCAGGAACAAGACAAGGCTGCCCACTCTCACCACTCTTATTCAACCTAGTTTTGGAAGTTTTAGCCACAGCAATCAGAGAAGAAAAGGAAATAAAAGGAATCCAAATGGGAAAAGAAGAAGTAAAGCTGTCACTGTTTGCAGATGACATGATAATATACATAGAGAATCCTAAAGATGCTACAAGAAAAGTACTAGAGCTAATCAGTGAATTTGGTAAAGTAGCAGAATACAAAATTAATGCACAGAAATCTCTGGTATTCCTATATACTAATGATGAAAAATCTGAAAGTGAAATCAAGAAAACACTCCCTTTTACCATTGCAACAAAAAGAATAAAATATCTAGGAATAAACCTACCTAAGGAGACAAAAGACCTGTATGCAGAAAATTATAAGACACTGATGAAAGAAATTAAAGATGATACAAATAAATGGAGAGATATACCGTGTTCTTGATTTGGGAGAATCAACATTGTGAAAATGACTCTATTACCCAAAGCAATCTACAGATTCAATGCAATCCCTATCAAACTACCACTGGCATGTTTCACAGAACTAGAACAAAAAATTTCACAATTTGTATGGAAACACAAAAGAACCCGAATAGCTAAAACAATCTTGAGAATGAAAAATGGAGCTGGAGGAATCAGGCATCCTGACTTCAGTCTATACTACAAAGCTACAGTAATCAAGACAGTATGGTACTGGCACAAAAACAGAAAGATAGATCAATGGAACAGGATAGAAAGCCCAGAGATATACCCATGCATATATGGTCACCTTATCTTTGATAAAGGAGGCAGGAATGTACAGTGGAGGAAGGACAGTCTCTTCAATAAGTGGTGCTGCGAAAACTGGACAGGGACGTGTAAAAGTATGAGATTAGATCACTCCCTAACACCATACACAAAAATAAGCTCAAAATGGATTAAAGACCTAAATGTAAGGCCAGACACTCTCAAACTCTTAGAGGAAAACATAGGCAGAACACTGTATGACATAAATCACAGCAAGATCCCATTTGTACCACCTCCTAGAGAAATGGAAATAAAGACAAAATAAACAAATGGGACCTAATGAAACTTCAAAGCTTTTGCACAGCAAAGGAAACCATAAACGAGACCAAAAGGCAACCCTCAGAATGGGAGAAAATATTTGCAAATGAAGCAACTGACAAAGGATTAATCTCCAAAATTTATAAGCAGCTCATGCAGCTCAATAGCAAAAAAACAAACAACCCAATCCAAAAATGGGCAGAAAACCTAAATAGACATTTCTCCACAGAAGATATACAGACTGCCAACAAACACATGAAATGATGCTCAACATCTTTAATCATTAGAGAAATGCAAATCAAAGTACAATGAGATATCATCTCACACCAGTCAGAATGGCCATCATCAAAAAATCTAGAAACAATAAATGCTGGAGAGGGTGTGGAAAAAAGAGAACACTCTTGTGCTGCTGGTCGGAATGTGAATTGGTACAGCCACTATGGAGAACAGTATGGTAGTTCCTTAAAAAACTACAAATAGAACTACCATATGACCCAGCAATCCCACTACTGAGCATATACCCTGAGAAAAGCATAATTGAAAAAGAGTCATGTACCAAAATGTTCATAGCAGCCCTATTTACAATAGCCCAGAGATGGAAACAACCTAAGTGTCCATCATCAGATGTATGGATAAAGAAGATGTGGCACATATATACAATGGAATATTACTCAGCCATAAAAAGAAATGAAATTGACCTATTTGTAATGAGGTGAATGGACCTAGAGTCTGTCATACAGTGTGAAGTAAGTCAGAAAGAGAAAGACAAATACTGTATGCTGACACATATCTATGGAATTTAAGAAAAAAATGTCCTGAAGAACATATTGGTAAGACAGGAATAAAGACACAGACCTAGTATAGAATGGACTTGAGGATATGGGGAGGGCGAAGGGTAAGCTGTGACAAAGTGAAAGAGCCGCATGGACATATATACACTACTAAATGGAAGATAGATAGCTAGTGGGAAGCAGCCGCATAGCACAGGGAGATCCGCTCTGTGCTTTGTGATTGCCTCGAGGGGTGGGATATGGAGTGTGGGAGGGAGACGCAAGAGTGAGGGGATATGGGTATATATGTATATGTATAACTGATTCATTTTTTTATAAAGCAGAAACTAACACACCATTATTAAACAATTATACTCCAATAAAGATGTAAAAAAAAATCAGTGGGATGGGGAAGAATGGTTCTAAGAGGGAAGTTATAGCTATGCAGGCCTACCTCAAGAAACAAGAACAATTTCAAATAAACAATCTAAAATTACACCTAAAAGAACTAGAAAAATAAGAATCAACAAAACCCAAAGTTAGTGGAAAGAAATAATGAAATCAGAGCAGAAATATAAAAAATAGACTAAAAACAAAGAAAGAAAAAAGAAAAGATCAATGAAACTAAAAGCTAATCCTTTGAAAAAATAATCAAAATTGGTAAATGTTAGCCAGAATCATGAAGGAAAAAAGAGAGAGGACCCAAATCAAAAACGTGAAAAGGCAGAATTTACAGCTGACACCACACAGATATACAAAGGGTTACAAGAGATTACTACAAACAATTATATCCCAATTAAACAAACAATTATATGCCAATTAAATGGACAACTTAAAAGAAATGGACAATTTCCTAGAAATTTACAAAATCCCAAGACTGAAATAGGAAGAAATAGAAAATATGAAGAGACCGATTATCAGTAATGAATTGAATCAGTAATTTAAAACCTTCCAACAAATAAAGGTTGAAGAGGAATGACTTCTACCAAACATTTGAAGAAAAGTTAACACCTATCCTTCTCAAATTGTTCCAAAAAATTTTAGAGGAGAGAATGGTTCCAGGCTTTTTCTAGGAGAACTGCATCACCCTGACACCAAAATCAGACAAGGTTATCACAGAAAAAGAAAATTGCAGGCCAATATCATTAATGAATATAGATGCAAAAATCCTCAACAAAATAGTAGTCAATTGAATTCAGCTATACGTTACAAGGATCATACATCTTGACCAAGTGGGATTTATCCCAGATATACAAGGATGGTTCAGTTTCCACAAATCAATTAATGTGATACACCACATTAACAAATTAAAGAATAAAAATCATATGATCATCATAATAGATGCTTTGACAAAATTCAATATCCACTTGTGATAAAATTCTCCACAAAGTGGTACACAGGGAATATACCTCAACATAATAAAGGGCATGTATGACAAGCCTTCAGCAAATACTATACTCAACAATTAAAAGATGAAAGCATTTCTTCTAAGATCAGGAATAAGACAAGGATGCCCACTCTCACCACTTTTATTCAAACTAGTATTGGAGATCCTAGCCATGACAATCAGCAGAAAAGAAATTAAAAGAATCCAAGTTGGAAAGGAAGAAATAAAGCTGTCACTGTTTGCTGATGACATGGAAATAGCATTATGACATGCTATTAATGGAAAATCCTAAAGACATCACTAAAAAATTACTAGAACTCATCAGTAAATTGAGAAAAGACCAGGACACAAAATCAACATATAAAAATCTGTTGCATTTTTGTACACTAATGAGAAAGAGAAATAAGAAAACAATCCCATTTGCAATCACATCAAAAAAGAATAACATACCTAGGAATAAGTCTAACTAAGGAGGTAAAAGACATGTACTCTGAAAAGTGTGAGACACTGATGAAAGAACTTAAAGACTACACCAATGGAAAGATATACTGTGTTCATTTATTTGAAGAATTAACACTGTTAAAATGATCATTCTACCCAAGGCAACCTACAGATTCACTTCAATCCTTATCAAAATACCAATTACATTTTTCACAGAACTAGAATAAATAATTCTAAAATTTATATGGAAACACAAAATACCCTGAATCACCAGAACAATCTTGAGAAAGATGAACAAAGCTGGAGGTATCATGTTCCCTGATTGCAGACTCTACTACAGCTACAGTCATCACACAACATTTGTTTGGCACTAGCACAAAAACACACACATAAATGAATGGTTCAAAATAGAGAGCCAAAAAATAAAGCAATGTTTATACAGGCTATCAATTCTATGAGAAACTAGGCAAAAATATCCAATGGGGAAAAGATAGCCCCTTTAATAAATGATGTTGAGAAAACTGGACAGGTACATGCAAAAGAATCAAACTTTACCACTTTCTCACACCATATACAAAAATCAACTAAACAATGATTAAAAACTTAAATGTAAGACCCGAACTCATTAATCTCAAAGAAGAAAATATAGGCAATATGCTCTTTGACATCAGTCCTAGTAATATTTTTTTGTATATGTCTCCTTAACCATGAGAACTAAAAGCAAAAATAAACAAATGGGACTGCATCAAACTAAAGAGCTTTTATTCAGCAAAGGAACTATCTATAAAACAGAAAGGTCAACTACAGTATGGGATGAGATATTTGCAAATGATATCTGACATTGTCTTAATGTCCAAATCATACAAAGAACTCATATAACTCAACTTCAAAAACAAGCAACCTGATTAAACAATGGAGAGAGGATATGAATGTATGTTTTCCCAAAGAATATATACAGATTGGCCAACAGGGGCCTGGCAAGAAGTCAACATCACTAATTATCAAGGAAATGCAAATCAAACCCACAATGAGATAACAGGTGCTATCATCAGAAAAGCTATCATCAAAAAGACAACTGGGGCCTCCCTGGTGGCGCAGTGGTTGAGAGTCCGCCTGCCGATGCAGGGGATACGGGTTCGTGCCCCGGTCTGGGAGGATCCCATATGCCGCGGAGCAGCTGGGCCCGTGAGCCATGGCCGCTGGGCCTGCGCATCCGGAGCCTGTGCTCCGCAACGGGAGAGGCCACAACAGTGAGAGGCCCGCATACCGCCAAAAAAAAAAAAAAAAAAAAGACAACTGTGTTGGCCAGGATGTTTAGAAAAGAGAACACTTGTGCACTGTCGGTGGGAATGTAAATTGATGCAGCCACTATGGAAAACAGTATGGAGGTTCCTAAGAAAACCTATAAATGGAATGACCACAGGATCCAGCAACTCCACTCCTTGATATTTACCTGAAGAAAACAAAAACTCTAATTCAAATAGATATATGTATCCCAATGTTCATTGCAACATTACCTACAATAACCAAGATATGGATGCAACCAAAGTGCAATAGATGAATTGGCAAAGAAGACTGTGTATGTATACAATAGAATATTACTTAGCCATGAAAAAGAACAAAATCTTGCCATTTAAAACAATATAGATGTACCTAGAGGGTACTATGCCAAGTGAATTGTCAAACAGAGAAAGAAAAATAATTTATGGTTTCATTTATATGTAGAATGTTAGAAATAAACCAACATAACAAAGCAAAAGCAGATCACAGATTCAGAGAAAAAATAGATGCTTGCCAGAGGGGAGGGGTGGGAGGAGGAGAGAAATATGTGAGAGATATTAAGAGGTACAAACTTCCAGTTGTAAAATAAGTGTCATGGGTATGTAATGTATAGTGTGGGAAATATAATCAACAATTATGTAATATCTTTTCATGGTGATATATGGTAAATAGGATCACCTTTTGATCATTCTGAAATGTATAGAAATATTGAATCACTATTTTGTGTTCCAGGAAATAACATAGTGTTGTAGGTCAATTATACTTCAAAAACTGACAGATAAACTCATAGAAATTAGGGATCAGATTTTTGGTTACCAGAGGCAGTGTGTTGGGAGAGGGAGAGTTGGATACAGGCAGCAGAAAGTTACAAACTTTTAGTTATCAAATAAATAAGTATAGGGATGTAATTCACACTATGATAAATATAATTAACACTACTGTACATTATATATGAAAAGAGAGTAAATCCTGAGCTTTCATCACAAGAAGATACTTTTCTCTATTTTTAAAATCTTGTATCTTTAAGAGATGATGAATGTTCACTAAATTTATTGTGGTAATTATTTCACAATGTATATAATTTAAATCATTATGCTGTACACTGAAACTTACACAGTGCTGTATATCAATTATATATAAATAAAACTGGAAGAAAAAAATCATAAAAAAGAAAGGTACCCAGAAATGCAAATTCTCTGCCACATGCCCATATGTTTCAGAGATTGTGTAGAACTCCTAATCATTTTCTTTAAGGCTTTGATCACAGTTAAATACAAATTTACTTGGGTAAGATCATTTAACAGACTAACTAGGTGTCTATAATTTTAGAGATGGAAGTTGTTATAGAATTCTCACTTTGCTATCCTCTCTTTACTTTCCTTTCCTCTCCCTTCTGCTGAGTTTCTCTCTTCTCATTTCTTACTCCATTTTTCCCCACACCCCCTTTCCTTTCTTCTTTGGTGTTCTAAGATGTGTTCACAATTTAAAATCTGTACATATAAGCCAGTAAGAACATATTTGAAATTTTAAAATTTCACAAGAAAAAATGTTTTTGTAGGTGCTTTTCCTAGTAAAGGGGTCAGCATAAGTAATAAAATTTACTTCAGAGCTATATGCCATTTTTTAAAAAGAAAAATGATCTTCTTGGTAATGGAAAGTAAAATCTGGAGTAGTTTTCAAGGAAGAAAAATATGGTTCAAAGATTAGTAATACATAATAAGTTAACATAACTTAAATGTTTCATGAGCAATCTGAGAATAGAGTTTCAAGAGCCAGACCTCAAGTAGGAAAGAAGGTGGGAAAAAATTTCTACAAAGAGAGGGACTAGGTCACTGTTACATGACAGCAGTGGATGTCTAGTCACTATTGTCAGTGACTGACAGTATTCAGTGAAAAAAATCCTTGTGTCGATCATGGACAAGAACATTAGGAACACTTCAAAAGGGTAATGTTTCTCTTATAGTATGTCTTGCCTGAAGCATAAAAATTTACATTTGGATTTAATTCCAACTGTTTCTAACCTGCTGAAGCTAATATTGGAAAGTGAAATTTGACCTTAGGACACCAAACCATTACTGAAACTAACTGAATATTTTCCTGACTAGGGAAAAAATAAATTATTTTAACCAACTGTATACAGGCCTATGGACTCATTCTATCTTCTCCAATGTGCTAGCTTTCAGTGCTAATTAGCATAATGACCATGAGCTCCTTTTCAGTTTGCAAGATACCTGAGCTTTCTCTTCACTAAAATATACAGTGAATCTAATAACAGTGTATATTTCCTTTGCTTGACACAGCTGTGTAATTTTTAGCTTTGTTGGCATTTGTTTTATTTGGCAGGCTTACAGCTAATACTTAATTTGAAAACGTTTTTTACTGTCCTCTATTTCCCTTTCTCATCTCCAAACTTTAGCTAAAAGTCCAGTATACAAAAGAGTATTTCCTTAGTAGTGTTTTTGGAAATGTCTCCTAAAATCCCACTTTTATTCTCTTCTACCTGTAAAAGTTCTCCTTAATCTTCCATCAATCTGACCCTTGAACTAGTCATGCAGTTCTATCTCTTATTCCCATGATAATAAACTTCAATTACTCCTGCTTAAAGGATAAAATTCAAACCCCCAGAGTTTCATTAAAGAGTTGCCAAATCTGGTTCTACAACATGTTTCCAGTCATATTTATTTCTAGTCTTCTGAATTTATGTATCGTTGGTTTCTTTAAAATCTATTATTATTTGAATCTGCCCAACTTAATTACTTCCTTATTTCTTCAAGTTCCATCTTTCATCTAGAATATCACTTTTGCCTCTTCAAACCCTACTGATGTTTAAGGACCTGATTAAAGTCCTTCAATATCCAAAAGGCCTTTGAGAGCTTGCCTCTAGTTATTGCTCAAATTCCCTGAAGTCCTAGTTTTCATTATATATGCCATTTATGTGGTGACTAAGTAAGTACTATCTGATAGCCTCTTTTGACTGTGATTCTGTATTGTAATTTAGCTTTCCACTGGCTTTTAGCAAACTTGATAGGGACAAAGTACAGGGACAAAGTAGGTGACTAATTCCACTAGGAGACTGTAAGTAAAGAAAAAAATCGGAGACCCCTGTAAGTTAATGATTACTCAAGAAAGCAGCTTTGCTTAACCACAAAACCAAGCAGGCTTGCTTAGCAAAAAAACATGCCACAGAAGCATGAGACATGCCTCAAAACAATAAAACAATGGTAGCATGAGGCCCACATCCTACCCAGTGAGCTCAGTAAGTTAATGATTCCTAGGACATGCTCCTCTGCTTGCACTAAAAGCAAAAATATAAGGAAAAGGTGACATTATACTAAAACCTGAGATAATTTACCATTTTTAGCATATGTTATCACCGTTTTGCTCATTTCCATTGCACCATGACAGTCCTGGCTTGTCCATGTAGGGACAAGAAAACTCCTCAGCCCAACATGGAGGAGGAACTGATGATGGAAGTGTGACATTTACTCAAGAATGAAGAAGAAGGTGTGTTTTCCCCCTCCCCACCAAATTTTATGCATTAACCCTCTATAAAATTTTCCTTTGATTATAAAACTGTAGCTCACTAAGTTCTCGGGACATGGCACACTCTCACCCAGCCACTAATAAGCCTCAAAATCATCCTATTCTAATAAATCACTTATCTATTACTTTGCCTCTCACTGAATTCTTTCTGTGTTGAGACATAAAGAACCGGAGCTCCTTGGAGCCCCCCAAAACATCACCTAGTGCAGTGCCCCCCAACCCTTTTTGTCACCAGGGACTGATTTTGTGGAAGACAATTCTTCCATGGGCAGATGGGGGAAGGAGGATAGTTCAGGCAGTAATGCAAGCAATGGGGGGTGATGGGAAGTGGCAGACAAAGCTTCACTTGCTCACCCACCACTCATCTCCTGCTGTGTGGCCCAGTTCCTAATGGGCCACAGACCAGTCCCGGTCCACAGTCTGGGGGTTGGGGACCCCTGATATAGCAACTTCAAATTCATGTCACATGAACTTCTTTTCTTTTATGCATCTGTGTATTTTCCTCAGTAACTAAAGTATTTTCCTCAGTCCAACTGTTGAATTTAGTAAAGATTGTTGAGCACCTATGATAAAGCAGACATCATTCTAGGCTCAGGGTGTACCACAATCAGGATGTACAAATGTGGTTATATATAATCTGTGAAGTTAAGCGGCTTAAAACCACAAATATTTATTTCTCACTGAAGCAACCTGGTTATCATAAGTTGTCTAGGCATCCTATGCACCCCCAGATGCAGGCTTCCAGAGCAAACACTTTCTGGAACATAGCTGTACCTTAGCATAGAGAAAGAAAGGATTGTAAGTCTCACACTGACTCAATGTTTTCCATATGGAAGTGCCATGCAGCACTTCTGCTCACATTTTTACTGGTAAAACAAGTCACATGTTCAAACCTTATATCAAGGGTGTAAGGAAGTGCAATCCTACCATATGCCCATGAATGGAACTTGAAATATTTAGTACTGTGGGCAGACAGCATGCAATAGAGACATATGTGTCACACGCTACTTCAACATAAGAAAAACACAACTTCACATGGTAAACAATTAACTATTAATATCTGTTATAAATTTTACACATAGTAGTGGGTACTATTGAAATATACCCTATGTATTCATTTGACTGCATTTATGTATTCTGTATATTTTCCTACTTCTAATGATTGAATGCTTATTAGATAATACTTGATAATAGTGAAGGATGACTGCATAATAATCGCAGCTTGTTCCTTCATCATATGCTCAAAATAGTTAAGCTTCAGAGTTAAGAACTAGTCAAAGCTGAATGAAAATAAGAAACACTCAATTTAATTATTTCATGGTCTAGTCTCTGGAAAGAAGAACTAGTTAAAGCAGATAAAAATAATTTAGAACTAAGAATAATCTTATACTTGTTTTTAAAGTTTACTTAAAAGATGTGAATTTGTTTAGAAAATATGCTACCTGAAACAGAGGCTTGGGGCAATGTTGTTTGTTATTCAAAATAATGTAAAATACATTAATTGCATTAACCCCTCATAAAATTCATAGTCTTTGGGCACATCCTCTCACCTGAGTGCCTGTTGGAAGAGGAACCTTGCCATCTGAATTTTATTGCCTGTCCATCTTGTTCCATAAAAAGTAATCCTGTAAAATGCATCTGCATTAGAGAGAGAAAAAGGCAACAGAAAACCTCCAATAAAAACAGAACCTGCAGGTGTTGCTTTCTCCATATACATATTTGCTCTGTAAATCCAGTCTTACCTTGTAAAGTTAATGAGACTCCTCCAAGCATTTGAAATGACTATAAAGTGGAACTCACATAACTAGAGAAATAAATGGAGGTTAACCTTACTTACCTATTATAATTCCTATGTTAACAGTCTCATAAAAGCCTGGGTTAAGTGAAAAGAAATATTAAATATTAAACATTCTATTGCATATATTTTGGGGCTACTGAGAACTGGACAGTACAATTAGGTCACCAAATGTAAGGTCCTTGTGAAGATGAAGAAAAAGTGGTACCTCCAGAAGTAATATAAGGTGATGGGAAAAACATAAAAGCATTAGACAGGGATTCAATAGCAGGATAAATGAGGAGAGGAGCAAGAAATGGAAAAAGGAAGAGAGAGAGAGGATAAGAGAGAGATGAAGAGAGAGAATGTGCATGATCAGATGCTACATTTGTAGTGAAGGACCAGAACTATAATTGATAACTAAAGGCACCTACCTTTCCCTCTGAGGGGTGTGTGTGTGTGTGTGTGTGTGTGTGTGTGTGTGTGTGTGTGTGTGTTAGGCACTAAACTATGTTTTAATGAAGTATATCATACATTCACTATGGACACAAAACCTAAGCATACAACTCAATGCATTTTATTTATTTTTTATTTTAAAATTAATTTTTATTGGAGTATAGATGCTTTACAATGTTGTGTTAGCTTCTGCCATGCAGAAAAGTGAATCAGCTATACGTATACATATAGCCTCCCTTTTATAGATTTCCTTCCCATTTAAGTCACCACAGAGAACTGAATAAAGTTCCCTGTGCTATACAGTAGGTTCTCATTAGTTCTCTATTTTATACTTAGTAATGTATATATGTCAATCCCAATCTCCCAATCATCCCATCCCCTTCTTTCCCCCTTGGTAACCATAAGTTTGTTTTCTACATCTGTGACTCTATTTCTGCTTTGAGGATAAGTTCATCTGTACCATTTTTGTACATTCCACATATACTCAATGTTATATGATATTTGTTTTTCTCTTTCTGACTTACTTGACTCTGTATGACAGTCTCTAGGTCCATCCACATCTCTGCAAATGGCACTATTTTGTTCCTTTTTATGGCTGAGTAATATTCCATTGTATATATGTACCACAGCTTCTTTATCCATTCCTTTGTCAGTGGACATTTAGATTGCTTCCTTGTTCTGGTTCTTGTAAATAGTGCTGCAATGAACATCAGTGTGCATTCAGTGCATTTTTACAAAGTTAAACCACCTATGTAACCACCACCCAAATAAAGAGTCAGAGCATTTCCAGAGCCTGAAAAACTCCCTATTTTATTGCCTCCAAGATTCACTACACCCTCCCATATTCTTTTATTATTATTATTTTTTATACAGCAGGCTTTTATTAGTTATCTATTTTATACATATTAGTGTATATCTGTCAATCCCAATCTCCCAATTCATCCCACTACCACCACCACCCTCCACTTTCCCCCATTGTTGTCCATGCATTTGTTCTGTACATCTGTGTCTCTATTTCTGCCTTGCAAACTGGGTCATCTTTACCATTTTTTCTAGATTCCACATATATTCATTAATATAAGACATTTGCTTTTCTCTTTCTGACTTACTTCACTCTGTATGAGAGTCTCTAGATCCATCCACATCTCTACAAATGACACAGTTTCATTCCTTTTCATGGCTGAGTAATATTCAATTGTATATATGTACCACATCTTCATTTTCCATTCATCTGTCAGTAGGCATTTAGGTTGCTTCCATGACCTGGCTATTGTAAATACTGCTGCAATGAACATTAAGGTGCATGTGTCTTTTTGAATTATGGTTTTCTCTGGGTGTATCTCCAGTAGTAGAATTGCTAGGTCATATGGTAATTCTATTTTTAGCTTTTTAAGGAACCTCGATACTGTTTTCAATAGTGGCTGTACCAATTTATATTCCCACCAACAGTCCAAGAAGGTTCCTCTTTCTCCACATGTTCTCCAGCATTTGTTGTTTATAGGTTTTCTGATTATGCCCATTCTAACAGGTGTGAGGTGATAACTCATTGTAGTTTTTATTTGCATTTTTCTAATAATTAGTGATGTTGAACATCCTTTCATGTGTTTCCTGATAATCTGTATATTTTCTTTGGAAAAATGTCTATTTAGGTCTTCAGCCCATTTTTGGATTTGGTTGTTTGTTTTCTTGATATTGACCTGCATGAGCTGCTTGTAAACTTTGGAGATTAATCCTTTGCCAGTTGCTTCATTTACAAATATTTTCTCCCATTGTGAGTGCTGTCTTTTCACCATGTTTATGGTTTCCTTTGCTGTGCAAAAGCTTTTAAGTTCCATTAGGTCCATTTCTTTATTTTTGTTTTTATTTCCATTACTCTAGGAGGTGGGTCAAAAAATATCTTGCTGTGATTTATGTCAATTAGTTTTCTTCCCATGTGTTCCTCTCAGAGTTTTATAGTGTGTAGTCTTACATTTAGGTCTTTAATCCATTTTGAGTTTACTTTTGTGTATGGTGTGAGGGAGTGTTCTAATTTCATTCTTTTACATGTACCTGTCCAGTTTTCCCAGCACCACTTACTAAAGAGACTGTCTTTTCTCCATTGTATATCCTTGTCTCCTTTGTCATACATTAGGTGGCCACAGGTGTGTGTGTTTATATCTGGGCTTTCTATCCTGTTGCATTGATCTATATTTTTGTTTTGTGTCGGTACCATATTGTCTTGATTACTGTAGCTTTGTAGTATAGTCTGAAGTCAGGGAGTCTGATTCCTCCAGCTCCATTTTCTTCCCTCAAAACTACTTTGGCTATTTGGGCTCTTCTGTGTCTCCATACACATTTTAAGATTTTTTGTTCTAGTTCTGTGAAAAATGCCATTGGTAATTTGATAAGGATTGCATTGAATCTGTAGATTGATATGTGTAGTATACTCATTTTCACAATATTGATTCTTCCAATCCAAGAACATGGTATATCTCTCCATCTGTTTGTGTCATCTTTGATTTCTTTCATCAGTCCTATAGTTTTCTGAGTACAGGTTTTTTACCTCCTTATGTAGGTTTAATCCTAGGTATTTTATCCTTTTTGTTGCAATGGTAAATGGGAGTGCTTCCTTAATTTCACTTTCTGATCTTTCATTGTTAGTGTATAGGAATGCAAGAGATTTCTGTGCATTAATTTTGTATCCTGCTACTTTGCCAAATTTATTGATTAGCTCTAGAAGTTTTCTGGTGGCATCTTTAGGGTTCTTTATGTATAGTATCATGTCTTCTTCAGTGACAGTTTTACTTCCATTCCAATTTGTATTATTTTTATTTCTTTCTCTTCTCTGATTGCCATGGCTAGGACTTCCAAAACTATGTTGAATAATAGTGGTGAGAGTGGACATCCTTGCCTTGTTTATGATCTCAGTGCTAATGCTTTCAGTGTTTCACTTTTATGAATGATGTTTGCTGTGGTTTTGTCATATATGGCCTTTATTATGTTGAAGTAGGTTCTCTCTATGCCCACTTTCTGAAGAGTTTTTTTTTTATCATAAATGGGTGTTTAATTTGTCAAAATATTTTTCTGCATCTAGTAAGAATATCTTTTTTTTTTTTTTTTTTTTTTTGTGGTACGTGGGCCTCTCACTGCTGTGGCCTCTCCCGTTGCGGAGCACAGGCTCCAGATGTGCAGGCTCAGCAGCCATGGCTCACAAGCCCAGCTGCTCCATGGCATGTGGGATCTTCCCGGACCAGGGCATGAACCTGTGTTCCCTACATCGGCAGGCAGACTCTCAACCACTGTGCCACCAGGGAAGCCCTCATATGTATTTTATTCTTCAGTTTGTTAATATGGTGTATCACATTCATTGATTTGTATATATTGAAGAATCCTTTCATTCCTGGGATAAATCCCACTTGATCATGGTGTATGATCCTTTTAATGTGTTGTTGGATTTTGTTTGGCAGTATTTTGTTGAAGACTTTTGTATCTATATTCATCAGTGATATTGGTCTGTAATTGTCTTTTTTTGTAGTATCTCTTTCTGGTTTTGGTATCAGGGTGATGGTGGTCTCATAGAATGAGCTTGGGAGTGTTCCTTCCACTGCATCATTTTGGAAGAGTTTGAGAAGAATGGGTTTTAGCTCTTCTCTAAATGTTTGATAGAATTCACCTGTTGAGCCATCTGGTCCTGGACTTTTGTTTGTTGGAAGACTTTTAATCACAGTTTCAATTTCATTACTTGTGTTTTGTCTGTTCATTTTTTCTTTTCTCCATTGTATAGCCTTGCCTCCTTTGTCATAGATTAGGTGACTATATTTTGTAGTTCTTCTTGCTTCTGCTGTCTGCCCTCTTGTCCCCTCCCATATTCTGTAGTCATATTCTGACTTCTATCTTCACAGAGTGGTTTTGGCTTATTTGAAATTTTATAAATGGAATTACATGAAATGCATTCTTTTTATACCTGGTTTCTTTACCTCAATGGTATATTTTT
Source organism: Mesoplodon densirostris (assembly GCF_025265405.1). NCBI lineage: Eukaryota > Metazoa > Chordata > Mammalia > Artiodactyla > Ziphiidae > Mesoplodon > Mesoplodon densirostris. The sequence continues at coordinate 59,583,201 of NC_082675.1, read as the reverse complement.
GAGACTCATTCATGCTTTTTTGTGTAGTTATCATTTGTTCTTTTCTATTGTTCTATCTTATTCTGTTCTATGACTATATCACAACTTATTCATTCTATCATCGATTACTTTAGGGTTGGTTCTAGTTTGAGGGTATTATGAATTCTGCTGCTGCTAATCTTCTTAGTATGTCTTTTGCACATATGCAACATTCTTTTTTGGGTATTTACCAAGTATTGAAGTTTGGGGAGCATAAGGTGTTCTCAGCATCAGAGGATATTGCCAAGCAGTTTTCCGTATAGCTCTACCAATTTATACTCTGGTCAGCAGTGTATAAAAATTAGAAATTCTATGTATTCTCATTAATACTGGATATTGTCACTGTACTTATATATGTATTTTAATTTTGCTATTCTGTTGATTATATATTGTATTTCATTGTGATTTTCATTTGCATTTCTAAAATGACTACTGAATTTGAACACTGTTCAGAAGTCTATCACATTTCAGTATTTTGTTTTGGGAGGTACCCATTCAGTTCAGTCATATTTGAGGCTTTGTCTGTGTTTTTATTATTCATTTGTGGGCATTCTTCATGTATTCTGGATACAAATTGTTTGTCAGGTAAGTATAACAAATATCTTCTCCCACACCATACTTTCCCTTTCTCTCTCTTATACAGTATCCTCAAATGAATAGATGGTTCTTAATTTTTAATGAAGCCCAATTCATTGATCTTTTTACTTGATTTTGATGATTTCTCATAAATTTAAGAAATCTTTGCTCATCTAAATATTATGACAGGGGTTTCCCTGGTTGTGCAGTGGTTGAGACTCCGCCTGCCAATGCAGGGGACACAGGTTCGTGCCCCGGTCCGGGAAGATCCCACATGCCATGGAGTGGCTGGGCCCGTGAGCCATGGCCGCTGAGCCTGTGTGTCCGGAGCCTGTGCTCCACAACAGGAGAGGCCACAACAGTGATAGGCCTGCGTACTGCAAAAAAAAAAAATAATATAAATAAATAAATATTATGACAGACTATATGGCAATTTAGACACAATATTGCTTTACTTTCACCTTAAGTTTTGCAATTTACTTAAAATTACTTTTGTTTTTGGTAATAGGAAAAGATCAATGTTTAGAAACTTTTTTCCATACAGATATGTACTTGATGCAGCACTATTTCCTGAAAAGACCATAATTTCTCTCCTCCCATCCCCTCCTTCTGCACTGGTGTGGTGCCTTTCTCATCAGGTGATCCTGTATGTGTAGCTCTGTTTCTGGGATCTCTTTTCTGTCCCATCGATTCATTTAGTTATCTTTACATAATTACCAGGCTGTTTTAATAATATAACTTTATAATATGCCCTGCTAGTATAAATTCTCCATCTTTGTTCTGTTTCTTCTTTGATGTTTTTGCCCCTTTTAGAATTAGATTGTCAATTTCCACATGCCAAAATAAATGACTGCTGGAGTTTTTATTAGGATTGGGTTAAATCTTTGGATCAATTTAGAAGAGATTGAAATATTTACACGATTGAATCTTCCAATACATGAACATGTTCTACTTCTCCATTTATTGAGGTCTTCTTTAATTTCTCTTGGTAATTTTTGTAATTTTCAGAGTAGAGATATACACACTTATTATTAGATTAATCCTAAGTATTTGATGCTATTATGAATGGTGTTTTAAATTTCATTTCCACTTGCTTGTTGCCACTATATCAAAATACAATTGAAGTGTTTATATTGATATGCTACCCCAAATCTTAACTAATGGCACCTATTAATTCCAGTCATTTACTTTTGAATTCTTCTGTATGTTCTACCTATACAGTTATGTTGTCTACTTCTGAGTTCATTTTTTTTTTCTTTCTTTATTGTACTGATTAGGGCCTTTAGGATACTTTTGAACTGAATTGGTGATAGCAGACATTTAAATTTTGTTCCTTATCTCTGGGATGAACATTCAACTAGTCTCAATAATTTTGTAGATAATATTTTTTATCAGATTAAGAATGTTTTTTTTTCTATTTTTAATTTGTTAAGAGGTTTTGGGATATTTTAGGTTTTTTTAAATAATGATTAGGTATTGAAGTTGATTAAAAATTTGAATGTATTAAGATGATTATATTATTATTATGTTAATGTGATAATTTACATTGACCAACTTTTTTTTTTTGACTAACTTCTTTTAGAAAATGGATTGACTTTTTAAAATTGAAATTGGGATTATTCAGATTTTCTAGTTGGTTCTTGTATCAGATTTTTAAAGTTATGTTTTCTCTGAGCAATTTTTAATTTTACCTAAAATTTCATATTTATTGACATATCAGTATTTATATTCTACTCTTATTATCTATTGATATTTTAAGTATGTGTAGTGATATAAACTTTTTGAGACTCTTGTACCTTGTTTTTGATTTAATAGATTTTTTGTTCTCATGTATATTTTTCTTCTACTTTTATTTGTGCTTCATTTTCAATATTTTAAAAAAGTTTCTTTATGAGGAACCTTATAACTTTACAAATAGGTCTTTAAGGCAATAATTTCTCTGAAAGTACTTCATTAACTGCATGCCACAAATTTTGATATATTGTTTTCTTTAGTAATTATTTAACATATTTTCTTATTTTACTTTTTTATTGACCATTAGAATATTCGGAAATAAGTTTTCTTAAAAATTTTGAAAATTTAAGTATTTTAATGTTCAAACTTTTGTTTTTATTTTCTATTTTCATTCATTACAATCAGTGAAGATATTCTCTATGTTTTCATTTGTTTTATACTTTATTTGCTTTATGATCCAGCATATTATCCATTATTGTAAAATTTGCATGGTTATTAAAAATGTGTTCTACATTTTTTGTGACCTATCTAGATCATTTTGATAATAGTATTTTTCAATTTCTCTATCTATCTACTGATTCCTTGTCAGTTTGTCTATCAGTTTGTAAAGACAGTTGTTTTCAAACCTCTGGCTCTGACTTAGGCTTTTCTTTTTATCCCTTTATTTCTGCTTTTATTTTATATTTTGGTAGCATATAAATTTATGTTAGTTATAACTTTCCCCCGAATTAGCAGCTTTTATTATTATTAAATGCTCCTCTTTATCTCTAGTAATAAATCTTACCTTAAAGTCTATTTAGTCAATGAATTTATATACACAAGTTTTAGTTACTATATGCATGTTATATCATATCTCTTTGATATTTTGAATTTTAACTTTTTGTGTCATTTTATTTTAGATGTAATTCTCCAGAGGATCAAATATTGTTTCCTTTTTTGTCTATTACTTGGCCTATTTATTTTTATTGTCTGATAATCTTTGCATTTTAATTGGAATATTTATTTATTTTTAATTTACTTATAGTTAAATTTACAATGTTGTGTTAGTTTCAAGTGTACAGAAAATTGATTCAGTTATACACACACACACACATATATATGTGTGTGTATAAATATATGCACACACAGACACACACATATATATATATATTCTTTTTGAGATTCTTTTTCATTATGAGTTATTACAAGATATTGAGTATAGTTCCCTGTGCTATACAGTAGGTCCTTGTAGTTTACTTATTTTATATATAGTAGTGTGTATATGTTAAACCCAAATACCTAATTTATCTCTCTTTCCATCCCCTTTGGTAATTGCTATGTAAATAAGTTTATTTGTATCATTTTTTTAATTCTACATATAAGTCATCTCATATGATATTTGTTTTTCTCTTAATAATCTCTAAGTCCATTCATGTTGCTACCAATGGCATTATTTCATTCCTTTTTTATGGTTGAGTAATATTCCATTGCATATATGTACCACATCTCCTTTATCCATTCCTCTGTTGATAGACATTTGAATTGTGTCCATATCTTGGTTATTGTAAATAGTGTTGCAATGAACATTGGAGTGCCTGTATTTTTTTCAAATTATAGTTTTCTCTGGATATACAGCCAGGAGTGGGATTGCTGGATCACAAGGTCATTCTATTTTTAGTTTTTAAAGAAATCTCCATACTTATCTCCATAGTGGTTGTACCAATTTACATTCCCACCAACAGTGTAGGAGGGTTTCCTTTGCTCCACACCCACTCCAACATTTATTGTTTTTAGACTTTTTTTTTAAACATCTTTATTGGAGTATAATTGCTTTACAATGGTGTGTTAGTTTCTGCTTTATAACAAAGTGAATTAGTTATACATATACATATGTTCCCATATCTCTTTCCTCTTGCATCTCCCTCCCTCCCACCCTCCCTATCCCACTCCTCTAGGTGGTCACAAACCACCTAGCTGATCTCCATGTGCTATGTGACTACTTCCCACTAGCTACCTATTTTATGTTTGGTAGTGTATATATGTCCATGTCACTCTCTCACTTTGTCACAGCTTACCCTTCCCCCTCCCCATATCCTCAAGTCCATGCCATTCTGACCAGTGTGAGGTGATACCTCACTGTAGTTTTGATTAACATTTCTCTAATAATTAGCAATGTTGAGCATTTCTTCATGTGCTTGTTGGCCATCTGTATGTCTTCTTTGCAGAAATGTCTGTTTAGGTTATCTGTCCATTTTTTGATTGGGTTATTTGGGGTTTTTTTATATTGAGCTGCATGAACTGTGTGTAAATGTTGGAGATTAATTCCTTTTCAGTCTCTTCATTTGCAAATATTTTCTCCCATTCTATGGGCTGTCTTTTCATTTTGTTTATGGTTTCCTTTGCTGTGCAAACACTTTTAAGTTTAATTAGGTCCCACTTGTTTATTTTTGTTTTTATTTTCATACTCTAGGAGACGGATCCAAATACATATTGCTGTGATTTATGTCAAAAAGTGTTCTGCCTAGGTTTTACTCTAAGAGTTTTATAGTATCTGGCCTTACTTTTATGTATATGATCCATTTTGAGTTTATTTTTGTATACGGTGTTAGAGAATGTTCTAATTTCATTCTTCTACATGTAGCTGTCCAGTTTTCCCAGCACCACTTATTGAAGAGACTCATTTCTCTATTGTATACTCTTGCCTCCTTTGCTATAGATTAATTGGCCATAGGTGGATGGGTTTATTTCTGGGCTTTCTATCCTGATCCATTGATCTATATATCTGTTTTTGTATCAGTACCACACAGTTTTGTACTGTAGCTTTGTAGTATAGTCTGAAGTCAGGGAGCCTGATTCCTCCAACTGAGTTTTTCTTTCTCAATATTGCTTTGGCTACTCAGTATCTTTTTTGTTTCAATACATATTGTAAAAAAAATTGTTTTGAGAAAATGCCATTTGTGATTTGATAGGTATTGCATTGAATCTCTAGATTGCTTTGGGTAATATAGTCACTTTGACAATATTGATTCTTCCAATCCAAGAACATGGTATGTGCCTCCATATGTTTGCATCATTTTTTATTTCTTTCATCAGCATCTTATAGTTTTTTTAAGTATTTGTCTTTTGCTTCCTTAAGTACGTTTATTCCTAGGTACTTTATTATTTTTGATACCATGGTAAATGGAATTGTTACCTTAATTTCTTTTTCTGCTCTTTCATTTTTAAGGTATAGGAATGCAAGAAATATGTATATTAATTATGTATCCTGCAAATTTACCCAAATTCATCAATGAGTTCTTGTAGTTTTCTGGTAGTGTCTTTAGAATTTTCTGTGTATAGTATAATGTCATCTGCAAACAGTGACAGTTTTACTTCTTTCAAATTTGAATTCCTTTTATTTCTTTTTCTTCTCTGATTGCCATGGCTAGAACTTCCAAATCTATGTTGAATAAAAGTGTTGAGAGTGGACATCTTTGTCTTGTTCCTCATCTTGGAGGAAATGCCTTCAGTTTTTCACCATTGAGAATGATGTTAGTGTGCATTTGTCATATATGGACTTTATCATGTTGAGGTAGGTTCCCTCTATGCTCACTTTCTGGAGAGTATTTATCACCAATGGGTGTTGAATTTTGTCAAAAGCTTTTTCTGCATCTTTTGATTTATGGTCCTTTTAATGTATTGTTGCATTCAGTTTGCTAGTATTTTGTTGAGGATTTTTGTATCTATGTTCAACAGTGATATTGACCTATAATTTTATTTTTTTGTAGTATCTTTATCTGGTTTTGGTATAAAGGTGATAGTGGCCTCATAGAATGAACTTGGGAGTGTTCCTTCTTCTGCAATTTTTTGGAATAGTTTCAGAAGGATAGGTGTTAATTCTTCTCTAAATCTTCAGTAGAATTTATTGAGAAGCCATTTGTCCTTGACTTTCATTTGCTGGGAGTTTTTAAATTACTGATTCAATTTCATTACTAGTAATTGATTTGTTCATATTTTCTATTTCTTTCTGGTTTGGTCTTGGGAGGTTGTACATTTTTAAGAATTTACCCATTTCTTCTAGGTTGTCCATTTTATTGGCATATAGTTGCTTGTAGTAGTCTCTGATGGTCCTTTGCATTTCTGTGGTGTCTGTTGTACTTTCTCTTTTTTCATTTCTAATTTTATTGATTGAGCCCTCTCCTTTTTGTTTTCTTGATGAGTCTTGATAAAGGTTTATCAATTTTGTTTATCTTTCCAAAGAACAACTTTTAGCTTTTAATTTCTAGGAGTTTAAGAAAAATAAATTTAGTGCTTTATTTCACTGAAATTATTTTTTTATTGCCAGGTGACATTCCCCAGATGATTTTAAGGTTTATATTTTTCATCTCACTATAATCCACTGTCATCCTGTTTTGTATTCTGAACTCATAGAAACTGATATCTATATTTGGCAGTGCATAATCTGCTATAAGGATCATCAGTTTTATGTCTGTTTTATATTAATATATTTCATATTTATTCATTTAATATGTATCAGAAACATTTAATGTGTCCATGTTTTATAAACATATTGTATGTCTCATCATGCCTACTGTAACATCAGACACCTAATAAGTGCTGGGATGATTGAATGGTTTGTGCAGCTTGCTGGGTTCACACATTATTGACTTACACACTAGGGAGTAATGAACTAGGAAATGCTGAGGTAAGATTTCACAATTCTTTGGGGATACCATAGACAGAAAGTTGAAGAGACCTTAAAGAAAAAGACTGTAGACTTATTTTGTTAATTAAAATACTCTACACTAAAAAAAGTCAATTTGTGAACTGAGAAAAATTTATAAGAAAAATAATCATAAGTATCCTCTCTATATAAAGAAATATTATAAATCTTTAAAAAATAAATGTAGGCACTATTCTACATCTGTGAAATACAACAATAAATAAAAAAGATAAATTGAACTTAGAGTCTAGTAGGGGGAATAGACAGAATGCATTAAATATAAGTTAATTCTAAGAGGTTCCTGTCTTGTGAATGTGATCTGGACCTGTTTAAACTACACTATTTGCTCAGTAAATAAAAAACTTTATGTACTTTATGCTATCTTATATACACACACACACACATGCACACAAGAAAATACTTTGAAACCCCCGATGGGGCTACAGTGGAAAGTGCTAAGCAACTTCAGGCGCCTCCAGGGTATACCTTGCAGGATACAGAATAATAAGTTAGGACTGTACAGTACAACAGCATTGTTTGAAACAAGACCCTTACTTTTCCAGACAGGGAGACTTTAATTAAGGTAGGGGATCAGAAGAGAGAGGTGAGTGTTATTTTATTGGAGAAAGATAGAAAATTACTATCTTATTCCTTTTTAAAGACCACTAACCATAGATAATGATAGATGCTCATTACAGTTATATTGAGTCATTTTTTAACTCCTTGAAAAATGGCAATCTACAAATGGTATACTTACTAAGTTTCAGTTAACCAAACTCTAAAGTTTGTGGATAGATGAGTGATGAAGATACTTTTTGGCCTCAACCTGTTTAGTTCAGGAACGATGACACACCAAACCTCCACCAAAGCAAAAACACTTTTGACCCAAAGATGGAATTTCAAGTTTAAATAAAATGATGCCATTTTTGTTATGCTATGGCAACATTTTACTAAATCAGTACAATCTGAAGAGTCTATAATAACAGGCTAGCTGGGAATACTTCACTGTAGCTATCCCAAGTGAAAGCAGATACAGGCAAGATCTGCCTCAGTCTAAAATAACCATTTAAAGAGTGTAGGATTCAACTCTATGATATTTCTAAGGTGGTAATGTGGAATCTTTTTATAAAATGATTGATTGGTATTTCAAAGCAAATTTATTTTCTTGAAGTCTGAGCAAAGTGCTTGAGGCTTTTCACAAGTACAGCATATGAAATATTAATACTTTTCTCAGTAACTCTACATTTTACTCCAGTCAGGTGCAGAAAAAGTTAATTTTAGAGGAATCAGCCAAGGTTTACAAAGACAAGAAGATGATTTTTTAATACATATTTAGATTTATTCGAAGTCCTCTCCTCACTGCTGGGTGAAATAGTTAAATGCTAACATATCTTTCATATAAACATCATATTCAGTTGTAAAGCCCCTTAGCAAAGCTCAGAGTCCAGAAATGCTCCAATTTTGTCAACTTTTATAACTATGATAATATTTTAATGGGGAAAGGAAATAATATGGCTCTACTTTCTGTTTGGTAAACACACATTTCTGAGGTAAACCACCAAAGCTTCTCAAGGTATGGATGTTTCTTACAAAAGGGCACATTGAGATTTTTATAGCAATGTTTATCAAACTGCAGGTTGGAATGACTCATTAGATTGAGATTCAGTGACCCATGACCCACTAGAGGACCATGCAATCAATTTTGTGAATTATTTTGCTTTTTTATTGCAAGGTAATGGACTAGGATGGAATGAAATAGAAGATAACACAATGGATAGAATAGAATGGAATAGAATAGAATAAAATAGATCAGAATTAGTCACATGTGCAGAGGTCACATGATATAGATATATGTTTTGGGGGGAAGACATATAGATTTCCTAACTGTGCTCAGGTGACAAGTGTTTATTAAAAGATAATGGATACAAGTTATGAACAAGTTTACTGCTGGATATTCCAAGACACAGTACTATATTATTTCTTATTTCTTTATATTTATGTTTAAATGAAGTATAATTGATTTACAATATTATATTAGTTTCAGATGTACAACATATTGATTTGATATTTTTATAAATTAAAATATTTTAAATAAAATATTTTAATAAAATATTTTATTAATATATATTAACTCCATTTAATGTTATTACAAAATAATATATATTTCCCAGTACTGTATAATATATCCTTGTTGCTTATTTATTTTATATGCAGTAGTTTGTTTTTCTTCATCCCATACCTCTATCTCTCCCCTCTCCACTTCCCCTTATTTATTTTATACATAGAAGTTTGTACCTCTTAATCTCCTATCCTTAACTTGACTTTCCTCCCTTCCCTCACCCCACTGGTAACAATTAGTTTGTTTTCTATGTCTGTGAGTATGTTTCTGTTTTTTTATATACATTTGTTTGTTTTATTATTTTTTTTTAGATTCCACATATAAGAAGTGATAACATACCGTATTTGTCTTTCTCTGACTTATTTCACTAAGCATAATACTGTCTAAGTACACTCACATTGATGCAAATGGCAGAATTTCATTCTTTTTTATGGCTGAATAATATTCCATTATGAATATAAATAAGATGTGGTATATATCTTTATTCGTTTATCTGTTGATGGGCACCTAGGCGGCATCCATATCTTGGGTACTGTACATAAGACTGCTATGAACATTGGGATGCATGTATATTTTGAATTAGTGTTTCTGTTTTCTTTGGATACATAGACCCAGCAGTGGAATTGCTGGATCGTATGGTAGCTCTATTTTTAGTATCTTGAGGAAACTCCATACTGTTTTCCATACAGGCTGTACCAAACAACAATCCCATCCACAGTGTACTAGGATTCCCTTTTCTCCACATCCCTACCAACATTTATATACCTTTTGTTGATAACCATTTTGATACGTGTGAGGTGATATTCTGCTTTTGATTTGCATTTCACTAATGATTAGTGATGTTGAGCATTTTTACATGTGCCTGTTGGCCATCTGTATATCTTCTTTGGAAAGAATGTCTATTCAGGTCTTCTGCCTGTTTTAATTGGGTTGTTTCTTTTTCTGATATTGAGTTATGTGATCTGTTTATATTTTGGATATTAACTCCTTATTGGTTACATCATTTGAAAATATTTTCTCTCATTCAGTAGGTTTTCTTTTTATTTTGTCAATAGTTTCCTTTGCTATGCAAAGACATATTGCTATTTCAAATGACAAGATAGAAATAAGTGATTATGAAAAATGCTAAGCAGGGCCAAGTCCCTCCATTTAACAAATAAGCACTGAAATAGTTGTCACATTCCAGGTCCTCTACTGGTTCTGGAGCTACAAACATAAAAGATCTAATACCCTCTCTTTAAGGGTTAAATGAATATTTAATATTTGAATATTCAACATATTTGAATATTCACTAAATAGGTTGCATCTTTTTGATCAAAATTTATTTGTAAATTATTAATTCTTATCTAATGTGTAAACACAAGTATTTAATTATATATGTTAATATATTTAAAGATAAGACTATAAAACACTGTAATTTCTAATTATGGGAAATCCCTTAAAATTGACATTTTTACACCTTATTTTATACATTCTAGATGTAATGGCATTCTGTAAATGCTGCCAATTTGAATACTGTACTGTCCCCATTTACTAGATTTTTATGTGATAGAGAGGTCTCCTGTCATGAAGACCACATAGCCTTCACACTAACTTTTGATATCCAGCAGATGTGGTTCAATTCTCTTGCTTATGGATTTGCATCTATCCAAATATTTATTAAGTTGACATATTGATATTGAAGGATTTTTTCTGAGAAATCAGGTTATAAAGAGAAACACAGAAGATTCAGAATTTTGCACAAATTTTCTGAAACTCTTTTCTATATGGTCCCATACTGCTTCAAGAATTAGATTTGTGCCAGTACCATACTGTCTGGATTACTGTAGCTTTGTAATATAGTCTGAAGTCTGGGAGCCTGATTCCTCCAGTTCCATTTTTCTTTCTCAAGTTTGCTTTGTCTATTTGGGGTCTTTTGTGTTTCCATACAAATTGTGAAATTTTTTGTTCTAGTTCTGTGAAAAATGCCATTGGTAGTTTGATAGAGATTGCATTGAATCTGTAGATTGCTTTGGATAGTATAGCCATTTTCACAATGTTCATTCTTCCAATCCAAGAACATGGTATATCTCTTCATCTGTTTGTATCATTTTTAATTTTTTTCATCAGTGTCTTATAGATTTCTGCATACAGGTCTTCTGTCTCCTTAGGTTTATTCCTAGGTATTTTATTATTTTTATTGCAATGGTAAATGGGAGTGTTTCCTTAATTTCTAGATCAATGGAACAGGATAGAAAACCCAGAGATAAACTCATGCACATATGGTCACCTTATTTTTGATAAAGGAGGCCAGATTATACAATGGATAAAAGAGAGCCTCTTCAATAAGTGGTGCTGGGAAAACTGGACAGCTACATGTAAATGAATGAAATTAGAACAATCCCTAACACCATACAAAAAAATGAAATCAAAATGTATTAAAGACCTAAATGTAAGTCCAGACACTATAAAATTCTTAGAGAAAAACATAAAAAGAACACTCTATGACATAAATCACAGCAAGATCCTTTTTGAATCACCTCCTAGAGAAATGGAAATAAAAACAAAAATAAAGAAATAGGACCTAATGAAACTTAAAAGCTTTTGCACAGCAAAGGAAACCATAAACAAAATGAAAAGACAGCCCTCACATTGGGAGAAAATATTTGTAAATGAAGCAACTGACAAAGGCTTAATCTCCAAAATTTACAAGCAGCTCATACAGCTCAATATCAGAAAAACAAACAACCCAATCCATAAATGGGCAGAAGACCTAAATAGACATTTCTCCAAAGAAGATATATAGATTGCCAACAAACACATGAAAGAATGCTCAATGTCATTAATCATTAGAGAAATGCAATCAAAACTACAGTGAGGTATCACCTCACACCAGTCAGAATGGCCAACATCAAAAAATCTAGAAACAATAAATTCTGGAGAGGGTGTGGAGAAAAGGGAACACTCTTTCACTGTTGGTGGGAATGTAAATTGATACAGCCACTATGGAGAACAGTATGGAGGTTCCTTAAAAAGCTAAAAATAGAACTACTATATGACCCAGCAACCCCACTACTGGGCATATACTCTGAGAAAACCATAATTCAAAAAGAGTCATGCACCACAATGTTCATTGCAGCTCTATTTACAATAGCCAGGACATGGAAGCAATCTACGTGTCTATCGACAGATGAATGGATAAAGATGTGGCATAGATATACAATGTAGTATTATTCAGCCAAAGAAAGAAATGAAATTGAGTTATTTGTAGTGAGGTGGATGGATCTAGAGACTGTCATACAGAGTGAAGTAAGTCTGAAAGAGAAAAACAAATATCATATGCTAACACATATATGGAGTCTAAAAAAAAAAAAGTTCTGAAGAACCCAGGGACAGGACAGGAATAAAGACGCAGTTGTAGAGAATGGACTTGAGGGCATGGGGAGGGGGAAGTGTAAGCCGGGACGAAGTGAGAGAGTGGCATGTGCTTATATATATATATTACCAAATGTAAAATAGATAACTAGTGGGAAGCAGTCACGTAGCACAGGGAGATCAGCTCAGTGCTTTGTGACCACCTAGAGGGGTGGAATAGGGAGGGTGGGAGGGAGACGACAGAGGGAGGAAATATGGGGATATAGGTATATATATAGCTGATTCACTTTATTATTGAGCAGAAACTAACACACCATTGTAAAGCAATTATACTCCAATAAAGACGTTAAAAAAATTAGATTTGTAGAGAATGGCTTGTGCATCATTTGCCACTATACTGGCTCAAAGTGAGCTTTTCCTACCTGAAGGAACATAGGAACAATGGAAATTCAAGCCTCTGTACTTTGGTGTTGTACAGAATATATATTTAAAATAATAAAGAGGGGCTTCCCTGGTGGCGCAGTGGTTAAGGATCCACCTGCCAATATAGGAGACACGAGTTTGAGCTCTCGTCCTGGAAGATCCCACATGTCATGGAGCACCTAAGCCCCGGTCCACAACTACTGAAGCACAGACACCTAGAGCCCGTGCTCCAAAAGAAGAGAAGCCACCACAATGAGGAGCCTGAACACAGCAACAAAGCATAGACCCCACTTGCTGCAACTAGAGAAAGCCCACACGTAGCAACGAAGATCCAACACAGCCAAAAATAAATAAAATAAAATAAGTAAATTTATAAAAAATAAAATAAAATAATAAAGAAAAGTTAAAAATGAAAGTTTTAAAAATTAAAAGGAAATTTCACTTACCTAATAGTAAATTCAAGTTCCTACATATGATGTCACCATCTTCTCGCTGTGTCTTCATATCACCTTCTTCTTTTTAGCTCTCTGTGTCCAATTTTCTTTTTATAAAGACACTAGTGAAATTGGTAAGGCCCACCATAATTACCTAAATTTATTTTATTTTATTTGCTGTACCAATGCATATATTTAATCAGATGAGTACATCATGTGTTCCCAGTTTCCTCATTTACACAATTTCTCTCAGTATATACTTTCCAGCTACCATATGAGCTAAAAAATTTTGCTCAATTATTTACATCTTTTATACATAGTATGTCTCTGAGTTTTGTTTTGTTTTGTTTTGTTTTACTACATAATTACCTAATTTTAACTTTATTACCTCAGTAAAGACACTATCTCCAAATATGAGCATATTCTGAGGTACACAGATTTAGGACTCTGACATATGAATTTTGTGAAGGACATAATTCAGCCCATAACAATGCTTAATGACTCTATATACCATAAGAAACAGCTACTATGTCAATTTTACAAATGAGGAAACCAGTACTAAGAAGTTAGATGAATGATCCAAATTCACTCAACCAGTACAGGTCAATCCAGGTTTTGAATCTGGGTATCCTGTGTCTAATTAGGCATTCTTCCTAGTTCTGAATTATCTGTTCTATAAAGCACTCCAGAATTGGCTCTGCATCACATTTGTCATTTTACCTCTTACTTACTTGCTACATAAGGCATTCTTGCCCTCAGTCCTTTGCAAATCTCCTATCTTCACCTCTATATCTGCCTGTCAAGATTTTATATATCTATGAAGTTTTTACCTCAAATATCAACTATTTTATAACTTAAAACACCTGGTAAGATTTTTTAAAATCTCGATGTCCTGTCTACCATCCATGGCAATTAAGTCAATATCTCTGGAGGAAGAGACCAGAGAAGAGTATGTATTTATTAGAGCTCCCAGATGATTCTAATGTGCAGCCAAAATTGAGAACCATAGACTTAAAATCTTGTCTCATTCATAATCAGCTGATCGTTACCAACCCTTTTCCCTGTTAAATTTTTATATTGGAACTAAAGACATCCATTAAGCAAAAACAGAATGCAAATATAAGTCCATATTTTAAGATTATCCTTTATAATATTTTCTGGCTTATTCTTTCATTTTCAAGACAAACAATGTACACATATTAAAATTTACCACTTAATTACCCATGTATATTATATATCTCTTATATTAAAAACAATATTATAATGGACTAAAACTCTATGGCTGTCATGCATCAGAGTATTTATATTCCCAAGAATACCAGATGGGAACATTTCATTCTGATTTGCTTTATATCTTTTATTACAATGACCTTTACTTGTTGGTACCACAGAAGTATTCTCATATTGATATAACTGTTAATACCATCCCCATCAACACCCTCCTCCTCATCATCATCATTAATCACTTCCTAGCTATTGAAATCAGGAAATCATTGCTTCTCACTTTGGTTATTGCAGTAACTTTCTGCCTCATCACTTGCTTCTTTTTCATTCTCTAATCTTTCTTACACTTTGCTTCACAGGTAGTTCCCTACAGATTTTCTTACGTTAGTCCCCCATTGAAAGAACTTCAGTGGCTCCATATACACATAGAAACATGTTAACACCTGGCATTTAATACTTGGCATTCAAATTCCTGTCAAATATGGCTTCTATGTGAAATTTGCAGTATTTGCTCCCATAATATACCCCCTTGTAACTTATGGTCTCTGGAGACACAGTCATCTTTCCCTCAATATATCCCAAACATGTTCTGCTAATTCCAGTGTCTGCCTGGGAAAATCCTAAAGTTTCCTTAAAATCAGATTATATCTATTCCATCAAAAAACCTATGCATAATCACCCCAATGGAATTAGTGTCCATTTATCATGTTTCTTTAGCACTTCTCTGGTTCTCCTAATGCAGGACCATGGATGGGATTTAAAGGTTCATTAGTAGAATTTAAATTATTTTCACAATTTTGTGTGTATATGCATTTCCCAACTGTACATTTTTCATCAACATCTTACTAATTCCATGACCCCAAGAGTGAGTAAGACCCAATGATCTATGAGATAATTTACTTAACTGTATTTTCATTCAGACTATAGTATCCTAGACAATAAGGTCTGAGTCTTAGTTATCTTTGTAGTGACCTCAGAATTTGGCTTAAAGTGTAAGCATGATCTGGGAGCAAATAGAAACTGAGTTAGTTCATAAAATATTGTGGACATTTATTTATATTATGTGGCTAAAATATTATGTAACTCTCTTTAGCTGGTTAGACTATACATGTACAAGAATGAGGTAGCCAGGCCAAGTGAGCAATATCATAAAGGATTTTTTAAAGAAATACTAAGTTCAGGAAACTTGGAGACTTCTTTCCAGGAACAAGCAACTGACATATGAAAATCATAGTGGAATTCATCATCAAAAGTGTAAGAATTCCTAAGGAGAAATACAACTCTGCTGGGTGAGAAGAAATATGATAGTATTTTATTTTCCTTTCTATATCTCTCTAACACCTTATCCAGTTCCTTGAGGTCATTGGTACTTAATATAAGCTTATGGATTACATGATTAAATAAGTAAATGAGAAATACCCATGTGGCTGAGACATATACATATAGTGGAGGTACTTTGTTGAAACAGGTGAGATTATCTCATCTGTCCTAGAAAGGGCTACGCTTTAGTAAAAAAAAAAAAAAAAGGAAAGAAAAGAAAAGAAAAGACACATTTGTAAATGATTTTCCTTTACACCCCCAGTTCATAAGAATCAGTGAATTCTTTTTACAGACCATGTATTATTGCAGTGAAAATGCTGAAACAAAAATAAGTAATATCCCAGATGTATTAGTGGCTGAAGTTCAGCTCCATTTGACACCGATTTATCAATGTTATATTACTGATGGTTTATAGCATAGGTGGTAATTGTGGGGATAAAGTCAGACAAGGGTGTGAGAAATTACTTTTAAATCAATTCTTAATGCCTAACTGTCAGCACTTTTGTGACCTTCTTCTAATTCTTTCAACATTCTTCAATTGATAAAGCAAAAGAAGAATGATGTTAGCTTAAAGTTCCCACAACAATTTGGGGGGTTAACCTAATATTTGAATAGGTAAAAGTGAATCTTATGACAATGATTGGTATCCAGGATTACTGCTTACCATTACTAATATTTCTAAATGGAAAGAATAAAACAGTACAATTTACAGAGAATTTTGAATTGGAGTTTTGAGAACTGCAGTCTTCCCCACCAATAGACACCATTATGAAGGAAAGAGAGCATAAAATATACCAAAGTTAAAAAGTGTGTGTTACACATTTCTTTTCCTTCAAATGTGCACATTGTTCCCAGTGTTTGGTTGCCCATAGGCTTATCACCACTGTAGGAGAAATGAATCCAGAATCCCACCAGGAGGAGAAGCCTGCTAAAGCGTGTTCTAAAGAGGAGCAAAAACAATCTGGATTCTTAGTTTGGTGTGATGTGTCTTAGTTTCAGAACAGCCAGATAATGCACCAAATGTACTAGCACATTTCATACAGAGACAGAGTTGGAAAGTTTCATATAGCCACAGGGAAATCCTAGTGGTAGCAACCATCTGATTAGAGGTACAGCAGGATGATGGCTCACAGCAGGGCTTGTCACATTAGCTTATGATAGGCCAGAAAACTCTGTTGTTCAAGTAGTCTGCACTTGATCATTCTAAACGAGGTAAGCCCTACTCAGATCCAGTGCCTGTTAATAACTATCATCATTCTACCACTTCAGATGTTTGAGATGAGTATTTCCTCTAATTTTCAGCAGGATAAGTAAATATTTGTTCCTAGTCCTTTTATAATTGTTTTGAGATGCAGTATACAAAAATTGTTGTTGTTGTTGTTGTTGTTAAGGTATTTTGTGTTTGATTTTTTTCTACTCAAATTTGCCATAAAATCAAAATTTCTTTTAAGTACAGATGTACTATAGGAATCTTTAGTGCTACAGGGAAAGCATATCTCAGCTAGGTAAAGGCAGTGGTTCTCAAACATGAGCATGCATCGGAAGCTCCTGGAGACAACTTGTGAAAACAAACATTATTGGACCCCACCACCAGTGTGTCTGATTCACTGGGTTTGGAGTAGGGCCTAGAGTAGGAACAGGTGATTCTGATCCTGCTTGTCCAAGGACCACACTTTTGAGAACCACTGACATAAGGGAGTATGGATCATAATTAGAGAAGGTGGTAAAATTATGAGGAAACTCATGCCATTTCTAAGGCATCATGTTACTTTTTTATGTGAAGCTCATGATGCTGTCCATGAACATGCTGGGCTTTGGTGTTTTTGTTCATCTATGTGTGTTTAACTTCCAAGAGTGGAATAGGTTTTTTCCATGTAGCCACTGTCTTCATCCACCCTCTTCCTGCAAGTGGCAGTAGTTGAGGATCATCTAAAACTGCTTTGCAAGACACTGATTCAGGCCAGTTTGGGGAAATAAGAACTTAGTAAATAAAATTTTCCATTCAACATGATATAAAATATTAATGTTTTATCCTCCTACATTTTAAAAGGGAATAGTCTTTTCCTGTTTCTCCTTTTCTTTCTTTTATTTTTACATTTGGATTTTCAAGTTCAGCACAAAAGAAGTTCTTCATTGCCTTTCCTAAGCATTTGTCCATAGGCAGCACTCTGTGAAATATATTCCTAGGTCATGGTCTTATGGTAAATAACAGAAGGACTTAAATTCTAGGATAGACAGGTGACTAACAAAACACACACACACACACACACACACACATGCATGCACACACACAGACACAGAGTCTTTGAAACTCACCTTCAAAAAGAAGAACAGAAATCTAATCTGTTCATTTAATGCTTAAGTAAATATAACTCTGTTTTTCAACTCACCTTTAATTAGCATGTTCTTTTGGGGAAGACACCACTTCTCTTGGTTAAATCTTATGTCCTGTCACTTGCATGACTCTAGAGACTGAATTCAAGTTAGCATCTCAAGCCCTTGAAACTTACCACTACTTAGTTATGGATATGTCAATTTAGGGTAAAATTACAATGACTATATACTTTCATAGCCTACTCCTGAAGAAATGTAGTACTGTTTACTTCCTTTGTCTTCAGACTCTACTTTCTGAAAATACTAAAAAAATTACAGCATACACCTGCATAAACAACCAAATATATTTTTCCTGAAATAGATTATTTCTTACTTGTTCCATCTAAACTTCTTTTTGACAGAGAAAGTCTTTTCCCTTGTTTGTTTGGTTTCATTAGCTGATCTAGGATAAATTTAAACTTATCCCCCACTAGTAAGATGTGATTCACATTTGCTTATTATGCATAGATAGTAATATGTAAATCTCAGTTTATAACAAAAGTGTGTTCTTTAACAAAACAGCATCGTCAAAGAACACATTACTAACACAGACAGGAAACTTGGGCAAGCTTTTAGTTTTTTCTTGTAAATAATTCATATTTTAGAGATTTAAAGTGGTGAATTATAAGATTAGGATTATCCAACTTGACATGTATATTATGCATGTTAAATAATTGCATTTTTACTTATAACATAGTATTCCAATTGAAAGGTTGTAGGCCCAGGAGAATTTTTTTTATATTTAAAAACTTCCTTTTTTATTTGTCAAGAGCCAAAAATTTAGCAAGTATGAATGTATTAATAGATTGGTATCAAGAATTAACATAATTTAAAGTGTGGAAAGTCTTTGGGTAATTGTGATGAGATAGATCTCTGGGTCGTAGTGGACAAAGAACATGATTCATTTGTGTAGGAAAACTCCAAAAGGATGTACGTAAAATGTTAACAGTGGTTTTGTTGTGGTTTGGTTTATTTTTCTGGGTAACAGAATTATTTTTTCTTCCAATTCCCTTTACCTGCCTGTATTTGATAGGTATAATGTAGTGAATACATGTTGCACATGTTGCATTTGTAATATTTTTCAAGGAAAATCAGTTATTAAAATATCTTGATGATGAAGATTATTGAGCATGACATTGTAATTTTACTTTTACTGAAATTGTTAGTATAGAAATTTTGGAGGATTTTTGCTTTGGTGGTCAAAGTATAACTTTCTTCCAGAAAGTAAGAATGGCAGAACTTTTTTGCAGGTATAATATCTATGGCCCTATTATTAAAAGAGACACATATTATGTGTCCATTAACTTATTAGTTTATTAACCTTAGATTTATTACTTTTTGGTCAAGCTATGTTTAAAAGATATCAAAGAACTATTAATAGCTGATAATTAGCTCCTTGAATTGGCAGGATTCTAGAGTATTCTGTAGATATATTTTAAACTTCTTCCTGACTCTTATTTCTAAATTAGGGTGAATAAGGCATGTTTGTATAGATGGTAATACATTTATGACAGTAATCTTTTTACTTTCCATACTCATCTATCTTTTCATACCTGTGCTTTCATTTCTCCACTCCCATTGCCCTACTTCTCTTGGTTGAGGACAATAATTATAGCCTCCTTACTAGCCACTCCCCACCCTCACCACTCCGTTTTTTTCTCCTTTTCAATCACATTGATGCCATATTAAACTTATTAAAGGATGAATTTCTAGCTTAGATTTCAAACTACTCTATGAATTACCTCCTTAAATGCTTTCAAATTAATTACTCCTAAATCTCTCTCATGAACTGTATACTCTATCTGAAATTAACTATTCATCTTTTCCCATACATCCCCCCACATCTGCATCTGTGTACATAAAGCAAAGTGCTTTGCACAAGCTGGCCCAGAGAAGGTGCTCAGAAAATGCTCTCGTTTCTATCTCTTTAGTTGTCCATATTCTCTCTATACTTACCATGATCAAAAGTCCTGAGAGGGCTTTCTTGGTGGCGCAGGTGTTGAGAGTCTGCCTGCCGATGCAGGGGATACGGGTTCGTGCCCCCATCCGGGAAGATCCCACATGCCGTGGAGGGGCTGGGCCTGTGAGCCATGGCTGCTAAGCCTGCGTGTCCGGAGCCTGTGCTCCATAACGGGAGAGGTCACAACAGTGAGAGGCCCGCTTACCGCCAAAAAAAAAAAAAAAAAAAAAAAAAAGTCCTGAGAAAAATGCCACTGCATTTAGGGAAACTTCCCTAAAGTATCCTAACTGGAATTCATCTGTCCCCTTTTTTGATGGTCATAGAACTTGGTGGTATTATTCATAACTCTTATATTTTATATCCTGTGGCATAGCAATTTCTGTATTTCTCTTTATTGAACTGAATGTCCCTTAAATTCATATGGTCTCAGTATCACCAATATTGCCTAATATATACTTCCACATAGTAGTTGCTCAATAAATACCTGTTTAATTAAGGAATAAAACCTGTAGTCTCTTGGAAATCCTAAGTGGGTTCCCTTATTAAATGAAACAGTAATCCTTTTCCTGACATTTTCTTGTCAAAATTGAAAGATCATTCTTCTGAAATTGTGGTCTCAGGAAAGGTAATTTAAAACTTATCACCAGGGCTTCCCTGGTGGCACAATGGTTGAGAGTCCGCCTGCCGATGCAGGGGATGCGTGTTCCTGCCCCAGTCCTGGAGGATCCCATATGCCACGGAGCAGCTGGGCCTGTGAGTCATCGCCACTAAGCCTGCATGTCCAGAGCCAGTGCTCCACAATGGGAGAAGCCACAATGGTGAGAGGCCCCCGTACCACAAATAATAATAATAATAATAATAAAATTTAAAAAAAAAAGTATCACCAAAAACTAAAATTCTGACTTTAGGGGAAAAAGTTCTGTTTTAGTTCTATATATACAAATATGTGTACCCAAATATTAACAACCTTTTCCATATTCTGTATATAATGACCACTCTGAAGGGTCCTAGTCTGGCAGAAAGAGAAGTGAGAGGCAACTCAGATGTATATTTCAGGGAAATATACCCAAAAGTTTAACTTCCTTGGACTGTTGTAGAAAGCTGTTATAAGGCCTTCAGAATATGCTAAAATATTCCTTTCCCAGAAAGACAATTTTAACAATGATTCTACCTGCCAATACTTCTTCTCATTCACTTCCAAAAATGAGTTGGTAAGATGTTTGGGGAAGTACTGATCAAATTTCCTCAGAAGGATTTTTACTGTGAAAGTAAGTGTTCTAACTTTTATATTCAAATATTTTTAGTTTCTTGGCTGTCACCTATGTATGAACAAGTCTTTATTTTAAAAAATATTTTGGCAAAATAATACTTTATCTTTAAAAAAATATTATGGCCATTAAAGCCAAAATTTCCTATTGGATTATAATCAGCAAAAGTTTTATGTTCCTTAGGGAAATTATATCATTGATTAATAACTATTTACTATTTTGTATTGTTCTGCAAATCCCCACCCCCTTCTTCCACATTGAAACTTATCTGCCATGACTCGTTGTCCTAAAATCTTGGTTTGGAAACATAAAGCAATGTAAATTAGTCTTGTATTGTTTCCCTAGTGAAACACTG
Source organism: Mesoplodon densirostris (assembly GCF_025265405.1). Lineage (NCBI taxonomy): Eukaryota > Metazoa > Chordata > Mammalia > Artiodactyla > Ziphiidae > Mesoplodon > Mesoplodon densirostris. The sequence continues at coordinate 59,561,362 of NC_082675.1, read as the reverse complement.
GTCCACTTCTTTATAATCACTAGGGTCTTTATATTATAAGCAAAACTCTAAGCACTGGGCTTATAAAAACCCAGACCTATACAATTTCTAGAAGTAGAGATTGTGAATCTGTAATTTAATAAGCTCCAGAGATTTATTCATGCCAAACCTTGAGAACTGCAGGTTTAATGGGTTAGTTCTCTTGAAGAATAGTGACATTTTAAAAACTATTTTAAAATGACCAATTTCTATTTTTTGAGGTAATGTAAAATTAGTATGTAAGTTTCAGGTGTACAACATTATACTTAGACATCTGTATACATTATAAAGTGATCCAACTTTTAAAGGCAGTGCTAACTAATGTTACAAATATTAGCTCAAGCTACGACTATTCTGAAGGAGCCCTGCATTAGTTTTCAGGGGCTGACTTGTTCCTTACAAATACTAGCCACCATCTCCATTGCTAGGATGGCTGCTTTTGTTCTCCAGCCATGTGAGACTCCTTTTATAAGGAGGAATCAGGAGTTTGGAGATAAAGATAAAAATTTGAATATTCTTTGGTTGTAGAAAAACAGTTGGAGCTGGAAAGTCTGCTTGCTCCTTGGTAGTAATTAACAGTGGAAGACAAGTAGGTAGAAATAAAGAAGAAATGGGAAGAGTAAAATAAAAGGCACAAGATCACATTTGCTTATACCATTTTATTTGGTTACTTCAAATGGTTTCAATTACACAATTTAATTCTTCACTCATTAAAGCTACTTTTTTTGTTGTTTTTTACAGCGACGTTGCATGTTCTTAAATCAACAAAACAATAAACTGGTGGTATTTCCTTCAGGGATGTCTGAGTACAATGAAAAGGCAAGGAAGCTATGTACAATTTGGATAATTAACATTGATCTTCCATGCCTTAATGTAAAGAGAAGTTTATGCCATTTTGCTTAGGTGGGAAAAGAGTAATTTTCAGGTTCTAGCATAAAGAAAATGATGACCTAAATCTGAACAAATTAACAGAGAATCTCTGATCATTGTTGCCAGCAACTCATTGCATGCCAGCACACTGATATGTATTGGGCATGTGTTAAGAGTCATGAACAGCAGTGGTCAATAAAGATACTACAGTAAATAGGTAAACAGTTCACAAGTTACCAAGCAAATAAATTTTACAAGTTGCAACAGTAATAAATAGGAAACAAACAGGTATAAACAGTGATAACAGTGAAAACTAATTCAGAGATTGTGGTCAGAAAAGATCTTTTCTGACAAGGTCTGCTTTAAACAGTGGAGAGTAGATTATATACTTTGTTGTTCTTATATAACTATGTGTTCTTAAATTAGCATGCACATTTTATATACTTTTTTACTTGTATATGTTTTGTTTCAGAAATAACAAGTTGATACAATGGTTAAAATTTTCCAGGCATTCTTTACTGTTGTCATTTAAAACCCAAAGCACATAACATGATATATAGAAATGGTTCTTTTTGATGAGCGCTCTAATTTCTCCTCCACTATGTAATTGTTCATACCCTTCCCCCATGTCATAGTGACCACTTGCATTTCCCAACTGTATTATTTTATGACTGTGTGCATTTGTAGGTCTTTTAACTTTATGTGGAGGGGTGGCCCTACCTTATCCTGGTCACCCCTATCCTAGGCTTTCTAGCTAACTTGTATTTGTTCCATAATCCTCAGGTAAAATGTCTCCTTCTTTTTGCCTCCCTCTTTTTTATTAGATTTGTTGATTCCCATAGTATCTCATACAAATCTCTACTTAACAGGTTTTTTTGCATACATTATGTTCAATTGCTGCTTTTCTTTTTTGCTTCTCCTACAAAAATGTGACTTCTTGAAAAGAACTATTGTCCATTCTCTGGATTGCCAGCATAATCCACAGTAATTGGCTTAGGGTAGTTCTCCAATAAATGTCAGGTAAATGAAGTTAGGAATTAATTGACTACACAATTGCTATTTAATTCCTGTTTTCTCATGTCACATCAGACTGTGGTTAAAAATAAGAAACACTTCTGAGAAGATGGGGTATTTCCATATTCCTCATGCTAAGTACAACCCAAAATTCTGGACCTTCAATACAAAACAAACACAAGAAGATGCTGAAAGGTGGAGAGCAGTTGACATGGTGATAAGTTCCCTTGGTTTTCTTTTTGTTGCATATATACTGTACTTGGAACTGAAGGAGCCAGCAACCTGGAAACAGAAACAGGCACAGACAAATAAAGCCCCTTAAAAATTCAGCTCTCTTTAGAGAAAGAACAAGGAAAGCAGCAGCTTAGCAAGACAGAAAACTTTTAGATAAAAATTTGAATAAAATTTTATTTTAGGTAAATAATGATATTACTTCAGCCAAACTCAACCCCCTAAATTGTGACCCCAACTCTAGCAAAAGCTGAGTGAGGAACTAAGTCTTCCATTCTTGTCACCCTATACCAAAATCCCTAGATCCCTGTTGGAACACTATCAGAGAAGGCCAACTCAGGCACCTTGGTTTTCATTCTCATTAGCCAGTAATGGGTCCCCCTTGAACAATGTCAGTGGACACAATGTCAAGTATCTAGACTTTGATTCCCATCCATCAGTAACAAGGTGGCCCTCATCTACCAAACTGGAGTGGTGCCATCCCTCACCCACCCTGCTGAGGAGGTACCAAAGGAGGCCTAGTGGAGGGTCAGGATTTTCTACTTCCCAATAGTAAAAGGTCATGTCTTCCATGGTGTCAGGGGAGGTGAAGTGGAGAGCAATAAGGAGGTCTTCCTACTCCTCATAGCCAAGGCAGTACCATTGGAAGCCTAGTGGGATCCAGAACTCCCACAGCCATAAAAGAGTGATGAGGGTTCTTCCTCAGCTGTGTGTCAAAAAAGGTGTTGGAATGGAAAACCTTTGCTGGGGCAATGCTATGAAAAGCCAACTAAAACCAAAGTTTTAATGAGAACCAGGATCTCCTCACATAATACCCAAAATGTCCATCTTTTAAATGAAAAGCCTTTATTTTGCTAAAAAACAGGAATATCTCTAACTGAATGCAAAAAAAAGACAGTCTAAATTATTTTTTTAAAAAATTCAGGTAAGTCACAGGAAGATGGGAAAAAAATAGAGATAAAAAGCAGACAGAAAAAAACTGAAAACAAAAAGTAAAATGGCAAATTTACTTATATTAAACATAAATAGCCTAAATATACCAATTAAAGGAGGTACAAACTACTATGGATAATATAAATAATGGTATATTGTACAATTATTGTGCAATGGCATATTGTACAGCACAGGGAATACAGGTATTTTATAATAACTATAAATGGAGTATAATCTTTAAAATTGTGAATCACTATGTTGTACACCTGAAACTTACATAATATTGTAAATAAACTACACCTCAATATACAAAAGATAGAGATTGACAGAGTGTATTAAAAATATCACCCACATATATTTTGTTTATAAGAAACATACCAATGCAATGTTATAAGCAGATCAAAAGTAAAATATGTATCTCAAGTAAATTTTAATTAAAAAAGCCAGAATGTTTATATTAGAATCAGATAAAGTAGACTTCAGAGCAAATAAAATTACTACAGACAGAGATGTACGTTATACAATGATATGTGTTAATATACTAAGAAGACTTTACAATTTTGAATGTACGTACCCTCAAATAGAACTGCAAAATATGTGAGCAAAAACTGATAGAACTGAAAGGAGATATAGAAAGATCAACAATTATAGTTGGAAACATCAATATCCCTTTTTCATCAGTTGATAAAATGAGACAGAAAATCCACAAGGATCTAGAAGAACTCAACAACACCATCAATCAACAGTATCTCATTGACATTTATAGAACACTTCATCCAACAACAGCAGACTATACATTTTTTTTCAAGTGCCTATGGAATAATATATACCAAGTTTGACCATATATTGGGTAATAAAATAAATCTCAATAATATTAAAAGATTGAAATTATATAGATTGTGTCCTCCAACTATACTGATATCAAACAAATATCTGTAACAGAAAAATAATAAAAAATATTTTAATACTTGAAAAATAAACAGCAGACTTCTAAATAATCATGAGCCAAAGAGGAAACTTCAAGGGAAATAAAAAAATACATTGAACTGAATTGAAAATGAAAATTGAACATATCAAAATTTGTGAGAGACAGCTAAAGCAATACTGAGAAGAAAATTACAACACTAAATGAATCATTTGAAAAAAGAATGTCCCAAATGGATAATCTAACCTCCCACCTCAAGAACTTAGAAAAATAAGACCAAAAGAAAGGGAATAAATATCAATGAAATTAAAAAATAAAACCATAGAAAAAATCAATAAAACAAAGGCTATTTCATGAAGTGATGAATACAATTGATAAACTTCTAGGAAGTCTGACAAAGAAAAAAAATCTACCACAACTACCAATAGGCAATTTGAATAGTCATATAAATACTAAGGAACTTGGTTTTACAGTTTAAAAACTCCCTCCAAAGAGAAATATCTAGACTGAAATGGTTTCAATGGAGAATTCAACCAAACATTTAAAATATCATAAGAAGAATTAGCATCTAATATGTAAATAGAATTGGATGGGACACCTCTCAATTTATTTTATGAAACTAAGATTACACTGATACCAAACCCAGGTGAGGATTGTACAAAAAACGAAAACTAAAGAACAATATTCCTGATTTGGGGCAAGATGACGAAGTAGGAGGACCCTGAGCTCACCTTCTCTCATGGATGCACCAAAATTACAATGGTTTACAGAATAACTATCAAGAGAAAAACCTGAAGACTAGCAGAAAAGATTTTCCACAACTAAAGATATAAAGAAGGAACAATGAGATGGGTAGGAGGGGAGGAGAGGCAGTAGCATCAAGACCCACATCCCTTGGTAGGCAATCCACAAATGGGAGAATAATCACAATTGCAGAGGTTTTCTCCAAATAGTAAGGGGTCCAATCCCCACATTGTGATCCACAGGCCAGGAGTCTTGCACAGGGAAGCCAAGCTTCCAAAATAATTGGTTTTGAAAGCCAGCAGGGTTTGTGTATGGGAGGCCTGGAGGACTGTAGGAAACAAAGTGTCTGCTCTTAAAGGGCACACACAAAATCTTACACACTCAGTGCAAAGGCAGCAATATGAAAGGAGCCTGGGTCAGACTCACTTGCTGATTTTGGAGATTCCTCCCACAGAGGCAGGAGGCAATTGACATTCCTCCAAGGAATTTTTGTGATCTTATTCTACCACAAGGACACTGGTACTAACAAGTGCTATATTGGAGTCCTCCCTTTAAACTGTTAGTGGTGAGACCTGGTCCTGCCCAACAGCCAGTAGGTACCAGTTCTAGGTTTCCCTCAGGCTGAGTAGCCAACTTCATGGGGACAAAGTCCCATCTACCAGTGGGCCAGCACTAACCTGGGATCCTGGACCCTTCAGCCAGTCATGCTGGAACAAGGCTCCAGTGACAAGCAGGCTTGCACCAGCCCCCAGAAACCCCCAGGCACTGGATCCACAGCCAGCTGCCCTGAGACCTGGCTCCACCTATAAGCAGGCAGGCACTAGCCCCAGGATATCCAGGCCAAACTGGCAGCCATGCCAGGAAGGAGCACTACCTAATACCAGGATGGTATCAGCCTGGACACTCCATGGGCCATGCAGCCAGCCATGTCAGGACCAGACCTTGCTCACCTGCAGCCAGCAGCCTCTGAAAAGTCAGGACCTGGCATCCAACAGAGCTAAGGCCAGCCCTTCCTACCAGCATTCCCACAGAAGTTGGCCCCAGTAAAACATAAGGTCCCACTCAGTCCACTTAGGGTGCACCCCTAAGCATACAGCTATGGTGGTCAGAGGGGAGTGTGCTGCTGGACCCCACAGGAAGTCTTCTACTTAAGATCAGTTCTCCTAGATCTGGAAATGTAACCAACCAACCTAACACATACAAATAAACACAGAGAATTAGACAAAATGATGTGACAAAGGAATATGTTTCAAATGAAGGAAAAGGATAAAAATGCCATAAGAAGGACTATTCGAGGTGGAAATAAGCAGTCTACTCAATAAAGATTTCAACACAATAATCATAAAGATGTTCAATGCATTTGGGAGAACACAGTAAGAAGCTTAACAAGAGCTAAAAATACAAAGAAGAACCACACAGAACCTGAAAAATAAAAGAACTGAAAATTTTAAAATACACTATAAGGAATTACCAGTAGATTAGATGATACAGAGGAATGGATAAGTAAAGTGGAAGACAGTAGTGGAAATCACTCAAACTGAACAGAAAAAAGAATAAAGAATTCTTTAAAATGAGGACAATTTAAGAGACCTCTGAGACAATATCAAGAGTACTAACATTTGCATTATAGGGATCCCAGAAGAAGAAGAGAGAAAGAAAGAGGCAGAGAACTTATTTGAAAGGATAATAGCTGAAAACTTCCCTAACCTGGGAAAGGAAACAACATCCAGGTCCAGGAAGCACAGAAGGTCCCAAACAAAATAAACTCAAAGGGGTCCACACCAAGACCTATTATAATTAAAATGGCAAAAATTAAAGGAAAACAAAATTTTAAAAACAGCAAAAGAAAAGCAATTAGTTACATACAAGGGAATCCCCATAAGACTTTTGGCTAACTTTTTAACAGAATCTTACAGGCTGGAAGAGAGTGGCATTATATATTCAAAGTGTTGAAAGGAAAAAACCTACAATGAAAAATACCTACCCAGCAAGGTTATCATTCAGAAGTAAAGACAGATAAAGAGTTTTATAGACAAGCAAAACTAAAAGAGTTCAGCACCACCAAATCAGCTTTTACAAGAAATGTTAAAGGGCCTTCTCCAAGTAAAAAGGAAAAGGCCACAACTAGAAATATAAAAAAATATGAAGGAGACTCACTTCAGATATAAAAAACTGAAAGTGAGGGGATGGAAAAAGGTATTCTTTTCAAATGGCAAAATATTTTCAACATCATTTGCCATTAGGTAAATGAAAATTAACACAACAATAAGATATCACTACACACCTATCAGAATGACTAAAATGACTAATCATAACACCACTGAATGCCAGTGAGGATGCTGTGAAAGTGAATCATATTTACTTGGGAATATAAAATTACACACCACTCTGGAAAACAGTTTGGCAGTTTTTAAAATAAATTGAGCATGTACCTATTATAAAATCCATTGCCCACTGATGGCCATGATGAAAGCACCAGCATGAAATAATTTCTCATTTCTCACCTAATCCCAGTGGAAAATGTTCCACCTTCATGCTTTTTCCAAGGCAAGCTGATAATTTTGCCAAATAGAAAAAAAAAAAAGAGGTCTTCTCCATTGTATCACCTAGTCTTTCATTGTCCTAAAAAGCAGTATTGCCTTGTCCTATAAAGTTATAGAGATTTTAAGGTTTCCTTTAATTGTTATTATAATTTTTAATGTACTAAATCCCTACTACCACCCAAGTAAATTCTCAACAGGATTTCAAGGGCTTTCTGCTACACAATAACCCAAGTTTTACATTACACTGCTCCCAGAATGGCCAGTTCTTCCACTCTTCCTTTTTCTTTGATCAAGGCCTATGCTCTCTAGCAGCTCTATCCTTGCGTTTCCTTTCATAATATATGTGGGAATGTGAAACCAGCCCTGACCACATGCCATGACCAATAAGAACCAGGGTAAACATGCTTTTGCCTCCAGTTTGTATTGCCTTATACAAAGTGGCCATGCCACAGAAAATTGCCACTATATATAAAGGACTAAGCTTGTTCCTTTGTGATACACTCTTGAATTTTACTCCATCAAGGAGCAAGGAGTTTCTGTTTACTTCTGACAAGTATAAAACCAAGACTGGATGGCAGCAGCATTAATTACTAAGTAACCAATACCCAGAATTACCTTTTAGAAATGGGAACTTCCATTCTAAAACTGTCTAAAATATATTAATAAACTATATTAATTATCAAAGATAGCAAGAAACAGAAAGCAAGATATTGCTTACCAGATGAAAATTTATAATATTTCAATTATAACAAGCTATTGAACATATAAATGCAATGAACCTTGTAATGCATATGAATTATTTTCCTGCTATGGGTAACAGTATCACAGCCTCTCCACTTGGTAGAGTAAATAGCATCCCATTTATTAATAAAGGCTGTCAATGAAATGCTAAAAGGCTGCTGGAGTGCATGCACATACAGCACTCATCAACAGTATATTGGTCTTCTAGGTCATTTCCTCTTTCACCCACTACCTCTTCATCATGTTTCAATGTCAGTGGCATCTTTGTGAGAACTTCCTGTTTTTTCCTTCCTAACTTCAACTAATAATTAGACAATGACTATTATGAACTTGGGGAATCCAATTGATCCTTAAGTTACTTTCTATTACTCTGATATCAGCCCTCCTTGCTCCTTTAATCATAAAATACATCAACAATTTCAGTCCACTTGCCATGAAGATCAACTTTCTGAGAACTTATGTGAGAACTGGATATATGTCTTTTCAATAATTTAATGTATTTTAGTATATGTGACTAATTATTTTTTCCTAAATTTTTTTTAACATTTTAAATTCATTTTCTGTTATATGACAATATATGATAATTTCTCACTTGCTGTTTCTTGTGTCCTTGGTAATTAATATACAGTATTAATATGCTTTGGACAGGTTCAGAATGGCAAGGAGAATGCATGACAATGGTGAAGAATTGCTACAGTAACAAAAGGGTGTGAAGGGTGGCAGGATATGCCACCAAAATATATCATTTTGGCATCAGGATTATTTTGAGCTAAAAATACTTAAAAAACATTGGATGCACCAAGGGTATTCTCAGCATATTCCCTTTTCTTCCTAAAAACATTAGCTTAAACTCCGATGTGAAAGATAAAAGTATTATTCTTCTATGAGGAGTCACAGCTGACAGAATTCTGTACAAACATGTTGTTAAAATAATTCTTACCTTCTTTTAGCCTCACCACACAGTTAAGTTACTTTTCCACATTGCTTCTCTTTGTTCAACCTAATATAAAATAATCAAAGTTTTGCTATGTCATTGAATCATTTCCTTATGAAGGCTCCCATGTCACATGAAAATTATATAATTTTTTCTCCTGTAAATGTCTCATATCAATTTAATTCTCAGGCCAGCTGCAAAACCCTAAATTTTGCCTCCCCTACATGTATAGAGAGAAAAATATTATATCCTCCTATACACTTCCCAGAGGACACCATATTACATACAATAAAGCCAATGTTTTATTTCTTCCACCACAAAGCCTTTGTTTATACTTTTATTATTCCCAATATAATATCTTGCATAGATGGAGCTAGTTTTAGACTATAGCCTATACCCTTCTCTTGAAGAAAAATGTTATGAAGCTAACCCCACCCTCAAATATTGGGTGTCTCTCTAGGTGTGTGTCAGGGGTGTTACTCATTAGCTTGTAGACCTGCACAATCACCATTGTTGTAGCCTACCCCACACCTACTAAATTTCAATCTCTTGTGTGGACCCCAGCAATCCTTGTTTTAAGTCTCTTCAGGTGATTTTTATGCACCCAAAAGTTTGATAAGTCCCTCTTTGATTGCACTTTGTATCATTGACTCCATCAGGAAATATTTATTGAGCACTTTCCAAATCAAGGAGCTCTTCTGAGTGGATCAGATATGAATCATCTTTTGAGAGACTACACAATCTAATAAAGATGACAACTAATGTAAATAAGGCTACAATACGGTTGAAGTGGATATTATCATAAGAGATTCAAAGTATCATGCATAAGATAGAGATTCTTAAAATTAAAATGCTTTGTAAAATATTATAGAAAAGTGAGATTATAGCAGAACTTTGATGGATGTTTGAATATGGAATTACAGATGATGTAGATGGAAAGGCCAGTGGTATGGAAGAAAGAGAACACAAAAGTACAAGGTGGGACCATATGACAAGAGCATATGCTAGCAAGTGACTGAGCGAAGCATAAGGTGTGTAAATGCTTATGGTTGGAAATAGGAATTTGAAGAGTAACTAGGGCCATTTCAGAGAGGGTTTTGAAAGAAAGTCTACTACATGTTTACTCTAAGTTATTTTTCTATATTTTCAAGTGAGTCTCAGGAAAAAAAGCTCTCAGTGCATGTATTACAAAATTCCATAAAGACTTGACATCTTTGTATCTATGGCTCCTAGTATGGCTCCTAAGAGACTATAAGAGCTCAATACTTATATTGTTGAGTAAATAAGCCCATCTTTATTTAGAAAGTTAAATATTTATAGCCTCCAAATAAGCTAACAACAAACAGAAGTTCTAACTTTGTATATGGCTTCACACATCCAGCTGAAATCTGACTCCCAAGAGAAATTTAGATGATCAACTGTGTCCAAATAGTAGATAGGCCATATAGCAAAATAAGGAGTTTGTCTAAATATCAATTACTGTACTTATCTGATTTATAAAAGAATAAATGATAAAATGTTTTTGAGAAATAAGAAAAAATGTCACCATATGTTTTCATGCTTTCACAAGTCTAAAATCTGATTCTATTTGATCTCTTGTTGCTAAAAGGTAATTATAATTTTGGCAAAATTCTAAATCTTCAGACAAGAAGACAAGATTATAAGTTTTTCTAGGCCAGAGATCATGCTTATTCATCAATGTGTCTCTCACAGTGTCTTGCACATAATATGTGATCAATAAATAAATGTTTCCTTTAATTAAATAACCACCCAGAGAAAAGCTTGGGACAGCCAGATTCTAGGAGGTTTTAAAGACATTCTAAGAGACCCCAAATAGCCAAAGCAATCCTGAGAAAGAAAAACAGAGCTGGAGGAATCAGGTTCCCTGATTTCAGACTATACTACAAAGCTACATTAATGAAAACAGTATGGCTCTTGCACAAAAATAGACACACAGATCAATGGAACAGGATAGAAAGCCCAGAAATAAACCCATGCACCTATGGCCAAATAATCTGAGAAAGGAGGCAAGAATATACAATGGAGAAAAGACAGTCTTTTCAATAAGTGGTGCTGGGAAAACTGGACAGCTACATGTAAAAGAATGAAATTAGAAATTCTCTAACACCATACACAAAAAATAAACTCAAAATGGATTAAAGACCTAAATGTAAGACTGGATATTATAAAACTCTTAGAGGAAAACAAAGGCAGAACACCCTTTGACATAAATCACAGCAATATCTATTTGGATCCATCTCCTAGAGTAATGAAAATAAAAACAAAAACGAATAAGACCTCATTAAACTTAAAAGCTTTGCACAGCAAAGGAACCAAAAACAAAACAAAAAGACAACCTACAGAATGGGAGAAAATGTTCGCAAATGGTGCAAATGACAAGAGATTAATTTCCAAAATATACAAAGATCTCATGCAGCTCAATATCAAAAACAACAAACAACACAATCAAAAATGGGAGGATGATCTAAATAGATATTTCTCCAAAGAAGACATACAGATGGCCAACAGGCACGTGAAAAAAAGCTCAACATCACTAATTATTAGAGAAATGCAAATCAAAACTACCATGAGGTATCACCTCACACCGGTCAGAACTGTCATCATCAAAAAATGTACAAATAAATGCTGGAGAGGGTGTGGAGGAAAAGGAACACTGTTGGTGGGAATGTAAATTGATACAGGCACTATGGAGAACAGTATGGATGTTCCTTAAAAAACTAAAAATAGAGCTACTATATGATCCAACAATCACACTCCTGAGCATATATCCACAGAAAACTGTAATTCAAAAATATACAGACACCCCATGTTCACTATATATATCTGACTCACTGTGCTATATACCTGAAAGTAACACAGTATTGGAAATCAACTATACTTCAATAAAAAAAAGAGTTTAAAATACATTATAAAGTAATAATAAACTAAATGAATAAATAATAAATAAAAATTTCTGAGTTACAAAAGTTTATATTTGCAATGGTAGATAGAGGTGGGGAGTCACTATGGAGGAAACATACACAGTCACCTGTGCTGGGAAGTCAGAGTGTCAGCAGACTGACCCATGCCTATCTATAATCATAATTTTATTATTGTTCTGGGATTTGGACAGCAAATGGAGATATTTATGAAGCCTCATTTTGTGAATACAATACTTCCTCCTTAAGTGAACCAGAATGGTGCAGTTATGGTCATTTCCTTCCCAGAAAGGGGTCAAATTATGCTTAGAGCTCCAAGAGAGAAACTAACAATGTAATGGGACAGATCTGCTTCTTTTCTTCTTTCCCAACCTGTGCCTCAGCAATATAGCAATGTTTGTGACAATTAGCCCTATGTGAGTCTCTTTCTTTTTGCAGAGCTTCCATAAGAAATAGAAATAGAAGTAATGACTGACTTACACACTTTTTTGTTGTGAAGAATAAGAAATGAGTAGTCACCTCTGCCTGTAAAGCTGCTAGCAGGCAAATCTCTTTCATAAAATAGGGCTCGGATTTCATAGTCTTAAAAAGAAAATAATATTTTAGGGCAAAGTGAACAAGTTCTTTCCCTCATCCACTTCTCTTTTTTTCCTCTTCTCTTCCAAAAATGAGCGACAGCTCTATTAAATATCTCCTTGCCTAACCAGGAAGACAAACAGTTTATCACAGAGATTGCTTATCCCAACAGACATTACACCTTTGTCTACCAGCCTGGATGTGCTGTCTGTAGGATTGAGGAAGGTAACTTGATAGAATCTGAGTCCTTTCCTATATTCTGAACACAGATTCAGAATCTTATTTCCTATGGTGGAGCTAACCAACTCCAGAGGCTCATAATATTTCTTGAGGTCTCTACAGTAAGCATGAAGAGTAAAAACTGTCATTTTGAATTGTTTATAGGCTGTTATTTAAAGCAGTGTGTCCTTTTAATGCTTTGAAAACAACTTGAATGTAGTAGCATATGAGAACACTATGAGTTTCTTAGAATTGAAACACCCTTTTCCCTAATAATATTCCATATTACAATTTCAAAATATAAAACACCATCCCTAAGTCCTTATTATATGCCAAAGAAAACGTTAATCAATTACATCCATTCTCTTTCTCTCTCTCTCTCTCTCTCCCTCTCTCTAAGTTTTTCAGGACATCCTTTACATGTCATATCTCATTAACCATTACCTCTCTACCACCCCATCCCCCAAACTACTACCACCACCCAGAATATAAGCTCCAAGACAGCAAGGTTTTTTGTCTGATTTGTTGACATCTGCCTCCTCAATGCTTAAGACCAAGCCCAGCAATAAAAGTGTTTTGAATAAATTATTCTCATGTTACTAATAATGACCAGACAGGTTTTATCCTACACAAAATCACAGAGTCACATGGAGCTGAATTCCATTCTGTGCTTGGAAGAGGTTTTCCTCAGCCTGAGGAAGAAAAATGTTCCTTTTTATAATACTCAAAAAGACACCCTAGGTGCCAGCAGGCCATGCACTGGAGACTCTGAGCTGAAGTGATTAGCTCAGTATTCTAGCACTGAAGAACTGTGGAACTGGGGAAATAATGAGTTCTGACTGACTCCAGACATGTTCTCCCCATTATATCAAAAGGGAAGTGTTCACTTTTTAGCTAATGGTCTATACCCAGTTCAGAGGTATATGGCGGTAAGGGTGGAAGCATTACTCTTTGAAAAATTAATTGGAGCTGTGAAGTGTCTCTGGACACACACACACACACACACACACAAATGCACACTTTGTACACAATTTTTAAGGGTTCAAAAGAAGACCTGAAGCAAAGATTAAGAATCCTTGTTTTAGTCATTATTCTTATATAGTCATTACTGTTGTCTGTTGTGAGCTAATTAGGAAATTGTATTAGAACACCTCCCATTTCTAATAAACATGTGTACTTGATTGTTTATGTAAACTGTAAAAATAACTTTAATTTTTCTCACCAGCTACAGAAGCCTTACTGTCAGTATTATACTGTTCTGTACCACCCTTGTCCCCTGAGCAACAATTGGTACTCATACACTCCCACAATAAGCACTGAAAAGTACATTTGTCAAGGACAGATTTTATCAGAGCATTGATAATTTAAAAAAATATATTGGTGTATAGTTGATTTACAATATTATGTTGGTTTCAGATGTACAGTATATTGATTCAGTTATACATATACACATATTCATTATTTTTCAGATTCTTTTCCCATATAGATTATTACAGAATATTGAGTAGAGTTCCCTGTGCTATAGAGTAGGTCTTTGTTGATTATCGATTTTATATGTAGTAGTGAGTATGTTAATCCCAAGCTCCTAATTTTTCTCTTCCCTCCACCTTTCCCCTTTGGTAACCTTAAATTTGTTTCTAAAATCTGTTAATCTGGTGAAATGTGTCTTTAATCCATTTGGAGTTTATCTTTGTGTATGGTGTTAGGTAGTGTTCTATTTACATTCTTTTACATGTAGCTGTCCAGTTTTCCCAACACCACATATTGAAGAGAGTGTCTTTTCTCTGTTGTGTGTTCTTGCCTCTTTTGTCATAAATTAGGCGACCAAATGTGCATGAGGTTATCTTTGGGTTTTCTATTCTGTACCATTGATTTATATTTCTGCTTTTGTGCCAATACCATACTGTCTTAATTACTATAGCTTTGTAGTATAGTTTGAAGTTCAGGAGCATGATTCCTCCAGCTCCATTTATTCCCCCTCAAGATTGCTTTGGTTATTCAGGGACTTTTGTGTTTCCATACAAATTGTAAAAAATTTTGTTCTAATTCTGTGAAGAATGCTATTGGTAGTTTGACAGGGATTACATTGAATCTGTAGATTGCCTTGGGTAGCATAGTCATTTTGACAATATTGATTCTTCCAATCCAAGAACATGGAATATTTTTCCATCTGTTTGTATCAACTTTGATTTCTTTCATCATTATTTTATAGTTTTCTGGATATAGGTATTTTGCCTCCTGAGTTAGGTTTATTCCTAGGTATTTTATTCTTTTTGTTGTGATGGTAAATATGATTGTTTTTTTAATTTCTCTTTCTGATTTTTAGTTTTTAGTGTATAGGAATGCCAGAGATTTCTTTGCATTAACTTTGTATACTGTAACCGTACCAAATTCGTTGATTAGCTCTAGTAGCTTTCTGTTGGCATCTTTAGGATTTTCTATGTATAGTATCATGTCATCTGCAAACAGTGACAGTTTTACTTCTTATTTTCCCATTTGTATTCCTTTTATTTCTTTTTCTTCTCTGATTACCATGGCTAGGACTTCCAAAACTATGTTGAATAAGAGTGGTGAGAGTGGACATCTAAACTGATAACTAATAAGAACCTACTGTATAGAACAGGGAACTCTACTCAATACTCTGTAATGGCCTATATGGGAAAATAATCTAAAAAAAGAGTGGATATATGTATATGTATAACTGATTCACTTTGCTGTACACCTGAAACTAACACAACACTGTAAATCAACTGTACTCTAATAAACATTTAAAAAAAAATCTGTGAGTCTGTTTCTGTTTGTACATAAGTTCATTCATATCATTTTTATAAATTAGATTCCACATATGGGTGATATCATATGATATTTGTCATTCTCTGTCTGACTTACTGCACTTAGTATGGTAATCTCTAGGTCCATCCACATTTCTGCAATTATTTCATTCTTTTTATAGTTAAGTAATATTCCATTTATATATGTACCACATCTCCTTTATCCATTCATCTGTCAATGGACATTTAGGTTGCTTCCATATCTTGGCTATTACAAATAGTGCTGCAATGAATATCGGGGTGCATGCATCTCTTTGAATTATAGTTTTCTCTGGATATACAGCTAAGAGTGGGATTGCTGGATCATAAGGTCATTCTATTTTTATCTTTTTAAAGGAATCTCCATACTGATGTCCACAGTGATTGCACCAATTTACATTCCCATCAACAGCTAAGAGGGCTCCGTTTTCTCCACACCCTCTCCAGCATTTATTGTTTGCAGATTTTTTTGATGATGGCCATTCTGACCAGTGTGAGGTGATAATTTATTGTAGTTTTGATTTGCATTTCTCTGAGAATTAGTGATATTGAGCATCTTTTCAAGTGCGTTTTGGACATCTGTATGTTTTCTTTGGAGAAATATCTATTTAGTTCTTCAGCACATTTTTTGGTGGTTTTTTTGTTTGTTTGTTTGTTTTTGACATAGAGCTGCGTGAGCTTTTTGTATATTTTGGAGATTAATCCCTTGTCAGTCTCTTCATCTGCAAATATTTTCTCCCTTTCTGTGGGTTGTCTTCTTTTTTTGTTTATGGTTTCCTTTGTTATGCAAAAGCTTTTAAGTTTAATGAGGTCCCATTTGTTTATTTTTGTTTTTATTTTCATTACTCTAAGGGGTAGACCACAAAATTTATTGCTGCAATTTACATCAAAGAGTGTTCTGCCTATGCTTTACTCTAAGTGTTTTAATAGGGTCGGGCCTTACATTTAAGTCTTTGATCCATTTTACGTTTTTTTGTGTGTGTGCAAGGTGTTAGAGAATGTTCTAATTTCATTCTTTTGAATGTAGCTGTACAGTTTTCCAAGCACCACTTATTGAAGAGGTTGTCTTTTCTGCATTGTATATTCTTGCCTCCTCTGTCACATGTTAATTGGCCATAGGTGTGTGTGTTTATTTCTGGGCTATCTATCCTGTTCTATTGATCTATATTTCTGTTTTTGGACAGTACTATACTGTTTTGATGACTGTAGCTTCATGGCCTGATTCCTCCAGCTCCGTTTTTCTTTCTCAGGTTTGCTTTGGCTATTCAGGGTCTTTTGTGTTTCCATACAAATTTTAATTTTCTTTTTTTCTAATTCTGTGAAAAATGCCATTGGTAATTTGATAAGGATTGCATTGAATCTGTAGGTTGCCTTGGGTAATATAGTCATTTTGACAATATTGATTCTTCCAATCCAAGAACATGGCATATCTTTCCATCTCTTTGTGAAATCCTCAGTTTCTTTCATCAGCATCTTATAATTTTCTGAGCACAGGTCTTTTCTTCCTAGGTATTTTAATCCTTTTGTTGCAATGGTAAACGGGATTGTTTCCTTAATTTCTTTCTGATCTTTTGTTGTTATTTTATAGTAATCCAAGAGATTTCTGTGTATTAATTTTGTATCCTGCAACTTTACCAAATTCATTGATGAGCTCCAGTAGTTTTCTGGTAGCATCTTTAGGATTTTCTATGTGTAGTATCATGTCATCTGCAAACAGTGACAGTTTTACTTCTTTCCAGCATGAATTCCTTTTATTTCTTTTTCTTCTCTGATTGTAATGAGTAGGACTTCTAAAATTAGGTTGAATAAAAGAGGTGACAATGGATATCTATGTCTTGTTTCTGAACTTAGAGGCAATGCTTTCAGCTTTTCACCTTTGAGAATGATGTTTGTTGTAGTTTTGTCATATATGGCCTTTATTATGTTGAGGTATGTTCCCTGTATTCCCATTTTCTGGAGAGATGTTATCAGAAATATGTGTTGAATTTTGTCAAAAGCTTTTTCTGTATCTATTGAGGTGATCATTTGGTTTTTATTCTTCAGCTTTTTAATGTGGTGTATTACATTGATGGATTTTCAGATATTGAAGAATCCTTGCATCCCTGGGATAAATCCTAATTGATCATGTTGTATGATCCTTTTAATGTATTGTTGGATTCAGATTGATAGTGTTTTTGTTGAGGACTTTTGTATCTATGGTCATCTGTGAGATTGGCCTGTAATTTTCTTTTTTTGTGGTATCTTTACCTGGTTTTGGTATCAAGGTGATTGTGGCCTCATAGAAAGAGCTTGAGAGGTCTTCCTTCCTCTGCAATTTTTTTGGATGAGTTTCAGAAGGATAGGTGCTAACTCTTTCTAAATGTTTGCTAGAATTCACCTGAGAAATCTTTTGGTTCTGGACTTTTGTTTGTTGGGAGTTTTTGAATCACTCTTTCAATTTCAGTACTTGTGACTGGTCTGTTCATATTTTATATTTCTTCCTGGGTCAGTCTTGGATGGTTGTACCTTTCTAGGAATTTGTCCACTTCTTCTAGGTTGTCCAATTTATTGGCATATAGTTGTTTGTAGTAATCTCTTATGACCCTTTGTATTTCCGTGGTGTCTGTTGTAACTTCTCCTTTTTATTTCTAATTTTATTGATTTGATCCCTCTCCCCTCCTTTTTTTTTGTTTGTTTTTTGTGATGAGTCTGGCTAAAGGTTTATCAATTTTGTTTATCTTTTCAAAGAACTAGATTTTAGTTTCATTGATTTTTTTCTGTGTCTCTATTTCATTTGTGTCTGCTCTAATCTTTATGATTTTTTTCCTTCTATTAACTTTGGGGTTTGTTTTTGCTTCTTTCTCTGGTTGCTTTAAGTGTAAAGTTAGGTTGCTTATTTGAGATTTTTCTTATTTCCTGAGGTAAGGTCGTATTGCTATAACCTTACCCCTTAGAATTTCCTTTGCTATGTTCCCGAAGTTTGGGGTCATCGTGTTTTCATTTTCTTTTGTCTCTAGGTAATTTTTGATTTCCTCTTTAATTTCTTCAGTGATCCATTTGTTATTTAGCAACATATAGTTTAGCATCCACGTTTTTTTTCTTTTTAAATTTTTTTTCCTGTAATTGATTTCTAATCTCATAGTATACTGGTCAGAAAAGATGCCTGATACAATATCAATGTTCTTAAATTCACCAGAGCTTGATTTGTGACCCAAGGTGTGCTCTATCCTGGAAAATGTTCCATGTGCAGTTGAGAAGAAAGTGTATTCTGCTGCTTTTGGATGGAATGTCCTATAAATATCAATTAAATCTATCTGGTCTATTGTGTCATTTAAGGCCTGTGTTTCCTTATTGATTGTCTGTCTGAATGATCTGTCCATTGATGGAAGTGAGGTATTAAAGTCCCCCACTATTATTGTGCTACTGTCAATTTCTCCTTTTATAGATGTTAGTATTTGTTTTATATGATGAGGTGCTCCTATGTTGGGTGCATATATACTTACAATTGTTATGTATTCTTCTTGGATTGATCTCTTGATCATTATGTAGTATCCTTCCTTGTCTCTTGTAACAGTCTTTATTTTAAAGTCTATCTTTCCCGATATGAGTACTGTTACTCCAGCTTTCTTTTGATTTTGATTTGCGTGGCATAATTGTTTTCATCCCTTCACTTTCTGTCTGTGGGTAGACAGCCTATATATGGGTCTTGTTTTTGTATCCATTCAGCCGTCTTTGTCTTTTGGTTGGAGCAATTAATCTATTTACATTTAGGGTAATTATTAATATGTATGTTCCTCTTGCCATTTTGTTAATTGTTTTGGATTTGTTTTTGTAGGTCTTTTTTCTTCCTTTCCCCTTTTGTTCACCTCTCTTGTGACTATCTTAGTGTTGTGTTTGGATTGTTTTTTTCTTTTTTGTATTTGTATCTATTGTAGACTTTTTGTTTGAACTCCCATGAGGTTTTGATATAGCAGTCTGTATATATACAAGTTGCTGGTCTCTTAATTGCCAATGCATTTCCATTATCCTGCATTTATACTCTCCTCTTCTCATGATTGCTGGTTTTGATATCATATATGTATGTGGATGATTTCCTACCTTTACTTTTTATTTGCCTTACCAGTGAGCTTTCCCATTCATAATTTTCTTGTTTCGAGTTGTAGCCTTTTCTTTGCCACCTAGAGAAGTTTCTTTAGGATTTGTTGTAAAGCTGGTTTGCTGGGGCTGAAATCTCTCAGTTTTGGCTTGTCTGTAAGTCTTGCTTTCTCCATCAAAACTGAATAAGATTTTTACTGGATATTCTTGTTTGTAGGCTTTCCCCTTTCATCCATTTAAATATATTGTGCCACTTCCTTCTGGCCTGCAGAGTTTCTGCTGAATAATCAGCTAATAACCTTATGGAGATTCCCTTGTATGTTATTTGCTTGCCTCTCCCTTGTCACTTTTAATATTTTTTCTTTGTCTTTAATTTTTGTCAGTTTGATTAGTATGGGTATCCATGTGTTTCTCCTTAGATTTATCTTGTATGGGACTGTATGCACCTCATGGACTTGAGTGAGTGTTTCCTTTTTCATGTTAGGGAAGTTTTCAGCTATAATCTCTTCAAATATTTTCTCGGGTCTTTTCTCTCTCTCTCTCCTCCTTCTGGGACCACTATAATGTGAATATTGGTGCATTTGATATTGTCCCAATGGTCTCTGGAACTGTTCTCCTTTATTTCCATTCTTTATTATTATTATTATTCTGTTCAAGGACAGTGATTTCCACCACTCCATCTTCCAGCTCACTTATCCATTCTTCTGCTTCATTTATTCTGCTATTGATTCCTTCTAACATATTTTTCATTTCAGTTATTGTATTGTTCATCTCTGTTTGTTTAAATCTTCTAGAGACCATTGTTAATTTTTAAGGAGCCTCTCTTTTGGTCTGAAAAGGCTTAGACATGATAGCACTATTCTGACAGTTAATTCCAAAAATAGATAACCCAGTGAGATTCATTTATTATAAAATTGAGGGTATACACATAATTTTAATTTTAAAATTTAGTTTTAAATCTAGTAGAAAATTTTGGTATTTGAAAGTCTATTCATGAATGCATTACCTCTTAGGATTGAACATTCTGATTTTATTACTAGGAATCTAAATTAATAAAATTATAACAAAAACTTTATTTTATTTTTTTTAATAATTATTATTATTTTTTGGTGGTATGTGGGCCTCTCACTGTTGTGGCCTCTCCCATTGTGGAACACAGGCTCCAGTTGTGCAGGCTCAGTAGCCATGGCTCACGGGCACAGCTGCTCTGCAGCATGTGGGATCTTCCCGGACTGGGGCACGAAGCCGTGTCCCCTACATCGGCAGGCGGACTCTCAACCACTGCAGCACCAGGGAAGCCCATAACAAAAATTTTAAATATCAGAATACATTTATGAGCTGAACTTATGATCTTAAAACTTGGCTTGCTGACCTAATAATTGCTTAGAAGTACACCTAGGCAAGAATCCTACTTTTGATCTTAAAGGAAAATAAGGATATTTGCTACAGAACTTCATTGAAAAAACCTGTTCCAAATGGTAAAATATATCACTAAGAAAATTATTTCTTAAAATCCCACTGGAATTTTATGCAATAGTTTTTAAAACTAGTTGATATAACATATGCAGAGTCTAAATAGAAATGGTACAAATGAACTTATTTACAAAACAGAAACAGACTCACAGACTTAGGGAACTAACTTATGGTTACCAGGGAGGAAGGGAAGGAATAGTTTGGGAGCTTGGGATTGACATGTACAGACTGATATATTTAAAACTGATAACCAACAAGGACCTACTGCATAGCACAGAAAACTCTGCTCAATGTTATGTGGAAACCTAGATGGGAAGGGAGTTTGGGGGAGAATGTATACATGCTTTTGTATGGCAGAGCCACTTTGTTGTGTACCTGAAACTAATAATACAATGTTAATCAGCTCTACTCCAGTATAAAATAAAAAGTTAAATAAAACACCTAGTTGTTCATTCAAAAAGAGAATTATAGTATGATCTTCTTCCTAGACAACTTTTTGTTTGAATCAAGATAAGTGATTAGTTTCATAATGGCATTTCCTAGGTAGTTTCATTATACTCACATGTAAAAACCATTTCCTGGACAGTAGTTACTTAACTTGCTTTTATTTTAGGTTGTTCGTGGATTTTTCAACACTTATTTAAATCTCTTCAATGCAAAATTTTAATATAGCACATAAATAAAATGAGAATAAGGGCTTTAGCAAAGTGTTTTCTACTAACTGGAATAATTATGCATTTTTGCTCATTTGTTTATCTAAATCCTGATTGCACTCCCACCCTGTGTTGTGACACAGTAACATATCTCAATGTATTCCTAATTTAAGTGTTAAAAATTAAGGTATTTTAAAAACAAAAATCTGGGTTTTGTTCTTTAATAAAAAGCCCTGTAATTACAGTTTACAATACAAACTGTAATTAGGGACAAAGCCTGCTGTGGTTTTCTTAGTATAGTGATAGATAAACATTATAATAATTGGGTTGGCCAAAAAGTTCATTTGGGATTTTCTCTAAGATGTTATGGAAAAACCTGTACAAACTTTCTGGCCAACCCTATACATTGTTGGCTCCTAAATAAAGTTTAATAAGTAGTATCATCAAAAGATGGTTCTCGAGGGATTACTGGGAAGATGGCAGAGGAATAAGATGTGGAGATCACCTTCCTCCCCACAGATACACAAGAAATTCATCTACACGTGGAACAGTTCCTACAGAACACATACTGAATGCTGGCAGAAGACCTCAGACCCCCCAAAAGGCAAGAAACTCCCCACATACCTGGGTAGGGCAAAAGAAAAAAGAATAAACAGAGACAAAAGGATGGGGATGGGACCTGCAACAGTGGGAGGGAGCCGTGAAGGAAGAAAGGTTTCCACACACTAGGAAGCCTCTTCGAGGGCGGAGACTGGGGGTGGCAGAGGAGGAAAGCTATGGAGTGGTGGAGGAGAGCTCAGCAACAGGGTTGTGGAGGGCAAAGCGGAGAGATTCCCACACAGAGGATCAGTGCCAACTGGCACTCACAAGCCTAAGAGGCTTGTCTGCTTGGCCCCTGGGATGGGCAGGGCTGGGAGCTGGGTCGGAGAGCAGGGAGAGGACTGGGTTTGGCAGCGTGAACACAGCCTGAAGGGGTTAGTGCAGGCTAGCCGGGAGGGAGTCCGGGAAAACGTCTGGACCTGCCAAAGAGGCAAGAGACTTTTTCTTCCCTCTTTGTTTCCTGGTACGTGAGGAGAGGGGATAAAAAACGCTGCTTAAAGGAGCTCCAGAGACGGGCGCGAGCCACAGCTAAAAGCGTGGAGCCCAGAGACTGGCCTGGGATGCTGGGGCTGCTGTTGCCTCCGCCAAGAGGCCTGTGTGTGAGCGCAGGTCACTGTCCATGCCCCGTTTCTGGGGAGGCTGTGCAGCCCCCCACTGCTGGGGTCCCGGGATCCAGGGACGATTTCCCCAGGAGAGCGCTCGGTGTGCCTTGGGTTGGTGCAACGTCACGTCAGCCTCTGCCATCGCAAGCTCACCCCGCACTCCGTGCCCCTCCCTCCTCCCGGCCTGAGTGAGCCAGAGTGCCTGAAGCAGCAGCTCCTTTAACCGTGTCCAGTCTGAGCAAAGAGCAGATGCCCTCCTGTAATCTACATGCAGAGGCGGAGGCAAATCCAAAGCTGAGACCCGGGAGGTGTGAGAATAATGAAGGGAAAGGGAAATCTCTCAAAGCAGCCTCAGAAGCAGCAGATTAAAGCTCCACAATCTACTTGATGGACCCAGCATCTGTGGAATACCTGAATAGACAATGAATAATCCCAAATTGAGGAGGTGGACTTTGAGAACAAGATATTTGATTTTTTCCTCTGTTTGTGTGTATGTTTGTGCTTCTGTGTGAGATTTTCGCTATACAACTTTGCTTTCACCGTTTGTCCTAGGGTTCTATACCTCCGTTTTTTTGTTGTTTGTTTTGTTTTTTGAATTATTAAAAAAAATTTTTTAAATAATTATTTTTATTTTAATGACTTTGTTTTATTTTATCTTTATTTTATTTTACTCTATATTCTTTCTTTCTTTCTTTCTTTCCTCCCTTCCCTCCTTTAGACAACGAATCATCCCACATGGAGGAGGTGGACTTTGAGACCTAGATTTCTGACTTTTCCCCCTTTTCCTCTTTTTGTGAATGTGTATGTGTATGCTTCTGTGTGAGATTTTTGTCTGTATAGCGTTGCTTCCACCATTTGTCCCAGGGTTCCATCTGTCCGTTTTTGTTTTCTTAATTTTATTTCTTAATAATTATTTTTATTTTAATAACTTTATTATATTTTATCATACTTTACTATATTCCACTTCATCTTCTCTCTTTTTTCCTACTTTCCATCCTTCCTCCCTCCCCCTCCCTCCCTACTTCATTTCTTTCTTTCTTTCTTTCTTTCTTTCCTTCTTTCTTTCTTTCTACTTCTATTAATTTTTCTTTCTACATTTTCTAGCTTTTATTCAGAGCCATGTGGATGAAAGGCTCTTGGTGCTGCAGCCAGGAGTCAGTGCTGTGCCTCTCAGGTGGGAGAGCAAACTTCACGACACTGGTCCACAAGAGACCTCCCAGTTCCACTTAATATCAAACAGTGAAAATCTCCCAGAGATCTCCATCTCAACACCACCATGCAGCTTCACTCAACGACCAGCAATCTACAGTGCTGGACACCCTATGACAAACAACAACCAAGACAGGAACACAACCACAACCATTAGCAGAGAGGCTGCCTAAAATCATAATAAGTCCACAGACACCCCAAAACACAACACCAGACATGCACCTGTCCACTAGAAAGACAACATCCAGTCTCATCCAGCAGAGCACAGGCACTAGTGCCATCCACCAGGAAGCATACACAACCCACTGAACCAACATTAGCCACTATGGACAGACCCCAAAAACAACGGGAACTAGGAACCTGTGGCCTGCAAAAAGGAGACACCAAACACAGTAAGATAAGCAAAATGAGAAGACAGAAAAACACACAGCAGGTGAAGGAGCAAGATAAAAACCCACCAGACCTAACAAATGAAGGGGAAATAAGCAGTCTACATGAAAAAGAATTCAGAATAATGATAGTAAAGATGATCCAAAATCTTGGAAATAGAATAGAAAAAATGCAAGAAACAGATAACAAGGACCTAGAAGAACTAAAGATGAATCAAACAATGATGAGCAACACAATAAATGAAATTAAAAAAAACTCTACATGGGATCAATAGCAGAATAACTGAGGCAGAAGAATGGATAAGTGAAGTGGAAGAAAAAATAGTGGAAATAACTGCTGCAGAGTGAAATAAAGAAAAAAGAATGAAAAGAAATGAGGACAGTCTCAGAGACCTCTGGGAAAACATTAAATGCACCAATATTCGAATTATAGGGTTTCCAGAAGAAGAAGAGAAAAACGGACTGAGAAAATATTTGAAGACATTATAGGTGAAAAGTTCCCCAATATGGAAAAGGAAATAGTTAATCAAGTTTAGGAGACACAGAGAGTCCCATACAGAATAAATCCAAGAAGAAATACGCCAAGACGCATATTAATCAAACTGTCAAAAATTAAACACAAAGAAATCATATTAAAAGCAGCAAGGGAAAAACAACAAATAACACACAAGGGAATCCCCATCAGGTTAACAGCTGATCTCTCAGCAGAAATTCTACAAGTCAGAAAGGAGTGGCAGAACATATTTAAAGTGATGAAGGAGAAAAACCTAAAAGCAAGATTACTGTATCCAGCAAGGATCTCATTCAGATATGATGGAGAAATTAAAAACTTTACTGAGAAGCAAAGGCAGAGAGTGTTCAGCACCACCAAACCAGCTTTACGACAAATGCTAAAGGAACTTCTGTAGGCAAGAAACACAACAGAAGGAAAAGACCCACAATGACGAAGCCAAAACAATAAAGAAAATGGGATAAGGAACATACATATTGATAATTACCTTAAATGTAAATGGACTAAATGCTTCCACCATAAGACAGATTGGCTGAATGGATACAAAAACAAGATCCATATATATGCTGTCTACAAGAGACCCACTTCAGACCTAGAGAAACATACAGACTGAAAGTAAGGGGATGGAAAAAGATATTCCATGCAAATGGAAATAAAAAGAAAGCTAGAATAGCAATTCTCATATCAGAAAAAAATAGACTTTAAAAAAAAGACTACTAGAAGAGACAAAGAAGGACACTACATAATGATCAAAGGATCGATCCAAGAAGAATATATAACAATTGTAAATATTTATGCACCCAACATAGGAGCACCTCAATACATAAGGCAAATACTAACAGCCATAAAAGGGGAAATTGACAGTAACACATTCATGGTAAGTGACTTTAACACACCACTTTCACCAATGGACAGATCATCCAAAATGAAAATAAATAAGGAAACACAAGCTTTAAATGATATATTATACAAGATGGTCTTAATTGATATTTATAGGACATTCTATTCAAAAACAACAAAATAAACATTTTTCTCAAGTGTTCATGAAACATTCTCCATGATAGATCATATCTTGGGTCACAAACCAAGTCTTGGTAAATTTAAGAAAATTGAAATTGTATCAAGTATCTTTTCTGACTACCATGCTATGAGACTAGATCTTAATTACAGGAAAATATCTGTAAAAAATACAAACTCATGTAGGCTAAACAATACACTACTTAATAACGAAGTGATCACTAAAGAAATCAAAGAGGAAATCAAAAAATACCAAGAGGCAAATGGCAATGGAGACACGACAACCCAAAACCTATGGGATGCAGCAAAAGCAGTTCTAAGAGGGAAGTTTATAGCAATACAATCCCACCTTAAGAAACAAGAAACATCTCGAGTAAACAACCTGATCTTGCACCTAAAGCAAGTAGAGAAAAAAGACCAAAAAACCCCCAAAGTTAGCAGAAGGAAAGAAATAACAATCAGATCAGAAATAAATGAAAAAGAAATGAAGGAAATGATAGCAAATATCAATAAAACTAAAAGCTGCTTCTTTGAGAAGATAAACAAAGTGGATAAACCATTAGACACACTCATCAAGAAAAAAAGGGAGAAGACTCAAATCAATAGAATTAGAAATGAAAAAGGAGAAGTGACAAGTGACACTGCAGAAGTACTAAAGATCATGAGAGATTACTACAAGCAACTCTATGCCAATAAAATGGACAACTTGGAAGAAATGGACAAATTCTTAGAAATGCACAACCTGCCAAGACTGAATAAGGAAAAAAATGGAAAATATGAACAGACCAAAGACAAGCACTGAAATTGAAACTGTGATTAAAAACCTTCCAACAAACAAAAGCCCAGAACCAAATGGCTTCACAGGCGAATTCTACCAATCATTTAGAGAAGAGATAACACCTATACTTCTCAAACTCTTCCAAAATATAGCAGAGGGAGGAACACTCCCAAACACATTCTACGAAGCCACCATTACCTTGTTAGCAAAACCAGACAAGGATATCACAAAGAAAGAAAACTACAGGCCAATATCACTGATGAACATAGATGCAAAAATCCTCAAAAAAATACTAGCAAACAGAATCCAACAGCACATTAAAAGGCTCATACACCATGATCAAATGGGGTTTATTCCAGGAATGCAAGGATTCTTCAATATATGTAAATCAATCAACGTGATACACCATATTAACAAATTGAAGGAGAAAAACCATATGATCATCTCAGTAGATGCAGAGAAAGCTTTCAACAAAATTCAACATCCATTTATGATAAAAACCCTGCAGAATGTAGGCATAGAGGGAACTTTTCTCAACATAATAAAGGCCATATATGACAAACCCACAGCCAGCATCATCCTCCATGGTGAAAAACTGAAACCATTTCCAGTAAGATCAGGAACAAGACAAGGTTGCCCACTCTCACCACTCTTATTCAACAAAGTTTTGGAAGTTTTAGCCACAGCAATGAGAGAAGAAAGGTAAATAAAAGGAATCCAAATTGGAAAAGAAGAAGTAAAGCTGTCACTGTTTGCAGATGACATGATACTATACATAGAGAATCCTAGAGATGATACGAGAAAACTAGTAGAGCTAATCAGTGAATTTGATAAAGTAGCAGGAGACAAAATTAATGCAGATAAATCTCTGGCATTCCTTTATACTAATGATGAAAAGTCTGAAAATGAAATCAAGAAAACACTCCCTTTACCATTGCAACAAAAAGAATAAAATATCTAGAAATAAACCTACGTAAGGAGACAAAATACCTGTAGGCAGATAATTATAGGACACTGATGAAAGAAATTAAAAATGATACTAATAGACCGAGAGATATACCATGTTCCTGGATTGGAAGACTCAACATTGTGAAAATGACTCTACTGCCCAAAGCAATCTATGGATTCAATGCAATCCTTATCGAACTACCACTGGCATTTTCCACAGAACTAGAACAAAAATTTTCACAATTTGTGTGGAAACACAAAAGACACTGAATAGCCAAAGCAATCTTGAAAACAGAAAATGGAGCTGGAGGAATCAGGCTCCCTGACTTCAGACTATACAACAAAGCTACAGTAATCAAGACCGTATGGTACTGGCTAAAACACAGAAAGATAGATCAATGGAACAGGATAGAAAGCCCAGAGATAAACCCACGCAGATATGATCCCCTTATCTTTGATAAAGGAGGCAGGAATGTACAGTGGAGAAAGGACAGCCTCTTCAATAAGCGGTGCTGGGAAAACTGGACAGGGACATGTAAAAGTATGAGATTAGATCACTCCCTATTACCATACACAAAAATAAGGTCAAAATGGATTAAAGACCTAAAGGTAAGGTCAGAAACTATCAAACTCTTAGAGGAAACCATAGGCAGAACTCTCTATGACATAAATCACAGCAAGATCCTTTTTGACCCACCTCCTAGAGAAATGGAAATAAAAGCAAAAATAAACAAATGGGACCTAATGAAACTTCAAAGCTTTTGCACAGCAAAGGAAACCATAAACAAGACCAAAAGACAACCCTCATAATGGGAGAAAATATTTGCACATGAAGTAAGTGACAAAGGATTAATCTCCATAATTTATAAGCAGCACATGCTGCTCAATAGCAAAAAAACAAACAACCCAATCTGTAAATGGGCAGAAGACCTAAATAGACATTTCTCCAAAGAAGATATATGGACTGTTAACAAACACATGAAAGAATGCTCAACATGATTAATCATTAGAGAAATGCAAATCAAAACTACAATGAGATATCATCTCACACTGGTCAGAATGCCCGTCATCAAAAAATCTAGAAACATTAAATGCTGGAGAGAGTGTGGAAAAGAGGGAACACTCTTGCACTGCTGGTGGGAATGTGATTTGGAACAGCCACTATGGAGAACATTATGGAGGTTCCTTCTAAAACTACAAATAGAACTACTATATGACCCAGCAATCCCACTACTGGGCATATACCCTGAGAAAACCATAATTCAAAAATTGTCATGTACCAAAATGTTCATTGCAGCTCTATTTACAATAGCCCTGATATCGAAACCACATCAGATGAATGGGTAAAGAAGATGTGGCACATATATACAGTGGAATATTACTCAGCTATAAAAACCAATGAAATTTATCTATTTGTAATGAGGTGGATAGACCTAGAGTCTGTCATACAGAGTGAAGTAAGCCAGAAAGATAAAGACAAATACTGTATGCTACCACATATATATGGAATTTAAGGAAAAAAAGTTATGAAAAACCTAGGGGTAAAACGGGAATAAAGACACAGACTTACTTGAGAATGGACTTGAAGATATGGGGAGGGAGAATGGTAAGCTGTGAGAAAGCAAGAGGGAGGCATGGACATATATACACTGCCAAATGTAAGGTACATAGTTAGTGGGAAGCAGCCACATAGCCCAGAGAGATCAGCTCAATGCTTTGTGAATGACTGAAGGGGTGGGATAGGGAGGGTGGGAGGGAGGGAGATGCAAGATGGAAGGGATATGGGAACAGATGTATATGCATAACTGATTCACCTTGTTATAAAGCAGAAACTAATACACCATTTTGAAGCAATTATACTCCAATAATATTGTTAAAAAATGGTTGTCTTTTAGATATGAATAGGTTTTTCTTATAAAAACAATTTTTTTTGCTATTATTAATTATTTGTTGTACAGAGTATATTTAAACCATACTGTATGAAATAAGGGTTTATATTGCCCTGCATCTTTTCGTCCCAAAGAATTCTCCATTTCCACCAAAGTATAAAAACTTGGATAACAGAAATCTAGTCAGTTAGAGTGTTAAAGACAAGCATAGGAGGTAACTGGTTGGGAAAGCCTGTTGGTCCCTCTCTTTCACCATCTCATCTCATCTTGTTCTTTGTTAGTGTACTGATTGCTCACTGCCTGATTTATAGGGTGGAATGGTAGCTTGTTTATACAGAGATGAAATAATCATAAGAACACTCTGCTGAATTATAGTGTAAATAGTCACGAATTTAAAAGTAATATCCAAACAGGTAATTTAATCACAAGTGTGTGGAGACTCTGTCTCAAACTTTTATGTATTCCTTGACTATGGGTTAGAACACCTTTTCCTCCAACAGGCCCTTGAGGATATCATGGGGTCATTGTTTTGCATTTTGCTTTTACAGCAAGATTACGTATGCTCACTTTTTGTGAATTGAACTCTGACCCACAGTAATGTTTTTCATTGTGTTTGGGATTGAGGGCAGGGGAATACATTGGAATGCATTTACATCCAATCAATATTTATTGCTTATACAATATACAATTATTGCTTATTGCTTACTTATTGCTTACCTTATATGATAAGGTAAAATCTGGTTGCAATTTAAGCTATAAGATACTAGAATCTTCCTAAATTATGGTATATATGCAACTGGAGGAAAAATGAGTAAATGTACAGCCCAAAGGTACAAATTTAGTGTTCCTTTTATAGAACTCAAATGGGACCTCTTAGAAACCACCTGGGGTACAATTGCCCTTTGCCCTTCAATTTCTATACCCACATATAACCACAGCTTTCTAAGCAATATGTAGCACATACATCATTCCACATAGTACAAAACTTCAGCAATATATATATATATATAAAATTATATATATTATAAAATAATTATATATATATTATATATATTATAATATATGTTATATATATAATTGAAGCCATATATATATATGTATATATATATATATATATATATACATATATATATATATATATATATGGCTGCAAGAGAGTAAATTGTACACTCCTTCAGCTAAAAAGCATTTTATCATTGAATTAGTTGATTTGAGCACTGGAAATTCAAATCAGCTACACTCTCCTTATTTGCATGCCAGAAGTCAGAGTCCACCCAGAGCCTTCTTGCCCACAGTTGTTTTAGAGACCTACTTTTCTGCTTCTCAGTGCAGAGGTGGGGCCATCTGCACTGCTTGAGGTCTTCTGGTAGGCACATTCATTACTCTGCTGTAGCATTTTTAATTAACTGAGAGTTAGGTAAAGGAATTTTCAGGTATTGAAGCTAGATAGTAGAAAAAAAGAATCAAAGAAAATGAAGAAAATGAACATTATTATTATTATTAGTTGACTCATATTCTGCAACAATACCTTGGATGCCGACCCAATATTTTGAACCAGCCGCCAAGGAGCACAAGATCAATTTCAAAAGAATGAAAACATTTTGCTGTATTATGAAAGAGAACAAATCATCACTGTTATGCAAAGTAGACCAAGCATTATGCTGTAGGGCTTTGTCCATAAAGCATAAGTGTTTGATAATTTCATAAAAGTAAAATATGTTCCCTAAAATAGAGTGCCCTGGAAAGTGTAATGTACCACACAGTTTAGTTTTTTATATATAAATTTATTTATTTATTACTTATTTAGTTAGTTATTTAGTTATTTTTATATTTGGCTGTGTTGGGTCTTCATTGCTATCTGTGCGCTTTCTCTAGTTGCAGCGAGCAGGGTCTACTTTTCATTGTAGTGTACAGGATTCTCATTGCAGTGGTTTTTTCCTGTTGTGGAACACGGGCTCTAGGCACATGGGATTCAGTAGTTGTGGCACGTGGACTCATTAGCTGTGGCTCATGGGCTTATTTGCTCCATGGCATGTGGGATCTTCCTGGAACAGGGCTCAAACCCGTGTCTCCTGCATTGGCAGGCAGATTCTTAACCACAACATCACCAGGGAAGTCCACAGAATTTACTTTTGATTTTGCTAGAGGTGCTTCTAAATAGCTCAATTAAAACAATTGTTTCCACTTGTGATTTAAACTCACATAAGTAAAATCTGTGCATACAATGGCATAATTCAAACCTGCATCCATACCTATGTAACTTAGAAGGAATTTCATAATTCTCTTTCTTTCTGCATTTTCCAATTCTCTGCACTATGATCCTCCTTCACAATAGTATTCTCTCCATGGTCCCACTCCTCCAGGTCTTACTCTCACTGAACCTCTGTGATTTTTGCTGCAGTCTTATAAAGAAAATGTCTATTGTTTAGATTTTCTTTAAGCACTAACATAAGTTATTAAAAGGTGAGTGTTGATGGAATTCTAATGAATAAAGATGTAGTTCTTATACTGTATTTATAATCATAATGTTTAAATGCCATAAGTACTATTCATCACAACCACCATTTTTTTAAGACCTTCACAATGAGTAAACTTGAAAAAAATCTCCATGCCTAGTCTGATATAACCTCTGAGGAAACCAAGCTTCATTTTCCTTTTGATTCTTAAAAAAAAAAAAAATGGAGTTACTGCTATCAGATTTAATCTGTGTAAGTAATCCCCACTGTTGGTAAGAAAATATTTCATAAAAAGGCAAGAATTTTTTAGTTCAACAATTTCAGTCAGTAGTCTTGCCCCATGTATATTCCTGGAATTGACCTGTATTTACTAAACATACTGAGTCAAGTGAATCACTACTTCTTCATGGATTTTTTCTTGAATCTTAACTTCAACACTGGGTTTCACTCCTATAAAAGATTTTCGGGTATTCCTTTTTGCATTTACTACTGCTCTCTAACACTTAGCATCACCTTTATCACTAAACCTACTTCCTTTTATGACTACCCTTGATCCCATTTCCATCACTATTTGGTTAAGTCTACTAGCAACACACATTTAAAATCTTGTTGATTTTCCCATCTTTCTCTGTCACCTACATGACACTGATGCAATTTTTGCTTTATAATATTGCTTGAATGTATATGTTTTGGCCTGTTATCACTGCCTCCACATTGGGGCAAGAAACTCATGCCTCACAAATGGGAAATTACAATAGTTTTCAAAGTATGCTTCTGTCTTCAGTGCTTTCTGGTTGTATAATAGGCAATGAATTTTTATTTCTAGGATTTTTAATATTTTTTAATACTGTAGCTTATCCCATGCTCTCAGTATGGACTACTGCATGGTTTTCTTTCTCCTACCTCCAGGAATAATGTCACAAAAGGACTAAAGAAGAATGAAGATAATATTTTTTTTTCAAATTGAATTTTAAACTAATGGCAGAGGCAGTAGAATTGTAAAAGCTCTTGCTCTGTCAGTTCCACAAGAAAGGCTAGTCTGTCCCTCAAAATAATTATGAAGAGAAGATGGCAGAAGAGTAAAACACAAAGAAATCCTTCCTTCCCCACAGATACATCAGAAATATATCTACAGGTGGAAATGCTCCTATAGAACACCTACTGAAGGCTGGCAGAAGACCTCAGACCTCCCAAAAGGCAAGAAACTCCCCATGTACCTGGGTGGGGCAAAATAAAAAAGAAAAAACAGAGACAAAAGAATAGGGATGGGACCTGCACCAGTGGGAGGGAGCCATGAAGGAGGAAATGTTTTCACACACTAGGAAGCCTCTTCACAGGTGGAGACTGGGGGTGGCTGAGGGGGAATCTTCAGAGCCACAGAGGAGAGCACAGCAACAGGGGTAGAGAGGGCAAAGTGGAGAGATTCCTGCACAGAGGATCAGTGCTGACCAGGACTCACCAGACTGAGAGGCTTCTCTGCTCACATTCCGGGGTGGGCGGGGGTTGGGATCTGAGGCTCAGGCTTCAGTCGGATCGCAGGGAGAGGACTGGGGTTGGTGGCGTGAACACAGCCTGAAGGGGGCTAGTGCACCACAGCGAGCCAGGAGGGAGTCCAGGAAAATGTCTGGACCTGCCGAAGGGGCAAGAGACATTTTCTTCCCTCTTTGTTCCCTGGTGCACAAGGAGAGGGGATTAAGAGCACTGCTTAAAGGAGCTCCAGAGACAGGCGCTAGCAGCAGCTATCAGCACGGACCCCAGAGATGGCATGAGATGTTAAGCTGCTGCTGCCACCACCAAGAAGCCTGTGTTCAAGCACAGGTCACTATCCACACCTCCCACTCGGGAGCCTGTGCAGCCCGCCACTGCCAGGGTCCAGTGATCCAGGGACAACTTCCCCGGGAGGATGCATGGTGTGCATCAGGCTGGTGCAATGTCATGCCAGCCTCTGCCACCACAGACTCACCCTGCATCCGTATCCCACTCTCCCCTGGGCCTGAGTGAGCTAGAGCCTCCGAATCAGCTGCTCCTTTACCCTGTCCTGTCTGAACAAAGAACAGACGCCCTCAGGCGACCTACATGCAGAGGCGAGGCCGAATCCAAAGCTGAACCCAGGAAGCTGTGGGATCAAAGAAGAGAAAGGGAAATCTCTCTCAGCAGCCTCAGCAGAAGTGGATTAAAGCTCCACAATCAACTTGATGTATCCTGCATCTGTGGAATACCTCAATAAACAACAAATCATCCGAAATTGAGGAGGTGGACTTTGGGAGCCAGATATATTATTTTTTCCCATTTACCTCTTTTTGTGACTGTGTATGTGTATGCATCTGTCTGCGATTTTGTCTGTATAGCTTTGCTTTCACCATTTTTCCAAGGATTCTGTCCATCCATTCTATTATTTTTAATTTTTAAAATATTTTCATAATAATTATTTTTTTATTTTTTATTTTAATAACTTTATTTTATTTTATCTTACATTATTTGATATTATTTGATTTTATACTCTTTCTTCCTTTCTTTCTACATTTTCTCCCTTTTATTCTGAGCCGTGTGGATGAAAGGCTTTCGGTGATCCAGCCAGGTGTCAGGTCTGCGCCAGTGAGGTGGGAGAGCCAAATTCAGGACACTGGTCCACAAGAGACCTCCCAGCTCCACATAATATCAAATGGCAAAAATCTCTCAGAGATCTCCATCTCAAAACCAAGACCCAGCTTCACTCAACGACCAGCAAGCTACAGTGCTGGACACCTTATGACAAAAAACAACCAAGACAGAAACAGCCCCTCCATTAGCAGAGAGGCTGCCTAAAATCATAATAAGTCCACAGACAACCCAAAACACACCACCGTGGACCTGCCCAACAGAAAGACAAGATCCAGCCTCATCACCAGAACACAGGCACTAGTCTCCTCCACCAGGAAGCCTACACAACCCACTGAACCAACCTTAGCCACTGTGGACAGACACCAAAAACAATGGGAAATACGAACCTGCAGCCTACAAAAAGGAGACCCCAAACACGGTAAGATAAGCAAAATGAGAAGACAGAAAAACAAAGCAGATGAGGGAGCAAGGTAAAAACCCACCAGACCTAACAAATGAAAAGGAAATAGGCAGTCTACCTGAAAAAGAATACAGAATAATGATAGTAAAGATCCAAAATCTTGGAAAGAGAACACAGAGAATGCAAGAAACATTTAACAAGGACATAGAAGAACTAAAGAGGAAATAAGAAACGATGAACAACAAAATAATTGAAATTAAAAACACTCTAGAAGGGATCAATAGTAGAATAACTGTGGCAGAAGAACGGACAAGTGACCTGGAAGATAAAATAGTGGAAATAACTACTGCAGAGCAGAATAAAGAAAAAAAAATGAAAAGAACTCAGGACAGTCTCAGAGAGCTCTGGGATAACATTAAATGCACCTACATTCGAATTATAGGGGTCCCAGAAGAAGAAGAGAAAAAGAAAGGGACTGAGAAAATATTTGAAGAGATTATAGTTGAAAACACCCCTAATGTGGGGAAGGAAATAGTTAATCATGTTCAGGAAGAACAGAGAGTCCCATACAGGAAAAATCCAAGGAGAAACATGAAAAGACACATATTAATCAAACAATCAAAAATTAAATACAAAGAAAATAATATTAAAAGCAGCAAGGGAAAAACAACAAATAACACACAAGGGAATCCCCATCAGGTTAACAGCTGATATTTCATCAGAAACTCTGCAGGCCAGAAGGCACTGGCAGCACATATTTAAAGTGATGAAGGAGAGAAAACTACAACCAAGATTACGCTACTCAGCAAGGATCTCATTCAAATCTGATGGAGAAATTAAAACCTTTACAGACAAACAAAGGCTGAGAGAGTTCAGCACCACCAAACCAGCTTTACGACAAATGTTAAAGGAACTTCTCTAGGCAAGAAACACAACAGAAGGAAAACACCTCCAATAACAAACCCAAAACAACTAAGAAAATGGGAAGAGGAACAAACTCATCGATAATTACCTTAAATGTAAATAGATTAAAAGCTCCCACCAAAAGACACATACTGGCTGAATGGATACAAAAACAAGACGCATATATTTCCTGTCTACAAGAGACTCACTTCAGACCTAGGGACAGATACAGACTGAAAGTGAGGGGATGGAAAAAGGTATTCCATGCAAATGGAAATCAAAAGAACACTGTAGTAGCAACTGTCATATCAGACAAAATAGACTTTAAAATAAAGATTATTACAAGAGGCAAAGAAGGACACTACATAATGATCAAGGGATCGATCCAAGAAGAAGATATAACAATTGTAAATATTTATGCACCCAACATAGGAGCACCTCAACATATAAGGCAAATACTAGCAGCCATAAAAGGGGAAATTGATAGAAACACATTCATAGTTGGGGACTTTAACACCCCACATTCACCAATGGACAGATCATCCAAAATGAAAATAAATAAGGAAACACAAGCTTTAAGTGACACATTAAGCAAGATGGGCTTAATTGATATTTATAGGACATTCCATCCAAAATCAACAGAATACACATTTTTCACAAGTGCCCATGGAACATTGTCCAGGATAGATCATATCTTGGGTCACAAATCAAGCCTTGGTAAATTTAAGAAAATTGAAATCATATCAAGTATCTTTTCCAATCACAACACTGTGAGATTACATATCAATTACTGGAAAAGATCTGAAAAAAATAAAAACACATGGAGGCTAAGCAGTACACTACTTAGTAACCAAGAAATCACTGAAAAAATCAAAGAGGAAATCAAAAAATACCTAGAAACAAATGGCAATGAGAACTCGATGACCCCAAACCTATGCGATGCAGCAAAAGCAGTTCTAAGAGAGAAGTTTATAGCAATACAATCCTACCTCAAGAAACAGGAAACATCTCAAATAAACCACCTAACCTTGCACCTAAAACAATTAGAGAACGAACAACAGAAAAACCCCAAAGTTAGCAGAAGGAAAGAAATCATAAAGATCAGATCAGAAATAAATGACAAAGAAATGAAGGAAACGATAGCAAAGATCAATAAAACTAAAAGCTGGTTCTTTGAGAAGATAAACAAAATGGATAAAACATTAGCCAGACTCATCAAGAAAAAAAGGGAGAAGACTGAAATCAATAGAATTAGAAATGAAAAAGGAGAAGTAACAACTGACACTGCAGAAATACAAAGGATCATGAGAGATTACTACAGCAACTCTATGCAAATAAAATGGACAACCTGGAAGAAGTGGACAAATTTTTAGAAATGCACAACCTGCCGAGACTGAACCAGGAAGAAATATAAAATATGAACAGACCAATCCAAGCACTGAAATTTAAACTGTGATTAAATATTTTCCAACAGGGTTTCCCTGGTGGCGCAGTGGTTGAGAGTGCGCCTGCTGATGCAGGGGACACAGGTTCGTGCTCTGGTCTGGGAAGATCCCACATTCCATGGAGCGGCTAGGTCTGTGAGCCATGGCCACTGAGCCTGCATGTCCGGAGCCTGTGCTCTGCAACAGGAGAGGCCACAACAGTGAGAGGCCCACGTACCACAAAAAAAAAAAGAAGAAAAAAAGAAAAACAATATTTTCCAACAAACAAAAGCCCAGGACCAGATGGCTTCACAGGTGAATTCTATCAAACATTTAGAGAAGAGCTAACTCTTCCAAAATATAGCAGAGGGAGGAGCACTCCCAAACTCATTCTATGAGTCCACCATCACCCTGATACCAAAACCAGACAAAAATGTCACAAAGAAAGAAAACTTTCTTTCATGTTCTGAGAGGTCCATGTACCACAAAAAAAAAAAAAAAAAAAAAAAAAAAAAAAAAAAAAAAACGGATTAAAGACCTAAATGTAAGGCCAGACACTATAAAACTCTTAAAGGAAAACATAGGCAGAACACTCTATGACATAAATCACAGCAAAATCCTTTTTGACCCAGCTCCTAGAGAAATGGAAATAAAAACAAAAATAAACAAATGGAACCTAATGAAACTTAAAAGCTTTTGCACAGCAAAGGAAACCATAAACAAGACCAAAAGACAACCCTCAGAATGGGAGAAAATATTAGCAAATGAAGCAACTGAAAAAGGATTAATCACCAAAATTTACAAGCAGAATATGCAGCTCAATAACAAAAAAACAAACAACCCAATCCAAAAATGGGCAGAACACCTAAATAGGCATTTCTCCAAAGAAGATATACAGATTGCCAACAAACACATGAAAGAATGCTCAACATCATTAATCGTTAGAGAAATGCAAATCAAAGCTACAATGAGATATCATCTCACACTGGTCAGAATGGCCATCATCAAAAAATCTGGAAACAATAAATGCTGGAGACAGTGTGGAGAAAAGAGAACTCTCTTGCACTGTTGGTGGGAATGTAAATTGATACAGCCACTATGGAGAACAGTATGGAGGTTTCTTCAATATCTAAAAATAGAATTACCATACGACCCAGCAATCCCACTACTGGGCATATACCCTGAGAAAACCATAATTTAAAAAGAGTCATGTACTAAAATGTTCATTGCAGCTCTATTTACAATAGCCAGGACATGGAAGCAACCTACATGTCCATCAACAGATGAATGGATAAAGAAGATGTGGCACATGTATACAATGGAATATTACTCATCCATAAAAAGAAATGAAATTGAGTTATTTGTAGTGAGGTGGATGGACCTAGAGTCTGTCATACAGAGTGAAGTAAGTCAGAAAGAGAAAAACAAATACTGTATGCTATCACATATATATGGAATCTAAGGAAAAAAAACAAAAAAGTCATGAAGAACCTAGGGGTAAGACGGGAATAAAGACACTGACCTACTAGAGAATGGACTTGAGGATATGGGGAGAGGAAGGGGTAAGCTGTGATGGAGTGGGAGAGTGGCATTGACACATATACACTATGAAACGTAAAATAGATAGCTAGTGAGAAGCGGCCCCATAGCACAGGGAGATCAGCTATGTGATTTGTGACCTCACAGAGGAGTGGGATAGGGAGGGTGGGAGGGAGGGAGACGCAAGAGGGAGGAGATATGGGAACATGTGTATATGTATGACTGATTCACTTTCTTATAAAGCAGAAACTAACACACCATTGTAAAGCAATTATACTCCAATAAAGATGTTAAAAAATTTATGATTCTATGACATGGGAGAAGGGATTGTTGAAGAAGAGAAGATGAATGATTGATAAAGGTTAGTGAAGCTTGTAATGGTAGGTCCTGACCTGAGCAGGAAGGTATGGTGTAAGGATGGAATGAAATTTTATTTTTTTATTTATTAAATGAATAATATTATTTAAGCTTTACTTATTATAAGGTCCATACTTTTTCCAATGATCTCCAAAACCAGTTCAGCCAGCTTATCAATCAAGTTTATATACATGTATGGGTCTTTTTGGCTTTTATTCCATAGCTGTAGTCTAAATGCTAATCTCATGCTCTACAAACACTTTATCCTATTTGATATGAAAAGTTATATTATTTGGCTGATTTTCTCAATGATGCTTTGTTATTTGCTCCTTATAAATTTCAGAATCTGTTAGATTTTATGAATACAAACAAACACAAGGACCAATTTACGTGAAGTGATAGAACATTAAATCCACAGATTCATAAATTTCTGGTAGCATCTTATACCTCTATTTATTTAAATCTGCTTTAAATTTTTTTAATAAAGTGTTATAATTTTGTCCATTTCAGTTTTGTATCTTTGGTTAGATTTATTTGTGGAAATTTATATAACTTATACATTATTAAATGAGAGTTTTAAAGTTACATTTCCTAACTATGTGTTGCTAGTGCATATGCAATTGCTATGTATCTATATATATTTTTAATGCAATTCTGTTGAACACTCCTATTAGTTATCTTATTTGACCTGTAGATTCTAATTTTATCTGTTATGATTGCTCACAAATATTCCAGTCTCTTCAATCTGGGAACACAATAGGATTGCACTCTTGTACCCATTTGAAGTTAGGCATATTCTTGATTTGCCTTGGCCAATGAAATAAATAAAAAGTGAGTGGAAATGACACATCATTTCTGGATGGAAAAATGCAATTTCTGCGGATCAATTTCAATTTTCATTTCCACTTCCACTGCAAGTGTTATTGTGAAAATCATGTATGAAATCTTTCATCTTAATTGGGTCACCATCAACTGGGGTTCCTGACGAAATGTCAAGAGCATTTCTCTGCTCATTCTTGTTAGACATGAAGTGTGAAGAAAATATGTTTTTGATTTTTAAGCTTCTGAAATTTTGTAGTTCTTTGTTATCAGAAAATAATTCAGCCCATTTTAATTAATACAATCCTACTGAAATTTTACATATAAATTTGTCTCAAGAACAGTAGCAACTTAATGTCTTTCTGTTAAATAATCATATTTCTATAGGTTCTTCTTTCCATAGAGCACTAGCCAGGACCACTAATATATTATTGAATAAACCAGAGTACAGTGTACACTCTTTTCTTGTTCCTAATTATGAGGTAAATACCATTTAGTATGAGGTTTGCTTGGCAATTTTGTAGATACTTTTTATTATATTAAAAAAATTTTCTCTTCCATTCCTGGTTTGCTAAAAAGGAGTTCAGCTTTTTTTAAAAAAAATCATCAGTGGTTGTTGAATTTTATCTGATAATTTTTCTACATCTATTGACTTAGAGATACAGTTTTCTCTTTTAATCCTTTAATGTGGTTAATTATATTACTTGATTTTTCTAATGTTAAGCCAAATTTACATTTCTGGGTTTTATTCAGCTTTACCATTATTTAAAATGTATAACTAAATTCAGTTCATTAACATTTTGTTTAAATTTTTGTCATTTATTTTCTTGATCAAGATTGGTCTTATAATTTTCCTTTCTAATATTTTCCTTGAGAGGTTTAGTTATAGAGATTATAAAATGAGTTGGAAAATATTCCTTATTTATCTAGACCCTGCAGAATTACATTAAAATTGAATGTATTTTTTCTATGTGTATATAATTCATAAATGAATAAATATCCACATAGTGAGGACTGTGCTATACTTTTCTAATCATGAAGGGATATTGAAACTGTTTGGTGGCCAGTGGTATATATAAAATGTATGATTCCTTAGTTTAGCATTTGAGGTTCTCTACAGTCTAGCTCTAGTCTCTTTTTTAAAAATTTTAAGTCTAAGGGAAAATATTATTCTTGATTTCCATTAGCTATATTCATTTTCTTTGTATAAATGTATAGAGTTGATATTTTAAGTTCTTAAGAGAACTTGTATGGTGTTTGGTAAAATCTTATCACTTTCCAGATAGTTCTCTAAGGTCATGTAAATAAGGATTCACCCTTTAAATTCTAATTCCTTTTTAAGGTTTTTTATTGTTCTACCACTCAAACTCCTACAACAGGAGGATGTTTCACCACTCTGCAATTACAATGCACCATATCAAACTTATCCTCTCTCATAATATATGACCTCCTCAGAAGACTAATAAAATTCATTACAGTCCATTGTTTATAAGGGTAAGAAAATGGAAATTATATTGTAGACACACAATAAATACTTGTGGATTGGATACACTATTGAATGAATGACTATGTCTTCTATATCTTCCATTAAATTGTAAGATTCCTTAAGACAGATTCAATGCAGAGGTGTTCCATACACGTATATTAAACTGA
This sequence comes from Mesoplodon densirostris, assembly GCF_025265405.1. Lineage (NCBI taxonomy): Eukaryota > Metazoa > Chordata > Mammalia > Artiodactyla > Ziphiidae > Mesoplodon > Mesoplodon densirostris. The sequence goes on along the minus strand of NC_082675.1, from coordinate 59,519,570 downwards.
GGAATGCATGGAATAAACCAGTGCTAGAACTGACCCAGCTATTTTTCACCCATTCTATTTTGCTATCCTGTATGTGAAGAATATAAATTCACAAAAAATACGTATTTGAAACACCACATAATTTTTTTTTTCCTGAAATGGAACTGAATGTGCAGAAGGAGTTAACAGGAGAAGGGATTCCCTAAGGAGGTTTTCTCTAAAAACAGCCTTTTTTTAAAGATTGCCTCAGGGATTATTACACTAAATGTTCATAGTAAAATGAAGAGTAATGTGGCTTCTGTGTGCTCCTCCTGCAGTCAAAAGGACTATGATATTCATGTGTGTGTGCTTGTTTGTGTGTGTGTGTGTGTGGAACAAGGTAGAATTATAAATAAATATTTACATAATATAATCAAAAGTGACATGTTGTTCCACAGTTAAGGATCATGAGACATGCACTAGACAAAATGTGTGGTATTTTCTTTAATTAAATATTTATAAATTAACAACACAATCAGATATTCTCCAATTAAAAGCTAAGGTTTTAAATAATTAGAGATGACAATGTGCTCTTTGTTCTTTTGTAATCTGTGCATTTCAAGTGTCTATTAGTTAACAAAATGAAAATTTAGACACTACCCTAAAATTGAGTCGTCCATGTCTTTTAGAAGACTCAGATGCAGACAAATTTCATGTGTCTGTTTGTGATCCCAGTTATCATTCTGATGTGAGTCTAATCATGTGGAGATTGTCTAGGGCCAAAAGAACAGCAAGGCCAAGTGAGGAGAACCCTTGGGAGGTTTGAGAGAAAACATGATGCAGAAGTACTTGGGCCTCATTTATATTTCAAGCTGATGAATTTGAACTTTATTTAAGAAATGATAGTACTGGAAGGAATAATATCAGTTTGTATTGTTAATTATATGATTTTCAGTATAGTTCCTGGTTATGAGATGCAGTGTTGGGTAGTGGATAAGAATATGGACTTTGTAATTATATTGTGTGGATACATACCCACTTCTACTACCTATAAACTGCATGAACTTTAGCAAGCTTTACAATTTCTTAGTTTCCTCACCTCTAAACAAAGACAATAATAGTTAGTACCTCTTTGGGTGGTTTGGGGAATTAATGGATTAATAAATGTAAAGCACTTATGACAATGCCAGGCATATTGAAGCAGTTTATAATTATTATTATTATTGAGGCATAATATTAAAATAGAATTAACAGTGAGCTCCATACCTGGGGGCAGGGAGGTATTTGGAAAAGCAAAATTTCACTTTAAAGAAAATGACTTGGAATAACTATCAGATATGTTCATTGTATTTACTCTTTGCTGCTTTTCTTCTAGTCAAATTGGGACCAAACATAAATCTTGTTAAATAAAAATTTTGGAAAGAAATGTGACTGGTTTATAAAATCTAGAATTTAGATGACTGAGATTTAGAATGGATAAGAAAATGTGACCTTACAGTAGCAACCTCTCCTGAGATATTCTTTATATTTCCTCCTATCAAATAAGTGCAGGAATTATAAGATACGCTAAGAGGAGAATGACAGTTAAGGAAGAAAGTTTGGGAAATTAACATGATTAAATCTTTGTGAAAGGCTCTTTCTTTCTCCCTATCTCTGTCAGCTTTTGTCTTAATTATTGTTCAGCTCCCTTACAATGGCAGGCAACATATTTTTTCAAATAGGCCCCAAACAGTTTCTGTTAAACTTATGTTACACAGGACTGTGTAACATAAGCAACCAACTGCTTACTAGACTGTTTTATTTCAATATCCCACAGGCAATTCAAACTCCTCAAAGGAGCCTTTCATCTGAATCCATTAAATCAGATACTCATTTTTTGCCTCTTTTTTTAGTGAAGGACACCATTGTTCACCCAGTGACTCAAGTTTATATAAAGCTCTGGTTCATTCTGGTATACTTCCCTTCCATATTTTCCACATATAAGTTTCCTGCATTCTGGGAATTTTGTACCTTTTAGAGCTTTTTATCCACTCCTTTCTATTAATTAACCAGTCACTCCCTTTTGAATTAGGCTTTCGTATTTTGTTAATCTTTTGGTTGCACAATTTCATACTTGTTTATCCTCCAGGCTCACCTCCCTCTGCTTTGCCCCTCTAATTCTTTATGTCATTTCCTTGCATAAAATATAATAATGGCTTCCCATGGATAAAATCAAATTCTTTGGAATTGAACATGTTTGGAATAAGCAGGATTTGGTCCTTGGCTACTTATTGAGCTTTCTGTATCACAATTCCCTAAATATGAAACTCCTAATATACCATGCAGGCTTGAATTTTAGAATGATCTGCTATAACTGATCATGTATATATATTTGATTATTTGAAATCTCTAAATCTATGGTCAGCAAACTACAGCCTGTGGCTAGCATGTACTTCTGTAAATAAAATTTTATTGGAATAGAGCCATACTTCTTCTTTTACATATAATCTATGGATGACTTCACACTATAAGGCAGAGTTGAATAATTGTGATAGACACTAGCTGATCCCTCAAACCTATAATACTTTCAGGCTATATACAGAAAAAGCTTCCCTTGCTCAGGTCTAAATTGTTGTCATAAATAATAAGGAAACTTGATTCAAATCAGGATTTTAGAAGTCAAGATTTATAAGAGGTGTTCTTTTGTTTTGTTGTTGTTTTGTTTTTACTTCATCAACTTCATATAAGTGAATACGTTTTATTAAAAAAACCCACTTGGTTAGCATTTATTATAGGCAGAGCTTATATTTATTGTGTATTCTTTATCCACAAGAACTAAGATGCTATGTCATCTTTCAAAATTCCATTTTGACCACATTATTCTCTGCTTTGAAAATTCCCATCATTGATGGGCCAGAAATCTGAAAGTCAAACACTTCCCAGCTGGTGGCAGCTATGAGAAAAAGCTTCACAGACCTCCAAACACAGCGACCATAATTTACTGAGAGCCTAAACTGCTGAGCTAATATCCATGGCTGATTTGCACTGAGGCCATGGCTCCCATGGGCTCCTCCAGCCAGTGACTGAGTTCAGCATCTATTCTAAGGCAGACTTTTTCCTACAAAATGTATGTTCCTCGGATGCTTGCTTTGGCTTGAGGATTATTTGAAGGGCTTGTCAAACATTCTTTAGATTGCATGGTTGTCTAGGATGCTTATACCCAACCTTCCTTCCCTCTTTCCTTCACTCAAAGTCAGACTTGCATCAAGATCTGACAGCTCTGCCAGGTTGCCTGAATTCCTCCTCATTTTTCTCTCACAGGCATTTTCTATTAAATTCTAATATTACTATCTCTACTTGTCTAATCTCTACATCTCAAGACCCTTAGCAATCTTTCCAACTATAACCTTAATTATCCTTTGCCATGTAATTAATATATTCCCTCAAACTTAAAATCTTTTGCACAGTAAAGGAAACCATAAACAAAATGAAAAAACAACATAAGGAAAGGGAGAAAATAATTGCAAATGATGAGACCAACAAGGGATTAATCTCCAAAATATACAAATAGCTCATACAGCACAATATAAAAAAAAAAAACAACAACACAATCAAAAAATGGGCAGAAGGTCTGAATAAACATTTATCCAAAGAAGACATACAGATGGCCAACAGACACATGAAAAGATGTGCAACATCATTAATTATTAGAGAAATGCAATTAAAAACTATAATGAAGTATCACATCACAGCAGTCAGAATGGCCATCATCAAAAATTGTACAACTAATAAATGCTGGAGAAAGTGTGGAGAAAAATAAACCCTTTTACACTATTGGTGGAAAAATAAATTGGTAGAGCCACTATGGTGAACAGTATGGAGGTTCCCTAAAAAAATAAAAATAGAGTTACCATATGATCCTGTAATCCCACTCCTGGGCATATAGCTGGAGAAAACTGTAATTCAGAAAGACATATACACCCCATTGTTCATTACAGCACTATTTACAGTAGCCAAGACATGGAAGCAATCTAAGTGCCCATTGACAGATGAATGTATAAAAATGATGCAGTATACATATGAAATGGAATATTACTCAGCTATAAAAAGAATGAAATAATGTCATTTGCAGCAATAAGAATGGACCTAGAGATTATCATACTAAGTGAAGTAAGTCAGACAGAGAAAGACAAATATCATGATATCACTTATATGTGGAATATAAAAAAGAGATATTTATGAACTTATTTACAAAACAGAAAGAGACTCACAGACATAGAAAACAAACTTATGGTTACCAAAGAGGAAAGGGGGGAAGGGATAAATTAGGAGTTTTGTATTAACATATACATGTTACTGTGTATAAATTAGATGACAAATAAGGACCTACTGTTAAAAACAATAACAAACAAGTAAACAAAAACCACACATATTCCTAGGTTCTGAATATTAGGACAGGGATGTCTTTGGTCACCATTATTCTGCTTACCACAGTATACAAACATCTAAAGAAATAAACTACAGTGGTGTAACCTCACAGGAATGAACCCCATCCATAACATATTAAATGGAAACAATTATCCTCAAAATATTATATATAACATGACATCCTTCTTATAAAGAGAGAAAAAAACTTAAAAAATGTATATACTTAAAAAACAATGAAGCATTATAGAAATTGGAGTTTGGGGCACTCTAGTGGTATTGCAAGAAGATGTGGATGGGGAATAGGGACTGGAATGAGGGAGGTGAAATTTTGGAACACCTGGAGTGATGCCTCAGGTACAGCTTACTTTGTCTTATTCACCACATAATTTTTAACAGTATGGATTTTTAAAGCTGATAATTTTTTGTGATATGGAAAATTTTATACATCCCATAGGAAATTTAAATCAATATTGCTGCCCTTTAGGTTAAAAAATACATATATTAAACTTTACATATGTAACTCTACATGTGAAAACAATTATAAGAAAATAAATGGAAAGGTAGATTAGTGAATTTGAAAGCACTGATCTGGGCTTTCAGAGTCAGGCCATACAGCATCATCTTGCTGACTGCTCCCATTGCACTGGTTTTCTCAGTGAGATTAATCTGATTTTTTGGCCTGAGTGAAGTTATAGATAAGGTTATGATTGACTTTGGTTTTCAATTTAGTGTTTTTCCTTTGAACAATCATGCACAGGAGAGTATCTCTATACTGTGGTGTGAAAGGCAGGACTAAATGGGACCATGTGTTAACTTTCTCTTCACAACATCTGAACATAGATTCATCTATGCTAATAAGTATTTCAGAAAATGAGCAGGAAATCATTCGTATGTATAAGAAGCAAGATATTTTGTTCAGAATGGAGATATCAATTCCATTTATTGGTCACTTAAGAGATCTGGGCACCCCAAATTATTTTATAGTGCGTTGTACACATATCATATATCATGCTTTTCAGTAACTTCTCAGATCCATTATCTTATTAGGGCTACCCTGTGATCTTGTATGATGGTTGAAAAAGCATAATTAGTGCCATTATACAGATGAGGATGCTGAGATATGACAAGATTAAATACCTCATATGAGTATAAACCTCATCATCATCTGATGATAGAACTTATACCAGAATTCAAGTCTTCAAAATCCTAGCTATATTAATTAAATTAATGCTTGTTACAACAAATACCAAAATTCATAATAGTTAACATATTATAGAAGTTCCTCACTTGGATAAAGTCCAAAGTAGGTGCTCCTAATTGGCAAGCAATTTTCTCCAACTGTGAATTAGGGACACAGACTCTACCAGTAGCTTCCAAAGTCATTGTCTTTATCTGCATCAAGCAAGTGTAAGAGTAAGTAATATGGAAGATTTATACAAGCCAGGCCCAGAAGTGGCATGCATCACTTCCACTCACATTACATTTGTAGAATTCAGTTTAATGCCAAGAAAAGTCTGGGAAATGTCATCTAGTTGTGTCCCCAGAAAGAAAAAACTGTTCACAAGTTTAGTGAACAGGTAGTCTATTTTTTCCATATGATCCAAACACTGTTTTCACTATTCCAAGTTATGACACAGGTCAATTTATATCCATTTCCCACACCAAAGTCATGAAACTCTGAAGACTGATAAGTTTATTCCCTGTTAGAATCTCTAATAGGCCCAGTGAACATGTTCAATGCATGTTATCAATGTGTTTGTTGACACAGATCTAAAAGGGGTTCTCCAATAAGGAGACAGGGCTTTTATGTTAACCTTACCATGGTTAACATTGCAATGGCCACCTGAATACAGATATAGATAAGCATATCGTTTCTACTCACAACACTCTGACATCAAATGTGTGTGGTAATTTTTTTCACACTAATCAGTTCTCCAACCCTCAATACCAACTGGGTGACCTACGATTCAACTCAATTCTGCCACTAACAACCCAGAGTAAGAGATGCATAGGGTGAAGTATGGTGAAATGGATGTAGGCCTCCATGTCCTCCCCAGGTGGGTCACCTTCCAAGCACCTGGATGTGGTCACCACTCCAGAAGCTTTCCAAACTCTGTTGTTTAGGGTTTTTACAGAAGTTCCATTGCATAGTCATGATCAATTAAATCATTTGTCATTGGTAATGGAATTCATTGTCCTCCCTGGAAGTCTGGAGATAGGGCTGAAAGTTCCAACCCTTTAATAACGTGGTTGGACTTTCTGGTGACCAGCCTGCATCCTGAAGTTATCTAGTAATCCCTCAGCCAAGAGTCATCTCATTAATTTACCAAGGCACTCATCAATCATTCCAAGGATTTTAGGAGCTCTTTGTCAGAAACCAGAGGCAAAGATGAGATTTTTACAACAAAAGATGCTCTTATCATCCCTGTCACTCAGGAAATTCCAAAGGTTTTAGAAGATTTTTTGCCAGGAACCATAGACAAAGACTAAATATATATCTCAAATTATCAATATATCACAATATCACACACACACCAGTTTTATAGATGCTTTATAGATAACATTAATAAGTTAGTTAATGTAAGATGTCTGAAAATGGAAGAAGTTTCTGCATGATGTTGTGTTTAATAACATTGTCCATTTTATTAACCATATTTTATATGTCAGAACCTGATTTCCCATACTGAGCAGTAAGGTGAGACAAGAGGGAAATGCAATGACATGCTATATCACACATGGATATGATCTTTTGAAAAAGTTTACTCTACTGCAATTATATCATTGGTCTTGCAATTATGTCATTGGTCTTGACTTTCTTAAGGTCTGCTTGAATAAATGAATATTCCATGAACTGCTACAGCTATAATTATCTGTAATTCAGGGATGATATATAAAGAAAATAGTAAAGTGTTCTATGATGCTTTTAACCTCTTCATGGAAATTGGATTATCAGTGGATTAGATAAAGAACCCGTGTAATGTTTCTTGTAAAATCAGAGTCTGATCAAACTCCCTGCAACTGGCAGAGGTTACATATAGGAGTCTGCTCTCCAACCTTAGTTCCTGAGAGCACAGCATACACCAGCCCATGTACACAACCCACTCATCATTCTGTACTGCCTCTAGGAGTATTCTGGGTATCTTCTCAGCAGCCTCTGCTTGTTCTTCTCTTTCCTAGACAGCCACCTCTGCAGAGGCTACTTAAGATCCTAAACCTGTCACAAAAGCAGCAGTAGCCTACGTACCACCATTCATTTTTGGAGGTAAATCATGATGCTCACCTGAACAGAACCCAGATCTGGTTTCTGAGATGCTGCATTCTCATCAAATTTCTAGACTAATCAAGTATTATTGGGAGTTTTTAAATGATCAAACTCTTTCTTAAAGTGAAATCTTTCATGGAAGTATACTATACAAAATAAAAAAGAAGATATCTACCATGCAAAAAAGATAAAGTTGGGTTGGGTTGCCCAGACTTCCACTGCTTAGCTATTACCTTTGTAAATGCCTCCAAAGATATCACCATATGCTCCCAAGGCATTGAGTTATGGGGTATAAATCCACTGTATTAATCCAGAGACATGGGTGTGGCCTTGATTTCCTCCCACTCTCTGGAAATTTATAGGCATTCTTCCTCCTGTCCCAGACCTCTTTTTAGACTAGTGTTTTATACTGATCCCCAGTAACTTAGATGAGGCTTTTGGGTCTCCTTCATGCCCCTCTTACTATGAGAGTAGACCCCATTGTGAATGGACAAATTGCCCAGAACTATGATGCAACTTGAAACTTCCTGCTTCCACATTCTTCCGTGCCTCAATAGACCATGAAGGTGACTGCTGTTATTTGATTTCAGTGATTCAATGCTCCAGCTTGGATTCTACCTAAGGACATATCAACTTCAAGTGTAGAGAGGTAGCCAGTATATGTGAAAACAGATATGTCCAAATTAGGCATAGTCAGACCTCAAACTGGGACCTCCCTAAATCCTTCATCCTCCACACTAGTTGCAATTTGGCCTGGATATTATGTTCTTTACACCTGGCCCACAAGTTCTTCTAGAATTTCCTTAGGGTTCCTGTCCATGATAGTGTTAAACATATTGTCACTGGCTGCTGAAATAGATGTTTGCATGACAGAACTCTCTCTTAGCTGCACTCTGTTCAGTGAGATGGAATAGCAAGCCTGATTTTATCCAGTATGTCTATTGAAATGGAGACCTTATGTTGAACCATGAAACCTTGGTCTGAGGAGTCCTCAATGAGGCTACTTAATGGTGGAGGTAACTGCCCAAGATATTGGTCTGCCTTATGTCCAGCACAGCCACCCTGAGTACTGAGGGCAGTAAGATCTTCATACACATATAGCTCAATTCTTTCTATTTGCACTAGGAATTTCAAAAGTTGGGTTAAACAACAGGGAGAACAAGGAAGAAAGAGGAAAAGGCTCTGGTACCCTGGTGGCATATTCCAATACTGGGTTTAAGTAGATGTGCTAAAGGAATAAAAGGTATACAAATGCATATAACAATGTTGGATCTTTTTAAGAGTGGACATGGTAGTTTCCTCTACCCTTATTTCAGATATCTTCTTAAATTGTATTATACTGAAGGAGGCTTTCTACCTAAGCCCTATATCAACATACACACATACACATACACAACAGGCTCACACATGTGTGCACATGTGCACCTGTTCTTATACAAATAAGATATTAGTTAATATTTGGCATTTTCTATACTTACATGCTGAGCATTGATTTTCATTCTGAATGTCTGAACTTGAGGTTCAACAACTTTAACATCACTCATTATTATTCATGAGATGCATACAGGGTGAGGAGTTTTTACTGAAAATTTTCATTGAGGTCTGATTATAACAACCAAACTCATTTGACAACTCCATAGTCCTGAAAGTTTTATCTTAGTTTGAAGAACGATAGTTATTGATACTGTGAGGTTTAAAGGGCCAAAAATTTTCGTTGTTGATGTGTAGAAAGAAAATCAAGTTTTATATCTGGAGAAACACAATCAATGATGCATTACTTTAGAACCAAGATTGAAAGGGGGATAGCTATAGAACCATTTTTGCCACCAGATGGTGTTTGTCTGCTTCTGTGTACTAGTTACAATCAATAAGTTAACACAGGTCTCTGTATGCACAGCAGTGATTCTTAAACATTTTAGAATGATCATAACACATTTTATAGGTTCAGCTAAACGTAGGACTCTGGCTGATTATGATTAAACATGCTGATACTAAATTTCATATTGATCTTACAAATATCAATGCATGCAGAGAAGCAGTGAGAAGAATGTTTGTAACTAGAAGGAGCATTTTAATTTTAAAAGATAATGGAGACAGTTTTTAGTGGAACATCAGGCAGAAGTTTGGATTCTCCCTGTTGACTTTCATCATGTAGGAAATGGATTCTGTTTTTCCTTTCAGACTATTAGACATTAATTATAGACTATGTCTAATTTTCTGAAGTACATAGCCAGCAAAATTGTATTCAAGTATCTTGAAAATAAAAAGAAGAAAAAAATTATTTTCTCAATATTTTCTTAGAACTGTAAACAGAGTAATTAATACAACTTAAAATTGGTTCTATTTCCTTGAATGTTTACCACTCAATAAAAGAGACAGATGAACTGTACTGAATTCATCAAATACAAAAACTATAAAAGTTGTTTTTGAAAAGGACATACACTGGATTGAAAAAAAAGGACTGTGGTTCAGACTGGATATTACCATGCTATGTGACTTTGTACACAAACTCTTAACTAGACTGAGTATTTGTATCTTCACCAAGATTTCAAAGAAGAGTGTATAAAGTTTTCTGACGTTTCTTATAGCTCTAAAATTTATATGATACTATTATCTTATTAAATTCCACAGCTGTTTGAGAGGAAGCTGCTTTAGTACAAATGGGAAATGAGATTGCTCATGGAAGCCAAAGCTACATTTGATGATTCACTCATTTCCAGTCATTTCATCTGCAAATCCACTGACTGATGTAGATACTTTATATATTCTCAAAGCCATCAGATGATGAAACATATATAAAAAGCTCTCTCTCTCAATTATGAGTTATGTGTTCAACTGAGCTTGAGGAGACAATAAATAATGAAAACATTTGTACTATGTGAGGAAGGGCACTGTTCTTTATAAAAATAGATAAATGACGTATTCTTATTGTCAAATTGTTAACTTCTCTGTTATAGTGTATGAGATGCATAAAGAATAGATAATACTTTCTTAGAGCCTCAGATAACTTCATAGAGCTTTTGTCTTCAAGAAGTTTCAAAAACTTTTAAGAAGATTTTAAATGTCACAATTTATTCATTCTCCTTTCTACTCTATCACTTTGATTTTCTACCAGAATTGCCTGTGCCAGTTTAGAGAGGAGACCAACAAAGTACATGGTCTCTACAAGGTCAAAGAATTAACAAAACTGTATTCACTGTAAATATAGCCCAATTTACTCAGTATTATCAGCTTTCTTTCAGTGTGGCCTTAGTGACTTATCAATTCCATCAACTGTAGGACTCATTTTAAGGATATATTTATAAAAGTAGGTAAACAACAAAGGAGAAACCTCTACCACTCTTCATGCTGTGCTTTAATATCCTCATATATAAAATAGATCTATTGATATTCCCATGAAAATATTAAATATGTTGAATAGTAAGACTTAACTATTGGAATTATATCAATTTCATATTGTAGTTTACTGTGAGCATTGCAATTTATCCCCATTCTGCTTTATTTTTTTTAAAAGAGATATTTACCCACGTTTATTCACAACAGAACTATTTAGCCCAGAAGTGGGAGTTTCCCAAGTGTCCATCGGTGAGTGAATTGATAAACAAAATGGGTTACATACATATGATGGACTACTTTCAGCCTTAGCAAGGAAGGAGGATTTCTTGCCACATGCTGCAACATGGATGAAACTTGACAAAATTAAGCTAAGAGAAACACGTCAGTCATAAAAAGACAAATTTCACTTATATGAAGTATCTAAAGTACTGAAATTCACAGAAAAGGAAAGTAAAATAGTGGTCATGAGGGGCTGGGAAGATGAGGTAAAGGAGAGTTGCTGTTTAAAGGAAATTGAGTTTCGGATTTACAAGATGAAAAAATTCTTATACTTAACACTTCTAAACTGTGAACTTAAAAATGGTTAAGATGATAAATTTTATATGATGCGTACTTTAACACCATAACAAAGAAGAAAATTAGTATATGTAGATAGATAAAACAAATATTGCAAAATATTAACTGTTGAATGTAGGTAGTAGGTAAATGGGATTTCATTGTATCATTCTTACAATTTTTCTGTATTTTTAAAAAAATTTTAAAATCAAAGGTTGAAAAGAAAAAAGGACATATTGTATGATTCGACTTATATGAAATTTTTAGACTAGAAACATTTAAAGAGACAGAAAAAATAATGGAGATTGCCAGGGACTGAGGCAGAGGGAGAGTTTGAGGTGACAAAAAATAGGTGGAAACAGAATGTGGTGATGACTGCACAAAAATGTGAATGTAAATATGCCACAAAAATTTCACACTTTAAAAATATAATTGCAATTCCTGTGTTATATATTTTACCACAATTTTAAAAAGTACAATGAGCATACAGTAAACATATCATTCCCTTTATAGAATTTTAATACCAACCTTTCCATTTTCAAAGTAGTAAGTTCAATATATTTTTCCACATTAATTTTTTAAAGTTTTTATTGGAATACAGTTGCTTTACAATGTTGTGTTTCTACTGTACAGCAAAGTGAATCAGCTGTACGTATACATATATCTCCTCTTTTTTGGATTTCCTTCCCATTTAGGTCACTACAAAGCATTGAGTAGAGTGCCCTGTGCTATAGAGTAGGTCCTCATTAGTTATCTGTTTTATACATAGTATCAATAGTATATATATGCCAATCCCAATCTCCCAATTCATCCCACCCACCTTTCCCCCTTGGTATCCATATGTTTTTTCTCTATGTGTGTGGCTGTATTTCTATTTGTAAAAAAAATCATATATACCAATTTTTTCAGATTCCTCATATATGAGTTAATGTATGATATTTGTTTTTCTCTGACTTATGTCACTCTGTATGACAGTTTCTAGGTTCATCCACGACTCTACAAATTAAACAATTTCATTCTTTTATATGGCTGAGTAAAATTTCATTGTATATATATATACCACATCTTCCATATGCATTCCTCTGTTGATGGATATTTAAGTTATTTCCATGTCCTGGTTATTGAAAATAATGCTGCAATGAACATTGGGGTGCATGTGTCTTTTTAAATTATGATTTCCTCTGGGTATATGCCCAGGAGGGGGATTGCTGGGTCACATGATAGGATTATTTTTAGTGTTTTAAGGAACTTCCATACTGTTCTCTATAGTGGCTGTAGCAATTTACATCCCCACCAAAAGTTTAAGATGGTTCCCTTTTCTCCACACCCTCCCCAGCATTTATTGTTTTTAGATTGTGTGATCATGGCCATTCTGACCAGTGTGAGGTGACACCTCATTGTAGTTTTGATTTGCATTTCTCTAATAATTACTAATGTTGAGCATCTTTTCATGTGTTTGTTGGCCATCTATATTTCTTCTTTAGAAAAATGTCTATTTAGGCTTTCTGCCCATTTTTTGATTATTTTTTTTGATTGTTTTTTTTTGATATTGAACTGCATGAGCTGTTTGTATATTTTGGAGATTAATCCTTTGTCCGTTGCTTTGTTTGCAAATATTTTCTCCCATTTTAAGCATTGTCTTTTAATCTTGTATACGGTTTCCTTTGCTATGAAAAACCTTTTAAGTTTAATTAGGTCTCATTTGTTCATTTTTGTTTTTATTCTTATTACTTAAGAAGGTGGGTCAAAAAAGATCTTGCTGCAACTTATGTCAAAGAGTGTTCTGCCTATGTTTTCCTCTAAGAGTTTTATAGTGTCCGGTCTTACATTTAGGTCTTTAATCCATTTTGAATTTATTTTTGTGTATGGTGTTAGGGAGTGTGCTAATTTCATTCTTTTACATGTAGCTATCCATTTTTCCCAGCACCACTTATTGAAAAGGCTCTCTTTACTCCATTGTATATTCTTGCCTCCTCTGTCATAGATTAGGTGACCATAGGTGTGTGTGTGTTTATCTCTGGGATTTCTATCTTGTTCTATTGACCTATATTTCTGTTTTTGTGCCAGTATCATACTGTCTTGATTACTGTAGCACTGTGGTAGAGTCTGAAGTCAGGGAGCCTTATTCCTCCAAATCGGGTTTTTTTTTTTTTTTTCCCCTCAAGATTGCTTTTGCTATTCAAGGTCTTTTTGTTGCCATACAAACTGTGAAATTTTTTGTTCTAGTTCTGTGAAAAATGCCATTGGTAATTTGATAGGGATTGCATTGAGTCTGTAGATTGCTTTGGGTAGTATAGTCATTTTCACAATATTGATTCTTCCAATCCAAGAACATGGTGTATGTCTCCATCTTTTTGTGTTGCCTTTGATTTCTTTCATCACCATCTTATAATTTTTTGCATACAGTTTTTTTTGACTACTTAGGTAGGTTTATTCCTAGGTATTTTATTCTTTTTGTTGCAATGGTAAATCGAATTATTTCTTTAATTTTTCTTTCTGATCTTTTGTTGCTAGTATACAGGAATGCAAAAGATTTTTGTGCATTAATTTTGTATCCTACAACTTTGCTAAATTCATTGATTAGCTCTAATAGCTTTCTGTTACTACATTTAGGATTTTCTATGTGTAGTATCATGTCATTTGTGAACAATGACAGTTTTATTTCTTTTCCAATTTGGATTTGTTTTATTTATTTTTCTTATCTGATTGCTGTGGCTAGGACTTCCAAAACTATGTTGAATATTAGGGGTGAGAGTGGGCACCCTTGTCTTGTCCCTGATTTTAGAGGAAATGTTTTCAGTTTATCACCATTGAGAGTAATGTTTGCTGTGGTTTTGTCATATATGGCCTTTATTATGTTGATGTAGGTTCCCTCTATGCCCACTTTCTGGAGGGTTTTTATCATAAATAGATGTTGACTTTTGTTCAAAGATTTTTCTGCATCTATTGAGATGATCATATGGTTTTTATTCTTCAATTTGTTAATATAGTGTATCACATTGATTGATTTTCATATATTGAATAATCCCTTGAATCCTTGGGATAAATACCACTTTATCATGGTGTATGATCCTTTCAATGTGTTGTCGGATTTGGTTTGCTAGTATTTTGTTGAGGATGTTTGCATCTATGTTCATTAATGATATTGGCCTGTAATTTCTTTTATTTGTGATATCTTTGTCTGGTTTTGGTATCAGGGTTATGGTGGCTTTGTAAAATGAGTTTGGGTGTGTTCTTGTCTCTGCAATATTTTGGAAGAATTTGAGAAGGATAGGTATTAGCTCTTCTCTAAATTTTTCATAGAATTTGCTTGTGAAACCATCTGGTTCTGGACTTCTGATTGTTGGAAGATTTTTAATTAGTTTCAATTTTGTTACTTGTCATTTGTCTGTTCATATTTTCGGTTTCTGCCTGGTTCAGTCTTTGAAGGTTGTACCTTTGTAAGAACATGTTCATTTCTTGCAGGTTGTCCATTTTATTGGCATAGAGTTAGTAGTAGTAGTCTACTACTTGTAGTAGTCTCATATGATCTCATGTATTTCTGCAGTGTCAGTTGTAACTTCTTCTTTGTTTCTAGTTTTACTGATTTGAGTCCTCCCCCCCCCCTTTTTTTTTGATGTGTCTGGCTAAAGGTATATCAATTTTGATTTTCATCTCAAGGAACCAGCTTTTAGTTTTATTGATCTTTGCTCTTTTTATTTTTTTAATTTCTGTTCTGATCTTCATGATTTCTTTCCTTCTACTAACTTCGGGTTTGTTTGTTCTTCTTTCTCTAGTTGCTTTAGGTGTAAGGTTAGATTATTTATTTGAGATATTTCTTGTTTTTGAGGTAGGATTGCATGGTTATAAACTTCCTTCTTAGAACTGCTTTTGCTGCATCACATAGGTTTTGGGTCATTATGTTTTCATTGTCATATGTTTCTAGGTATTTTTTGATTTCTTTTTTGATTTCTTCAGTGATCTCTTGGTTATTTCATAGCATGTTGTTTAGCTTCCTTGTGTTTGTAATTTTTATGATTTTTTTACTGTAATTGATTCATAACCTCATTGTTTTGTGGTCAGAAAAGATGCTTGATAGGATTTCAATCTTCTTAAATTTACTGAGGCTTGATTTGCCACCTAAGATGTGATCTATCCTGGAAAGTGTTCCATGTGCACTTGAGAAGAATGTGTATTCCACTGCTTTTGGATGGAATGTCATATAAATATCAATTAAGTCTATTGAGTGTAATGTGTCATTTAAGGCAATGATTCCTTATTAATTTTTTGTCTGAATGATCTATCCATTGGTGTAAGTGGAAAATTTCCCCATTTATGGGTGTTAGCATTTGCCTTATGTATTGAGGTGCTCCTATGTTAGGTACATAAATATTTACAATTGTTATATTTTCTTCTTGGATTGATCCCTTGATCCTTATGTAGTGTCCTTCCTTGTCTCTTTGACAGTCTTTATTTTTAAGTCTATTTTTTTCTGATATTAGTATTGCTACTCCAGCTTTTTTTGATTTCCATTTGCATGGAATATCTTTTTCCATCTCCTCACTTTCAGTCTATATGTGTCCCTAGGTCTGAAGTGGGTCTCTTGTAGACAGCATATACATGGGTCATGTTTTTGTACACATTCAGGCAGTCTGTGTCTTTTGGTTTGTGCATTTAATTCATTTACATTTAAATTAATTATTGCCATGAATATTCCTCTTGCCATTTTCTTAATTATTTGGGGTTTCTTTTTGTAGGTCTTTTTCTTCTCTTTTGTTTCCTGCCTAGAGAAGTTCTTTTATCATTTGTTGCCAAGCTGGTCTAGTGGTGCTGAATTCTCTTAACTTTTGCTTGTCTGTAAAGCTTTTGTTTTCCCCATCAAATCTGAATGAGAGCCTTGCTTCATAGAGTAATCTTGGTTGTAGGTTTTTCCCTTTCATCACTGTAAATATATCACACCACTCTCTTCTGACTTGCAGAGTTTCTGCTGAAAGATCAGCTGATAACCTTATGGGGATTCCCTTATATGTTATTTGCTGCCTTTCCCTAGCTGTTTATATTTTTCTTTGTATTTAATTTTTGTTAGCTTGATTAATATGTGTCTCAGCATGTTTCTTTTGGATTATCCTGTTGGGACTCTCTGTGCTTCCTGGACTTGATTGACTATTTCCTTTCCCATGTTAGGGAATTTTTCAACTATAATCTTTTCAAATATTTTCTCAGACACTCTCTCTCTCTTCTTCTTCTGTGACCTCTATAATTAGAATATTGGTGTGTTTAATGTTGTCCCAGTGGTCTCTGAGAGTGTCCTCAATTCTTTTCTTTTCTTTTTTCTTTTTTTTTATTCTCCTCTGTGGTAGTTATTTCCACCATTCTATCTTCCAGGTCACTTATCCGTTCTTCTGCCTCAGTTATTTTGCTATTGATTCATTCTAGTGTATTTTTAGTTTTAGTTATTGTGTTCATCACTGTTTACTTGTTCTGTAATTCATCTAAGTCCTTGTCAAAGGTTTCTTGTATTTTCTCCATTCTATTTCCAAGATTTTGGATCATATTTACTACCATTACTCTGAATTCTTTTTCAGGTAGATTGCCTATTTCCTCCTCCTTTATTTGGTCTTTTGGGTTTTTACTTTGCTCCTTCATCTGTGACATAGATCTCTCTCTTCTCATTTTGTCTGACTTACTGTGTTTGAAGTCTCCATTTCTGCAGGTTATAGGGTTGTGGCTCCTCTTTCTTCTGGTGTCTGCTCCCAGTGGGTGAAGTTGATCCAGTTGTTTGTGTAGGTTTCCTGGTTGAGGGACTGATGCCTGAGTTCTGGTGGGTGGAGTTGGATCTTTTCCCTCTGATGGGCAGGGCCACATCAGGCAGTGTGTTTTGGGTGTCTGTGGCTTTAGTACAACTTTAACCAGTCTATCTGCTCATGAGTGGTTTTGTGTTCCTGTCCTGCTTGTTATTTGGTGTGGGGCCTTTTGCACTGGAGCCTGCAGGCAGTTGGGTGGAGCTGGGTCTTGTAGTTGAGACGGAGACCTCTGGGAGAGTTGTCACTGATTGATATTCCCTGTGGCCAGGAATTCTCTGAAGTTCCAGCGTCCTGGACTCAGAGCTCCCACTCCAGGGTCTCAGGCCCAACCCCTGGCCTGGGAACTAAGACCCCACAAGCCACACATGTTGGCAGAAAAGGGGAAAAAGGAAAAGAAAAAATGGAAAATATAAAGAAGGGCCAGAAGAACACAAATGAAAGCAAACAAACAAAACCCAAGACAAATAGCAAAGACAAAACAAGCAAACAGCAACATTAACAATTAAAAACAAACAAACAAATGGACAAACAAAACCCCAGACAAATGGTAGAAACAAAACTAAACAAACAAAAACAAAAACAAAAAAACAAACACATACAAAATAAGAAACAAAAACAGAGAAAACAATAAAACAAGAGACCAACCAGGCAAATAAAAGAATCCCCAAATGAAATGAAACAATTAAAAAACAAAACTCACAAAAATAAAAATAATAAAAGAAACAAAAACAGAATGCAAACTGAAGGAAAAAAACGAACAAAACAAAACTAACACAAAAGTGATAGAAAAAAGACAATAAAAAGATAAGAACAAATAGGACAAAGGAAAAAGAGATAAAAACAAAATTGAACAAAAGAAAGGAAAAAAAGTAAGGAAAAAACACAGAACAACAAAAAAAGTAACTTAAAAATAGAAATATAAAAAAGTTTCTTAATTTAAAAAAAACTAAATAAATATAAAAACAAATAAAAGCCCCCACAACAAAAGAACAAAAGAAATCATAAAAAATGGTAATAATTATATTTTCCTGCTGTCAGTGTCCTTGCTCCCACTGTTAGTCACAGCCAAACTCTGCCTCCCCAGAATGTCCTCCAAAACCTCTAGGTAGGTCTCTGGTCCCCCTGTGGGCATTATGGAGGCAGCTCAGACTCTGACCTGGCCCAACTCCAATGTGTACTAGTCCCCAAAGTCCATGGCTACTAGGGCTGGTTTCAGTTGTGGGAACTCATTGTCCATTCAGATATTCCATAGATGCAGGGTTTACCAAGCTGATTGCAGTGATTTAATCTGCAGTTTGTGTAGCTGCACAGAAAGATTTTTGTTCCTCTTCCTTAGTCACCATGCCCCTGGGGCTCATCTGTGGTTTTAGCCCCACCTCTGCCTGTTGGCCACTTACAGGAGTCTGCTCCTGAGGCTGCCCGGGAGCACTCGAGTCTGC
The DNA here is from genome assembly GCF_025265405.1 of Mesoplodon densirostris. NCBI lineage: Eukaryota > Metazoa > Chordata > Mammalia > Artiodactyla > Ziphiidae > Mesoplodon > Mesoplodon densirostris. Next base: position 59,500,830 of record NC_082675.1, on the reverse strand, counting down.
CCTAATGATAACAGGGTGCACAGGTGGCACAACTGACTGGGTCATGGGAAAGCCAGTGGCCACATGTGTGAGAGATCCAGTACTAGTGGGAGACTTTCCTAGTGCCTGAAGCCCAGTGCAAGGTCAGCCCTGGTGGGAGCTTTTTCTAGTGTCTGGCAGGGAAGGGGGCTGACACGTGGGGAGAAAGAGGTTTCAATGGTGGCTCCACCCACTGCATGTTACTCAAGTGTGTCACCTTGCTTCTATGGCAGTCTTGGTTTCCTGTACAAGCATTCCCAGTTGGGGATTACCTCCCGCCATCCCCTCAGCCTGTCTCCTCACAGACAACAACAGTCTTCCCACTGGGACTGCTCTCCAATCCCCACATTCCACCTCCCAGGCCCCTGTGCATCAGCAGACACACGTCCTGGTCTGCACCATGCAGGGCTGTGGCACAGACCATCTATGTAGGTCTCGTTCTGTCCTGTCTGCCACAGACTGGCCATTTCACCCTCCTCTGACAGCCTCCACTGCTCCCATTCTGTCCTAACTAATTTCCCCATTGGTGAGGGGGCTTCCCCAAATACATGAACCTCTCCTCTGACTCAGCTCCTCCCAGGGGTGCATATCCCATCCTGCTTCCTCTCTTCTTCTTTTTCTCTTCTTTCATTCACCCTACCTGGTTATGCAGGGATCTCCCCTGTCCTTTCCAGTGTCCAAGAACTTCTGCTATTGTTCAGCCAGTGTTCTGTGAGAATTGTTCCATCTGTAGATGTATTCTTTTTTTTTTAGAAGATGTTGGGGGTAGGAGTTTATTAATTAACTTATTTATTTTTGCTGTGTTGGGTCTTCGTTTCTGTGTGAGGGCTTTCTCTAGTTGTGGCAAGCGGGGGCCACTCTTCATCGCGGTGTGCGGGCCTCTCACTATCGCGGCCTCTCTTGTTGTGGAGCACAGGCTCCAGACGCGCAGGCTCAGCAGTTGTGGCTCACCGGCCTAGTTGCTCTGGGCATGTGGGATCTTCCCGGACCGGGGCACGAACCCGCGTCCCCTGCATCGGCAGGCAGACTCTCAACCACTGCGCCACCAGGGAAGCCCCTGTAGATGTATTCTTGATGCATTTGTGGAGAGAGATGGACTCCATGTCCTCCTACTCCTCTGCCATCATGGTTTCCTCCCAATTCTGCTTTATTTAGAGATAAAAATTGGGCCCACTGTTCTCAATGACCTTCACAAACTTTTCCTCCCAAACAGTTATAATGATTATGCTTGGGTTTTGTGTTTTGGAAACATTCATTGCTGTACGTGAAAGAATGTTGTCATTTTAGGTTGATAAAATCATCATAAATAAGCATATCATTTTATATTACTTGTTCAGGGTTTTGAAGTAACCAAGACAATAATAGTGTAAGATTTTTAATATATTAATTTATTATGTAATTTTTGAATTATAAAAAGACACATTGTCTAATAAAATAAAAAATAAAATCAAAATAACAGGAATAGGACAGAAACGCAATATTTTCTACATGTAACAGAAATATGGTGTGCAAGAGGCATCTGTACAATTTAGTGATGTAGAAAAATAAAAAGAGAACATATTTTATTTTCCTAACACTGTGCCTCAGAGTCAAACCCCAATAGATAATGACACAAAATAAACTAAAGCAAGTGTCATAACATCACAATTGGATGTAAAATTATACAAAGAATGGATGACTGTGGTTAAATCTACAGAGATGTGAAAAGAGAAAATGCAGTTCATGGTATGTGTACAGATACCATATTACACATGTAAGTTGCTGCTCATGCAGATAAAGAAACATTATTCATAAGTTCACAAAGGTCATTTGAAATATAGAATTAGTCAAAATGCAAGACTGCATGTAGCAGGTATGCAGTGATGCAGATATATATGTGCAGATGTGCTTTGGAAATACAATTCTCAACTGTCTTACCCAGTTTAGAATATATTTTTAAGTGAATGAAAATGTTGACTTGTTAAACTGAAATATAGTTGATGTACAGTATTATGTTAGTTTTAGGTGTACTATATAATGATTTGACATTTGCATCAATATGAAATGACCACCAAGATAAGTCTAGTAACAATTGGTCCTCATCAAAGCTATTACAATGATATTGAGCATATTTCTTATGGTGTACATTACATCCCCATGGCATTTATTATATTATATGATTGGCGGATTGTACCTCTTAATCCCTTTCACCTATTTTGCTCACTCCCCCACACCTTTTTTCCTGGCAACTAACTACATGTTTGTTCTCTGTATCTATGAGTCTGTTTTGTTTTCTTTTTCAGATTTTACATATAAGTGAGATCATACAGTATTTGTCTTTCTCTATCTGACTTACTTCATTTAGCATAATACTTTCTAAATCCATCCATGTTGTCCCAAATGGCAAGATTTCATTTTTCTTATGGCTGAGTAATATTTCATTATATATATATACCACTTCTCCTTTATCCATTCATCTGTTGATGGACACTTTGGTTGCTTCCATATCTTGGATATTGTAATTAATGCTTCAAGGAACATTGGGGTGCATATATCATTTCAAATTTTTGATTTCATCTAGTAAATACTCAGAAGTAAAATTATTGGATCATATGGCAGTTCCATCATTAGTTTTTTTTGTAATCTCAATATTTTTATTTCACAGTAGCTATACCAATTTACAATGTCACCAATAGTTTAAAAGGGTTTCTTTCCTCCACATTGTGCTAACACTTGTTATCTGTTGTATTTTGCTGATAGTCATTCTGACAGGTGTGAGGTGGTATCTCATCATGGTTTTGATTTGTATTTCTCTGATGATTAATGATGTTGAGCAAATTTTCATGTGTCTGTTGGCCATCTTTGAAAGAATGTCTACTAAGACCTTCTGCTCACTTATTGAGTTGTTTTTGTTTTTTCTTAATTTTCAGTTGCATGAGTTTTTTTTTATAAATTCTGAATATTAAACCCATATTAGATATATCATTTATAAATATCTTCTCTCATTTAGTAGGAGAATTTGCCTTTTATTTTGTTGATTGTTTCCATCACAAAATAAAATTTTTTTTTAGTTTGATATAGTTCCATTTGCTTATTTTTCCTTTTGTTGCCACTGCCTGAGGAGGCACATCAAAAAACTATTGCTAAGACTGATGTCAAAGGGCATACTGGCTATGTTTTCTTCTAGATTTACAGATTCAGGTCTCACATCTAAGTCTCACATTTTAGTCTCACATTTAAGTATATGGTGTCAGAAATTAGTCCCATTTGATTCTTTTTCATGTACATGCCCAGTTTTCCTAACACAATTTGTTGAAGAAGCTATCTCTTCACAACTGCATATCCCTGCCTCCTTTGTCATAGATTAATTGACCATATAATCATGGGTTTAATTCTGGGCTGTCTATTTTGTTCCTTTCATCTATGTGTCTGGTTTTGTGCCAGTGCCACACAAATTTTGTTTTGGTGACTGAGTTGTATAATAGTTTGAAATCAGGGAACATGATACTTCCAACTTTCTTTTCTTTCTCAAGATTTTTTTGCTACTCAAGGTTTTTGTGATTCCGTACAAAGTTTAGAATTATCTGCTCTGGTTCTGTGAAAGGTGCCTTGTCATTTTGATAGGGATTTCATTGCTTCTGTATACTGCCTTGTGCAGTATGGTCATTTAAACAATATTCATTTTTCAAATCCAGGAGCATGAGTTATCTTTCCATTTTTTTCTGTCATTTCATTTCCAATTTCTTTCATTATTGAAATACAGTCTCAAGTACAAGTCTTCTAATATCTTGGTTAGATTGTTTCCTAGCTATTTTATTCTTTTTGATGCAGTTGTAAATGGGATAGTTTTCTTAATTTCTCTTTCTGATTGTTTGCTGTTAGTGTATAGAAATGCAACATATTTCTTTATATTTATTTTGTATCTTGCAACATTGCTAAATTCATGTATTAGTTACAATAGTTTTTTGGTGGCATCTTTAAGGTTTTCTATATATAGTATCATGTCATCATGTAACTATTTGCTTTTCCTTTGTTGCTTGTAAGATTCTCTTTTTCTTTTATTTTTATCACTTAAATAATAAGGGGTCTTGGTGTGGATCCCTTTGAGTTCATTTTGTTTGGGAGTCTTTGTGCTTCCTGGATATTAATGTCTGTTTTCTCTCACAGGTTAAGGAAATTTTCAGCTATTTTCTCCTCAGATAAGTTCTCTGCTCCATTTTCTCCCTCTTTTCCTTCTAAGATCCCTATTATGTGAATGTTAGAACACTTACATTGTCTCAGAGGTCTCAAACGATCCTCATTAAAAAAAAAAAAAGCTTTTTCTTTTACCTTGGGTGACAGAAAAATTTCCACAACTCCCTTCTCCTGTTTATTGATCTGTTCCCCTGAATCTTTTAATCTACTGTTAATTCATTTTAGTGTCTTTAAAAGATTTTAGTTATTGTATTTTTCAGCCCTCTTTGGTTCTTTATATTTTCTAACTCTTCTTTAAACTTCTCACTCTGTTCATCCATTCTTCTGCCAAGTTTGATGAGCATCTTTATGATCATTACCTTGAACTCTTCATCCAATAGATTGCTTATCTCTAGTTTTCTTAGTTCCTCTGCTAGAGTTTTATCTTTTTCTTGCATTTTGAATATACTCCTCTGACTCCTCATTTTGCCTAATTCCCGGTTTTTATTTCTATGTACTATGTAGGTATGTTATGATTCCTAATCTTGGGGGAATGGCCTTACATCTTATGGGGTCCAGAGTCATAATCTCTTTGGTCACTAGAACTACGGGCACCCCCTATATGGGCTCTGTGGGCCTCTTGGGGCCAACTACTGTGCCTGAGCTGGTAAGCAGAGATAGCGTCTGGCCTTGTTGCCTGGTAGGTCTTTCCTCATGTAGGGGCTGCCAGCTTGCTAGTGGTGGGTCTGGGCGTCAGGGAAGCTGGCCTTATGTTCTGAAAAATCTCAGAGCTGGTGTTGGCCCACTGTGTTTGGGGTTAATCCCCACATGGCTGGCTGCTTAGCCTGGAGAGTCCTGGGTCTGGTGCTGCTGGGCTGTTTGGAGGTAAGTCCCAGGCACTAATAGGCTAGAGGGAGGACCATAAAATGGTGCTTGCCAACACTAGTGTTCTCCTGGTAAAATAAGCTTCTAAAAATGGCCACTGCAAGCATATATATCTCCAGGGGAAGTTTCAGTTGCCTCCTGCCTCTCAGGGATATTCTTAAAAATCAGCAAATGGAATTGACCTAGGCTCCTATCAAATTATTGTCCCTGCACTGGGTGTCAGAGTGCATGAAATTTTCTGTAGCCCTTTAAGAGAGGAGTCTCTGTTTTCTACAGCCCTCTCACTCTCCTGTACAAAAGCCCTGCTGGCTTTCAAAGGTAGATTTTCTGGGGGCTCGTCTTCCTGGCACATAGCCCCCAGGATTGAGAGCCCAATGTGGGGCTTGTATCCCTTCTTCCTCAAGGAGAACCTCTACAATTGTGGTTATTCTCCCATTTGTAGTTCACCTACCCAAGGGTGTAGGCGTTGACTATACTACTTCTTCAGCCCTCTTACCCATCTTCTCACGGTTACTTCTTTATATCTTTAGTTTGGAAAATCTTTTCTGCTAGTTTTCAGGTCATTCTCATCAATAGTTGCTTTGTAAATAGTTGTAATTTTGGTGTACCCATGAGAGACAGGGTCTTACTACTTTGCTATCTTGACCACCTCCTTGAAATGTTCTGTGTGTCCTTCTTTGTCTCTTATTACAATCTTTGTTTTAAAGTCTAGATTCTCTGATATAAGTATTGCTACACCAGCTTACTTTTCATTTCCATTAGCATGGAATACATTTTCCATCCCTTCACTTTCTATCTGTGTGTGTCTTTAAATCTGAATATTTCTCTTGTAAGAATCATATATATGGGTGAGAATGTTATTAACTTTTGAGTACCTACATAAGGAGGTCATTAACTCTACTAAAAGTTAGTGTAAAGCCCTACTGATAAGGAATCCACAGTGAGAGAGTACTTTGCTTATTTTTCCTGAAACATCACAAGGAGAAATCACAAGGAAGTATGGTTCAAAGGATTTGAACATTGCCTCCTCAAAATTTGCCCTCTAATAATAATTTAATAATCCAATTCTGTAAGGACTGAATACATTGGCTTCCCAACAGTAAATGGAGTCACTCCAATAGGTACTTCATTTATTGTACATTGTGCCTCAAAAACAAACCTGATGCATTTATTTAATTAGGCCCAAGTATTTTCCATTGCATGCAGAAAATTAAGAAATAAATTGTACATTTAAAGCAGCATGAGTTTTTCTTTTACCCTCTCCTTGGGTTAATGTGCCTAATTTGTGTCTTGGAATCTATTATCATTTATCCATTCTCAGATTTTAGTTTTAACTACAGAGTTATTGAAGATCATGCAAAAGAAATAAGGAAAATTATTTTCATCCCTGTTTTCTTGAATGATCTCTTGTCTTTAAGATTCATCTGAGGTTTTTCTAGTTGCTTGATGACTTCAAAATATACTGACCTAGAGAAAAAGTATATCTTCTAATAACAGAAAAAAATATGTGAAAGACAGATTCATTCAGGGAATTATTAAGACAGGATAAATTCCTACAAAAGCATTGTTGTATGTAGTGTACCCACCACGACACTTAAAAGTTTTTCCATCTTTTCCTTACAAAGCTCATGTTGCTTACTTCTTTAGATGGTTTTTCAAATAGTGTAGCTATTAAATTATTTATAGTTCCTGCAGGGATAAGTAAAGAAAGTCAATATGACCCAGTACTGCATTGAATCTAATCAATCAGATAAGCAAGATCAGGGAAAATCCCAAGAAAGTTAAAATAAAGGTGAGAAAAGTGAAGGGAAAGTAAAGTTTGGGTTGTGCATAAATTCTGTACTCCATGTAGGGTGCTGTGTGGTAAATATTGACAGCTCTGAATGCTTGAAGGATGAAGAAGAAGAAAAAAAGAGAAAATGTAGAAAGTAAATAGACATATACTGAAGACAATTTTGTTTTTAAAAGTTTTTATACCAAAGACAACTGCTGAGTATAATTGCTATCTTACACTGGTTATCTGGCAGAGAGATGTTGCTACAAAAACAGGGACCAGAGTTAGAATTATCCCCAACACTCTTCTTCTCTTTGTCCTTCATTTGTAAAGAGAGAAATGAAAGGGAAAATTTTAAGAAATGGTTTAGTAGAAACTAATATTATTAAAGTATCAAAATACAAAACCAGTAGGAGAAGCTTACAGAATTAGAATCCTTCCTTCTCTGAGTCCAGATAGCACTTTTAGTCTAGAATGTGATAATAAAACTTGTTTATCCAATAGAGTATGAGTTTTTCAAGGACAAGGACCATCATTATGCTTCTGTTTTCTAAAACATATCTATGTCTATGTATATGTTCAATAGACACATGTTGATTATGTTTGTTAACTCCATAAACAAAGAAAAAAGGAGTCTAACAAGGGCTTACAATTTTAGAGATGAACTTGGATGATAAATTCATATGGGATGAATAGTCTGGTGAATGACCTAAACCAAACTAGAGATAGCCCCAATTGCTGCTGCTAAAATCCTGAAGACTAGTTGGTGTAGTTTCATATTATCTGGGCAGGGAAGGCATAATTCATGAATGACAGGGTTTGGAAGAGTGTTGGGAATAGCCTGAAATAAAATTCATGTACTCTTGTGAAGGATTTAGAGTAATATAAAGCCCTTTTACACTTCTTACTCTTTCACAGCATAAAATATTTTCAAATAATCAATAGGATAGACTGAGTAAACATGTATGTCCTTTTATAGCACTTACCACACATTATTGTGATTCTTTGGTGGTGTTTATAAGCTTATTTTCCTCACTAGAATGTACACTTCTCTAGTATAACTAAGATATTCTAATTCAACCTACAGTCCCTACAATGGCCCATTGGTAGAGATACTCAATAAATCCTTATTGAATGTACAACTCAAACAAGTAAAAATATCCTGTTGGTGTTTAAGTTGTACCACAAAATTTTCCCAGGTTATTTCCAACATTTTAACCATTAATATCCTATACAAACACTAATAAACTCTAACTTCTTTACTCAATGAACCTATTTAAATCTTTCCTTTGGGGAAATTATTTGTTGATACAGATTATATATATATATATATATATATATATATATATATATATACACACACACATATACATATATATATATACATATATATAGGTATATACATATATATATATATGTATATATATATATATATGTATATATATATAAAATGATCTGTACTATGATACTTTTCCTTTGATTTATCATGGCTAAACCAGAACAGTGATGAAAATTTACCTTTGGTACTAATATTCTAAAATGGACTTTTTTTTCCTATAAATGACCCATAAATTGGTGTCTTGCATTGGTTTATGTACCTCCTATGAAAAAAAAAAACTAGTACACTTTTATTTTGGAATAACTTTAGATTTATATGCAGGTTGAAAATATAATACAGATGACATAAAATTTTATGCAGAAAATCCCAGAGAATAATAATATAAAACCCTCCCAGAACCAATAAGTGAGGTTTGTAAGGTTGTAGGATACAAGGTCAACAAAGAAAATGTAATTGTGTATTTGTACATACAAATGATAGACAATTAGAAAACAAGATTTAAAACCACAACATCATTTACAATAGCTCCAAAAAATGAAATACCTATACATGAATCTAAAAAACATACACAGGATCTGTATGCTGAACACTAAAATGTTGATAAAAGATATCAAAGATAACTTAAGTAAATGGAGAGACTTACCAAGATCATGGTTTGGAAGACTCAACATAGTAAATATATCAGTTCTCCTCAAAGTGATCTATGAGTCTGATATAATGTCAGCGCAAATCCTAGCTAGAGCTTTATAGATGTACACAAGCTGATTCTAAAGTTTATATGAAAGGGTAAAGAAACTACAACAGATAAAGTAATTTGGAAGAAAGAACAGTGTTGTGAGAACTACACTACTAGAATTTAAAATTTAATATAAATTTACAGTAATAATGTGATATTGTCAAATATAGACACACACATATATATATATATATATATATATATATATATATATATATATATATATATATATATATTTCAATGGAACAAAATACAATCCAGCAATAGACCCATGCAAATATGATCATTTTTGTCTTGACAAAAATTGCAAAAGCAATTCAAGGGAAAAAGCAAGTCTTTTTTTTTTAACAAATGGTGTTCATAAACTGTATGTAAACAAAAGTGAAATTCAAACTAAACTTCATATCTTATTCAAAAGTTAACTACAAGTGGATTATAGGTCTCAATGAAAGCATAAAATTATAAAAACCTTTTAAAAGAAACATTTCCTGACTGGGTTTGGAACAAGAGCTCTTGGAACTAACACCAATAACATGATCTAGTAAAGAAAAAATTGATAAATCATAGTTTTTCCAAATAAAAAAAAAATGCTTTACCAGAGGCATTGGCTAGAGAAATCAAAGACAAGCTGCAGATTGGTAGAAAGTATTTGTAAATCACACAGGATATTCCACCAGAGTATACAAAGAAACCTCAAAACTCAGCAGTAACAAAATGAACAACCCAGTTTTTAAAAACTGTAAAGTACTTGGACAGTGTTAATGTAATTAAACAAGGAGGCAAATAGACTGGGGTTCAAATTATTGGTAGCCTACATAAGCAAACTGAAACCTAAGGCACAGTAAATGAACTAGAATTGGATAAAGTAAAACTTAAGAACAACCAACCAAATAGCCAACTTAGCTAATGAGCTATAAGGCAACCACTTTTGTAATAGCCAATCAAAAAAAAATTATCTGCTTTGCTTCCAACTCTTTTCTATAAAAAAAACTTGCCACAGTTCCTGTTCGTGCAGCACTCCTAACTACTTTCATTTCAGTGCTGCCCAATTAGAAATAATGTGTGTCAAATAAGCTTTAAAATTTTTTATTGTTCTGAAGTCTATCTTTTAACAACAGACATTCCACGAAAAAGGATATACAGATGTAAGCACATGAAAAAATGTTCAGTGTTATTTATTAGCCATTAAAGAAATGCAAATTAAAACCAAAACGTATTATCTCTATACACACTTTGCACACCTGGTAGAAAGACTAAAATAGAAAATGCTGACAATACCAACTGTTGGTGAAGATGTAGAGCAATTAGAACACTCATGAATTACTGACAGAAATGCAAGACCACTTTGGAAAACGGTGTTTTGTTTTGTTTTGTTTTGTTTTGTTTAATAACCGGGTAAGATTTTCTTTAATGTTTATTTATTTATTTATTTGGTTGTGCTGGGTCTTATTTGTGGCACACGGAATCTTTGTTGTCATGGGTGAGATCTTCATTGTGACACACAGGACCTTTAGTTGTGGTATGTGAAATCTTCAGTTGCAGTATGCAGAATCTTCATTGCAGCATGCCTTTAGTTGCAGCATGCAGACTCTTAGTTGTGATGTGCAGGATCTGACCAGGGATTGAACCTGGCCCCTCCACATTGGGAGCATGGACTCTTAATCACTAGACTACCAGGGAGGTCTCATGCAGTTTCTTATTAAATGAAACACAAACATGCCACTAGAACCAACCAAGCAACTGGGTATTTACTCTAGCAAAATAATAACATATGTACACAAAATTCTGGACATGATTGTTTCTAGCAGTTTTCTTTGTAATAGATAAAAACTGGAAACAGCCCAAATGTCCTTCATTGGGTTAATGATAAACAGTGGTTTATTCACAAAATTTAATACCACTTAGCAATAAAAAGATGAAACTAATAATACATGCAACAGCTTGAATAATTCTGAAAAGAAGTTATGCTGAGTAAAAGAAAGTCATCATTCATACTGTATTATTCCATTTACATGGTTACAAAGTATCAATACACATGGTATGATTACATTTATATGATATTCTCAAAAAGACAAAACTATAGTGATGTAGAACATATTATTTGTTAGAATTTATACTTGAGAGGTGGTAGAAAAATAAAGATATGCCACAAGGAAGTTTTGAGGGGTGATGGAACAGTATCTTAGTTTTGGTAGTGGTTATACAAATCTATACATGTGTTAAAGTTCATAGAACCATATGAAAGAGTCAATTTCTTGTATTACAATTTAAAATGTTGAATTAAAAAATAGCCATAAACAAAACAGGTGGATCCAGCAGGTGGATCAAGATGACAGAGTAGAAAGACCCTGAGTTCACCTCCTCCCATGGGCACACCAAAATTACAACTATTTACAGAGAAACTAACTCTGAGAATTACATGAAGTCCAGCAGAAAATATTTTCCATAAATAAACATACAAAGAAGGAGCCACCATAAGATGGGTAAGAGAGGTGGAGACACTTTCTAGTAAGGACCACACCCTGGGTTGGTGATTCACAAGCAGGAAGAATATCACAACTGCAGAGGTCATCCCTGAGGAGTGAGGGGTCTGAGCCCCACATCAGGCTCCCAGCCTAGGGTCCTGCACCAGGAAGATGAGATCCCCAAAAGTCTGGCTTTCAAAAACAGCAGGACTGGGCTTCCCTGGTGGCGCAGTGGTTGAAAGTCTGCCTGCCGATGCAGGGGACACTGTTTCGTGCCCCAGTCCAGGAAGATCCCACATGCTGTGGAGCGGCTGGGCCCATGAGCAATGGCCACTGAGCCTGTGCATCCGGAGCCTGTGCTCCGCAACGGGAGAGACCAAAACGTGAGAGGCCCATGTACCACAAAAACAAAAAAAACGAAAAAAACAAAAAACCCCCCCAAAAAAACAGCAGGACTTATGTTTGGGAGAGATAGAGAGCTGTAGAAAACTGACATTCTACTCTTAAATGGTGTGAGCAAAATCTCTCATGCTTGTGAATCCCAGCACAGAAGCATCAGTGTAAACTTTGCCTGGGTCAGATACCCTTTCTGAACTTAGAGAGCCTCCATGAGAGGAAAGGGGAAACTGGAGCTCCCCTGGGGAATGAGACATTGGAAGTAGCAATTTTTGTGATTTTTTTCTACTGTACTGACACCAGTGTTGGCAAGAACTATTTGGAATCCTCCTTCTAGCCTATTACCACTAGGAGCCTGCCCTACCCACCAGCATGCCTGCAGCACTTAGGTGCTGCTAGGCCCCACAACCAAGCTGTGCAGGAAAACTGCTTTGTTCACCTGCCCACCTGCAGCAGTCATGTGCTGCTGGACCTTGCAACAAGCTGGTCAGCATCAGCCTTGCCTACCAGTACATCAACAATTTTCTTCCCCTAACAAAAATAGGGTGTATGTACCACATATAGGGAACAGCTCTGGAGAATATAGTCCCTGCTTGGCCATAGAATATGACTTACATAAAGCCACTTCTCCAAAACTAGGAGATATAACAGACCTACCTAATAAATGGAAATAAACACAGAGAATTAAGCAAAATGAGAAGAGAGAGGAATGTCTTCCAAAAAAGTATTCTTTTGTTTTAACAAAATCTTAGGAAAAAACTAAACAAAATGGAGATAAACAATCTACCCAAGGCAATGATTATAAAGAAGTTCATGGACCTAGGGAGGAAGATTGGTGAAACAACTGAGAGCTTCAACAAAGATTTAGAAAAAAATCAGAGCTTAAGAATACATCTAAAATGAAAAATACAGAATAAATTTACCATAGGTTAGATGATGTAGAAGAATGGATCAGTGATTTGGGATGAAAAAGTAGTGGAAATCACCCAAGCTGAAGAGAAAAAATAAAAAAAAATAAGAATTTAAAAATTTGAGGATAATTTTATGAACGTCTGGCACAACATCAAGGGTACTAACATTCACACTATAGGGGTCCCAGAGGGAGGAGAGAGAAAGGAGCATTGAAATTATTTGGAAAAAAAATAATACTTGCTGAAGACTTCCCTAAGCTAGGAAAGGAAACACACATCCAGGTCCAAGAAGTACAGAGAGTCCTGAACAGATCCTCATAGAGGTCTACACCAAGACACATAAACAAAATGTCAAAAATTAAATATAAAGAGAAAATCTTAAAATTAGCAAGAGTAAAGCAACAATTACCTTGTTATCTACAAAGAAACACACATAAGCTGACCTTTTAGCAGAAATTTTGTAAGCCAGAAAGGATTGACAGATGGATGAATAGATGATATATTTAAAGTGTTGAGAGGAAAACATACAACCAAGAATACACCACATGGCAAGGTTATTCAGAATTTAAGGAGAGATAAAGAGTTTTACAGAAAAGAAAAAGCTAAAAGTTGAGCATCACTAAATCAAGTTTACAAGAAATGTTAAAGGAAATTCTCTAAGTGGAAAAAAATAAGGTCACAATTGAAATATGAAAATTATAAAAGAAAAAATATCTCACTGCTAAAGGAAACTATAGTAAAGGGAGTAAATCAACAACTTACACAACTAGTAGAAAGGTTTTGAGACCCCTGAACCTGACTCCACTCACTAGTGGACAGGCACCAGCCCTGGGAACCCCTGGCCTGGCGACCAGAAGTTGGAAACCAGATGCAGGACCACAGCAGTATGACATGTCAGGATCCAGCTGACCCACCAGCAGGCTGGCACCAGGCCTGAAATGCCCTGGATCCTGGCCCTACCAGTTAGCAGGTCAATGCCAGTTCTAGGACACATTGGAAACCTCAGCCATCCACTTCAGGATTGAGTCCCACCCATCAGCAAGCTGACAACAGCTTCAGGACATCCAGGGACCTGCAGCCAGAGACTCCAGGATCTGGTTCCACACATCAGTATGCTGGCACTAGCCCAGGGCAAACCTGAGCCCTGGCAATGCCCACCATCAGGCTGACACCAGCTCCAAGAAACACAAAGCCACAAAGCCAACCACCCTGGGATCCAGTTCCACTCACCAGTGGGCTTTGGGCACCCCAGACACTGCAGTCAGCTGTGTCAACAGCAGTCCCATGCATCAACAGGCTGACACCAGATCCAAGAGCCCAGGCAACAACCACCCACCCTAGGACTCAGCTCTGCCTACCAGTGGGCCAGAACTAGTCCTGGAACTTCCAGGGATTCTGCAGCCAGCTGCCTCCTGACCCTGTCTTACTCACCAGTGGATGGTGGCTTCTGTACAAGGTATGGCCTGGTAACAACTGAACCAACAGACAACCTACCTGAGTGCCTACAGTAGTCAGCCTGCAAAATAGAAGAACCCCCACAGCCCACATAAGAATATAACTTTGGTGACCAGAGGGGAGTGTACTGCTGGTATGTATAGGACATCTAAAAAAATGTAAGCCTAAGTTTGGGAAAAGTAGCCAATCTACCAAATCCATATAAATAAAAACAACAAATTAGGCAAAATGAGGTGACAGAGAAATATGTTCCAAAAGAAGCAAAAAGATAAAACTCTAGAAGAAGAACTAAGTGAAACTAGAGATAAGCAATCCATGTGATCATGGTCAAGAGATCATGGTAATAATCATAAAGATATTCAAAGAAGCAGAAAACATTGGCTGAACAGAGTTAGAAGTTAAAAGTTTTAACAAAGATTTAGAAAACATGAAGAAGAACCAAACAGGAAGAATACATTAACTGAAATTAAAAATGCATTAGATGGAATCAAAAGTAGATTAGATGATACAGATGGATGGTTCAGCAGGCTGGAAAACAGAATAGTGGAAATCACTGAAACTGAACAGAAAAATAAAAAAAAAATAATTTAAAAAGTAAAGACCATTTAAGAGAACTCGGTGAAAACATCAAGCATAATAGTAATCACATTAAAAGGGTTCAGAAGGAGAAGAGCTAGAGAAAGGAGCAAGGGACACATTTGAAGACAAGATATCTGAAAAGTTCCCTAAACTGGGAAAGAAAACAGACATCCAGTTTCAGGATATAGAATATTTATATAAATATAATTATATAGTAAAATGATAATAATTGACATATAAACTTCTTACCATGTACAGAACAAGACACTCTTCCAAGAGCTTTATGTATTTTAACTCAATTTTTGCATCAACTATGTAAATTAGGTACTTTTTTAATGCTCTATTTATTTCCAGTTGAGGAAACTGAGAAAGAGAGGTACCATAAAATTTCCATGAATACTTAGCTAGTAAGTGGCAGGCAGGATTTAAAACCAGAGTGTCTCTGGAGACCATACTCTATCCACTGCTATGCTGAACTCTCTCCCTGTGAATTACAAAGGTCTTTCAATTCAATTCAGCTCTCCCAGATAGCTTATGATCCATACTCAGAAATATGCTTCTTCTTCTAGACATACCCACAGAAAAATAACCAGATTAATTTAGTACTCCATTATTTTACTCCATCAGCACAGTGTTTGATGTTTGGGGAGGAATAGGAAGCAAAAGTGAGTACAATATAACCTCTGCTCATAACAAACTTACAGTATCAGTGGATTCATACTAAATGAGCACATAAAATTTACATTAAATAAGGTCTTTATTTTTCACAAGATGGAAACATTCTCTTCAAAATAAATGTTATGCAAAAATGCACTATATATAAAATAAACGTGCAATAATTTAAAAAAAAACATAATTTATGGGAAGCAGCATAAACAGTTCCAGAGAAAAGTTTATGGCTATGCAGGTGTACCTTGTGAAACAAGAAAAATCTCAAATAAGCAATCTAACCTTACACCTAAAGGAACTAGTAAAACGAGGACAAACAAAACACAAAGTTAAGAGAAGAAAAGAAATAATAAAAGATCAGGGCAGAAATAAATGAAATAGTGACAGAAAATGATAGAAATAATCAATAAAACTAAGAGCTCGTTCTTTCAAAAGATAAATTAAATTCATTTACCTTTACCCAAACTCATCAAAAAAAAAAAAAAAAAAAAAAAGGAGGGAAGGCCTAAATCAATAAAATCAGACATGAAAGAGGAGAAATTACAACAAACACACAGAAATACAAGGAATCATAAGAGATTACTATGAGCATGTATATGCCAATAAAATGGACAGACAAGAAGAAATGGATGCATTTCTAGAAACATACAATCTCTCAAGACTAAATCAGGTAGAAATAAAATATATGAACAGACTGATTACCAGTAAAAATTGAATTAGTAATTTAAAAATTCTCCTAGGGGCTTCCCTGGTGGTGCAGTGGCTGAGAGTCCACCTGCCGATGCAGGGGACACGGGTTCATGCCTGGGCCCGGGAAGATCCCACATGCTGTAGAGCGGCTAGGCCCGTGAGCCATGGCCACTGAGCCTGCGTGTCTGGAGCCTGTGCTCCGCAACAGGAGAGGCCACAACAGTGAGAGGCCTGCATATTGCAAAAAAAAAAAAAAAAAAAAAAAAAAAAATCCTCAAAAACTAAAGTTCGGATGGCTTCACAGTTGAATTATAGTAAATATTTAAAAAGAGTTAATGTCTATCCTTATTAAACTATTCCAAAAAGTTGAATAGGGAAAAATGCTTCTGAATTCATTCTTTGGAGCCATCACCCTGCTACAAAAAGCAGACAAAGACTCTCCCCCCACCCAAGAAAATTACAGGCTGGTATCCCTAATGAACATAGATGCCAAATCCTCAACAAAATATTAGCAAACCAAATCTAATAATATATTAAAAAGATCATATACCATGATCAAGTGTAAAACAGCTCAGTGATGCAAGGATGGCTCAGAAACACTAAATTAAACAATGTAATAGAGTGCATCAAGGAACTGAACAATAAATATCATAAGATCATCTCAATAGGTACAGAAAAAAAAAAGTTATTAACAAAATTCAACATCAGCTTATGATAAAATCTCTCCAGAAATTTGGTATAGAAGGTAAACACCTCAACTTAATAAAACAATATATGGTAAACCCACAGCCAACTGCATATCAAGAGTGAAAAGCTGAAAGCCTTTCCTCTAAGATCAGAAACATGACAACGATGCACACTCTTGCCTCATTTACTTAACATTGTATAGGAAGTCCTAGCCATAGCAATCAGACAGTAAAAGGAAATAGAAAAAATACAAACTGGAAAGAAAGAAGTTAAACTGTCACTGTTTGCCAATGACATAATACTATATATATAGAAAATATACATACTCCAATAAAAATATTATCAGAATTAATAAATGAATCTGGTAAAGTTGCAGGATACAAAATTAGCATACAGAAATCTGTTCTTTCCTGTATGGAAAATCTGTGTATAGGAATCTGCATTTCTATACATAACAGAAATTAAGAAAATCCCATTTACAATTGCATCAAAGAGAATAAAGTACCTAGGTATAAATTTAATTAAGGAAGTGAAAGCTCTGTACTCTGAAAACTATAAGACATTGATGAAAGAAATTGTAAGTGACAAAAATAAGTGGAAAGATACACTGTCTTCATAATTTGCAAGATTTAATACTGTTAAAATATTCATACTGCTCAAGGTAATGTACAGTTCAATGTTATCAAAATACCAATGACATTTTTCATAGAACTGAAACAAATAATCCTCAAAATTGTATGGAATCACAGAAGACCCCAAAAAACAAAAGCTATCTTGATAAAGAAGAAAAACCTAGAGGTACCACTCTACCTGATTTCAAACCACATTAAAAAGCTATAATATTCAAATCAGTCTGGCACAAAAGCAGACACATAGATCAATGACACATAAGATCCCAATCATAGAATGCCTGGGAATAAAGCTATACATATATGGTCATTTAATTTACAACAAAGGAGGTAAGAATATTCAGTGGGGGAAAAGACAGGCTCTTCAATAAATGGTATTGGGAAAACTGGACAGTTACATGCAAAAGAATCAAACTGGACTACTTTCTTACACCACATATAAAAATAAAGTCAAAATGGATTAAAGACTTAAATGTAAGACCTGAAACCATAAATATCCTAAAAGGAAACATATGCAGTATGCACCTTTACATTGATCTTAGCAATAATTTGGGAGATCTGTCTCCTCAGGCAATAGTAACAAAAGCAAAACTAAACAAATGAGACTACATCAAATTAAAAAAAAATACTTTTGCACAGAGAAGGAAACCATCAACAAAATATAAAGTTATCTACTAAGTGCAAGAAGATATTAGCAAATTATATATATCTAATAAAGGATTAAGATCCAAATTTTACAAAGAACTTATAGAACTCAATATCCCAACAAATAACCTGGTTAAAAAAAATGAGCAGAGAACCTGAACAGCCATTTTTCCAAAGAAAACATACAGATGGACAAAAGATGCATGAAAAGATGCTCAACATCACTAATCATAAGGGAAATGCAAATCAAAACCTCAGTGAGATAATACCTCACACCTGTCAGAGTGGCTATCATCAAAGGACAACAAGTAACAAGTGTTGGTGAAGATGCAGAGAAAAAGGAACTCTCCTGCACTGTTGGACAGATTGTAAATTGGTGCAGCTACTATGGAAAACAGTATGCCACTGCTTCAAAAAATTAAAAATAGAACTATCACTTGATCCAGAAATTCCACTTCTGGGTGTTTACCCTATGAAAATAAAAATATTAATTCAAAGATATATCAACCCTTTGTTCATTGCAGCATTATTTACAATGGCCAAAATTTTGTCCCTGTATGTGTCCAAAGATAGATGAATGAGTAAAGAAGATGTGGTATATATACAAAAGAATATGACTCAGCCATACAAAAACGAAATCTTGTCATTTGAGACAACATAGATGGATCTAGATGGTATTCTGCTAATTGAAATAAGTCAGACGGTGAAAGAAAAATATCCTCTGATCTCACTTATATGTGGAATACAAAAAACAAAACAAACAACAAAGCAAAGCAAAAACAGACTCGTAGACATGGAGAGCTGACTGATGGTTTCTAGAGGGGAGCTATGTGGAGGATTGGGAAAAATAGGTGAAAGAGATTAAGTGGTACAAACCTCTAGCTATAAAATAAATAATTCATGGGTATACAGCATATATAATGTGGTCAATAATACTTTTGAATTGCTATGTTGTATATCTGAACCTAACCTAAACTTGTATGTTAACTATACTTCAACAGAGAGAGAGAGAGAGAGAGAGAAATGAAAACAAAGCCCTCATTGCAGCTCTATTTACAATAGCCAGGACATGGAAGTAACCTAAATGTCCATCGTCACATGAATGGATAAAGAAGATGTGGCACATATATACAATGGAATATTACTCAGCCATAAAAAGAAAGGAAACTGAGTTATTTTTTGTGAGGTAAGGAAACTGAGTTATTTTTTGTGAGGTGGATGGACCTAGAGTCTGTCATACAGAGTGAAGTGAGTCAGAAAGAGGAAAATAAATACTGTGTGCTAACACATATATATGGAATCTTAAAAAAAAAAAAAGGTTCTGAAGAACCTAGGGGAAGGACACAAATAAAGATGCAGACATAGAGAATGGACTTGAGGACATGGGGAGGGGGAAGGGGTAAGCTGGGACGAAGTGGGAGAGTGTCACGGACTTATATATATTACCAAATGTAAAATAGCTAGTGGGAAGCAGCCACATAGCACAGGGAGATCAGCTCAGTGCTTTATGACCACCTAGACGGGTGGGTTAGGGAGGGTGGGAGGGAGACGCAAGAGGGAGGAGATATGGGGATATATGTATATGTATAGGGGATTCACTTTCTTATAAAGCAGAAACTAACACACCATTGTAAAGCAATTATACTCCAATAAAGATGCTTAAAAATAAAAGAAAAAGAAAAAAAAGCCCAGGATAAGAAAAGATCACAGACAAACGGAGGAGATAGAGGGATAATATAATAGTGATAACAGCAAAAAGACTCAAAAGGAAGCAAATTTCTGTGACTGCAATTTGTTAGTAGACTACTAAATTATATGTTTTTAAATTTTTCTATTCAAAAGAATTTCTTTTTTGCTCTCTTCTCTTCTCGGTCACCTCTCTTCCTTCCCTCCTTTCTCACTCATCTCTGCCTTATTCCTTTCTCTATAGTCTTGTTATTCTTTTCCCAATTTTTCACCTCTTCACTGTGTTGTTTCCTTTTCTTCTTCTCTTATACTTTGGCTCTTTGGACATTAACCAAATATTTTGATGAAGTTCATAATTTTCTAGAAGGGCTAATCAGCAATTCTGGGAGCCATGACTATACATCAAATGGACTAAATGTGGTTTGGTGTCCAAAGTTAATTAGTAGGTTATATTGATACTTAAATTTAAAAAAAAAAATGATTCCTGTGAAAGATGAGGAGCAGTAAAATATGCAAACCAGACTAAATTAATTTCATAATTTCTAACCTGTGTTATTGTGAACTGTTACCTAAAAGGGTAGCATTTTAATAGTGATGATTTGACATACTAAACTACCATTGACTTTTTCTTTCTCCAGATTATGGATACCTTCTCAGGTATCAAATGATAGTTATTAAGTTAAACTTTATAGTTTCTTCTCTTTTTTTCTTCCTTGCCACTATTAAATCAATACCATCAAAATCTTATCTTAATTTCACCAATATTTCTCATCAGTATGTGTCCTGCTTTCCAAGGGGAGATACTGAGAGGAGAAACAAAACAGCATAGTCATTACATGATTTTAGACGCTCAGGTAGGCAGACAGGTGATTTTTCACTCTTTTATTAATTTCCTGTAGTAGATAAGGATCTTTGGTTATATTCACACATATAAGTATTTTAAAATCTATCTCCTCATGCCTCCCTGGTGGCGCAGTGGTTGAGAGTCCGCCTGCCAATACAGGGGACGTGGGTTCGTGCCCTGGTCTGGGAAGATCTCACATGCCACGGAGCTGCTGGGCCTGTGAGCCATGGCCGCTGAGCCTGCGTGTCCAGAGCCTGTGCTCAGCAACAGGAGAGGCCACACAGTGAGAGGCCCGCGTACCACAAAAAAAAGAAAAAAAATCTATCTCCTCAAGAGAAGTCACAAAAGGATTTTATTTAAAAGTATGCTATGATAAATTGCTATTAGTTTTTCACCCAAGAGAAAGTATGCATTTGTGAAAGGGAGAGGGGAAAACAGATAAGCAGATGAATACTAAGTTTGTGAAAAAGTGAGTACTGAAAGGTATGGAAAAGGTTTGCATAAGGCAAGGATAAGTATGTCAAAGACACATTTCAATGTCAATTTTTTATTTTGCACATTTGTATTGCTATACTTGACTTTTGGCAGTGGAAATGGTACTCTATGCAGAATAGGTTCAGTAAAATGGAGATTAGAGCTATTTCTGCTGGGGTAATGAATTGTTTCTTAGCATGGAATAATTGGAAGGAAGCTTAAAAGTCATGGAGTTCTAAACCTTCCCAACCTTACCTTTCCAATCTGATGTTAGATAATGGTTCCAGCCCCCTGAACTTCACTTCACCCTAACTGTATTATATATGTATGTATATATATATAATATATATATATTATATATATTATATATATATAAACATTTAAAATGTGTATTCATCTTATGTAGAAGTTCAAGAAGTTCACATTTCACATACATTTTATTTTTATAATCTTTATGCAGAGCCAATTCCTAATACTTTCAATTCTCATAATAATCTATTTTTATAGTATCTGTACCTGGGTAAGGAAATAGTTCAGAATTGATGGCTCTCTCTAAATTCGAGGTGGAAGTGCAGCTCTTTGACTATGAGATAGAAGTGAAACTGACTAGATAGTTGAAAAGTTAAAGTTCAAAGGAATACTCAATTTTTGGAAAACAATTTAAAACATAGATGCATAATAAAGTATACACAGTCTATCTGCAATTTAATTTACTTTTCTGCCTTATGCCCAATTGCCAGTCATAGTTTCCTCCCTTACATAAATCAACTTTAATATCTACCATAATTTTTTGTGTATATGTCCTTGAAAATATAATTGCCCTTGTAAGATATGTAGCAATGTTAAGTGCACACACACACACACACAGAGAGATTTTTGGGTAAACTTTTTTTTGACATATAACATATAAAGACTTAAACAAAAGACATGACACCATAGAACTAGAAAAGAACATAGGCAAAACATTGTCTAACATATATCATACCAATGTTTTCTTAGGTCAGTCTCCCAAGGCAATAGAAATAAAACAAAATTAAACAAATGGGACCTAATCAAACTTACATGCTTTTGCACAGCAAAGGAAACCGCAAACAAGACAAAAAGACAACATACAGAAAGGGGGAAAATATTGCAAACAATGTGACTGACAAGGGATTAATTTCCAAAATATAAAAACAGCTCATACAACTCAACAACAAAGAAAGAAGCAACCTAATTGAAAAACCAGCAGAAGACCTACATAGGCACTTCTCCAAAGAAGAAATAGAAATGGCCAATAGTATATGAAAAGATGCTCAACATCGTTAATTATTAGAGAAATGCAAATCAAAACTACAATGAAGTACCACCTCACACTGATCAGAATGGTCATCATTAAAAATTCTACAAATAAAATTCTGGAGAGGATGTGGAGAAAAGGGCACCCTCTTACACTGTTTTCAGGGATGTAATTTGGTACAGTCACTATGGAAAACAGTATGAAGTTTCCTCAGAAAACTAAAAATAGAATTATGATCTGGCAATCCCACTCCTGGGCATACATCCAGACAAAACTGTAATTTAAAAAAATACATGCACCTCCATGTTCATAGCAGCACTATTCACAATATCCAAGACGTGGGAACAACCTAAATGTCCATCAGCAGATGAATGGATAAAGAAAACGTGATACATATATACAATGGAATACTACTCAGCCATAAAAAGTACAAAATAATGCCATTTGCAGCAGCATGAATGCAAATAGAGATGATCATACTATGTGAAGTAAGTCAGAAAGAGAAAGAAAAATAGCATATGATATCACTTATATGTGAAATCTAAAATATGACACAAATGAACCTATGAAATAGAAACAGACTCACATAGAGAACAGACTTGTCGTTGCCAAGGTGGAGGGGCTTGGGGGAAGGATGGGGTGGGAGTTTGTGGTTAGCAGATATAAGCTATTATATATAGAATGGATAAACAACAAGGTCCTACTGTATAGCACAGAGAACTATATTCAGTATCCTATGATAAGTCATAATGGAAAAGACTATATATATAAAAAGAATGTATATATATATATATATATATATATATATATATATATATATATATATATATATATATAACTGAATAACTCTGCTGTGCAGCAGAAATTAAGTCAACTTTGTAAATCAACTACAATAAAAATTTTTAAAAATAGAACACCGGTTGTAACTGAGTAACTCAATGAGTTAAAAAAACGATTCACCATCTACTGCCCAGATCAAGATATAGAATATTAATGCCAAAGAAATCTGTCTGTGCTCCATATCAGTTATTGCCTCCTTCATAGATAATCACCATATGACTTCTATTAACACTGATTAGTTTTTATTTTATTGAAATTTAAATAAGTAGATCTTATAGTGTTTATAATTTTCTATCTGGTTTCTTTCATTCAACATAATGTTTATGAGATTCACCCTTGTTATATATAGTAGCATTTTGTTCCTTTTCATTTCTGTATAGTATTGTAGTGTATAAAGTGTTTATTCAATTTAGTGTTGATAGGAAAGGTAAGATGTTGCCAATTTTTGGCTACTGCAACTAATACTGTTATGAACATTTTTGTACTTGGGTGTAGTAATTTCAGTTTAGAATTTAATCACAGGTGGAATTACAGGGCCATAGCACATGTCTATGTTCTGCTTTAGTAAGTATTGTCAGTTTTCAAAATATTTGTAACAATATAAAAGCCAAAAAAACAGTGAATAAGATTTCATATTACCCCACATTCTTATCAACACTTTGTGTCATCTTCCCTTACACTGTCAGGCCTTTTGGTGGGTGTGTAGTACTATCTCTTGTGGGAGGTTTTACTTTGTATTTTCTGATGACTGCTGCTGCAAAGCTCTTTTCATTGATCATTAGCCATTAAGATGTATCCTTCTTAGTGAAGTAATAAGCCTGTAATAAGGCTTTTGTCCATTTTAAATTGGAATGTTTGTTTTTAAAATGGATTTTTCTTTACATATTTCTGTATAAAATACCTATGTCAGAAATATTCATTGCGAATATATTCTCTAAGTCCTGCTCTATGACTTGTCATTTTTGCTCTGTTGTATCATTTGTAACTTTTATTTTTCCCTCTTTTCTTTCTTATCAATATTGCCAGGAATTATCAATAAGATTAATTTTCTCAAATAAATTATTTTAGATTTTTTAGCTCTCTTTATGTAGTATTGTTAAAATTGTATTAATTTATTTTCTGTCTATTTTCCTTCACATTTCTCGCATAGAATTGCTTTTGTTTCTATTTTTTCCCAATAAATAGTTAAATTATTGTTTTCCAGAATCTTTTCTATTCTAGTATGTGCATTTAAGACCACATACTCTCTCAGCATTTTTTAAGCTGTATTCCACATAATTTAATATATGTTGTAATTATCATTCATTTGAAACTTTTCCCCTAATTTCTACTGAGATTTCTTTGTGACCCATGGGCTATTTACATGTTTCATGCTTAGTTTTCAAACAATAAGTGGTTTTCTAGATAGCTTACTATACTATTTCCTGCTTAATATCTTTGTGAACAAACTGAATTATTTCAGTCTTTTGAGGTGTTTTGAAACATTTAATGGCTACTTCATGATCAATTTTACTAAATGTTCCATATTTACTTGTAAAAATTACTAGGTATTTTTCATTAGCTCAAATTTATTAATTTGTTTAGGTACTGTGTTTCTCTACTGGTTTTTGTCTGCTGCTATCAGTTATGAAAAAGTTTTGAAAATATTTCCTCTATGATGTGGATTTGTCTATTTCTCATATTATTCTACCAACCTAAACTTTATAGATTTTGAAGCTGTATTAATGAGCATATATAAATTTAGACATTTTATATCTTCCTGGCATAGTTATAAATTTATCATTATAAAATATCCATTATTATCTTCCAAATACCTTTTTGTCTGACTTAAGAATCTACTTATTCAAAGTATATAAGTAGAAAAATGAATATATACCACCTTCTCTCAGTTAGTGTACAGGACATATATTTTCTATCCTTCTACTTTGATACTTTCTGTCTTTTACAATTGTCTCTTATAAAAATCATAGAGTGATGTGTTAGGTTTCTATCTTTTTCTCCAGTCTGACAATTCAACCCCCCATCTTTTAATAGGAATATTTAGTCCATTTCAGTTAATGTTTTTATTATTATCCTCCAAATTTTCATTTGTATTCTATTGGGCCACCTGTTTCTTTCTTTTTTTCTACCTTTTTTTTTTCTTTTACTTTTTATTAGCTCTTTGGCACTTACTAACTTCTTATGTACATTTTTTCCCCTGATACTCATTTGGAGTTACCCTGGAGATTAAAAGTTAAATATAAATTATTACTATTACCATTTCCAAGATTTAAAACATGAGAACTCAACTTACTCTCTTTTAATCTTTGAAACATTGTTAGCCATACATTACAATTCTACATATATTTTGTATATCACAATACGTTTTTTTTCTTTTAAACAGTTAATATTCATTTATACTTAGACACATATTAACCCTTTCTGTGTTCTTTGTTTTATTCTGCATTTCAGTGTTTTGGTCTGTGATCATTTTCCTTCACTTAGTTAACATTTGCTGGCAATAAATACTCTCGTCTTCTGCTTTTCTAGAAATTTCTTTCTTTCATTTTGATTTTTGCTAGGATAAATTTCTAGATTGACGGTTCTCTTTTATCATTTTAGAGTTATTCAATTGTCTTCAGACTTCTCTCATATCTATTGAGATGTCAGATGAATGTTATTGCTGCTTTTTAAGGTAATATATATGTTTATTGTTGGAAGAAGGCTAAGAGAAGTCTCACTTAGTAATAGATTGGAATAGGGAAGATGGATGTGTTGTGAGGAGCTTGCAAGAAATACCTTTAAATTAAATGGAAACAGGATAAACTTCTAGCATGGCTCCAGGTCAAATTCTTGTTGAAGAACCAATATCCAACAACTGGAGAACTTGCTTGAAAGACCACAACCTAAAAACAGGCCTGGAGTGTAAAAATAAAATTAAGCCAAGAGATATGAAAAAATTGGTGCCAAGATCATGAACAAATGTGAAACTTGTGGAATATTTGAGGGGAGAATTAGTGGAGGCCTCTGGTTTACCTTTCTGGGAATTCTTGGCATGTAACCAAGGATATGTCAAGCTGAATTAAAGGACTTCACTAGAGATAGTGTTATAAAAATTTAAATCAGAATAGATCCATGAGTGCTGGTAAGTCAGAAACTTCATAGTATAAATGAAACTCTCTTAAATGGGAGAAAAGATGTGGACAGTTCATAGGATAAGGAAGAATGCAATCTGAGTGTATCATAATGAATCTACAGTTATGAAGAACAAGATCAATAAAGACAGACTGAATGGGATAGAGAGTGATGGCTGTGGAACAGTGCTGACCAAGTTTGGTAGGAAGTACCAAGTAAAAGAAATATGATTACAATTATGATCTGAAAAGTTTCTGCCCAGTTCTAAAGGAAGGGCTGTCTATTTTCTCTATGGTCTGTAAGCTCCATGATGACAAGGATCATTTTTATCATCTTGACCAGCATAAATCCCCTACTTAGGTAAAACCTAGGAGGTATTACATATTTCATAAGGATGTGTTGAAAGAAGAAAAGAAGAAAGGAATAAAGTTTATTGGCTTTTTTTTTTTAACTAATGAGTTTTTCACTCATGAGCCATCAGAGCCCAATTTAGCTTGGTACATAGTAAGTGCTGAATAGTTTGAAGAAAAACAAATATAGAACTTGTGCATGTGAAGGGATTTCTGTCATACCAATTGGGAAAGGATTTGTCTTGTAGAATTTTGACTTGGGTATGCTTGTGATACAAACCTATTCCTTTAACATTAGAGCTAGCATTCTTAATAGAATGATATGGAACATTAAGAAAATTATCCATTATCCATTATCATATACTTCATTCTACTCTACCTGCAGACCAGTAAAATGCCTTTGTATTACTAACCTGGGTATTACTAAAGATTACTGAATACTGAAGATCATTGAAACATTTTCAAAACTTTTTGAAATTTTATTTTGCTTAGCAGGAAGTTCTAAATACATCCACCAATAATATTTTTAAGGAAAGAAATTGAGAAAATATAGACAAAATTATATAATTAATAAACCATAAAATAAAGTTTACAAATTAAACTATATATTAAATAGAAATAAGAAAAATAAGTAAAATGAATAAAAATAATCATGTAATTATTTAACAATAATCTCTAAAATCAACTGGATTTCTTAAGGCCAAATTGAATTCGAGTGTTCTGCTCATTGTTTCTCAAAATATCTATACATATTTGCAATCAGAAATAAAACAAGGTAAACGCTGAAGCACTTCAACAGTCAAAGAATCACTTTGAAGTAAACAATGCCACTTGTACAGATGCGTTTGTTTCCCAGGGCAGGAACTTGCTTGAGACTGTGTGTTTTGGGTGGCAATAAGGTGGTTACCTAGCAACTACCCCTCCTCCCAAATCAATGCTGCAAGAGTGGTATTGTTTACGTCAGCGAATTGATTACTTGTTTGCTGGATCCAAAGAGAATGTAATACAGTGGTAGGGTGTGAATCTCAATCACAGGAAACTTACAGGTTTTTTTTTCCTCTACGTTGGGTCAACTTCCCACTCCTCATCTGGTGCTGCTGGAAGTTTGTCTAAAGAGCTTAAAAATGAATAATATGCTATGCATCATATGAAAATGAAGGAAACATCTGACATTTTAATTAATAATATTTATTTTCAGTTTGCTTTTAAAGCAAACAATGAAAGGGTTACTATATCCATAATAGCATTAGCTCTGGGCAAGAGGAAATTTTATCACAATGTGTCCTCAGAAATGAGACAGTCAAGGGTAAGGTGGGGTTCTGTAGAAACAGAGTTTAAACAATCTAGAGAGGTTTTAGATGATAGAATTTTACCACCTGAAGGTAAAATTAATGAGACATTAATTTATATAGAACACATATATAAGGTACTTATGTCTACAAGTGAGTATAACCGTATGTAGCAATAACTTAGCTAGAAAATATATTTTAGTAAACCTCACACGATATATTTTGTTTACCTGTGATACATATCACACAAAAATGCCACTCTCTCTTTCATCTGTCTAATGGATATTTATTCATAGGGGCAATCTCACCAGTGCATGCAAAATCAAGAAAGCAAGTAATCTGAATTAAATGGAAAGATGAGGACAGAAAACACAGATTTTGCCAATGGAAAAATTGAACACAGTGAGTTAGTTTGTATGTTTTCATAGCAGGAAGATATAAGCTAAAGAAAAAATCTGTTAGAATAATGTTAAAATGCCAAGTATGTGGGAGTGAGTAGAAAGGGAAAGAAGAGGGATTTAGGTTTATAAAATTTTCCATGATGTAAAAGACTGAAGCCAATTTCTCCCCAGACACAGTCCTGACGTTCAGAGCAGCTGCTTGCCAGTATGCAGGAAACTGTCACTTGTACAGTATCTTTCTGGGCTCACCCCATACCCATTCTTCCCCCATCCCAGCACACACTGAATGTCATTTGCTCACTGAGCTCCAGAGAAGAGGAATTCTTTGTGGACCAATAATTGAAAGTTGAAGTTACAACCTCAGTTCTCTTCTCTGGAAAATTGCTAATGCTTGTTTTAAAAAGTCACACTCTTCAGACTAAAATTAATCAGAATCTGACACCATATTTTCCTAGTTCCTCAACCCTGGGAATATCATCAGTTCAGAAAAATATATGTTTTCCTTTGAAAATAACCAATAATTATCAATGTCATTTTAGATTTTGGTATGATTCTTGTAACTATTTTGCACAAACATATTAGACTTTTAACCAGAAGTGGCATTCCAAAAACAATCTCATTATATGTAAAAGTCAAAACTGTGAGTTGGAATACAGAAAGGATTATTCCCATCTGTCCCTAAGTACTTTAAATGACCCAATGTCAGATATTAATGGAAGAGAGCTAAGAGACAGATTGAGCAACAGAATCAACAAAACGTTTAGACTAATAATTTATTAGAAAACAAGTGATAATGATAGGAAAACTGTTATCTTATTTCAAATGGATCAATGTGCAGGGAGTTTTTTTTTTCTAATATAAGTATAATATATCAAACAAAATTTTAAATAGCAAGAAAATATAGATTTGCATTTTACAGTGGATCACTGATGCAGAAATTTCTCTCTTTTTACTCTTTCCTCAAATCGCCTCTGTAAAATATATTATTCTGATAACACAGACACATTTTTACTGATCTAGATGATCAGATTTTATATCAGGAATTGACATTGATGAGTTTCAAGACATATTTATGTACCTCTGAGCCCTCACGGAATAGCAAACGTAGTCCAACAGTTAAAATAATTGATGAATGTGTGTTGAATTCTCAGGAGGAAAGGGAAGAAGAAAGAATGAAGGGTAGAGGAGAGGCTTGGAGGAGGGAGGTGCTGATTTCAACCCTGTAGCGTCAGGATTGCGTCAATTCGGGTTTCAACCACCTCTAGAGTCTCAGAGACAAGCGTCTCTGAAGAGGCAAAACAGGAAGAGGGGTGGCAAATCACTGTGCGAGGGCGAGTGGACCTCCCTCTTTGCCTCCTCCCTGTTCCAGGCTTAGGTTCCCTGAGCTTTGCGCCGTTGTTTTCAGCATTAGGAAAAGCCCTGTCGCTTCACATCCAGGCAAGTGAACCAAGATAGGGAGTTTCCGTTCAGCACCTCGGACAGAATACGCAGCAAAAAATGGCTCCGATCGCTACCAGCCGGGAAGAATTTGGTAAGCAAGTTACTCCGCTTATAACTGCGGTTGTTCCTTAAATACTCTGGGGTGATGTGTTGTGTTTATATGTGTGTGTGTGCGCGCGCGTGTGCGTGTGTGTGTGTGTTCGCGGGATGTTGAACACAGATTTCCCAGGTAGGAAAATGAGAACTGTAAAAGGGCAATATCTCTGTGGTTTCTCCCTTCCTTGTTATCTTTCTCCTTAAAATTGCTTTCTGCCAGGGCGATTTTACATCCAAGAAGTTCCTAATCATTCAGGTAGCCCTGTAAATTGCAGCACGCGCTAAGTAAACAGGTCTGTTTGCTTGTTGGTGTCATTAATTCTGCAGGTGATTTCTATGTGTACGTAAACCTTTATTTATCTTATTGGGGGAAGCCAGATGTTTCTGTGATTACATAAGGGTTTTATCTTGGCATAAAATAACTTGAACATTGGGCATTTAGAATGTATACTTTATTGCAGAGTGTATTTTTTTTTCTCTGCTACGTTTTTCTTGTATCCTTGAAATATTTTGCTAGCGAAAGACACAGAATCCTATGATACTAGGGTTAAAGGGATATTCAAAATTAACTAGCTGAGCCCATTCCATTTCACAGGTGAGGTAACAGGAGCCCAGAGAAATAAGGGAAATGTTGCAAGTCGGTTAGCTAAAAGATACTGGAAACTATACTTAGGGCTTATATTTTCATGTTCAATTTCCTTTTTCCTATAACAGATTTCTAGCACCATTACTCTCCTCTTTTTCAGTAAAAAAGAAAAGGAGAAAAAATCAGATGTACTTCTTCAAATAGAAAAGTAGTATTTTTAGGTCCCATTATATTCCAAAGGCAAGAGATTTGAGTTTTACTTTACATATATTTGGAAATATCAGGGAATTTTTAGAAGTTTGTTATGGAACTGAGTGAAATGACTGAGATCTTTGCTCTCAAAAGCTTAGGACCTTAACAGTAGAGAATACACAGGGAGTAGGTGAGCACTTCTGTATTATATTGAATATTTTGCCATTTGACATGAATATTAAATACAGAAAATTTGTGATATTATATTCAGAAATGAATTTCTTTCACAGTTGTCCATTTGAGCGTTTGAGTTTATATTGTTGTGATATGATATGTATTCCCAATTTCTGATTTGAAAATCAGAAAAATATTTGAATACTGAGGGATTTTCAGAGGCTATGCTAGTTAAAAATATGTTCTAGTGTTGACATTGTTTATTTAGGAAAAAATTTGTTTTCTATTCCTTTTTAAAAAAATTATTCTTCCTGCATTGACTAAAGAATCAAGAATAGTTCATGACTTTGCTTTAGCTCCCTGGCCTTGGATTATTAGGTAGTCCAGGAGTGTTATTTTTTTTTTCTTTTTCTTCTCCCCACAAAGACTTAAAAAGAAGGAAAAATTGAAAAGCTGGTACTAAGTTTAACTGATGATTTTTAGCTCTCACCTCATTCTTCTTCTGTGGCATTCCTTGTTTTTTCTATCTGGGAAATTCAAAGTTCACCTCTACACAATTCAGTTCTTTGATATAATTAAACTACAGAATTTTTTATTGTTGTATTTGCTTTTTATCTTCTTAGGCATTTTTGCTCTTGTCATTTCTTAATCTTATATTATTTGAGTTCAGTTTTGCGATTATGAAGTAGATAGGCAGAAGTTTGGAGGATTGGGGAGAGGAGAAACAAAAGATTGTTCCTTCAAGGTTAGTTAAACAAGCCTTAACCCTTTCATGACTGGAACTTTTAACTTTATTATTCATTATTTGGGATTAAAACATAGACTGGAATGGAGCTAAAGGCAGATATTATTACATTAATTATATTAGTTTTGATTATATTAAACATTGACTCAACTGATGCATTGTGTCCAGATATAGTAATACTGCTTTTACTTACACAGTGTTACTTATTATTTGTTGGAGAATATACTTACATATGGAACATGATGAGCTTCATGCATAATCAGTGTTACCTAATGTCAGTAATTTAACGTGCCCGCATTCAAGGAACAAATGCCAGTTTCAATTTGATTGCCATTTGCCATGTGGAAATGTGCTAGGAAAAAATCAGTTATGGATAAAATTGAACTCTAAATTACCTCTACGCACTCTTCTCATTACATGTTAAAGATGATAATTCATTTATAACCATTGTTTGGGTTTTATTCTATTTAGGTATTAATTTGTACTTTGAATGATTCAGTGTTTGAAGAATTTTGGGTCAGCCTATGAGTTTGTAGTCTTATAAGTTGTATACTATTAATAAACTGTTCATAATTTTGTTCTTTTTTCCCTAATATTTGTACATTTCTTTTACCACTGTTCTTTAATTTGGATAGAAATTATTAATGACTTTGTGACAACTGCAGGTAATTTTCCATAATTTCTGTCAGTATTTGAATAATATGCACTTAAAGCTACATAGTAAGAATTGATGCTTCTGGAAACCCTGAAAATGTCAATGAAAACATAATGAAATTTGTACTGACTCACCATGCTGTAGTTGACTCATGGTATCTGAGAAAACGAAGGTAGGTCAGGGTCATTTAGCATTCTCCCAACCCTGGCCCAGGCCCAGTTTCATCTTTTCATTTTATTTGTGAAAAATTACTACAATGAAGGATTTTCTATCATACTGTATTTATTCTTTATGTGTTACATATGTGTTTATTCTTGAAAGTGACATGAAATAGGTACATAATTCAAGCAACTGCCAGCTTTAGGATGCTTTTCAAATAGGGTGTCTCAAACTCTGCCCAATTAATGCATGTTATTGGTCATTTGATTTTTCAGATGAAATCCCCACAGTGGTGGGGATCTTCAGTGCATTTGGCCTGGTCTTCACAGTCTCTCTGTTTGCATGGATCTGCTGTCAGAGAAAATCATCCAAATCTAGCAAGACTCCTCCATATAAGTTTGTGCATGTGCTAAAGGGAGTTGATATTTATCCTGAAAACCTAAACAGCAAAAAGAAGTTTGGAGCAGATGAGAAAAATGAAGTAAAGAATAAACCAGCTGGGCCAAAGAATTCTTTGCATCTTGATCTTGAGAAGAGAGATCTAAATGGCAATTTTCCCAAAACAAACCTCAAAGCTGGCAGTCCTTCTGACCTGGAGAATGTGACCCCAAAGCTCTTTTCAGAAGGGGAAAAAGAGGCAGTTTCCCCTGATAGCTTAAAGTCCAGCACTTCTCTTACTTCAGATGAGAAACAAGAGAAGCTGGGAACCCTCTTCTTCTCCTTAGAGTATAACTTTGAGAAGAAAGCATTTGTGGTAAATATTAAAGAAGCCCGTGGCTTGCCAGCCATGGATGAGCTGTCGATGACCTCTGATCCATACATCAAACTGATGATTCTCCCAGAGAAGAAGCATAAAGTGAAAACCAGAGTTCTGAGAAAGACCTTGGACCCAGCTTTTGATGAGACCTTTACATTCTATGGAATACCCTACACCCAGATCCAAGAGTTGGCCTTGCACTTCACAATCTTGAGTTTTGACAGGTTTTCAAGAGATGATATAATTGGAGAAGTCCTTTTTCCTCTCACAGGAATTGAATTAACTGATGGAAAAATGTTAATGAACAGAGAGATTATCAAGAGAAATGTTAGGGTAATTCACTTTTAGTGCTTAACATATTTATAAACAATATTTTCTGTAGCTTTTTTGTATCTAGGGGATTTTTATTAAAATGATGTCATACATATCATCTTTACTATGTTTAACTATTATTAATCATAATCAAATGAGGAGCAGGGGGATAGAGTAGATGAAAGAAATTTTAACCCACATCTGAAATGCATAAATTATCTTAATGATATAAAATAAATAGGAACCCTTTATGGATTTATTTAAATATCATTTATATAAATATTTTTATTAATTTCTGTCACAAGTATGTTGACTAAGATTACCACTAAAATGCAGACAAATATCTCTTTTTCATAAGAAAGTTAAAAATATATTTCAATGTCAACATAATTGAATTTGAAATTCAAATTCAAATTGAAAATTAAGTCAGTTCATTTTGAGTGTTTGAAGTTCTAGTGACTCTTCATAGAATTGCTTTTTAAGGAAGAGATATCTCATTATATTGAATTACAAATATTCACCTATATGTTGTATAACAGGAAGTGAGTTACTCTGCCTTTGCAGTTATGCTACTTTGGTAGTTCTGGAATTATTAGAAAACGATAAGACATCAATTAATCAAATTTAAATGTATTTTCCCTTTAAATATGGAGCTCATTTGATTCCAGTTGTGGTATTTCAGAATAACTGGTGTCTATAACGCATAATTCTATAGAATACCCTAAAGTTTGTTTTGACCACAGCCTTACCTTTTTCTGTTGAATTTAATGAAAGTCAAGATCCAGAAATATTAAGTAGTTTGAGTCATCTAACTGTTTAGTGGCACAGTGGGAATAAAGATTTGTTCACTACTCTTATTCTTCTTGGAGTGCTTATTCATACAGTTACCCCATGTCAGCTTTTATATAAATACATATTGAAGCTTTAGGAGCTCTGGGCAACCATCATTCTTAGTTATACCAAGTTTACTTCTTGTTACTTTCAGTTAGAACTTGTACTTTGAGTTCTTGGTCATCTTATCTAATGTTAAAGTAAAAATAAGATCTAAGTATTATGCAAAGAAAAACCCTATGATACTGTTCAGAGACAAAGCATTAACTATTCTGAATCAATTCTCTCCAATACTTAATTCATTCCTTGGATTAAAGGAGGACTCTGGGTGGGGTGGGAGAAGAGAATTTTAACTCCATCAGTCCTCTGGGCTAAGAGAGTGATGGGTGTCAGACTAAATTTCAAGTTTTCTGAAATTCTAATAACGTCTGTGCTAAAGAATCTGAAATCAAATCAAACTTGAGTCACTTTACAATATACAGATCCATTCAAATAATTAGATAATTTTCATTACCATTAATAACTTCAAAAAGTGGAGAGTTAATTAAAAAGCAAAAACTAAAAGTACCTCTGTGTAAGATATATTTTAAAATCCCCCTTTAAAACATTTCTAGTAATGGGCGTGGCTAACTCCTTACGAATTTTAACACTCTGTAGTACCTAAAAAGACCACAAGATGGCAGGTAGTTGTTTTAGAAGGTGATGGTACTGCACAAAAGCTTTTAGTTACTCTTTGATTCTTTAGCATATTAAAGTAAAATAACTAGGAAAATTACAGTTAAATAACAATGTTATTATAGTGCTTTAAAATTAATATAAGTATAAATTTCAACACTAAAGAATAATAAAAACATTATTTATCTCATATCTCTCTTTGTTTAGAAGTCTTCAGGACGTGGTGAGTTACTGATCTCTCTCTGCTATCAGTCCATCACAAATACTCTCACTGTGGTTGTTTTAAAAGCTCGGCACCTGCCTAAATCTGATGTATCTGGACTTTCAGGTAAGAATGTTTTTGAAAAACTCACGCTCAGTGTAGAAATGAGCAATATATTGGGCAAAATAGTTAACAACTAACATTGGACTATGATTTAGATTCACCTTTTATTCACAATCACAAATTATGTGATTGTTTTTCTGTTTCTCATTTTATGGAATAAAAATGTGAGCCAAGGCCATTATCAAGAAGAAAACTGCATAGTTCTAAGATCCAATACAAAGCTAGTATGTCATAGATGTCTGACTGAATGGAGTCAAAGCAGAAAGCAGTGATAAATGCAGAAGTGAGGCCATTGCCAAAAACACAATGATGGAAATAAAATTAAGGTTTAGGAAAAGTTCTTAATTTTACTATTTTAAAATTAATGAGCCTGCCTACCCTTACATTTCTATTATTTTTATCTTTCCTTTAATTCCTTATGTCTCTGGTGTCTGCTTTAAGAATTAGTTTTTAGTTTTGTGACTAATTTTTACAAAAAAAAATTCTGTATAGTACAATGAGAAAGAGCACATGACCTATGGTTTAAAACGATCTGAGTTCAAATCCTAACCCTTCCATTTCTTAGCATCGTAACATTGGGTATGTTTCTTAAACTCTATACAAGCTGGATATAATAGTACTTACCTTGAAGGGGATTATGAGGTCTGGAAATATATATTTCATTAAATATCATCCAGTGCTATAATTAATTGTAGTTTTATTATTAGATAATGGAGGTTAAAAACGTGGTCTCAAAGATTTAGGTTAGGAAGTTAAAATGAACTCATGCAACCAGAAAAGGGCAAAATAATATAATTAAATGTGTGATAAAGTAGTATTATCTTAAAATTCACAGAATACAGGTGACACAGGAAACATCAATACTGGGTAACAGGAAACAAATACAGCAAGTGGTTAAAGAACGACAAAAAAAATTAAAGCCAAAAAAGGCATTGCCATCGTGAATTCTAAATGCCCATTCCCCCATTCAAAAGAGAAAGCAGCCCATGCTCAGAGAATTAGTGAGATTTATCCAAAGTCATACAACTCAGTAAGGATAGATGTTGTGTAATATTTTTTCCTTGTATTCCATTCTCTGGAATGAATTATTAGTAATCAGAATGTGTCATTAGAACATTCTATTTTCTTCCCCTTTATGCTATCTCTTCATCCTTCCATTACAGTTCTTTCCCGTCCTCCACTATCTCTTATGTTGTACATTCTTACTTATTTTCAATTTATTGACAATAGATAAGCCAAGCTTTATCCATGTTTTCACTTTGTTCTGACTCATATTCCTTATAATCACATTTTATTAGCATCTCTAAGGCACCATTATCTTGAGATCAGCTTTCCCGCCAAGTTTTGTCAGTACAATGTGTGTTGTTTCCCATTACAGATCCTTATGTCAAAGTGAACCTGTACCATGCCAAAAAGAGAATCTCCAAAAAGAAGACTCATGTGAAGAAATGCACCCCCAATGCAGTGTTCAATGAACTGTTTGTCTTTGACATTCCCTGTGAGGGTCTTGAAGAGATAAGTGTTGAATTTCTGGTTTTGGATTCTGAAAGGGGATCCCGAAATGAGGTGATTGGGCGATTGGTCCTGGGAGCAGCAGCAGAAGGAGCCAGTGGAGAGCACTGGAAGGAGATTTGTGACTATCCCAGGAGACAAATTGCCAAGTGGCATGTGCTCTGTGATGGTTAGCATCCTAGCCGTGATGAGTTGGAACTTGATGATTTTTACTAGGCAAGGAGAAATTTTCTTTCTTTTTTTTTCTGATACATGATTGCAAGCTTGTGAAAGCTTTTTTGTTGTTGTTGTTAGAAATGGATAGAATTATCAGACCAGAAAGTAACTGTAAATGTGTATCATGATAATTTACTCTTTATTAGAGAAGTTGGATAAATTTTCATAAGATATTCAATTTCCCCTGCAAGTTACCAGTTATATAAATAAGAGTAGCCAAGCTTTTTAGGAATACTGTTCTGCAGTCCCGAGTTACGGCTGTGGTGATGATCTCATTGGAACATGTCACTGGAAGTCAATGTGGTTGTTAGGATTTAGAAATGAAAAGCAGGTCTTCTCTTGTGAAAATTCATCCATTGTTCATCAACTGGAGAAATCAATTTTTCTTTAAACCCAAAGATATTAAAGAAATGTTCTCTAGATTATTTTATTAATTATGTCATGTGCAAATGGTTGTCCTGCATATAATAGTATATGATTATTTCTTTTTGGTCTGTGATTATTTGACACAATTTTATCATAAGAAGGGTAACTTAGGTTTGTTGAAAAAAAAAGTGAACAAAATGAGAAAACATTTTATCAAAGAGCTAAGTTGAGAATACTATAGCCGAAATATGCTTTCCCCTCTCTATGTTTACATGTGAGTCAAAAATAAAATATAATCTCAGATAAGAACCATGGTGTTGAATTATTCACTGCTTGTGACAAATGTCAATGTGGCCTAAGAAAGCCCTATATAGTTTTGTGAAGTTACTGAGTTAGCTAGTGGGTAAAGAAATAAACTTCATTGAGAAATCCAGTTAGAAATGCCGTTTTCTTATAGGAAATATATATAGTATGCAAGTGTACATTCAAGGTTATCCCTTGAACACAGAAAGGGCATGGGTAAACAAGTCTTCATTCAGCTTGTTCTCCCACAGCGAGGACTAATCTACTATTTGAAAAGAAATGAAGACAAAAAAGTTGTGAAGTTGTAATCATTGCTGGATAGAAAGTGTTACTTAACCCAAACAACTAATAAAAAATAGTTACATGGCAAGCCTAATATACTTTATATATGTTCATACATAATATATTTAGGCTGTCAAGTTAGCACAAGTATGTTTCACTATCTTTTCTAGGCTAATTTGTCTTGAGCTGTTGTCTGTTGACCAGTTTATAAACCTGTATCTTATACTGCTTTCCAGTGCTAGGGCTCTGAAATTCATTAAAAATCCATTAAACCCTGTGATTATTTGGAAAGAATTTACTTGAGGTAATGTCACTGTATTTGAGTTTTTAGAAAAGTATGAGTGAAACTCAGGTACAGTTGAATTTTAAATATGCAAGTTAGAACTGATGTCTACTGAAAAATTTACATTTTGAGTCAGGTTTTGTGTCAGTGTTTTAGCAGTTTTTGAGAATGTGTTTGATATCACAGTGTTTGTAAAATCTATGACAATGCATTTTCAAAAAACCTTATACATGCTTTTTATGACTATTCTTAATGTAAAGAAAATGCTTTACACTCTATATACAAAGATTGAAATCAACCTCTCTTCTTGTGCTTTAAGATGATTTGGGGATTAAACAAGAATATTGTCCAATCATCATCTTCATGCCATCACAAAATCAACTCATAGCATCTTGGTCCACTCAGTATTTCTGTGAAAGCAATGTGAAATGAATTGTAGTCAGTATATGGGTTGGGGGAGTCATATGGCCTTTTAATGTTTGTATATTTGGTATCATGGGTCAAGTAATATAATATATTTTGGAGCTCTGAAACATTGTAAGAAGTCAACCCTAATTATCCTTCAGGGCTGCCAGAAGTTAATGACGGTACCAAGCAAAGTGTTGTTGGAAGAGGGTGATTTTTTTTTAGGGGAACAGTGAAACCAACAACAAATAATTACAAAATTACAATAACTAATTTGTAAATAGTTTTTAGTTCTTAAAAGTTAAAGTGTTTTTCGGTGTGAAAAGTTTAGTAAAACTATTTGCAACTGCTGTTAAGAAAAGAAAGAAGAAAAACTAGAAAGGAATTGAAACAGGCAGGGACATAGTGATATCATCTTCTGAAAATTGTACTGTTTTATATTGTATTACAATATCTGTGTGAATATCTTGAATTCTGTTACACATTCTGCCCTGTATTAAACATGTAAATTAATTGTTTGTCTGATTAGCGAATCTAACCACCCTAATGGGGAGGTATCCATATTTGAAGAACTGTGTAACTCAGTAACGGATTTGTTCTGATGTTGTAACTTAATAGAAGTGATTTGGGAGGAAGCATGGTATATGAGATGGTGTCTGTTCTTTTGTGCCAGCTCTGTATGATGTTTGTAAGATCATGTTATAAGACATGAATAAATGGCTGCTTTTGACCAACTCATTTCAACTCAAAGTTTTCTGTTAATGGATTCTCTTATTTCTTTCTAAGCTCTCGAGTTTCCTTAATAGATCATCTGGCATATATTAAGAAACATAAAGATTCAACACCAAGATCTCCCACATACCTTGTTGTGTTTTGCTAAATCCTCATAACACTCATCCAGGAAAGATATTATCCCTATTCAGAAGCAAACCTGAAACTCAAGGAGCTTTGGCAATTGACTCAAGTACACACGGATGTTATGTGAATAGATTTCATGGCATACCTCACTCTTCTCTCTATGCCAGGCCACTCTCCTCTAGGGATCCTCATCAATTGGCTCTACTAGATTCTTAAAATGTTTCATGCCCACATTCTTGGACTTCTCCTTTCTATATTGTGGTCACTATTCCATATTTTATTTACCATTTTAAAAACATCTTTATTGGAGTATAATTGCTTTACAATGGTGTGTTAGTTTACCATTTTCACCATTTTCAATCACAACTTTTAATTTACTCTTCCTTTTACTGTCTTTCATGATCTTCTTTCTCACTTTAGTCTCATTACCTATTTTATATTACTGTCTTTCCTTTTTCATTTTTCCTATATCCTTGCATTGGATAGATTTATTCAGTAAAATGGAGTGGAAATGGAAGTCTTTATTTCTTCTTAAAGATGTAGGAAAAAAAGACCCAGAACATCTGCACTGTTTCCATCAGACACCAGCTAAGGTAAATGGGAACTATGGGATCCACCACCAGGAGGATCAGCCATTTTTTACAGCACTAATCTATATGGATGTGTTCTGTATTATCACACTTGGCAAAAAAACCTTGCAAATGGTTGCAATCAAAATCTGCTGACATTGTATTTTTGTTTTAAACCATATTAATTGTATTAAGACTGTGCACAGTTATGTTAAAAGAGTTGGTCATTACATTTAAGTGCTTAAATATATTGTAGACCTCCCTGCCAAAAGCAACCAGAGACACTGAAGAGATCTTCTAAGGGAATTAGTCATTAGGGAAATGCTAATTAAAACAGCAATGAGATACTACTGCATGCCTTATTACAATGGCTAAAATCAAAAAGTTTGAACATGACAAGTGTTGGTGATTTGGAGGAATAATCCTACACTGATCTACACTGCTAGTAGGAATATAAAATGTATAGCTGTTTTGAGAAGCAAGTAGTCAGTTTCTTAAAAAGTTAAATATACAACTACCAAATGACCCAGTCATTCCACCTCTAGGTATTTACTTAAGAGAAAAGAAAGCATGCATTTGAACAAAAACTCATGCATTAATTTTCATAGATTTTTTTTTTGTAGTAGCTAAACACTGGATGCAACCTAAATGTTCAACAACAGGTGAATGGATAAATAAATTGTGTTGTATCTACAGAATAAAATACTACTTAACAATAAAAAAATGAATAAACAATTGATACTTGCAACAACATATATGCTTACAATAATTATGCTGAGTGAAGGAAGCTAGTTATTTTCCCTTGGAACCCCCAAAATGTAGAGTGTATAATGTATGATTTAATTTATCAGAAATGTTTGAAAATGCAAACTTATCTGTAGTGATAATAAGCAGATCAGTGTTTGCTTGCGATTGGAGTAGGGAGTCTGGACATGTGTGAGTGAGTGAGATTAAAACGGAATTGTAGGAAATTTGGGGGGGGATGGATGAGTTCATTTTCTTGATTGTGATGATGTTTCCACGGGTATATTCATGTATCAAAAAATTTCAAATTGTGCACTTTAAGTGTGTACAGTTTATTATATGCAAATTACACCTCAATAAAGCTGTTAAGGAAAAAATGTACAAGATAGAAACTATTTATAACTTTTTAAAGAAAAATAAATAACAATACTAACACTATTACCAGCGATATTTTTCTGAAAATTAAAAAAAATTTACATGTGTTGGGAGCAGTTCTTTTTTTCTTAATGTACTTTTCCCCATGAATGTATAGTTGGATGAATGTTTTTAAAAGTCTTTTGTGATGGTTTCTGTGTAATTATGCCACAAACTCATTCAAGTAGATTTTTTGATTGCTTCTATTTTTAAGAAATTGATTTTTGAATTTAATTTTGATTTATAGTTATATGAAATATATTTTATAAAAATAAATTTACAAAACAAAATATATTAACAGAAGCCCATCTATTTCTACACTCAACTATTCCTTCCTCTCCCATACATAATGCCATTTAAGCTTTGGGTTAATTCTTCTCATTTTTAATATAAACATATGTAGATATATTCACATTTTTCTGTGTATCAGATGAACAAAAGCATGCTATACAATATACCTTGGATATCATTCTCCAGCTGCATATATAGTCCTTATTCATTTTTACAGCTCTATAGTACTCCTTTGCAGTATTATTTTTAAAAAGTTATTTGGGAAGAAGTATTTACTCTCCCATTGTAAGATAACGCCCTTATAAATAAGAAATGTGTTTTTTACTGATTTTTACATTTTCACTAGTAGCTAGGTTGTACATAATAAACTCAATAAATACTTCTTTAACTAAATCAAACTTAATTGATGATTAGATGGGAAAGCATTGTGAAAACCACAATTGTTCAAGAATAGCAGTAGAAAAAGTTGTTCCAAATATATAAAAGAATTTGTTGTTGTTGTTGTTGTTATTTTGATGTATAGTAGTCCCCCTTCCCCAGGGAATACTTTCCAAGACATTCAGTGGGTGCCGAATCCCATATATACTATGTTTTTTTTTTCCTATGCATACCTACCTATGATAAAGTTTAACTTATAAATTAGGCATAGTACAAGATTAATAACAATAATTCATAATAAAATAAAACAATTATAACAATAATTGTAATAAAAGTTATCTGGACGTGGTCTCTCTCTCACTTGAATGATCTTATTTTACCATACTCACCCTTATTCTTGTGAAGATGTGATAAAATACCTACATGATAAGATGAAGTGAGGGCTTCCCTGATGGCGCAGTGGTTGAACGTCCGCTTGCCGATGCAGGGGGCAGGGGTTCGTGCCCCGGTCTGGGAAGATCCCACATGCCGCGGAGCGGCTGGGCCCGTGAGTCATGGCCGCTGAGCCTGCGCGTCCGGAGCCTGTGTTCCGCAACGGGAGAGGCCCCAACAGTGAGAGGCCCGCATACCGCAAAAAAAAAAAAAAAAAAAAGAAAGATAAGATGAAGTGAGATGAATGACAGCTATTATTGACCTTCTGAAGTTATGTCAGAAGGAGGATCACATGCTTTGAGTGATCCTGGATCACTGAGTTATGACAATTTCAATTGTTGAATGTCAGGAACAGATGATGTCAAAAGTTTGGAATGCTGGGCAGGACGGAGCTTGATGGTGTGAGATTTCATCACATTACTCAGAACAGGGTACAATTTAAGACTTATAAATTGTTTATTTCTGGAATTTCCCATTTAATATTTTCCAGCTGTGGTTGACTGAGGGTAACTGAAACCAAGGAAAGTGAAACTTCAGATGGGGGGGGGGTTATTGTAATTCATACTATATTAGAAGCTAGAGAAGTCCAATGTGCTATACATATAATAGACATCCCAAACTTTTTCAAATTAGCTTTGGGGAGAATTGTGTTTCACTGTTTATTTCTTAAAATTGGATTTATACTCCAGCTTTTAGCATTAAGCTAGTACTAAAGTGATTCTGTATTCCTTGACAGGATGTCATCTGAAGTTAGGGAAAGATCATTTAAAAGCAACTAAGAGAAATTCCTATTTAGATCTTCTGTGCATTTTTGGATTGGGTTGTTTGTTTTGACGATATTCAGCTGAATGAGCTGTTTGTAAATTTTGGAGACTAATCCCTTGTTGGTCACATCATTTGGGAATATCTTCTCCCATTCTGTGGGTTCTCTTTTTGTTTTGTTTATGATTTCCTTTGCTGTGCAGAAACTTCTGGGTTTAATTAGGTCCCATTTGCTTTTTAGTTTTTGTTTTTATTTCCATTATTCTGGGAGATGGATTGAAAAAGATCTTGCTGCAATTTCTGTCAGAGAGTGTTCTGCTTATGTTTTCCTCTAGGAGTTTTATAATATCTGGTCTTACATTTAGGTCTTTAATCCATTTTGAGCTTATTTTTGTGCATGGTGTTAAAGAATGTTCTAATTCATTTTTTTTTTTACCTGTAGCTCTCCAGTTTTCCCAGCACCACTATTTGAAGAGACTATCTTTCCACTACTGTATAGTCTTGCCTCATTTGTCATAGATTACTTGACCATAGGTGTGTGGGTATATTTCTGGGCTTTCTATCCTGTGCCATTGATCTATGTGTCTATTTTTGTGTCAGTATCTCATTGTTTTGATGACTGTAGCTTTGTAGTATAGTCTGAAGTCAGGGAGTATGATTCCTCCAGCTCTGTTTTTCTTCCTCAAGATTACTTTGGCTATTCAGGGTCTTTTATGTCTCCATACAAATTTTAAATTTTTTTGTTCTAATTTTGTGAAAAATGCTATTGGAAATTTGATAGGTATAGCACTAAATCTGTAGATTGTCTTGGGTAATATAGTCATTTTGACAATACTCATTCTTCCAATCCAAGAACATGGTATAACTTTCCATCTGTTTGTGTCATCTTCCATTTCTTTCATCAGCATCTCATAGTTTTTGCAGTGCAGGTCTTTTGTCTCCTTAGGTAGGTGTTTTATTCTTTTTGATGTGATGGTAAATGAGATTGTTTCTTGAATTTCTCTTTCTGACCT
Organism: Mesoplodon densirostris; assembly: GCF_025265405.1. Lineage (NCBI taxonomy): Eukaryota > Metazoa > Chordata > Mammalia > Artiodactyla > Ziphiidae > Mesoplodon > Mesoplodon densirostris. The sequence goes on along the minus strand of NC_082675.1, from coordinate 59,456,748 downwards.
TTCAATGTTAAAGTATAGAAATGCAACAGATTTCTGTGTATTGAGAAAGAAATATCATATGATATCATTTGTATGTGAAATCTAAAAAGAAATGATACAAGTGAAGTTTATTTACAAAATAGAAACACACTCACCAACTTACAGAATGAACTTATGGTTACCAGTGGGGTTGGTGAGGGGATGTGAATAGTTAGGGATTTGGGGATTGACATATACACACTGCTATATTTAAAATGAATAACCAACAAGGACTTACTGTATAGCAGAGGGAACTCTGCTCAATAATATGTGACAACTTAAATAGGAAATTAATTTGAAAAAATATAGATACATGTATATGTATAACTGAATCACTGTGTTGTACACCTGAAACTCACACAACATTGTTAATCTACTATACTCCAATATAAAATAAAAAGTTAAAAAAATAAAAATAAAGGCAACTAAGGTATGAATTTGACTTGAAAATTTACTGTGGGTGACTTGAAATTTAACACTGAGGTCATATAGCACACATGAAATATGACTCACTGAAATGCTGAAGTTCAGCTAAGCAAAAGATTTTTAAGCGCATAGAATTACCAAGGGACCTATTTAGATGGCTGACACAAAGTCATGTAGAGAGCAATTGGGAAATCACAGCAAGCAAGTAGATGTCCAGGCCTACACCTCAAATGTCCACATGGCTCAGGGAGAGAAGGCAAGAGCACAATGAAAATATTGCTTCAGTCTCTGTTACATTCATAAGTCACTTATAATTTCAGCGGAAAATCCATAAAGACAAACGACCTTTGTGAAATAAGTTGAGTTCTCAACCTCAAATTGCTCCCCTGGCCTAGGTTGCTGATAATAGTGATGATGCTAGTGATGCTAGTGTTCTATTACCTCTAGTACTAACAACAACCATCTTGGAATTACTTGCCTAAAGTTTATATTCCCTCTTGATGGGGAAACCTCCTGTAATAGACATTGCTGTATCCCAACTATCTGTTCATGGTAGAAGGTAACTCAAACATTTATTGGATTGAAATTTAAAATTTAATAATATAATGCATTTTCTAATTGATATCATCTCATTTAATGTGCAGCACAACTCAAATTATAAGAAATATTCCTCTAGTTCCTCTCTTCTTATCATCTATAGATGATAAAGATAAATTTCAGATTTTTACCTCATTTAAAACCACACAATTGAAGATGGAATGGAATTTAAGGCTTCCTGAATATAAAGTCCCTACTGTGTGTATGGCATCACACTGACCTGATTTAAGCTGGCAGAGAACCATGTGTTTTGCTTCTTTCACTCCCAGTTCTTATAATAAGTCACACCTCTGGCAAAAAGTGAAAATACTAGGAAATTATGGTTGAATTAACTCCTCAGGTTTGTTTTAGTTTTTTTTTTTTTTAACACAGATCATATAACAAGTAAATAGTAACAAAAATTTAAACTGCAAGGTTTTAAAAATAGGTATTGATATCTCTTACTAATTTAACTGTTTCTAGAAAACAGAGAAGAAGTATTTTGAATTAGGAAAATTCCAAACCATTCATGATGGGGACATGGCATGAATGATGAGGAGATTGGATGGGGTACAGGGGACAAGTAGACAATACCAACTGTATGAAAAATGCTTTATTTTTAAAAAATAAAATTAGGGGGCCTCCCTGGTGGCGCAGTGGTTGAGAGTCTGCCTGCCGATGCAGGGGATACGGGTTCGTGCCCCGGTCTGGGAGGATCCCATATGCCGCGGAGCGGCTGGGCCCGTGAGCCATGGCTGCTGGACCTGTGCATCCGGAGCCTGTGCTCCGCAACAGGAGAGGCCACAACAGTGAGAGGCCCGCATACAGCAAAAAGAAAAAAATAATAATAAAAATAAAATTAGGGACTTCCCTGGTGGTGCAGTGGTTAAGAATCAGCCTGCCAATGCTGGGGACATGGATTCGAGCCCTGGTGCAGGAAGGTAAAACATGCTGCAGAGCAACTAAGCCCATGCATCACAACTACTAAGCCTGTGCTCTAAAGCCCATGAGTCACAACTACTGAGCTCATGTGCCACAACTACTGAAGCCCACGTGCTTAGAGCCCGTGCTCTGAAACAAGAGAAGCCACTGCAATGAGAAGCCTTCACACCACAACAAAGAGTAACCCCCCTCGCTACAGCTAGAGAAAGCCCGTGTGCAGCAACGAAGACCCAACACAGCCAAAAATCAATCTTTAAAAAATAAAAATAAAAGATGAAATTAATTAAAAAATAAAATTAGAAAAACGTTTTGTTTAGGAGTAATTGAAACTACAATTGTATTTGGTTAACCTACTTTATTGCTATGCTATGCAGCTCTGCCTTCATTCGTGCATATTAATATACACATGCAAAATCCTGGGTGCTTTGCATACACCTAAGTATAAAACATGTTATTAAGAGCAAAAGTAAAATTTTCAACTTTATTAAGTTTCAAAAGCCGTAAAAGGAATTATACTAAGGCTAGAATATTTGTAAGGATGATAATTACTTAGTATCATTATTTTAACATATAATTTTATTCAAATAATTATAAATGAAACAAACAATGCAACTTAAAGAATTATAGAGTGACAATACCTAGATTTGCACTCTGAGGAATATATTTAAAAAGATGGATGGTATATTAGTTTGTTAGGACTCCTGTAATACATATCACAGCTTGGGTGCCTTAAACAAGAGATATTTATTTTTCTCATAATTTTTGAGGCTAGAGGTCCAAGATGAAGGTGTATTCAGGGTTGATTTCTTCTAAGGTCTCTCTCCTTGGCCTGTGAATGGCTGTCTTCTTCCAGTGTCCTCACCTGGTCTTTAGTGTGTGCATTCTGCTTCCTCATCTCTTCTTGCAAGGGCATTAGTCATATTGAATTATATAACCATATAAGCTCATTTACCTTAATCATCTCTCTAAAAGTTCTTATCTCCAAATATGGTCATATTCTGAGGTACTGAGGATTAGGGCTTCAGCATATGCATTTTGGAGAGGGGAGGCACCATTTAGTCATAATAGGTGGAGAGAAAGTGAGAGAGAAAGAAATTTATTTCCTGAAATGCTTACTGAAAAGATATTTTATATTCAATAAAGAACTTCCAGATACCACATTAATATCAAGACGTTTCTTACTCTATCTGCTCCTTCCTTTTATGTATGTGGTCAACAGTGTTTGTTTAGTTACTCCCAAAGCCAGACACAGCTACAGTCATGTTTGTCCAGAGAGAGAAAGTTGTAAACATCATAATCTCTTTCTGAAAACATATTTTGTGGGATGAAACTAGTAAGAAGTATTTCACTATTATCAGTATATATAATAAAAATTTTAGTAAAATAAAAAAGAAAATGCAAATATCATGCTAGTTGGCTCTTTCACTACTGAAATAACAAAAACTAGATATTCCAAGAACTATAGACTAGATTTTTGCTTGAAAGTGATAATGAATTTGCTATAAAATATGAAAAAAATCATGTTCATAATTTGTTCATGTTAATTATCATAGAAATATGTGCACTGAAAAAAATTATAAACAGGCAGTGTGAAACAGAGCTGCATTGTGATAGGGCTGGCAGTTAGGATATCAAGGTTCCAATCTATGTTTTACTTTTAATATGGAGAAATCAGCTTTCTTCTAATATTTTAAGGTTCTATAATTCTGTACAACCCAGGATAACTTAGTTTTATTGTGATCTCATTTAGTCATTTAACAACTCTGGTCAATTCATTTTATCCACATTTTTCAGGAAGGACTATCTGGATCTAAAAGGCAGTAGAGAAATTTCAAGCAACAATGTTAAAACAAAGACATAATTTGGTCAATATGGATTTTTTTTTCTTCAGTACTAGTTCTTTCCCCCATGCTTAATCATCACCCTCACACATGTCAGATGAGAAGTAGAAAAATCAGTTGACTTCTTCAGAGACTGATTTGTGGTCTCTGCGGCTGTCACGTCCCCTCAGTAGGTTCTTGCAAACTGATTGAGATCTATCTTCCCTGCAGGTAAAAGAGATACTTTCTAAACACATTGGCATAACAACTTCTACAGAAATAGTGCCTTTCATTAAAGAGCCATCCAGCTGTAAATGCTTCTGTCTGTACTATTCATTCTTTAAGTCTCAATATTACCTCTTCGAAATGTCCACTTTGGAATATGCTGACATATTACTTAACATTACTTAAGATGTTTAAGAGGCATACTACATTAATATGTTAAAAACTGAGTTGAATGAGTGTAAACCAATCTTGTAACTTGGACAAGACAACCGTGGTTCCTATATATGAGTGTAAGATGACAAATAAAAAGGAAGGGTGCTCAGAGAATGGTTGATTCTAAAGATAAACTTGATATTCTTCTAAATTACCCTGTAGGTTTAGCATTAGAATAGTTATAAAGTTGTGTTATTTCATTGTTTTGTGCCAGTCTCAGCCTATGGATAACCAATGTTGTGGCTGGACCAGCCCAGTAGTATTAAGAGATACGAACTACTATGTATAAAATAGATAACCAATAAAGATATGCTGTATAGCACAGGGAATTATAGTCATTATCTTGTAATACATTTTAATGGGATATAATTTGTAAAAATACTGAATTACTGTACTATACATCTGAAAATAACATTATATTGTAAATCAACTATATTCAATTAATAAACAAACAAAAAACATAAGAACAGGTATTTAAAGCACAGGAAGAGAAAAAAAAAAGTGGCCCAAAATGTCAGTTATCGAAATCAAACAAGATCTCTAAAACAAGGAGGAGGTGGTGTTGGGTAGCCTAGCTCTTTATCTAGTTGTGTGGCTGGAATGTGTTTATTGAAGTGGATCCCTCAGCATTTACATTACAAAAGAAAAAGACAACTGCCAGGGCTTACACTACACCAATTGAACTACCTATTGGAAAATTTTGAACAAAACAAAGTTTTGTGCATCAAGTTATATTTCATACTGACTTGAAGCCACAAAGCCATTTATATAAATGAATAAAAAAATTAAAATATGCAATACTTATTTGATAGATTTGGAGCAAGAAGTCTTAAGATAGAACATCTTAAAGTAGAAACTGGGAAACTTGAATTTTTGGAAAGATAGATTAACAAACTCTACTCCTGAAGTTTCTGTCTCAGTACACTTCTGGAAAGACCATATTATGTTTTAAAAACAAACATACAAATAAACAACAAACCCAAATCAAAATGAAACTTCATCAGGCAGTTCTTATTGTCAGCAACTTTTAGGCAACATTGATATAGAGTTTATAAAGTACTTTGATATACTTTAACTCATCAAATCTTCAGGAAGGTCATGTGAATTATTTAAGAAAGTTATTTTTGAGTCCATTTTACAGCTAAGGACACTGAGGAGCAGAGACACTATATAAATTGTTCAAAGATTTGAGCCTAAATCTTTTATTTTTAAATTTCATATTCATTCCTCAATAGCATGCTATAGAAAATATATTTTAAAGTATATTCTTTTGAGATGTGAAGAATATTCTTTTCATTTTCTGAAGATTAAAGGTTTTTGTTTTTTTTTCTTTTTTTCATTTGACATTTCTTTCTGTCCATCTTACATAGGAACTCCTCTGTAATTTTAAAGTGGCATCTCAAATTTAGCACACCCAAAACAGAATTAACAATGAAACAGATTGCTTCAAGATGGAGGAATAGAAGGACGTGCTCTTACTCCCTCTTGTGAGAGCAGCAGAATCACAACTAACTGCTGAACAATCATTGACAGGAAGACACTGGAACTCACCAAAAAAGATATCCCACATACAAAGACAAAGGATAAGTCACAATGAGATGGTAGGAGGGGTGCAATCACAATAAAATCAAAGCCTGTAATAGCTGGGTGGGTGACTCACAAACTGGAGAACACTTATACCACAGAAATCCACCCACTGGATTGAAGGCTCTGAGCTGCACGTCAGGCTTCCCGACCTGGGGGTCCAGTAACTGGAGGAAGAATTCCTAGAGAATCAGACTTTTAAGCCTAGTGAGATTTGATTGCAGGCATTCGACAGGACTGGGGGAAACAGAGACTCCACTCTTCTAGGGCACACACAAAGTAGTGTGTGCATCAGGACCCAGGGGAAGGAACAGTGACCCCATAGGAGACTGAACCAGACCTACCTGCTAGTGTTGGAGGGACTCCTGCAGAGGCAGGAGGTGGCTGTGTCTCACTGTGAGGACAAGGACACTGGAAGCAGAAGTTTTGGGAAGTACTCTTTGGCATGAGCTCTCCCAGAGTCCACCATTAACTCCACCAAAGAACCCAGGTAGGCTCCAGTGTTGGGTTGCCTCAGGCCAAACAACCATCAGAGAGGGGACCAAGCCCCAGCCATCAGCAGACAAGTGAAATAAAGTTTTACTGAACTCTGCCCACCAGAGCAAGAGCCAGCTGTACCCACCACAAGTCCCTCCCATCAGGAAACTTGAACAAGCCTCTTAGATAGCCTTAACCATCAGAGGGCAGACAGCAGAAGCAAGAAGAACTACAGTCCTGCAGCCTGTGGAACAAAAACCACATTCACAGAAAGATAGACAAGATGAAAAGGCAGAGGGCTATGTACAAGATGAAGGAACATTAAACAGCTTCATTAAACAGCTAAATGAAGTGGAGATAGGCAACCTTCCAGAAAAAGATTTCAGAATAATGATAGTGAAGATGATCCAGGATCTAGGAAAAAGAATGAAGGCAAAGATGGAGAAGATGCAAGAAATATTTAACAAAGATCTAGAAGAATTAAAGAACAAACAAACAGAGATGAACAGTACAATAACTGAAATGAAAGCTACACTAGAAGGAATCAATAGCTGAATAACTGAGGCAGAAGAATGGATAAGTGACCTGGAAGACAGAATGGTGGAATTCACTGCTGCAGAACAAAATAAAGAGAAAAGAATGAAAAGAAATGAAGACAGCCTAAGAGATCTCTGGGACAACGTTAAACACAAGAACATTCACATTATAGGGGTCCAAGAAGAAGAAGAAGAGAGAAAAGACCCCAAAAAATATTTGAGGAGATTATAGTCAAAAACTTCCCTAACATGGGAAAGGAAATAGCCACCCAAGTCCAGGAATCACAGAGAGTCCCATACAGGAGAAACCCAAGGAGAAACACACTGAGAGTTAGAGAAATCAACTTGGCAAAAATTAAAGACAGAGAAAAATCATTGAAAGCAGCAAGGGAAAAATGACAAATAACATACAAGGGAACTCCCATGAGGTTAACAGCTGATTTCTCAGCAGAAACTCTACAAGCCAGAAGGGAGTGGCAGGACATATTTAAAGTGATGAAAGGGAAGAACCTACAGCCAAGATTGCTCTACCTGGCAAGGATCTCATTCAGATTTGATGGAGAAATAAAAAGCTTTACAGACAAGCAAGAGCTCAAAGAATTCAGCACCACCAAACCTGCTCTACAACAAATGCTAAAGGAACTTCCTTAAGTGGGAAAAACAAGAGAAGAAAAGCACCTGCAAAAGCAAACCCAAAACAATTAAGAAAATGGTAATAACAACATACTTATCGATAATGACCTTAAACGTGAATGGAGTAAATGCTCCAACCAAAAGACACAGGCTCCCTGAATGGATACAAAAACAAGACCCATATATATGCTGTCTACAAGAGACCCACTTCAGACCTAGGGACACACACAGACTGAAAGTGAGGGGATGGAAAGTGATATTCCATGCAAATGGAAATCAAAAGAAAGCTGGAGTAGCAATACTCATATCAGACAAAATAGACTTTAAAATAACGACTGTTACAAGGAAGGACACTACATAATGATGAAGGGATCAATCCAAGAAGTATGTATAAGCATTGTAAATATATATGCACCCAACAGAGTAGCACCTCGATATATAAGGTAAATGCTAACAGCTATAAAAGGAGAAATTGACAGTAACACAATAATAGTGAAGGACATTTAACACCCCACTTTTATCAATGGACAGATCATCCAGACAGAAAATCAGTAAGGAAACACAGGCCTTAAATGACACATTAGACCAGATAGACTTAATTTATATTTATAGAGCATTCCAATCAAAAGCAGTAGAATACACATTCTTTTCAAGTACCTATGGAATATTTTCCAGGATAGATCATGTGTGAGGACATAAAGCAAGCCTTGATAAATTTAAGAAAATTGAAATCATATCAAGTATCTTTTCTGACTAAAATTTTATAAGATTAGAAATCAAATATAATAAAAATAATAACTGGAAAAAACACAAACACATGGGGGCTAAACACAATGCTACTAGATAATCAATGGATCACTGAAGAAATCAAAGAGGAAATCAAAAAATACCTAGAGGTAAATGAAAACAAAAGCACAATGATCCAAAACCTATAGGATGCAGAAAAAACAGTTCTAAGAGGAAAGGTTATAGTGATACAATCCTACCTCAGAAAATAAGAAAAATCTCAGATAAACAACTTAACTTTTAATAAACCAGCAAGGGTTTAATCTCCAAAATATACAAACAGTTCATGCAGCTCAATATCGAAAATCAAACAACCCAATCAAAAAATGGACAGGAGATCTAAGTTGATACTCTCCAAAGAAGACATCCAGATAACCAAGAGGCATATAAAATATGCTTAATATCACTAATTATTAGAGAAATTAAAATGAAAACTACAATGAGGTATAACCTCACCCCAGTCAGAATAGCCATCATCAAAAAAAAAAAAAAAAAAACTACAAACAATAAATGCCGCAGAGTATAAGGTGAAAACCAACCTCGTACACTGTTGGTTGAACTATAAATTGGTACAGCCACTATTGAGAAAAGTATGTAGTTTCCTTAAAAAACTAAAAATAGAGAAAAATAGAGCTAACATATGATTCAGCAATCCCACTCCTGATCATATATCCAGAGAAAACTATACATTGAAAAGATATATGCACCCCAATGTTTATTGCAGCCCTATTTGCAAGCCAAGCCATGAAAGCAACCTAAATGTCCATAGACAGATGAATGCATAAAGAAGATGTGGTGTATATATCTACCGTGGAATATTACTCAGCCATTAAAAATGAAATAATGCCATTTCCAGTGACATGGATGGACCTGGAGATTATCATACTAAGTCAGACAAAGAAAGACAAATATAATATGATATAACTTATATATGGAATCTAAAAAAAAATGATACAAATGAAGTTATTTACAAAACAGAAGCAGACTTACAGACTTAGAAAACAAACATATGGTTCCAAAGGAGAAAGGTGAGGGGGAGAGATAAATTGGGAAATTGGGACTGACATATACATACGACTATATATAAAATAGATGGCTAACAAGAACCTACTGTATAGCACAGGGAACTCTACTCAGTACTGTGTAATAATCTATATGGGAAAATAATCTAAAAAAGAATAGATATATGTATAACTAAACCACTTTACTTTACACCTGAAATTAACACAACATTGTAAATCAACTATACTCCAATATAAAATAAAAGTTAAAAATTTTACATAGAAAAAAAAGAGAAATAATAGCTGAAAACATCCCTAACCTGGGAAAGGAAGCAGATATCCAGCCCACGAAGCACATAAAGTAGTAAAAAAGATGAACCCAAAGAGTTAAACACCAAGGCATATAATTCAAATAGCAAAAATTAAAATAAAGAGAGGATCTTAAGAGCAGCAGGAGGACAGCCACTAGATATGTTCAAGGGAATTCCAATAAGATTATGAGCTGACAAACTGTTAATTTGAAGGATACAAAATTAATACACAGGGGGACTTCCCTGGTGGTCCTGTGGTAAAGAATCCATTCCAATGCAGGGGACATGGGTTTGATCCTTGGTCAGGGAACTAATACCCCACATGCTGCAGTACAGCTAAACTCACACGCTGCAAATACTGAGCTTGCACACCTCAACGAGAGAGCCCATGTGCCACAAACTACATAGCCCATGCACCCTGGAGCCTGTGCACCACAAATAGAAGCCCATGCACCACAACAAAAGATCTCTCATGCCTCAACAAAGATCTCGTGTGCTGTAACTAAGACACAATGCATCCAAAAAGAAAGAAAGAAAGAAAGAAAGGAAATAAATAAATAAAATAAAAATATAAAAAAATTATACAGAAATCAGTTGCATTTGTATACACCAACAATGAACTATTAGAAAGATAAATTAAGAAAATAATCCCAGTTAAAATTTTATCTAAAATGAATCAATATATGTAAGGAGGTAAAAGACCTGTACTGAAAAAACTGTTAGATGTTGATAAAAGGAATGAAGTTGAGAGAGGAGTGACCAAGATGGTAGAGTAGGAAGACCTGAGCTCACCTCCCCTGTGGGCACACCAAAATATAACTATTTACAGAGCAATTTTCCATGAAAGAGACTTGAAGACTAGCAGAAACATCTTCTACAGCTAAGATATAAAGAAGTAACCACAACAAGACAGAGAGCAGAGGTGGAGATGTGGTATTAGGGTTAGGAGACCCCTAACCCTAGCCCCAGGGAGGTGGCCCACAAATGAGAGGATGGTTACAATTGCAGAGTCCACCCAAACAAGCAAGGGGTCCAGGTCCCAAGTTGGTTTCCCCAGCTCAGGGGTCCTATACCAGGAAGACAAACCTCCAGAAGACAAGCATCCAGAATGTTTGGCTTTGAACACCAGCAGGGCTTACTTTTAGGATAGCAAGAGGGCTGTGGAAAAGAGAGACTCCACTCTTAAAGGGCAAACACAATATATCAACACTCTGAGACAGAGGGCAGAAGCAGTAATTTGATTGAAGCCTGGGCCAGACCCACTTGCTGATCGTGGAGAGCCTTTGGGAGAAGCAGGAGGCAATTGAGACCCACCCTGGGAACATTGGCACTGGCATCAGTATTTGGGGGAACATGACCCACCACAAAGACACTGGTACTGGTAAGTGCCATTTTCATCCTCTCTCTAGTGCCAGGACCTAGCTCTAGCCACAAGCAGACCCACAGAGCCCCTCACTGCCCTGGGACACAGTCTCACCCATCAGCAGGTGTAGGACCTGGCCCTGCCCAGCAGTGCACCATCACCAGCTCCAGTACCCACAGGGGTCCTTCAACTAGCTGCCAGATACAGCCCTGCCTGCCAACAGTCTGACACTAGCCCTGGGACTTAACCTCACCCACCATTATGTGGACACCCTCCCTGGGATCCATTAGGTCCTAACCCTACCCACATTGGGCAGGCATTAATTGTGGGAACCCTAGGGCCATGCAGTCAGAGACCCCAGGATCAGGGTCTGTCAACCAGAAGGCTAGTACTAGGCTTGGTACCCCCAGGGTACAGGCCTTGCCCACCAATGAGCAACAGTCCCAGGACAAGCAGGGCCCCCAGCCAGCTGTGTAAACACCTGATTCATTCATCAGCAGATCGGCAAGACCTTGGGATGTCCTGGATCCTGGCTTTTCCCAAAAATGGGTCTACATCAGCTCCAGAAAATCTTTGGCCCCTCTGATAGCCATGTCAGGATCCAGCCTCACAAACAAGCAGGCTGTCATCAGACCTAGGTTACCCCAGACATAGTAGCCAGCTGTGTCAAGAATTGGTCCTACTCACCAGGACACTAACAGCAGCCTTAGGACCACTTGTGGTATATGACCAGTTGCTTCATAACCTGGTCCTGCCACCTGTGGGCAATCACCAGGACCAGGACTCCCCTTCCATGCAACCAGCCATGCATGACTTGGTCCCACCCACCAGTAACCAGAAACATTGGCAACCAACCATACCAGCAGCCTCACAGCTTACCAGTATACCCACAGTAGTCAGTCTGCCACACTGGAAGGACCCACATAGCTACATAGAGGGCACCCTTAAAGCATATAGTTCTGTTGAGCAGTGGGTAATGTGCTGCTGGGTCCCATAGGACACTTCTTACATAAGGCCACTTCGTCAAGATCAGGAAAAGTAACCAACATACAAAACCCATAGAATAAAAAAAGAAAATTAGGAAAAGTGAAGTGACAGAGAAATATGTTCCAAATGAAGAAAAAAGATACCCCCCCCCAAAAAAAAAACTATGTGAAGTAGATATAAGCACTCTAGCAGTTAATGAGTTTAAGGTAATGATCATAAAGTTGTTGAAAATACTTGGGAGAAGACTGGATGAACAGAGTAAGAAATTAGAAATTTTAACAAGGAGTTAGAAAATATAAAGTAGAACTAAGCAGAGATGAAGTATTCAATAACTGATGTAGAAAATACTCTAGAAGAAATAAACAGTAGATTAGATGATATACAGAAATGGATTAGTGACCTGGAAGACAGAGTGGTGGAAATCACTCAATCTGAACAGGAAAAAAAAAAAAAAGGACTAAAAGAAAATGAGAAGTTTAAAGATCTCTGCGACAACTTCAAGTATACTAACATTTACAGTATAGGGTTCTCAGAAGAAGAGAGAGAAAAGGGACAAGAACCATATTTGAAGACATAAAAGTTGTAAACTTAACTAACCTGGGAGAGGAAACAGACCTCCAGGTCCAGAGAATCCCAAAAAAGAACAACCCAAACAGGACCACACCAAGACACATTACATATTATAATTAAAATGGCAAAGATAAAGAGAAAATATTAAAAGCAGCAAGGTGAAAATGTTACATAAAAGAAAACACCCATAGGCTATCAGCCTTTAATGACATATTAGACCAGACCTCTCTCTGTCTCTGTCTCTGTCTCTGTCTGTCTCTCTCTCTGTATATATATAAATATATATGGTCAATTTATCAATTTACCAATGGCAAGAATATACAATGAATAAACCACATCTGCAAGAAATGTTGTGGGGAAAACTGGATGGCTACATGCAAAAGAATCAAATTGTATTACTTTCTCACACCATATACAAAAATAAACTCAAAATGAATTAAAGATTAAGTGTAAGACCTAAAACCATATAACTCCTAGAAGGAAACATAGGAGATAAACTCTTTGATATCAGTCTTAGAAATATATTTTTTTAGATATGTCTCCTCAGGTAAGGGCAACAAAAGCACAAATAAACAAATGGGACCACATCAAAGTAAAAAAAAAAAGTACCAACAAAACAAAAAGGCCACCTACTGAATGCCAGGCAATATGCAAGCAATACATCCTGTAAAGAGTTAATGTCCAAAATATACAAATAAATCATACAACTCAATATATGAGAAACAGACAACCAAATTAAAAAAAAATGGGCAGACCACCTGCATATACCTTTTTTCCAAAGAAGACATACAGATGGCCAACAGACACATGAAAAGATGCTCAACATCATTAATCATCAGGGAAATGCAAGTCAAAACCACAATGAGATACCACCTCACACCATACAGAATGGCTATCATCAACAAGACAACAAAAAACAAGAGTTGGTGACAATGTGGAGAAAAGGAAATCCTTGTGTACTATTAGAGGGAATGTAAATTGGTGTAGCCACTATGGAAAACAGTATAAAGAGTCCTCAAAAAATTAAAAATAGAACTACCATATGATCAGCAATTCCATTTCTGGATGTTTTTCTGAAGAAAGCAAAAATACTACTTTGAAAAGATATATGCACCAAAATGTTCATTGCAACATTATTGATAATAGTCAAAATATGGAAGCAATCTAGGTGTCAATCAATAGATTAATGGACAAAGAAGAATTGGTATGCATATAAAATGGAATAGTAGCCACAAAAAGAGTGTAAGCTTGCCATTGGTGAAAACATGGATGAACATAGAGGTTGTATCCTAAGTGAAATAAGTCAGAGAAAGACAAATTCCATAAAATTTTACTTATATGTGGAATCTAAAAAACAAAAGAAGGAAACAACATAACAGAAACAGACTCATACATACAGAGAATAATCTTGCAATTGCCAGAAGTAGGGGAGTGGGGGATAAGCGGATTAGTGAGAAAGTTTAAGAGGTATAAACTTCCAGTTATAAAATAAATAAATCATAAGTCATGGGATGTAATGTACAACATACAATATATAGTGAATAATATGGCATAACTTTGTATGGTCACAGATGATAACTTGGCTTATCCTGGTGATCATTTTGTAAGATATAAAAATATTGAATCACTATGTTGTACACCTGAAACTAAAATATTACTCTAAGTTACTTATACTTTAATAAAAATGGTATACTATTTAAGAAAGACTAACTTTTTTCAAATTTTTTGACTTGTAATAAGAAATGAAAAAATTCTCCTCTATAAGGTGCTTTTTAACGTAGTTACTTCATTAATTTGAATAATTTAGATAGTGTTTTCTCCATGGTGAGTCCAATATTAAGTGTGAATCCAGGTGCAAAAACATCTCTGATAATTATACTCTTGGGTAAAAGAGGCTGAATTGCTATGATTATAAGGAGATTTTTCTATTCCTTTCCAAGTGTACTCAAGTAATTGGAGAAGTAGATTCTTCAACCTCTTAGTTGTAATGTTTTTTGAACTTGCCTGAAATGCTGAAGGATATTACTTACAGACATGATTTATAAATCTTTAATGTAACTTACTCTTCAATATTAATTTTAGACACAGATTTCAAGAAATTGCAACATATTTTTAAATTTATGAAAGTTGATTTTATATGTTTGTGTATAGTTTATCATAAATATATTTTAATGTTTCTTTCAAACACTGTAGGGACTGCTAGATATGGAAAACAAAAGTTACATTGCAAACAAAGTCACTCATATATTCCAGACTCATGAAAGACTAGAATTGGGAAAGAATTTAGACATCAATCAGGATTAAAGCTTTCATTTTTTACATTGGAAAACTGGGTACCAGAGGAGAAAAGCCAAAATCACCAACAGGAAAAAAAGTAAGATTGAAAATCCTGAGAGATAGAAAACTCAAGAATAAGTCCTCAAATTGTTCCAGGTCTTTGCTTAGAGAAAGATAATTGACTACAGCATAATGAGCTAGAATCCAGTCAGAACACAGCAGTATGCTGAGACAAGGAGGCACAGATATATCTGAGGAGAAGCTGAAGCAGTTGGTATCTGCAATAGAGCAGAGAAGGGAGAATTGAATAAGGTTATCTCCCGAAGCCTCTTTGGGTCTCATGTGAGTCTTTAGCTGAGGGAAGGCAGAAACATGTACAGAATGAGAATGCCTAAGAGAGTGACCAAAGAATAGAAGTTGAGAGCAGAACAGAGATACTAGAGGTCTAGTGACTCTGGAAAGGGGCTATTATATTTTTAAGCAGTGTGGGAGAAACTTCTAGTACCTGATTAGCACACAGACCTCCAGCTGAGACACCAGAAAATTCTATAAGAAGCAAGCATTGTAGCCTAGATTAGGACTTACTCTAGAGCCACTCTAACAAAGTCCAAGTTTAAACCTTTACAAGATATGCAAGAAAGACATAGTTTGGAGTTTGATTACCATCCAGCTAGAGGGAAACATTTTATGTTTTCCAGAGAGCTGCCCTAACAATTCATCAAAACAAGCTTATAGTTGTACAAGGTAATCACTGAGTAATTATACTGCCTACTACAAATTCAACATTCTTCAGAGGAGGATAACAGAATCCAAAACATTACAACATAATATCTTCATTGTCCATTATGCAAAGAAAAATTTACTAAATATACAAAAAAATCAGAAAAAAGTCAGTAAATAAAAATCGACCTTGAAGTAACCAGAATCTGGATTTAGCAAACACTATAAATTAGCTATTATAAAATAAGTTCATATCATTAAAGGAAAATATGCTTTCAATGAGGAAACAGAAAATTTTAACAGAGGAAATAAAATTATAAGAACAAAATGGATGTTTAAGAAATGACAGTTTCTCTAAGAAAAATAATATGTAATAAATGTATAATTATATTTTATATTATATTTAAAAAATAAGTATATACAGAATAACAGAAAGTTCAAGACAGTATAAAGTTATAAAAATTTAAAAATATTATATTTATATAGGAATGCACATATAAGTCAGTGGAACAAATAATTGAGTAATATCTATATATTTTTTTTTCTTATTTTTAAGTTATTGATGCAAGTACTTTATTTTTTTATTTCTTATTGTTAAAAAATTTTATTGTGGTATAGTTGATTTACAATGTTGTGTTATTTTCAGGTGTACAGCAAAGTGAATCTGTTATACATATACATATATCCACTCTTTTAAAGATTCTTTTCCCGTATATGTCATTACAGAGTATTGAGTAGAGTTCTCTGTTTTATACAGTAGATCCTCATTAGTTATGTATTTTATATATAGTACTGTGTATATGTCAATCCCAATCTCCAAATTTATCCCTCCCCACCCCTGACCATCAGTAAACATAAGTTTATTTTCTACTTCTGTAACTCTATTTCTGTTTTGTAGATAAGTTCATTTGTAGCTTTTTAAAAAAATTACACATATAATGGATATGATATGTGTCTTTTTCTGTCTGACTTACTTCACTAGGTATGACATTCTCTATGTCCATCCATGTTGCTGCAAATGGTATTATTTCATTCTTTTTTTATAACTAATATTCCACAGTATATATGTACTGCATCTTCTTTATCCATTCCTCTGTTGATGGACATTTAGGTTGCTTGCATGTCCTGGCTATTAAAAATAGTGTTTCAATGAACACTGGGGTGCATGTATCTTTTCGAAGTACAGTATTCTCCAGATATATGCCCAGGAGTGGGATTGTTGGATTAAATGGTACCTCTACTTTTGTTTTTTTAAGGAACATCCATACTAACAAGAGTGGCTCTACCAGTATAAATTCCCAACAACAGTGTAGGAGGGTTCCCTTTTCTACACACCCTCTACAGAATTTATTGTTTGTAGATTTTTTTTTTTATTTTACAAATTTAATCAGTTATACATATACATATGTTCCCATATCCCCTCCCTTTTGCGTCTCCCTCCCACCCTCCCTATCCCACCCCTCCAGGCGGTCACAAAGAACCGAGCTGATCTCCCTGTGCTATGCGGCTGCTTCCCACTAGCTCTCTACCTTACATTTGGTAGTGTATATATGTCCATGCCGCTCTTTCACTTTGTCACAGCTTACCCTTCCCCCTCCCCATATCCTCAAGTCCATGCTCTAGTAGGTCTGTGTCTTTATTCCTGTCTTACCCCTATGTTCTTGATGACATTTTTTTCTTAAATTCCATATATATGTGTCAGCATACAGTATTTGTCTTTCTCTTTCTGACTTACTTCACTCTGTATGACAGACTCTAGGTCCATCCACCTCATTACAAATAGCTCAATTTCATTTCTTTTTATGGCTGAGTAATATTCCATTGTATATATGTGCCACATCTTCTTTATCCATTCATCCGATGATGGACACTTAGGTTGTTTCCATCTCCGGGCTATTGTAAATAGGGCTGCTATGAACATTTTGGTACATGTCTCTTTTTGAATTATGGTTTTCTCAGGGTATATGCCCAGTAGTGGGATTGCTGGGTCATATGGTAGTTCTATTTGTAGTTTTTTAAGGAACCTCCATACTGTTCTCCATAGTGGCTGTACCAATTCACATTCCCACCAGCAGTGCAAGAGTGTTCCCTTTTTTCCACACCCTCTCCAGCATTTATTGTTTCTAGATTTTTTGATGATGGCCATTCTGACTGGTGTGAGATGATATCTCATTGTAGTTTTGATTTGCATTTCTCTAATGAGTAAAGATGTTGAGCATCCTTTCATGTGTTTGTTGGCTGTCTGTATATCTTCTGTGGAGAAATGTCTATTTAGGTCTTCTGCCCATTTTTGGATTGGGTTGTTTGTTTTTTTGCTATTGAGCTGCATGAGCTGCCCATAAATTTTGGAGATTAATCCTTTGTCAGTTGCTTCATTTGCAAATATTTTCTCCCATTCTGAGGGTTGTCTTTTCGTCTTGTTTATGGTTTCCTTTGCTGTGCAAAAGCTTTGAAGTTTCATTAGGTCCCATGTGTTTATTTTTGTCTTTATTTCCATTTCTCTAGGAGGTGGGTCAAAAAGGATCTTGCTGTGATTTATGTCATAGAGTGTTCTGCCCATGCTTTCCTCCAGGAGTTTGATAGTGTCTGGCCTCACATTTAGGTCTTTAATCCATTTTGAGCTAATTTTTGTGTATGGTGTTAGGGAGTGATCTAATCTCATACTTTTACATGTCCCTGTCCAGTTTTCCCAGCACCACTCATTGAAGAGACTGTCCTTTCTCCACTGTACATTCCTGCCTCCTTTATCAAAGATAAGGTGACCATATGTCCGTGGGTTTATCTCTGGGCTTTCTATCCTGTTCCATTGATCTATCTTTCTGTTTTTGTGCCAGTACCATACTGTCTTGATTACTGTAGCTTTGTAGTATAGTCTGAAGTCAGGGAGCCTGATTCCTCCAGCTCCATTTTTCGTTCTCAAGATTGCTTTGGCTATTCGGGGTCTTTTGTGTTTCCATACAAATTGTGAAATTTTTTGTTCTAGTTCTGTGAAAAATGCCATTGGTAGTTTGATAGGTATTGCATTGAATCTGTAGATTGCTTTGGGTAGTAGAGTCATTTTCACAATGTTGATTCTTCCAATCCAAGAACATGGTACATCTCTCCATCTATTTGTATCATCTTTAATTTCTTTCATCAGTATCTTATAATTTTCTGCATACAGGTCTTTTGTCTCCTTAGGTAGGTTTATTCCTAGATATTTTATTCTTTTTGTTGCAATGGTAAATGGGAGTGTTTCCTTGATTTCACTTTCAGATTTTTCATCATTAGTATATAGGAATGCCAGAGATTTCTGTGCATTAATTTTGTATCCTGCAACTTTACCAAATTCATTGATTAGCTCTAGTAGTTTTCTGGTAGCATCTTTAGGATTCTCTATGTATAGTATCATGTCATCTGCAAACAGTGACAGCTTTACTTCTTCTTTTCCCATTTGGATTCCTTTTATTTCCTTTTCTTCTCTGATTGCTGTGGCTAAAACTTCCAAAACTATGTTGAATAAGAGTGGTGAGAGTGGGCAACCTTGTCTTGTTCCTGATCTTAGTGGAAATGGTTTCAGTTTTTGACCATTGAGGACGATGCTGGCTGTGGATTTGTCATATATGGCCTTTATTATGTTGAGGAAAGTTCCCTCTATGCCTACTTACTGCAGGGTTTTTATCATAAATGGGTGTTGAATTTTGTCAAAAGCTTTCTCTGCATCTATTGAGATGATCATATGGTTTTTCTCCTTCAACTTGTTAATATGGTGTATCACATTGATTGATTTGCGTATATTGAAGAATCCTTGCATTCCTGGAATAAACCCCACTTGATCATGGTGTATGATCCTTTTAATGTGCTGTTGGATTCTGTTTGCAAGTATTTTGTGGAGGATTTTTGCATCTATGTTCATCAGTGATATTGGCCTGTAGTTTTCTTTCTTTGTGACATCCTTGTCTGGTTTTGGTATCAAGGTGATGGTGGCCTCGTAGAATGAGTTTGGGAGTGTTCCTCCCTCTGCTATATTTTGGAAGAGTTTGAGAAGGATAGGTGTTAGCTCTTCTCTAAATGCTTGATAGAATTCGCCTGTGAAGCCATCTGGTCCTGGGCTTTTGTTTGTTGGAAGATTTTTAATCACAGTTTCAATTTCAGTGCTTGTGATTGGTCTATTCATATTTTCTATTTCTTCCTGAGTCAGTCTTGGCAGGTTGTGCATTTCTAAGAATTTGTCCATTTCTTCCAGGTTGTCCATTTTATTGGCATAGAGTTGCTTATAGTAATCTCTCATGATCTTTTGTATTTCTGCAGTGTCAGTTGTTACTTCTCCTTTTTCATTTCTAATTCTATTGATTTGAGTCTTCTCCCTTTTTTTCTTGATGAGTCTGGCTAATGGTTTATCAATTTTGTTTATCTTCTCAAAGAACCAGCTTTTAGTTTTATTGATCTTTGCTATCGTTTCCTTCATTTCTTTTTCATTTATTTCTGATCTGATTTTTATGATTTCTTTCCTTCTGCTAACTTTGGGATGTTTTTGTTCTTCTTTCTCTAATTGCTTTAGGTGCAAGGTTAGGTTGTTTATTCGAGATATTTCCTGTTTCTTAAGGTGTGATTGTATTGCCATAAACTTCCCTCTTAGAACTGCTTTTGCTGCATCCCATAGGTTTTGGGTCGTCGTGTCTCCATTGTCATTTGTTTCTAGGTATTTTTTAATTTCCTCTTTGATTTCTTCAGTGATCACTTCGTTATTAAGTAGTGTATTGTTTAGCCTCCATGTGTTTGTATGTTTTACAGCTTTTTTCCTGTAATTGATATCTAGTCTCATAGCATTGTGGTCGGAAAAGATACTTGATACAATTTCAATTTTCTTAAATTTACCAAGGCTTGATTTGTGACCCAAGATATGATCTATCCTGGAGAATGTTCCATGAGCACTTGAGAAAAATGTGTATTCTGTTGTTTTTGGATGGAATGTCCTATAAATATCAATTAAGTCCATCTTGTTTAATGTATCATTTAAAGCTTGTGTTTCCTTATTTATTTTCATTTTGGATGACCTGTCCATTGGTGAAAGTGGGGTGTTAAAGTCCCCTACTATGATTGTGTTACTGTCGATTTCTCCTTTTATGGCTGTTAATATTTCCCTTATGTATTGAGGTGCTCCTATGTTTGGTGCATAAATATTTACAATTGTTATATCTTCTTCTTGGATTGATCCCTTGATCATTATGTAGTGTCCTTCTTTGTCTCTTCTAGTAGTCTTTATTTTAAAGTCTATTTTGTCTGATATGAGAATTGCTACTCCAGCTTTCTTTTTGTTTCCATTTGCATGGAATATCTTTTTCCATCCCCTTACTTTCAGTCTGTATGTATCTCTAGGTCTGAAGTGGGTCTCTTGTAGACAGCATATATATGGGTCTTGTTTTTGTATCCATTCAGCCAGTCTGTGTCTTTTGGTGGGAGCATTTAGCCCATTTACATTTAAGGTAATTATTGATATGTATGTTCCTATTCCCATTTTCTTAATTGTTTTGGGTTCGTTATTGTAGTTCTTTTCCTTCTGTTGTGTTTCTTGCCTAGAGAAGTTCCTTTAGCATTTGTTGTAAAGCTGGTTTGGTGGTGCTGAACTCTCTCAGCTTTTGCTTGTCTGTAAAGGTTTTAATTTCTCCATCAAATCTGAATGAGATCCTTGCTGGGTAGAGTAATCTTGGTTGCAGGTTTTTCTCCTTCATCACTTTAAGTATGTCCTGCCACTCCCTTCTGGCTTGTAGAGTTTCTGCTGAGAGATCAGCTGTTATCCTGATGGGGATTCCCTTGTGTGTTATTTGTTGTTTTTGCCTTGCTGCTTTTAATATGATTTCTTTGTGTTTAATTTTTGACAGTTTAATTAATATGTGTCTTGGTGTATTTCTCCTTGGATTTATTCTGTATGGGACTCTCTGTGCCTCCTGGACTTGATTAACTATTTCCTTTCCCATATTAGGGAAGTTTTCAACTATAATCTCTTCAAATATTTTCTCAGTCCCTTTCTTTTTCTCTTCTTCTTCTGGAACCCCTATAATTCGAATGTTGGTGCGTTTAATGTTGTCCCAGAGGTCTCTGAGACTGTCCTCTGTTCTTTTCATTCTTTTTTCTTTATTTTGCTGTGCAGCAGTTATTTCCACTATTTTATCTTCCACCTCACTTATCCGTTCTTCTGCCTCAGTTATTCTGCTATTGATCCCATCTAGAGTATTTTTTATTTCATTTATTGTGTTTTTAATCGATGCTTGATTCATCTTTAGTTCTTCTAGGTCCTTGTTAACTGTTTCTTGCATTTTGTCTATTCTATTTCCAAGATTTTGGATCATCTTTACCATCATTATTCTGAATTCTTTTTCAGATAGACTGCCTATTACCTCTTCATTTGTTAGGTCTGGTGGGTTTTTATCTTGCTCCTTCTCCTGCTGTGTGTTTTTCTGTCTTCTCATTTTGCTTATGTTACTGTGTTTGGGGTCTCCTCTTTGCAGGCTGCAGGTTCGTAGTTCCCGTTGTTTTTGGTGTCTGTCCCCAGTGGCTAAGGTTGGTTTAGTATGTTGTGTAGGCTTCCTGGTGGGGGGGACTAATGCCTGTGTTCTGGTGGATGAGGCTGGATCTTGTCTTTCTGGTGGGCAGGTCCACGTCTGGTGGTGTGTTTTGGGGTGTTTGCGGACTTTTTATGATTTGAGGCAGCCTCTCTGCTAATGGGTGGTGTTGTGTTCCTGTCTTGCTAGTTGTTTGGCATAGGGTGTCCAGCACTGTAGCTTGCTGGTCGTTGAGTGAAGCTGGGTGCTGGTGTTGAGATGGAGATCTCTGGAAGATTTTCGCCGTTTGATATTATGTGGAGCTGGGAGGTCTCTTGTGGACCAGTGTCCTGAAGTTCGCTCTCCCACCTCAGAGGCACAGCACTGACTCCTGGCTCCTCAATTTGGGATGATTTGTTGTCTATTCATGTATTCCACAGATGCAGGGTACATGAAGTTGATTGTGGAGCTTTAATCCGCTGCTTCTGAGGCTGCTGGGAGAAGTTTCCCTTTCTCTTCTTTGTTCTCACAGCTCCTGGGTCTCAGCTTTGGATTTGGCCCCGCCTCTGCGTGTAGGTCGCCGGAGGGCGTCTGTTCTTCGCTCAGACAGGACAGGGTTAAAGGAGCAGCCTCTTCGGGGACTCTGGCTCACTCAGGCCGGGCGGGAGGGAGGGGCACGGAGTGCGGGGCGTGCCTGCAGCGGCAGAGGTCGGCGTGATGTTGCACCAGCCCGGGGCGCGCCGTGCGTTCTCCCAGGGAAGCCGCCCCTGGATCCCGGGACCCCGGCAGTGGCAGGCTGCACAGGCTCCCGGAAGGGCGGTGTGGACAGTGTCCTGCGCTCGCACACAGGCTTCTTGGCGGCGGCAGCAGCAGCCCCAGCGTCCCACGCCCGTCTCTGGGCTCCGCGCTTTCAGCCGCGACTCGCGCCCGTCTCTGGAGCTCCTTTACGCGGCGCTCTTAATCCCCTCTCCTCGCGCACCAGGAAACCAAGAGGGAAGAAAAAGTCTCCTGCCTCTTCGGCAGCTCCAGAGTTTTCCCGGACTCCCTCCCGGCTAGCTGTGGCACATTAGCCCCCTTCAGGCTGAGTTCTCGCCGCCAGTCCCAGTCCTCTCCCTGCGCTCTGACCGAAGCCCGAGCCTCAGCTCCAGCGCCGCCCGCCCTGCCGGGGGAGCAGACAATCCTCTCGGGCTGGTGAGTGCCGCTCGGCACCGCTCCTCTCTGCGGGAATCTCTCTGCTTTGCCCTACCCAGGTATGTGGGGAGTTTCTTGCCTTTTGGGAGGTCTGGGGTCTTCTGCCAGCGTTCAGTAGTTGTTCTGTAGGAGTTGCTGCACGTGTAGCTGTATTTCTGGTGTATCTGTGGGGAGGAAGGTGATCTCCGCGTCTTACTCTTCCGCCATCTTAACCGGAAGCCCCCTGTTTGTAGATTTTTTGATGATAGCAATTCTGACACTTGTGAGGTGATACCACATTATAGTTTTGATTTGCATTTCTATAATATTTAGTGATGCTGAGCACCTTTTCATGTGCTGTTAAACCATCTGTATGTCTTCTTTAAGACATAATCTTCTATTTAGATTATCTGCCCATTTTTTGAGTGGGTTGTTTGTTTTTTGATACTCAGCTGCATGAGCTGTTTGTATATTTTGGAGATTAATCCCTTGTCAGTTGCTTGGTTGGCAAATACTTTCTCCCATTCTGAGGGCTGTTTTTTTGTTTTGTTTATGGTTTCCTTAGTTGTGCAAAAGCTTTTAAGTTTAATTAGGTCCCATTAATTTTTATTTTTATTTTCTTTAGAAAGTGGATCAAAAAACATCTTGCTGTGATTTATGTCAAAGAGTGTTCTGTATATGTTTTCCTCACAGAGTTTTATAGTATCCAGTCTTACATTTAGGTCTTTAATTCATTTTGAGTTTATTTTTGTGTATGGTGTTAAGGTGTGTTCTAACTTTATTCTTTTACATGTAGCTGTCCAGGTTTTCCAGCACCACTTATTGAAGAGATTTTCTTTTCTCCATTGTATATTTTTGCATCCATTGCCATAGATTAGGTGACCATAGGTGCATGGGTTTATCTTGGAACTTTCTATCCTGTTCTGTTGTTCTATATTTTTGGTTTTGTGCCAGTATGATACTGTTTTGATGACTGTAGCTTTGTACTATAGTCTGAAGTCAAGGATCCTGATTCCTCCATCTCCATTTTTCTTTCTCAAGATTGCTTTGGCTATTTACAGTCTTTTGTGTTTCCATACAAAGTGTAAAATTTTGGTTCTAATTCTATGAAAAATGCCATTGGTAATTTGATAAGGATTGCATTGAATCTTGGGTAGTATAGTCATTTTCACAATACTGATTCTTCCAATCCAAGAACATGATATATCTCTCCATCTTTTTTTCTGTCATCTTTTATTTATTTCATCATATCTTATAATTTTCTGAGTATAGGTCTTTTGCCTCCTTAGGTAGGTTTATTCCTAGATATTTTATTTTTTTGATGTAATGGTAAATTGGATTGTTTCCTCTATTTCTCTTTCTGACATTTTGCTGCTAGTGTATTGGAATGTAAAATATTTCTGTGTATCAATTTTTTATCCTGCAACTTTATCAAATTTATTAATGATCTCTAGCATTTTTCTGGCAGCATCTTTAGGATAGTCTATGTATAGTATCATGCCATCTGCAAACAGTGACAGTTTTAGTTCTTCTTTTCCAATTTGGATTCCTTTTATTTCTTTTTCTTCTCTGATTGCCATAGCTAGAACTTCCAAATCTATGTTCAATAAAAGTGGTAAGAGTGGACATCCTTGCCTTGCCTAGAGGAAATTCTTTCAGTTTTTCACAACTGGGAATGAAGTTTGCTGTGGATTTGTCATGTATGGCCTTTGTTATGTTGAGGTAAGGCACGTTCCCTCTATACCCACTTTCTGGAGAGTTTTTATAATAACTTGGTGTTGAATTTTGTCAAAAGCTTTTTCTGCATCTATTGAGATGATCATATGGTTTTTATTCTTCAATTTGTTAATGTGGGTTTATCACACAATATATATTGATATACTGTATGATATATATATATATATATGTATAAGTCAATATATGATTGACTTGCATGTGTTGAAAAGTCCTTGCATCCCTGGGATAAATCCTACTTGATCATAAGGTATGAACCTTTTAAAGTGTTGTTTGATTTGGTTTGCTCATATTTTATTGAGGATTTTTGCATCTTTGTTCACCAGTGATATTGGTCAGTAATTTTCTGTTTTAGTGATATCTTTGTCAGGTTTTAGTGTCAGGGTTATGGTGGCCACATAGAATGAACTTAGGAGTCTCCCTTCCTCTGCAATTTTTTTTTTTGAGGTATGCGGGTCTCTCACTGTTGTGACCTCTCCTGTTGTGGAGCACAGGCTCCAGACAAGCAGGCTCAGTGGCCATGGCTCACAGACCTAGCCGCTTCACGGCATGTGGGATCTTCCTGGACTGGGACATGAACACGTGTAGCCTGCATCGGCAGGTAGACTTTCAACCACTGCACCACCAGAGAAGCCCCCTCTGCAATTTTTTAGAGGAGTTTGAAAAGGTGGGTGTTAGCTCTTCTCTAAATATTTGATAGAATTCACCTGTGAAACCATCTGGTCCTAGACTTTTGTTTGTGGAAGCTTTTTAATTAGTTTTAATTTCAGTACTTGTGATTAGTCTGTTCATATTTTCTATTTCTTCCTGGTTCAGTCTTGGAAGGTTGCATCTTTCCAAGAATTTGTTCATTTCTTCTAGGTTGTCCATTTTATTAGTTTATAGTTGCTTGTAGTAATCTCTTATGGTCATTTGTATTTCTGTGGTGCCCACTGTAACTTCTTTTTCATTTCTGATTTTATTGATTTGAGCCCTCTCCCTTTATTTCTTGATAAGTCTGACTAAAGATTTATCAATTTTGTTTATCATTTCAAAGAGCCAACTTTTAGTTGCATTGATCTTTGCTATTGTTTTCTTTGTCACTATTTCATTTATTTCTGCTCTGATCTTTATGATTTATTTCCTTCTACTAACTTTGGGTTTCGTTTGTTCTTCTTTCTATTGCTTTAGGTGTAAGGATAGGATTTGATATTTTTCTTTTTTCTTGGGGTAGGACTTGGGGTAGTATTTATATAAACTTTCCTTTTAGAACTGCTTTTGCTGTATCCCATAGGTTTTGGATCATCATGTTTTCATTTGTCTTTAGATATATTTTGATTTTCTCTTTGATTTCTTCAGTGATCCATGTATTATTTAGTAACATATTGTTTAGTGTTCATGTGTTTGTGTTTTTTACAGTTTTTTCCCTACAATTGATTTCTAATCTCATAGTGTTGTAGTCAGAAAAGATGCTTGACATGATTGCAATTTCCTTAAATTTACCAAGGCTTGATTTGTGACCCAAGATGTGATCTATCCAGGAGAATGTTCCCTGTGCACTTGCGAAGAAAGTGTATTCTACTGCTTTCAGGTGTAATATCCTATTAATATTAGTTAAGTCCATCTGGTCTAATGTGTCATTTGAGGCTTGTGTTTCCTTATTAATTTTCTCTCTGAATGATCTGTCCATTGTTGTAAATGGGGTGTTAAAATCCCCCACTATTCTTATGCTGCTGTTGATTTCCCCTTTTATTACTGTTAACATTTGCCTTACGTACGGAGGTGCTCGTACGTTGGGTGCATATATTTACAATTGTTATATCTTCCTCTTGGATTGATCCCTTGATCATTATGTAGTGTCCTTCCTTGTCTCTTGTAAGAGTATTTATTTTAAAGTCTATTTTGTCTGATATGAGTATTCCTACTCCAGCTGTTTTTTTGTTTCCATTTGCATGGAACATCTTTTCCCATCTCCTCACTTTCAGTCTGTATGTGTCCCTAGGTCTTAAGTGGGTCTCTTGTAGACAGCATATATATGGGTCTTGTGTTTATATCCAGTCAGGCAGGCTGTGTGTTTTTGTTGGAGCATTTAACTTAATTATCAATGTGTGTGTTCTTACTGCCATTTTCTTAATTGTTTTGTGTTTTGGTTTTTTTCTTCCCTTCTTCTTTTGTTCTCTCCTCATGCTTCCTACCTAGAGAAGTGGCTTCAGCATTTGTTTTAAAGCTGGTTAGGTGGTACTGATTTCTCTTAGCTTTTGCTTGTCTGTAAATCTTTTGATTTCTTTGTCAAATCTGACTGAGAGCCTTCCTGTGTAGATTATTCATGGCTGTAAGATTTTCCATCTCATCACTTAAAATATACCATGTATATATCATGCCACTCCCTTCTGACCTGTGGGGTTTCTGCTGAAAAATCAACTGATAACCTTTTGTGAGTTCCCTTGTGTTTTAATTGTTGATTTTCACTTACTGCTTATAATACTTTTCTTTGTGTTTAATTTTTGTTAGTTTGATTAATATGTGTCTCAGCTTGTTTCTCCTTGGGTATATCCTGTATGGGGATCTCTGTTTTTCCTGGACTTGGGTGACTATTTCCTTTACCATGTTAGGGAAGATTTTGACTAATATCTCTTCAAAGATTTTCCCTATCTCTTTCTCTTTCTCTTCTTCTTCTGGGACCCCTATAATGGGAATGTTGTTGTGTTTAATGTCATTCCATAGGTCTCTGAGACTGTCATCATTTTTGTTTTTTCATTGTTTTTTCTTTATTCTCTTCTGTGACAGTGATTTCCACCAGTCTATCTTCCAGCTCATTTATCTGTTCTTCTGCCTCACTTATTCTGCTATTGTTTCCTTCTAGTGTATTTTTAAATTTCAGTTACTGTATTGTTCATCACTGTTTGTTCTTTAGTTCTTCTAGGTCTTGTTAAACATTTCTTGTATCTCCTTGATCCGTGCCTCCATTCTTATTTTTTGAGATCTTGAATCATCTTTATTGTCATTACTCTGATTTTTCTTCAGTTAGATTTTCTAACTCCTCTTCATTTAGTTGTTCTTGTAGGTTTTTACCTTGCTCCTTCTTCTGTCACATATTTGTCTTTTATCTCATTTTGTCTAACTTATTGTGTTTATGGTCTCCTCTCTGCAAGCTGCAGTGTTGTAGTTCCTCTTGCTTCTGGTTTCTGCTCCCTGGTGGGTGAGTTTGGTCCAGGGACTTGTGTAGGCTTTCTGGTGGGAGGGACTGGTGCCTGCCCTCTGGTGGGTGGAGCTGGGTCTTGTCCCTCTGGTGGACAGGTCTGTGTCAATGAGTGTGTTTTGGTTTATGTGTGCTTAGTATGACTTTAGCCAGCCTGTCTGCTGATGGGTGGGACTCTGTTCATGTCTTGCTAGTTGTTTGTCCTGAGGTGTTCCAGCACTGGAGCTTGCAGGCTGTTGGGTGGAGCCGGGTCTTAGTGCTGAGCTAGGGACCTCTGGGAAGGCTCATGCCAATTACTATTTCCTGAGGCTTGGAATTCCCTGGTGGTCCAGGGTCTAGGATGTGGTACTTCCATTGTGGGCCCTCAGGTTCAAACCCTGGCCAGGGAACCAAGACCCCACAAGCCTGCAAGCCAGATGGTATGGCCAAAAAAATAAGAAAACAAACAAACAAAACCCAAAACAAACAATAAAAACAAACAAATAAAGAAAACAAAGGAAACAACCAAACAAAAACCCAAAAACCAACACAAACAATAAAAACAAAACTAACAGAAACAAAAACCAAAAAAACACACAAAAAACAAAAATAGCAAAGAAATACCAAAAAAATACAAAAAAATAAGATCAAAATAACAAAACAAACAAAATTACATAGAGAGAAGTAAAAAATATATTAAAAAATAAAATAAAGCTAAATAAAATAAATATATAGAACAATGACAAAAAGAACAACAACAAAATTCTCTGGGGCCTCCACTATCAGTGTCCTTGCACCCATGGTGAGCCACACCCAACCCCCACCTCCTCAGAAGGCTCTCCAAGACTTCTAGGTAGGTCTCTGGACCCACTGTGGGCACTGTGGGGGTGGCTCAGACTCTGATCTGGCCCAACTCCCATGTGTACATGCCCACAAAGTCCACAGCTGCTTAAGCTAGACACCTCTGTGTTGTGAGAGCATCACTGTCCATTCAGATATTCCTCAGGTGCTGGATTTCCCAAGCTAATCACAGGGGTTTAATCAGTGGCTTGTGCCACTGCATGGAGAGATTTCAGTTCTTTGTCCTTAGTCACACAGCCCCTGGGGCTCAGCTTTGGTTTTGGCCCCAGCTCTGTATGTGGGCCATCCTCAGGCATCTGTTCCCCACCCAGGTGAGAGGGGACGAAGGCAGCAACTGAGTGGGTCATGCTTTCTCATTTAGGTGGGAGAGGGATAAGGTGGCAATGACTGGGGAGTACACACTTTCTCCAGTGGGAGTCCCCTCTAGAACCCACAGTGGCAGGGACTGGCAAGAGGTGGTGACCAACCGGAGGACACATATTCATCCAAGCTGAGGGGAACAAGGCAGCAAATGGGGCATACACACACTTTCTCAGGCAGGAGTTCCACCCAGTGCCTGCAGAGACAGGGACTGGTGTGTGGGGAGAGAGGACATAATGGCCTCCCGACCCTTCACATTCCACTCAACAATCATGCCTCACTTCAATGGCAGTCTGTGCTTCCTCCAGGAGCATTCCTGGTTGTGGAGCTATTCACTTCCATTCCCTCAGGCTTTCTCTGTACAGCCAACAACAGTCCTCCCCTTGGGTCCACTCTCCAAACCCCATGCTTCAGCACCCTGCCCCTGCTATCACTGGCAGACACCCGTCTCAGGCTGGGGTGCACAGAGCTGTGGCACATAACACCTGTATAAGTCTCACTCTGTCTTGTCTGCCACAGACCAGCTGCTGCACTTTCCTCTGATAGCCCCCAGAGCTCCCCTTCTATTCCTGTTGATCTTTCCACCAGTGAGGGGGCTTCCCTGGGTGCAGTAACCTCTCCTTTCCTTCAGCTCCCCCCAAGGGTTGTGGGTCCCATCTCGTTTCCTCTTTTCTTTTTCTTCCTTTTCTCTCTTTTGTCGTATCTAGTTATGCAAGCATCTTTTCTTATCCTTTTAAGTGTCTGAGGTCCTCTGCTAGTGTTCAGAAGGTGTGGTGTGCAAATTGTTCCACTTGTAGATGTATTCTTGATGTACTTGTGGGGAGAGGTGAACCCCAGGTCCTCCTATTCCTCCGTTTGACCCAAACTCTGTACATCTGTTCTTGAACTATGGCATTATGGCAATTTAATCAGAAAAATAATACATTCATTAAAAAAAGAAACTGAATATTCATATTAAAATATGAAAATTGACCCTTAGCACATACCATAAACAAAAATTAACTCAAAATGGATAATAGCCCTAAATATAAAAAAATGCTGGAAGAAAACAAAAGCAAAAGGAAATGATAAGTTGAAATTCATTAAAACAAAATTTGCTCATTAAAACACACTGTTATAAATATAAATACATGTCACAGAGTAGAAAAATATTCATAATATATATATCTGTCAAAATACTTGAAACCAGGATATATAAGTACATTGAAAACTCAATAATAAGAAAACAAACAACCAATTTAAAAAATGGGCTGAAGTATTGGAGGGATACTTAACAAATGAGACATATGGAAGTCATGACATAGTGCTTTATATCATTACTCATTTGGTCATTTCAAATTAAAGTGTCATGAGACACCATTATAGTAGTTAACATTTTTAAAAAAGCTTGGCATGACAAATGTTGGTGAGAAATCGGAGCAACTAGAATTTTTATATATTGCTGTATCTATAAAATTGTAAAATTAACCAATTTAGAAAACAGATTGGCAGTTTCATATGGAGTTAAACATGCATTTACCATATAAGTCGGCAATTTTTCTCCTACATATTTACCCCCAAATAAAAATATCTGTCCACCAAAAATACTTGTTTGTAAATTTTCTTAGTAAATTTATTCATAATATCAAACCTGGTAACAAAAACAAATGTCCATTTATAGGTGAATGGATAAACAAATTGTCATGTAGCCAGACAATAGATTATTCCACAATAAAGTAACAAATTACAGATACATAGAGCAACAGGGGTGGAACTCAAAAACACTAAAATAAGTGAAAATAATTGTTACAAATGAGTATATTATTCTATTTATATTATGTCCTACAGCAAGGTAAACTAGTAAACAATCATAGAAAGTAATCAGTTGTTGCCTGGAGCCAGTAGTGAATTTGGGTGGCTGAGGGGATTGGGAATAGGTTGAAAGTCATATTTGGAACTTTTTTGGTTGATGGAAATGTGGAAAGGTTCTGTATCTTGAATGGGCGTGGTTATATGTTGATATACATTTGACAAAATTCATCAAACTTAGTCTAGCCAAAGGTTTTGCCAATTTTCCTTATTAAAAAAATTAAAAAACTCTTAGTTTCATTGACTTTTTCTATTGTGTTTAATAGTCTCAATTTCATTCATTTTTGCCCTAATCTTTATTGTTTCCTCCCTTCTGCTAACTTTAGGCTTAGCTTGTTTTTTTTCTCCTGTTCCTAGAGGTGTAAATGTAGGTGGTTTATTTGAGACCTTTTTTTTTCCCTAAGGTAGTCATTTATGACTATAAATTTCCTTCTTAGTACTGCTTTTGTTGCATACCAGAAATTTTATTATATTTGGTTTCTACTTTTCAAATGTGTGCATTTAATCTAGTGTAAATTATATTTAAAAGAACTTGATTAAAAAGAAACACACCAGGGGCTTCCCTGGTGGCACAGTGGTTGAGAGTCCACCTGCCGATGCAGGGGACATGGGTTTGTGCCCCAGTCCAGGAAGATCCCACATGCCGTGGAGTGGCTAGGCCTGTGAGCCATGGCCACTGAGCCTGCGGGTCTGGAGCCTGTGCTCCACCACAGGAGAGGCCCCAACAGTGAGAGGCCCACGTACTGCAAAAAAAAAAAAAAATGAAAAAGAAACACACCAAATATAAATAAGTAAAACAAAGAAAGCCAGTAATGGGTCTGTTCTTCATTATTCATTTATTTAAACAGTGAGCACTATGAAAAGCCCAAATGTAAAAAGAGAATAAAAATAAATATAAGGTGAAAAATAAACATTAATCACAGGAAATGTCTGTAAAATTTAAATTAATATCAAAAGGACAAAACTTTGAACAAAATATTGTAAATGGTAGATAAGAAATCAAAAATCACTTTTTAATTTCAGTTTGAAACAAGATGATTAAGAAAAAATAATCATAAAATGTAGGAAAAAATCAAGTGATGTTTATATAAAACTCCAGTACAGGATTACAGACTGTAAAGACAGTTTTATCTCTTCTTCCTCAAAAAAATAAATGATGAAAATATTTTTTTAAAAAGGTAAAAACATAAGTAAGAAAAGAATGGAGGTTAAAAATGGAACACAAAGATACTGATAAGTTTTTGTTCAATGGAAAACCAAATGGTGAATGGCAAGGATTTTGCGGTTTGAAAGAACCTTTAAATCTATGTATTGGCAGAATACGTCAGTGCAATAAAAGACAATTCATCCCATTTATCATTATCCTAGAAGACCTGGGAACATAAAATAATAAATTTAAAGGCAAATTAATTTAATTAAGCAAATTAAATATTTTATTATTAATGGTTTTTCACCAGAACAAAGAGAAGACTTGATACTCAATCCAAGAGCTAGTTCTTTGAATAGATAGACAAAACTACAAAAGAGGCTACTATATTTTTAATTGGGAAAATAAAACACTGAATAGTAAAAAAAAATAATAGTTTACCAATGAAGCAAAGATAGAAAAATTTAAATGATCATATTCAGCTATATGTGATAAATTTGAAAATATGGATACAATTAAGAATTGTATAGAAAAATATCAATTATTAACATTGATTCAAGAAAGAGTTATCAAAAACAAAATGACTAGATCAACCAATTGAAAACAAATTAAAAAGACAATACTAGATAGTATTGAGGCAAGTTTCTTTATAATGTCTTTGAAGACCATATAATTTATTTGCCTTTTACAGTGCTTAAGAGCCTGGAAAATTAAAAATAAAATGCACAAATCATTTTACTAAGTTAAAATGTATGTAATGTCAATTTTGTATCTAGAGATGCAAATTTCATAAACAAATATTAGTAAATTCAATGTTAGAATAGTGTTGCAAGATCAATTAGGGCTTATTACAAAAAATGAAAGACTGAATATTAGGAAATATATTATTATAATTCTTTACATTCAAACTTTGGAAAAGGAAAATAAGTTTTCAGGATAATATTTAGAAGCTAGAAAGATATTTAATAAACTTCAATATCTACCAAATATAGCAATAAGAAAATGTCCTCTTAATATGAATAATTTTTCTAAATGACTAGATTCATTGAACAGGGCAGACATGAAATCAAAGAGAAAAGAAAAATGTATGTACTATTATTTTGCATTCTAGTGGAAGATCTATGATTAGACACAAAAAAGTAAAAAGAGGAAAAGAAGATGATAAAATAACCATTATTGTTCACTTGGGAAGTTTAATAAAATCACTGAAAATTTTTTTAAATGATAAAAATGTTAAGTAATGTGATCAAACAGTCAAAAATATGCAGTTATCAAAATCATTATCTTTCCAGGGTATAATTTATAAGCTATGGGAAAAAATTATGCAAACTGATAATTTATTATGTCAGTATGACATATATTTCTTTGAATGGCATACAATTATATACTATATTCTATGACATATAATATTCACAGTACATTTTTATTTAATTTTTTTCTACATATGTGAAGAAAATTACACTATATCCAGGAATATAAAATAATATTGGAAAAAATAATGTTGTTTCTAAGATAGTAAGAATACTATAGATACATTTATGTTTAACTTGATCTACTAAATAATATCTTTACATGTCAGTAAAAGCTTTTTCAAATTAATGAAATAAAACCTAAATTTCATGAAGAATAATATATACATAAAAATTTCCAAAGTTTTTGAACTAGACTATTACCTAATATATTAAAATTGATGGCACAATACTCAACATGCTATGATACTGGCATCAAAATATGCTATCTATAAATGTTTACAAAATATTCAACATTTTAATAAATTATAAAGTGACATTTAAAATAATTGGAAAAATAATCATTAGTCTCAAGATAACTGCCTAATCATTTAATTTTATATGTCTTATGTTGTGGTATATCTCAAGAAAAAGAAATATATAAAGAGGCAAATGAAGATTCAGAGGCAGAGAAAGAAGAAACAATGAGAATAAATTAAGAAAAAGTTGAACTATGCAAATGTTGTAGTTTGTTTCTGTCTTAGCCACCAAGGGAAATACTTCAAATTGGAAAGTAAAAATAAATCCACTCAAATGACATCAAAACCCCAATTCGATCTTACTTTAAATAATTTCTGATAATACATCTGTTAGTTATGCTGTTTAAAAATCTATTTGACCTCTTGGGTGTTTTTTTTTTTTTATTCCATACCTCTAAATTTTTATATTCTAATGAAATGAACATCTCTCCATAAAATCCTTAGGTAACACTCTTCAAATAGTGCTCTTTCATATGCTTACCCACAAGTGCTTATTTAACAGTTTTTAATGTATTCCTAATAATTTAGGGCATTGAATTAATAAGATCAATTTACAAGTGTGTTATGCGTTAAAGTTAATAAACAAGAGATGACTGCCAGATTGATTTAGATGCCAGGTTTATTTTTTTTCCATATAGGTTATAGAATAAAAGTTCTCCCACTACCCCTGTAGATGCATTTGAATTTCTTGCAAATGTTTCATTGTGTAAGAAAGCTTTCAGCTCTCTACTTGTTTTTGTCTTTTGTTTCTTTTTTTTTTGTTTATTGGTTTTGCCTCTTCAGGCCAACTAACTGAAGAAATCTGAGACCACAGGACAAGTCACATATGTTGAACATTGAAAAAGGCTCAGGTGTGCCTTCTAGGCTCTCTCTTGTCTTTGATTGTTGTACAATAACAGGTGAACATGGAACCAGATTCCTTTTCATAATAGCATGTTATAATAAGTTAAATTTGGGGTACTTCTTGATAAGAATTTAGTAAATTTTAAAATATCACCATTAAGATGTGCTGGGTCTATAAGTAATTTGGTTAAAATTAGACTCAACTAGCAAAACTAAATAAAATTTACTCTTTGGAAATTTTGAAGGAATATCTGACAGATAAGGGCACTGAGATATCTGACATTTCAAAAGATTACATTTTAAGTTTATTGATGAGAATATAGAACACATTATCTTTGGAGGATAATTTGGAAACATCTATTAAAGTCAACTGAACATGAACTTTAAGTAAATAAATCTATTCTAGAATGTATCTACTGCCCTCACATATCCACTTCTGGACAAAAGAGAGAATTATCATTCTATATCCCTTGGCATTAAGACAGATATACAATTAATTCTGACCAATGCGTTGGGAGCAGAAGTGATAAGTATCATCTATACACTAAAGCATTTAGCCACTCATATGATTCTTCAGTCTCTCTTCACTTACTGCAGTAATCATGCAGTTGGCGAATGGTTGAGATAACAGGACCAAAAGTTCAAAGTAGCAGAACCACTGTATCACCTCATGGAGGACAGTTGCTTATGAGATTTCTTGAAGTGGTAATCACATATTTCAAATAGATTAAAAAGGTCACCAATTGTAATAGTACAGCTTGTTAAATCAGGATTTCCAACCTAAACAAATTATAGAAATGAATAATAAACCTGATATTTTATGTATAAGCCTCTAGATTTGAAATTTTCGTGAGCATAAAATAGACTCATTCTTCCTATTGACTAGTCTTATAATAAATAATTACTAATTTAAACAAGTAAAATGTATCTATGCTAATCAAATACTTATCTTCTCTTCTATTGCATTACTGCCTAAGTTTTTCTTGCATAAATTGTTTCTCTTATGAAAATGATCACACTGGATCATTTTCCAACTCTAAGATTCAATGATTCTATAATCATTTTCTACTAATTATAAGCAAGAATTGGTAAAGTTCATCAATCTACTTAACACCTGACACATTAAGTATACCTCTTCAACAGAGCTGAAATTAGAAAATTATTACCCTTTTGAGACTAGCAGACTAATATTCACGATACAGATATTGCTTAGTGCTGGAATAACTTACTCAGTGAAGAAAATGTAAATAAAGAACATTTGTCCGGTTTTTAAAAAACAGTCTTCAGGGGCAATACCCTGTTTATATTCATTTGTGAGGTTCCTAGTGATAATAGCTTCACTTAAAATACTACAAACTCTTTAACACGGGAATCATCACTGAAATGCAGCCAGATTTAAGTTACTTTTTTTCATTTGTTATTGAAGTGTTATGTTCATTTTACGCAGCTTTTATTGCAACTTAATTTCAAAGAAACTTAAACATCATAAAAATCTTAATTTACAGACTCAAAGCATTAATCTTTTAGCTTTTAAATTGTTTTATTGAACAACAAAACCATGTTGTTTTAAGATGTGATCTTTCCATGGTAAATGACTGAATCAATAATGCCTCTGTTATCTCATAAATCACCTATGGTCTATCCTTTCAACAATATTTTACTTCCATAACTTCCTGTGTGCCAAGCACAGTTCTTGGTTTGAAAACATAATTACATTAGATCTCTACCATTGAAGAACTCCCTGTTATTCTTGTCTTTATTTCTTTCTGTCTCTCTTTCTATCTCTTTCCTACACAAAATCATGCACATACATATGTATAAACACATACTCATCCTCTTGAATATAAGACTGCAACCCTCCAAAACTTTATTACCAATTTTTGCTGAGTTTTGTCTTACATCATTAATTTTATTCATTATAATAGTTGCACTCAAGCAGAGAGGATGTTTGGATGCCACTTAGGATAGGCATGGTTTCTTGTCACAGAGCACATTAGCTTATTATTCTGTTCCTCAATCCAAGTGATGAGTTGTGTGTAGGAGGATAAATGGCTCATACAGTTCTCAATGAACTAATAGCAGGGCCATCTGTGGAAGACATTGTTGAGTTGTTGGCAATGTCGGCAGCTAGGGAGCTTTAACTAACCTGTTCTTCATGTCATCAGCTAGGTGTCTTTGAAATGGTTAAAAATTATGATGGATTTTCAGGAAGTATAAATGTTGTCTTCACTAATTTTTTAGAGTCAGTTTCTTCTTTGTGGCCCATATTTACATTATCAACCTCTTCTGTCTATTTATATTGATTATTCCTATTATGGAAACTAACAGGAATGTATTGAAAATATGTTGAATATTATTACCTGGTATGGTGAATTACAATGGTTTAATTCTCATTCAGATGTACATATTTCTTTCATTTTTCCATTGTCATTTTGTTGTTAGCAGTGATTTGGAAGCAGAAAACAGAAATATGCAACTCTGGTAGAAACAAGGACATTTGAGAATTATGCAGAAATGGCATCCAAAAGTTTTACCAGAGATTTGTGTTAAACACAGGGTGAAATTATAGCCTGACATGCTGACAAAATTTTAATGACATCATTTTGTTCCTAACTTATGTTTCAGGCAGTCAAGTTTAGAAAAATGTAAAATATCTTGGGAACTGATGATGATATAACTTGACTGCACCTGTCTTCTCACTTAATTCTGAAGCATTTGTAGTTTTACCTGCATATGGCATCTCTTCTTGTTATCAACTCATAGTAGTTAAGGTACTAGTTTCTTGAAGTTTTGCTCAAATTAGGTTTTGTTTTGTTTTGTTGAGTTTTTGGAGAGCATCACCAGTGAATTAGTTTTTTCTGAAATGCATAAATAAGCACCACTTAAGTTCAGGTCTCTAGTGTAATAAAAATTAAAATTAGCCCAAATGTAAAAGAATCATAACTTTTATATACTATTATCAGAAAATAATAATATTTTTAAGTAGACATGCAAACGTTAAATTAAAATAAAGTCTTCAGAAAACTCCATTTGAGAGGGGGCATACTTATTCTATTGGTGCTGCTTTGTCTAAACCCATTAGAGACATTCTTGGAGATAATCTTTAAAATAAGACTATAAATTGTATAAGAACATTAATCTAATTTATTTGGATTCCTACTTTTGTCAGGCCTAATAGGAATATATCTCAGCTTAGCTTTATGCATGCACCACATAGCAGTCTTAGGTGTAGAGGATATAAAAACACAATAGTCCACAAATGAATATTCTGTACTTTGTTGTTCCCACCATATATAATGCTGCAATAAAAATTTATATACTATTGTCAGACAGAGAAGTTAAGCAATTAATTTTTAAAAAGCCCTAATCTTCCTTTTAAGTAAATGCTATAAAGAAGAGTACATAGTGGTGTGAAAGTATATAACAGTTAGACCTAATTTAGAATGAGGAAAGTGATGTTTCCCTGGGATGTATAGAAGACAACTTTGTAATGTTGGAGGATATGCAAGATAAAATTTCCACTGGAAGGTAAGTCATATAAAGTGTCTACCTTTTGAAAAGTGCTGTGTATTTAAGGAATGCATCCTTGGGCTGACTTGTAAGCCGCAAGGATAGTCATATTCCTACTAAGATCTGTTATCTTCCACTAATGTATTTTAAGATGGGAGTAACAGGTGGACAATTAGGAGAAAAAGTCTCACTGATTTTGTAGGCTCAAGGCCCACCTGATAATGGTTTTATTTCTATATTTCCATATTCCTCCCCCATGGAGAAGGAAAGCCTTCACCTGCTTTTGCAGGTATTGGTCCAAATTTGGTATGCTGAATCTTGAAAGAAAGTTTAGGCTTCAACAAAGGGTGATGCTGTGGTAGGACAGGGTTGCCTGCAATATATGAGTCAAACATGTATTCTGTTCCTAAGTTAATTATGGTTGGGGATGGAAATGACATGTTCAGCGTAATCATCATCATAAAATACATATAAATTTGTACAACATGTGCTTGCTGTTTTCTTTGAGAGTATTTTATTCATATGTATTAAGGACAAAACACAATTGGATAGATGAACCTCATGAGATGTGATAAATATACATAATAGATACGTTAGTAGCTTGTGAGACATATTAGTCATAAATAGAATAAATGGAGCACACTTGTTTTTAATATAGATAAAAGGATGGAACAGTAAAGAGTGTCTTATAAATATAAAAAGATAGAAATACCAAGTACTTCTTAATTATAGGAAGCAGATCATGACAGCTCCAGACTGACAACTTTAAGCCAAAATAGACATCCACTGATTTAAGGTTGTAGATTTAGCAAATAAAAATACATATAGGACAACCTATTAGATTTGAATTTAAGATAAAGATAAACAATGATGCAATATTTGGGATAAACTTATAGTAAAAATATATATTTTGTCATTTTTTTCCTCAAATTTAACTTGGTACCTGTATTTTACCTGGCAAACCTATACTTGTGACATCTATAATGGTGCAATTCTTCCTCCTGCAGATAAAACCTAGAGTTTCTAAGCACATTAATCTGTGAGCTATAGCTGTGGCAGGTGTTTCTGTCCTTCTATTCTGCAATAAAGTAAGTATAACTTCTTGACTTTTATCACCTTGCAACTGTGAGCCTCCTATGTTAAACATCAGCTCTGATTCTTGTCACCACACCACTAGTGTGGTAGGCTGAGAGTGAAAAGGTTTGTGACAATTTCATGACACAAGATTCAGACAGTAGATTAGTCTGCTTAGGTTGTTATAACAGAATACCACCGACTGAGTGGCTTAAACAGCAGACACTTATTTCTCACAATTCTGGAGACTTAGAAGTCCAATACTAAGGTGATAGCCGATTTGGTTCCCTGTGATGGCTTTCTCACGGGTTTTCAGATAGCTGTCTTCTTGCTGTGTGCCCACATGATCTTTCCTTGGTACCTAAGCTCTTTGATGTTTCTTCTTATAAATACAATAATCTTATTGGATCAGGACACCACCTCTATGACCTTAGATAAAGTCAAATAAGTATTCCTTAGATACACCAGTTCCAGCCACTTTGGGTGTTAGGATTTCAACATATTAATCACGGGGCTGTGGGTGGTGGGAAGCATAAATCATCCATAATAAGCAGAATAGTGTTTATACAATACATGTACTCTACTCCAAAGTTATTAAGTTACCACATCTTGTTTTCCTTGATTCTTGTTGTATGTTTTAAATTGATGTAATAAACATGTGTGATTTGAGTATCTTAATTTGGTCTATAAGTTTTTCTGTTCTGTTTTCACTGGATAGCTTGCTAGGTAGGTAATTTTTGGTAAGAATACATCAGCATAATTTCCACACATAAATGAGGTAAAATTGGTCAGATTGTTAGATCAAGAAATTCTAAAATTATACTTCTAGAAATTTATTCAAGGAATATGATAATCATAATGAGATATTTATAAAGATGTTCTTCATTTTTAAAAAATACAGCTTTATGAAAACTGTGAAAGGGTGAGGGAAGAGTCAAAATCCCCAAAAATATGAGCCAGGTTGACCAAAATTTCACTGGTCTCAAGGTTATTGGTTGAGTATTCAATGAGCCTCCTTCAACAGCCTTTCTTTCTCTTTTAAAACAGTTATTTCCAAGGTTGCTGAAAATTAGAAACTCTGTTTAAATATTCTTATTTCAGATTTATTTATATCCACCTGTATTGGAATGCATGTGAGCAGAATGTTGGAAATGGGATAATTTAGTCCAGAAGAAAGTGATCAAAACTTACAAAATAAATATGGTAGATTTCCCACACAAAGTTGATACCTGACAGTTGAGAATTAGCTGGGGTGTCATCAGAATGAAAACCGTAGGACAAGGTTAAGGCAGAAACACCGATTTTTGAAAATCAGAATCAAAAGGAACCAACTATCATTTGAATGAATGTGTCCCAGATACTAAAGGCTATTGACAAACTGAAACTCTAGATTTTTTCTTTAATGTACTATTTTGTGTTATCTAACAACAACAACAACAAAAATGACTATAAAAGGGAAAAAATCACTTCCAGAAATATTTACCTAGGACAGTGATTCTCAAAAATTTTCCTGCATCGTAATCATCCACAGAACTTGTGTAAATGCAGATTGCTGAGTCCTACCCCAGAGTTTCTGGTTAAGAAGGTGTTTGGTGGTGTCCGGGAATTTTCATTTCTTGCTACATGTTGCCAGGTGATGCTGATGGTGCAGGTCAGGAACAAAATTTAATAAACACTAGACTAGGAGATATAAAAATTGAATATTGTTATTCATCACAACTGCTTCTAAACAGCTGAGATTAACAAAGGACAATGCATTTGATTAACTACAGGACACCCGACTTTTATTGGGCCTAACTTTTAACTAACTGTGTGCAAATCTATGGACTTATTCTATCCTATCCAGGGTGCTAATATGTATGACCACCATGCATTTCCACTTTTTAACATTTAAAGTAATTGTGACTTTTGTGGTCCATGATGGACTACCTGATAAATTATTTCTTCACTAGTATGTATTTCCTTCCTGGTAAATTAATAAACTCAAGTTGAAATGTTTTAACTCTGGTTGGCTTCCTTATGTCCTTTGATAAATCCATAATCATTTTAGAAAATTTGTAATCCTAGAGGTTCTTCAGGTGAGCCCATTTGGATGTACATCACTAAGTTAAATCTTTGTGTAGCTACTCATTTCTCAAGATATATTCACAGGCACACTCAAAATATTATATTTTAGTGTAGTTGTATGAGTAATTACTTTGTGTGTGTTTTTTTTAATACATCGATTTATTTATTTATCTATTTTTGGCTGCATTGGGTCTTTGTTGCTGCATGCAGGCTTTCTATAGTTGCGGCAAGTGAGGGTTAGTCTTCCTTGTGGTGCATGGGCTTCTCATTGCAGTGGCTTGTCTTGTTGCAGAGCAGAGGCTCTAAGCATGCAGGCTTCAGTAGTTGTGGTATGCAAGCTCAGTAGCTGTGGCTCACAGGCTCTAGAGCAGGCTAAGTAGTTGTGGTGTATGGGTTTAGTTGCTCTGTGCCATGTGGGATCTTCCCGGACCAAGGCTCAAACCCATGCCCCCTGCATTGGCAGGCAGATTCTTAATCACTGCACCACTAGGGAAGCTCTGATTAATTACTCTGTTTTTTTTATGAACAAACAAGGGAATATCAGCATCTGGTAGTGCTTATTTAGTCATTGATATTTATGTGTATTTTTGTGTCTTCTCCCTCTAGAAGGAAGAGCAAAGTTCTTGTTTACTTCCTTACCAGTGAATTCCCAGTGACTGGTGTGGGAATGAATTGAACTTTATTCTGGAGTTTTAGCTCGAGGAGAGGAGAAGATGACTTCTTATAATATAGACATCTACTTGGCTTCTCTGGCACTTCACTC
Organism: Mesoplodon densirostris; assembly: GCF_025265405.1. Classification (NCBI taxonomy): domain Eukaryota; kingdom Metazoa; phylum Chordata; class Mammalia; order Artiodactyla; family Ziphiidae; genus Mesoplodon; species Mesoplodon densirostris. Next base: position 59,414,460 of record NC_082675.1, on the reverse strand, counting down.
TTTTTTGTGTATAACATTGTGTTTCTCCACATAATGTGTTTTTATGAAGTTATCTCCTCTTTAAGAAAATGGGAAAAACTCCTACAGAACACCTACTGAACACTGGCAGAAGACCCCAGACCTCCGAAAAGGCAAGAAACTCCCCAAGTACCTGGGTAGGGTTAAGCAGAGAGATTCCTGTACAGAGGATCGGTGCCAGAGAGATCACCAGCCAGAGAGGCTTGTCTGCTTGCCCGCCGGGGTGGGCAGAACTGGAAGCTGAGGCTCGGGCATAGGTCAGAGCGCAGGGAGAGGACTGAGGCTGGTGGTGAGAACTCAGCCTGAAGGGGTCTAATGCACCACAGCTAGCTAGGAGGGAGTCCGGGAAAACTCTGGAGCTGCCGAAGAGGCAAGAGACTTTTTCTTCCTCTCTTGGTTTCCTGGTGCAAAAGCAGAGGGGATTAAGAGCGCTGCTTAAAGGAGTTCCACAGACGGGCACGAGTCGTGGCTGAAAGCGCGGAGCACAGAGACGGGCGTGGGACGCTGGGGCTGCTGGTGCCACTGCCAAGAGGCCTGTGTGTGAGCGCAGGTCACTGTCCATGCCACCCTTCCGGGAGCCTGTGCAGTCCGTCACTGCCGGGGTCCTGGGATCCAGGGACAGCTTCCCTGGGAGAACGTATGGCATGGCTCGGGCTGGTGCAGCATCACGCCAGCCTCTGGCACTGCAGGCTCACCCCGCACTCCATGCCCCTCCCTCCCCCCCACGGCCTGAGTGAGCCAGAGTCCCCGAAGCAGCTGCTCCTTTAACCCTGTCCTGTCTGAGTGAAGAACAGACACCCTCTGGTGACCTACATGCAGAAGCGGGGCCAAATCGAAAGCTGAGACCCAGGAGCTGTGAGAAAAGAAGAGAAAGAGAAATCTCTCCCAGCAGCCTCAGAAGCAGGGATTAAAGCTCCACAATCAACTTGATTTACTCTGCATCTGTGGAATACATGAATAGACAACAAATAATCCCAAATTGAGGAGCCAGGTGTCAGTACTGTGCCTCTGAGGTGGGAGAGCCAACTTCAGGACACTGGTCCACAAGAGACCTCCCAGCTCCACATAATATCAAACGGTGAAAATCTTCCAGAGATCTCCATCTCAACACCAGCACCCAGCTTCACTCAGCGACCAGCAAGCCACAGTGCTGGACACCCTATGCCAAACAACTAACAAGACAGGAACACAACACTACCCATTAGCAGAGAGGTTGCCTAAAATCATAAAAAGTCCGCAGGCACCCCAAAACACACCACCAGACGTGGAACTGCACACCAGAAAGACAAGATCCAGCCTCATCCAACAGAACACAGGCACTAGTCCCCTCCACAAGGAAGCCTACACAACCCACTAAACCAACCTTATCGACTGGGGACAGACACCAAAAACAACGGGAACTACGAACCTGCAGCCTGCAAAAAGGACACCCCAAACAGAGTAACATAAGCAAAATGAGAAGACAGAAAAACAAACAGCAGGTGAAGGAGCAAGATAAAAACCCACCAGACCTAACAAATGAAGAGGTAATAGGCAGTCTACCTGAAAAAGAATTCAGAATAATGATAGTAAAGATGATCCAAGATTCTATTTCCAAGATCCAAAATCCTGGAAACAGAAGAGATAAAATGCAAGAAACAGTTAACAGGGACCTAGAAGAACTAAAGATGAATCAAGCATCGATTAAAAACACATTAAATGAAATGAAAAATACTCTAGATGGGATCAATAGCAGAATAACTGAGGCAGAAGAATGGATAAGTGAGGTGGAAGATAAAATAGTGGAAATAACTGATGCAGAGCAAAATAAAGAAAAAAGAATGAAAAGAACAGAGGACAGTCTCAGAGACCTCTAGAACAACATTAAACGCACCAACATTCGAATTATAGGGGTTCCAGAAGAAGAAGAGAAAAAGAAAGGGACTGAGAAAATATTTGAAGAGATTATAGTTGAAAACTTCCCTAATATGGGAAAGGAAATAGTTAATCAAGTCCAGGAGGCACAGAGAGTCCCATACAGAATAAATCCAAGGAGAAATATGCCAAGACACATATTAATCAAACTGTCCAAAATTAAACACAAAGAAATCATATTAAAAGCACCAAGGGAAAAACAACAAATAGCACACAAGGGAATCCCCATTAGGTTAACAGCTGATCTCTCAGCAGAAACTCTACAAGCCAGAAGGGAGTGGCAGGACATAATTAAAGTGATGGAGAGAAACCTGCCACCAAGATTACTCTACACAGCAAGGATCTCATTCAGATTTGATGGAGAAATTAAAAATGTTTACAGACAAGCAAAAGCTGAGAGAGTTCAGCACCACCAAACCAGCTTTACAACAAATGCTAAAGGAACTTCTCTAGGCAAAAAACACAACAGAAGGAAAAGACCTACAATAATGAACCCAAAACAATTAAGAAAATGGGAATAGGAACATACATATCGATAATTACCTTAAATGTAAATGGACTAAATCCTCCCACCAAAAGACACAGATTGGCTGAATGGATACAAAAACAAGACCCATATATATGCTGTCTACAAGAGACCCACTTCAGACCTAGAGACACATACAGATTGAAAGTAAGGGGATGGAAAAAGATATTCCATGAAAATGGAAACCAAAAGAAAGCTGGAGTAGCAATTCTCATATCAGACAAAATAGACTTTAAAATAAAGACTACTAGAAGAGACACAGAAGGACACTACATAATGATGAAGGGATTGATCCAAGAAGAAGAGATAACAATTGTAAATATTTATGCACCCAACATAGGAGCACCACAATACATAAGGCAAATACTAACAGCCATAAAAGGAGAAATCAACAGTAACACAATCATAATAGGGGACTTTAACACTCCACTTTCACCAATGGACAGATCATTCAAAATGAAAATAAATAAGGAAACACAAGCTTTAATTTTATACATTAAACAAGATGGACTTAATTGATATTTAAAGGACATTCCATCCGAAAACAACAGAATACACATTTTTCTCAAGTGCTCATGGAACATTCTCCAGGATAGATCATATCTTGGGTCACAAATCAAGCCTTGGTAAATTTAAGAAAATTGAAATTGTATCAAGTATCTTTTCTGACCACAATGCTATGAGACTACATATCAATTACAGGAAAAGAGCTATAAAAATACAAACACATGGAGGCTAAACAATACACTACTTAATAACGAAGTGATCACTGAAGAAATCAAAAAGGAAATTAAAAAATACTTAGAAAGAAATGACAATGGACACATGATGACTCAAAACCTATGGGATGCAGAAAAAGCAGTTTAAGAGGGAACTTTATAACAATACAATCCTACCTTAAGAAACAGGAAACATCTCGAATAAACAACCTAACCTTGCACATAAAGCAATTAGACAAAGAAGAACAAAAACTTCTCAAAGTTATCAGAAGGAAAGAAATCATAAAAATCAGATCAGAAATAAATGAAAAAGAAATGAAGGAAATGATAGCAAAGATCAATCAAACTAGAAGCTGGTTCTTTGAGAAGATAAACAAAATGGTTAAACCATTAGCCAGCCTCATCAAGAAAAAAAGGGAGAAGACTCAAATCAATAGAATTAGAAATGAAAAAGGAGAAGTAACAACTGACACTGCAGAAATACAAAAGATCATGAGAGATTACTACAAGCAACTCTATGCCAATAAAATGGACAACCTGGAAGAAATGGACAAATTCTTAGAAAGGCACTACCTGCCAACAATGAATCAGGAAGAAATAGAAAATATGAACAGACCAATCACAAGCACTGAAATTGAAACTGTGATAAAAAATCTTCCAACAAACAAAAGCCCAGGACCAGATGGCTTCACAGGCGAATTCTATCAAACATTTAGGGAAGGGATAACACCTATCCTTCTCAAACTCCTTCAAAATATAACAGAGGGAGGAACACTCCCAAACTCATTCTATGAGGCCACCATCACCTTGATACCAAAACCAGACAAGGATGTCACAAAGAAAGAAAACTACAGGCCAATATCACTGATGAACATAGATGCAAAAATCCTCAACAAAATAATAGCAAACAGAATCCAACAGCACATTAAAAGGATCATACACGATGATCAAGTTGGGTTTATTCCAGGAATGCAAGGATTCTTCAATATATGCAAATCAATTAACGTGATACACTATGTTAACAAATTGAAGGAGAAAAACCATATGATCATCTCAATAGATGCAGAGAAAGCTTTCAACAAAATTCAAAACCCATTTATGATAAAAACCCTGCAGAAAGTAGGCATAGAGGGAACTTTCCTCAACATAATAAAGGCCATATATGAAAAACCCACTGCCAGCATCAGTCTCAATGGTGAAAAACTGAAACCATTTCCACTAAGATCAGGAAGAAGACAAGGTTGCCCACTCTCACCACTCTTATTCAACCTAGTTTTGGAAGTTTTAGCCACAGCAATCAGAGAAGAAAAGGAAATAAAAGGAATCCAAATTGGAAAAGAAGTAAAGCTGTCACTTTTTGCAGATGACATGATACTATACATAGAGAATCCTAAAGATGTTACCAGAAAACTACTAGAGCTAATCAATGAATTTGGTAATGTAGCAGGATACAAAATTAATGCACAGCAATCTCTGGCATTCCTATATACTAATGATGAAAAATCTGAAAGTGAAATCAAGGAAACACTCCCATTTACCATTGCAACAAAAAGAATAAAATATCTAGGAATAAACCTACCTAAGGAGACAAAAGACCTGTATGCAGAAAATTATAAGACACTGATGAAAGAAATTAAAGATGATACAAATAGATGGAGAGATGTACCATGTTCTTGGATTGGAAGAATCAACATTGTGAAAATGACTCTACTACCCAAAGCAATCTACAGATTCAATGCAATCCCTATCAAACTACCACTGGCATGTTTCACAGAACTAGAGCAAAAAATTTCACAATTTGTATTGAAACTCAAAACACCCCGAATAGCCAAAGCAATCTTGAGAATGAAAAATCAGCTGGAGGAATCAGTCTCCCTGACTTCAGACTATACTACAAAGCTACAGTAATCAAGACAGTATGGTACTGGCACAAAAACAGAAAGATAGATCAATAGAACAGGATAGAAAGCCCAGTGATAAACCCACGCACATATGGTTACCTTATCTTTGATAAAGGAGGCAGGAATGTACAGTGGAGAAAGGAGAGTCTCTTCAATAAGTGGTGCTGAGAAAACAGTACAGGGACATTTAAAAGTATGAGATTAGATCACTCCCTAACACCATACACAAAAATAAGCTCAAAATGGATTAAAGACCTGAATGTAAGGCCAGACACTATCAAACTCTTAGAGGAAAACATAGGCAGAACACTATATGACATAAATCATAGCAAGATCCTTTTGGACCCACCTCCTAGTGAAATGCAAATAAAGACAAAAATAAACACATGGGACCTAATGAAACTTAAAAGCTTTTGCACAGCAAAGGAAACCATAAACAAGATCAAAAGACAACCCTCAGAATGGGTGAAAATATTTGCAAATGAAGCAACTGACAAAGGATTAATCTCCAAAATTTATAAACAGCTCATGCAGCTCAATAACAAAAAAAACAAACAACCCAATCCAAAAATGGGCAGAAGACCTAAATAGACATTTCTCCACAGAAAATATACAGACTGCCAACAAACACATGAAAGAATGTTCAACATCTTTACTCATTAGAGAAATGCAAATCAAAACTACAATAAGATATCATCTCACACCAGTCAGAATGGCCACCATCAAAAAATCTAGAAACAATAAATGCTGGAGAGGGTGTAGGAAAAAGGGAACACTCTTGCACTGCTGGTGGGTATGTGAATTGGTACAGCCACTATGGAGAACGGTATGGAGGTTCCTTAAAAAACTACAAATAGAACTACCATATGACCCAGCAATCCCACTACTGGGCATATACCCTGAGAAAACCATAATTCAAAAAGAGACATGTACCAAAATGTTCATAGCAACCCTATTTACTATAGCCCGGAGATGGAAACAACCTAAGTGTCCATCATTGGATGAATGGATAAAGAAGATGTGGCACAAATATACAATGGAATATTACTCAGCCATAAAAAGAAACGAAATTGAGCTATTTGTAATGAGGAGGATAGACCTAGAGTCTGTCATACAGAGTGAAGTAAGTCAGAAAGAGAAAGACAAATACTGTATGCTGACACATATATATGGAATTTAAGAAAAAAAATGTCCTTAAGAACATAGGGGTAAACAAGAATAAAGACACAGACCTACTAGAGAATGGACTTGAGGATATGGGGAGTGGGACGAGTAAGCTGTGACAAAGTGAAAGAGTGGCATGGACATATATACACTACCAAACGTAAGGCAGATAGCTAGTGGGAAGCAGCCACGTAACACAGGGAGATCAGCTCGGTGCTTTGTGACCCCCTGGAGGGGTGGGATAGGGAAGGTGGGAGGGAGACGCAAAAGGGAGGGGATATGGGAACATATGTATATGTATAACTGATTAAATTTGTTATAAAGCAAAAAAATAAAAAATAATAAAAAAATAAAAAAATGGATTCTCTGATCTATATATTACCCACAATGCCTAAGAATGTGTACTTAGTATTGTCCAGATTCTATAATAAGCGTCTTGCATGAGTTAAACAATGTAATATTCACAATAACTCCATGAGTTAGGTCTTAATATAATCCCTTTTTGGGGATGAGGGACCTAGAAATTGGAAAGACTAATTTACCTAAGATCACAGCAAAAGCAAGTGGCACAGAGAAGACATAAATTCAGAAAATTTGACTCTTATCTACACTCACCAGTCACCAACACAATTAATTTTCTTCTATGTTTTTCAAATAATCCATAAGAACGATGATTTAATTTCTTTCTTATCATTAGAGTTCATATAAACTCAGCATTCTAACCCATAATACAATATCAAAATAATAGTTCATATTACTTAGCATTTTAAAAGTAATGCTCCAGGATGATGTACCAAGCTTATACTTTGGTTTCATGGGGCCCCTTTACACTTCTGGCTATGACTAGGAATATTTTTACGATAGTTAGAAAACATGGCTATATGAGAATTTAATCTGATTATTTATGCTTAAAACATTACATCTGTCTTCTAGGAAAAATGAATCAGGAAGATAAATCACCTATAAATTAATAAACAGTAAGTGGAATGATGTACACTATATGTCAAAATGTGATAATTGAACAAAGCTCTACTTACTCAGGTTCTTCTCAATTGAATCTGGTAACACTATATTCTTGTGCTTGATATTTATTTTTTAATCCAGGATTTGGATGAGATTTCAATGTTCAATTAGACATCAAAATTTAGGGTTTTGTTCTCTTGAATGAGGGTGATAATCTTCCTGAGTGTCAAAACAATGTCTGGAAAATATTAGTAATGATGACAATGGTGATGATGGTGATACTAATAGTGGTTGTAATAATGTCAAAATCCTTCACAGGCAACATCTAATTTGATGACCCACTCTTTATTACCAGGTGATTATTTTGTTTCTACTAAACACCAAGACCTTTGGTTCTGTGATTCGGAAATTGAATTTTCCCTGAGCTAGGCATATGAACTGGTAATTTTAGAGACTTTGTGCAGTAAGTCTTAATGAACAACTGCTTTGGAATTTTAATTTTATGTATTTTCTTTTATTTATGTAGCAGCATGACTTTGATACTGGTAGATTATTAATAAGGGACATATGTTTACTTTTAGAGGAGAAGACATGAATCCACACAAATATTTTATTACTTCAAACTGTGTAATAAGCAATTATAGAGACCTGCTTCAACTCTTTGGACATGAGATAAACCTCCATTGTGAAGAAATCCATTTTCAAGGAAAATAGGCATTTTAACAATGTTGACTTAATAATTCTGCTTCCAGGGATCTGCCACAATCTAAATGCTAATCTCATCCATTTATAATACTCATAATCCCATCCATGTATATACCTGAATAAAAATCTATGAGTCTGTTTTTTAAGTTTAAGTATATAAGTAAAAGGTAATAAATAAATTAATAAAAAGGAAAAAGTAACCTAAGTTAGTTTGAAATCCTTTGAAAGACATTGGTTTTAACCATTTCAGTAGACCAGATCAACCCCCAACTCTATTATGTTAATCAATAACCATTTAATGCCAATAAATTAGCTTATATGTGTGTATCTGTGTCTCAGTGTGTATTTATAGAAGTTTTTTTTTCCATCAGGTGGTTTTCAAATTAAAATTGTTTCTAATTTAAATTGAACTCCTCTCCCAGTGGTCTCAAATATGTTGGATGTAGCTTGAGTTCATGGTGACCGATGGAAGTTGATTCAAAACAGAAATGTCCTTTTAAGTTTTTCCAGCTTGTCTACATTTTAAAGTGAAAATAAAATTTCAACACAGTAATATCTGTTAATATTTGGTCCATTGTCCTACAATATTCCTATTTGCTTGTTTGGAAAGCAGTATGACTACTAGTTAACAAAAAGAATGGTGAGAAGCAGCAAGTTAAAATTTTATATTGAAAATAGCTTACAGCTTTGTGGATGGACATTTCCTAAGGGTTCATCTTTGGCATGACAGTTATAGAACTGTGGTGGATTTAATCCAGAATCAACCTACAGTGAAAATGACATTTATAAATTACTAATGGAATTCGTTATTATTGACTTTGAAAGTAAAATCTACAAACATTAAAGTAAAAACTCCCTAATAACAGTTATATTTAAAAGTATGGGCAGAGTTAAGTTCATCTTTCCCATCACCTTGTCACAGGGAAACAGAGATATACTGTAATGTTATCAGCAAAATTGGTATTCTTTTTTTTTTTTTTTTTCTTTTTGCGGTATGCGGGCCTCTCACTGTTGTGGCCTCTCCCGTTGCGGAGCACAGGCTCCGGATGCGCAGGCCCAGCGGCCATGGCTCACGGGCCCAGCTGCTCCGCGGCATATGGGATCCTCCCAGACCGGGGCACGAACCCGTATCCCCTGCATTGGCAGGCGGACTCTCAACCACTGCGCCACCAGGGAGGCCCAAAATTGGTATTCTTATTCGATTGATTTTATTAGTGATGCACAGACATAATTCTAAAAATTTCCATAAAAATAGTGTAGATAAATAAAACAATGTTCTAATTCAGAGAAAAGAATCATTTCCCTTGAGAAAAAAATCAGAAAAGAGATAAAGGTGCCTATAATAAAGCCAACTTTAGTTCATAATAAATCTAATATTCATGCTTATTTCTTAATTCATTGTTTATTCTGCTAATTTGTTCTAAATATTTTTTGTGTATATGGAACCACTCTAGGTCCTGAGGAGGAGTCAAGGGGTATCATATAAATTCTATAACTTGTGGAGGAAATAGAGCTGCGTCTGTGGCCCAGTTCCCCACCTATGAGGTCTTTAGCATTTTAAAGACTTAGTTAAACTTTCAACACCTCAAGAAAAGTAAATAGCACATATTTTATAATGTCTGAAAAATACTTAACACAATGTATGACACAGAGTGGATGCTCTCTTAATACTGGTTTATTCTCTTATTATTGAGTGTCTTTTTGGAATTTAATTATAAATCATACATGATCTTTACCCACAGGAGCTAAAAATCTGAGGTAAATTATGATTGCAAACAACTACAAAGGAATGTTATGATGTTTCAACTTTGTTGAAAAGCTTCTTAAGGCTAGACACATGGCTCTGAGTATTAAATATAAATATTTTATATATTATATGTTTACATTTATAAATAACAACTTAATTTCAGAGTGGATAAATAATATAAACCACAAAGCATACATGAATATATATATGACATGGACCAACAAAATCCAAATGTACAGGAGATGATGGTGATAATGCTGATGGTGATGATAACATTAACAATAAAAATATCAGGGCTGGCATTATGTTAAATGTTTTCTATTATTTTGATTTCCTCAAAGTAGCACAATAAAGCTTATATTATTGATTATTGCCATATATATAGAAACTGAATATTATAAATGTAAAATAACTTTCCTCACATGAGTGTAGGAGAAGGGATTAAATTCAGCTCATATTCATTAAAAAAATAATCTTTTATTAACATTCCTAGATGATTCAGCCAACTAGAGGTCTTCCAGTTGTTTTCATATATAAACTAATCTGACTTCCATTTCTTTCAAACTGACTTTCTTCTCTGAGGTAATTTTTTTAGTGATATTATATATGTATTTTTTTCCTCCTGAGGTGCCAACAGTTATATATATATATATATATATATATATATATATATATATATATATATATATATATATTTTATTAATTTTATATCTTTATTTTTTGCTGCACTGGGTCTTCATTACTGCTCACGGGATTTCTCTACTTGCAGCAAGTGGGTGCTACTCTTCATTATGGTGTGTGGGCTTCTCATTACGGTGGCTTCTCTTGTTGTGGAGCACGGGCTCTAGGCATGTGAGCTTCCATAATTGTGGCATGTGGGCTCAGTAGTTGTGGCTCGCAGGCTCCAGAGCACAGGCTCAGCAGCTGTGGTGCACAGGCCCACCTGCTCAGTGGCATGTGGGATCATCCTGGACCAGGGCTGGAACCCACATCCCCTGCAGTAGCAGGTGGGCTCTCAACCGCTGCATCACCAGGGAAGCCCAGTAATATATTTTGTGTACTACAGGAGCATACATTTCAACTGCTATCTATCTCCTTCACATTAACATTTATTTTATTAATTTAACAACTTTATAGACTATTAGTAATATAAAAATTTTAAGTAAAATAATATATATAATTTATCTGTATATTCCTCCTTAGTTAATCAAAATCATATCATTTTTATTCTAAAGAAATGATGCACCATTTTATAAGGTCATGTGCCTAAATAAACTCTCAACTACTTATTACTCTGAGAAATCAGTGTGGCAAAAACAGTTGAAACACACAAGTAATCTAAAGGGAAATATATGAGATATATATATATATATATATATATATATATATATATATATATATATACACACTTAGAAAATTAGTACAATACAAATAAGAAATAAAGTGGGCTTGCCATCAGATGGCCTGGAAACCAGATCCACCCACCAGTGGGCAAGCACAACCTCCAGAATACCCTGGGCTCCACCTCTGCCTTCAGGGTGCCTGCTCTAGCCACTGGACCAGCCTCACCCACCAGGAGGCAGACATCAGACAAAAGAAAACCCACAATCCTGTAGCCTGCAGACCCAACCAGCCCACAGCATGACAGACCTTGCCTTGAGACCAAGTGGGCTCAGACCCTGCCCACTAGCAGGACAACACAAGCTTCTGTACACTTGTACCAAACTGAGTTATGAACCAGCCAACCCCACTATCAATCTGACACCAGTGCTGAGCTCTCTGGGCCCTGGAACCAGGATCCAGAACCTGACTGCCTTCCAGTAGTCTGGCAGTAATCCCAGGACCTGGCTTCACATACCAGAGGGTGGGCAACAGCCCTGGAGTCTTCTGGACCCTGACTTCACCATAAGTGAACCAGCACTAACTCCAGGGACCCCTGGGGTGCTGCAGTTAGCCACCTCATGACCCAGCCCCACCAACCAGCAGCTGACGGCCTCCACACAAAGTAGAGGCTGGCAGCCAACTGAACTAGGGGCTAACCAAGCTTATAGAGCACCCAAATTGTCAGCCCTCAACAATAGAAGGATTAATGCTGCCCTCATAGGGGAAAACCCTAGAGCATGTGCTTTGGGTGATGAGGGGGGAGTGTGCTGCTGTGATGCATAAGCTATCTTTTAAAGAAGGCTGCTATTCCAGCATAAGAAAACATAACTTATATACCATATACCTAAAAATATAAACAGCAGCTTAGGCAAAATGAGGTGACAGAGAAACTCGTTCCAGACAAAGGAACAAGATAAAACACCAGCAGAAGAACTAAGTAAAGTGGAGGTAGGTAATCTACCCAAGAAAGAGTTCAGGGTGGTGATCGTAAAGATAATCAATGAACTCAGGAGAAGAATGGATACACAGAGTGGGAAGTTAGAAGTTTTTAACAAAGGATTATAAAATATAAAGAACAACCAAACAAAGATGAATACAATAATTGAAATGAAAAATACACTACAAGGAATCAACAGTACACTAAATGATACAGAGGAACACATCAGCGAGCTGGAAGAGAGAGTAGTGGAAATCACTAATGGTGAACAGAAAAAAAGAATGAAAAGAAATGAGGGCAGTTTAAGAGACCTCTGGGATAATATCAGGCTCACTAATATTTGCATTATAACTGTCCAAGTAAGAGAAGAAAGAGAGAAATAGACTGAAAATATATGTGAAGACATAATAGATGAAAACTTCCATAACCTGGGAAAGGAAACAGACATTCAAGTCTAGGAGGCACTGAAAGTCCTATACAGGATTAACCCAAAGAGGAACACACCAAGATATATTGTAATTAAAATGATAAAAAATTAAAGATAAAGAGAATATTAAAAACAGCATGGGAAAAGCAACAAATAATATAGAAGGGAACTCCCATAAGGCAATCAGCTTATTTTTTTCCACAGAAACTCTGCATGCCACAAGGAAATGGCACAATATATTTAAAGTGATGAGAGGGGAAAAACCTATACCCAAGAATACTCTACCTAGCCAGGGTCTAATTCAGATTTTATGGAAACAAAAGTCTTTACACACAAGCAGAAGCTAAAAGACTTCAGCAACAGTAAATCAGCCTAACAAGAAATGTTAAAGGAATTTCTCTAAGGCAAAAAAGAAATGTCCAGAATGGGAAACATGAAAATTACAAAATAAAAAAGCTCATTAGTAAAGGCAAACTTACAGTAAATGTAGGAAATCATTCACACACGAAGCTAGGAAGAAGGTTAAAAGACAAAAGTAGTAAAATCATCTATATCCACAATACATAGTTAAGCAATACACAAAATAATTAGATGTAAAATATGATATCAAAAACAGTAATTGTGAGGGGAGAAGAGTACAAATGCAGGGTTGTTAAAATGCATTTGAAAGTAAGAGATTAGCAACTTAAAACAATCATGTAAATATATATATATAGATTGCTATATAAAAACCTCATGGTAACCACAAATCAAAAGTCTATAATAGATATACAGACAAAAAGCAAAATAAGAATTCATTCCTGACACTAAAGACAGGCATCAAATTACAAGAGAAGAGGCCAAAAGAAGAAGAAAGGAACAAAAAATATCTATGAAAACAAGCTCAAAATAATTTTAAAAAATCACAATAAGAATGTATATATCAAAATTAGTGTAAATATAAATGGAATAAATTCTCCAGTCAAAAGACATAGCATGGCTGAATAGATACTAAAATAGGACCTATATATATGCTTCTTACAAGATACTCACTTTAGAACTAAATACAAACAGCCTGAAAGTGAGGGAATGGAAAAGAGTATTCCATGGAAATCAAAAGAAAGCTGGGGTAGCAATACTTATACCAGACAAAATAGACTTTAAAATAAAGACTGTTACAAGAGACAAAGCAGGACACTACATAATGATCAAGGGATCAATCCAAGAAGAAGGTATGACTTTCAAATATATATGCACCCAACCTAAGATATATAAAGCGATATTAATGGAAATAAAAGGAAAAATGAACAGTAGCATAATCTAGTAGAGGACTTTAACACCCAACTTACATCAATGGTCATATCATCCGACAGAAAATCAATAAGGAAACACTGGTCTTAAATGAGACATTAGGCCAGATGGGCTTAATAGATATATATGGAACATTCCATCCAAAAGTAGCAGAAAACACATTCTTTTCAAGTGCAAGTGGAATATTCTCCAGGAGACCCCACATGCTAGGCCACAAAACAAGCCTTGGTAAATATAAGAAAAATGAAATCATATCAAGCATCTTTTTTCTGACCACAACGTTATGAGATTAGAAATCAACTATGTGGGGTCTAAAAAGTATGTTTCTAAACAACCAAATGGATCAGTGAAGAAATCAAAGAAGAAATTTTAAAAATATCTAGGGACTAATGAAAATGAAAACACAATGATCCAAAACCTATGGGAGGCAGCAAAAGCAGTTTTAAGAGGAAAGTTTATAACAATACCAGCTCATCTTAGGAAACAAAAAAAATATCAAATAAACAGCCTAAACTTCTACCTAAAGGAACTAAAGAAAGAAGAACAAAAAAATAAATAAATAAAAAGAAAAATAAATTTAGTAGAATAAAGAAGTCATAAAGATCAGAGAAGAAACAGAGACTAAAAAACAGTAGAAAAGAGCAATACTTAAAAGCTAATCCTTTGAAAAGATAAACAAAATTGATAAACCTTGAGCCAGAATCATCAAGAAAAAATTTGAGAGGGCCCGAAACACTAATATCAGAAGTGAAAAAGAAGTTACAAGCAACATCACAGAAATACAAAGGATCATAATAGACTACTGAGAACAACTATATGCCAATAAAATGGACAACTTGGAAGAAATTGACAGATGCTTAGAAATGTACAGTTCCCAAGACTGAACAAGGAATAAATAGGAAATATGAACAGACAAATTACCAGTATAAAATTTAGTCAGTAATTAATAACTCTTAGCAAACAAAAGTCCAGGACCAGATGGTTTCACAGGTGAATTCAGCCAAACATTTAAATAGTTAATGCCTATCCTTCTCAAACTATTCCAAAAATTTGCAGAGGACAGTATGCTTTTGAACTCATTTTGTAAGGCCTTAATGCCAAAGCCAGAAAAAGATATCACAACAAAATAAAATTACAGACCAATATCACTGATAAACATATATACAAAAGTCCTAAAAATAAATAGCAAATCAAATCCAACAATACATTAAAAGGACCATACACTATGATCAAGTGAGATTTATCCCAGGGATGCAAGATTTTTTCAATATCTGCAAATCATACAATGTGAAACACGACACTACAAATTGAAGAATGAAAAACATATGATCATCTCAATAGATGGAGAAAAACCTTTTGACAAATTTCTACATTCATTTATGATAAAAAAATCTTCAGAAAGTGGGCACAGAAGGAGCATAACTCAACATAATAAAAGCCATATATGACAAAGCCACAGCTATCATCATAACCAATAGTGAAAAGCTGAAAGTATTCTCTCTAAGATCTGGCACATGATGAGGATGCCCACTCTCATGACTTGTATTAAACACAGTATTGGGGCTTCCCTGGTGGCGCAGTGATTGAGACTCCACCTGCTGATGCAGGGGACGCAGGTTCTTGCCCCAGTCCGGGAGGATCCCACGTGCCACAGAGCGACTGGGCCAATGGGCCATGGCCACTGAGCCTCCATGTCCGGATCCTGTGCTCCACAATGGGAGAGTCCACAACAGTGAGAGGCCCGTGTACTGCAAAACAACAACAACAACAACAACAACAACAACATAGTATTGGAAGTCCTAACCACAACAATCAGCCAAGAAATAGAAATAAAATTAACCCAAATTTCAAAGGAACGAGTAAAACTGTCACTGTTCGTGGATGACATGATACTATACATAGAAAATCCTAAAGACACCAGAAGAAAATTACTAGAGCTTGCTTATCAATGAATCTGGTAAAATTGCAGAATACAAAATTAGTATACAGTATATCTGTTGCATTTCTATACACTAAGAATAAACTATCAGAAAGAGAAACTAAGGAAACAATCCCATTTACCATCATATCAAAAAGAGTAAAATAGATAGGACTAACACTATCTAAGGATGTAAAACAGCTGTGCTCAGAAAGCTGAAAGACACTGACAAAAAAATTGGATATGACAGAACATAAGGAAAGATATACCATGTTCTTGGGTTGGAAGGATTAATATGTTTAAAATGACCTTACTGCCCAAGGCAATCTACAGATTCAATGCAATCCTTTTAAAATTCCAAAGGCATTTTTCACAGAAGAAGATATAATTTTAAACTTTGCGTGGAAACCCAAAAGACCCCAAATAGCCAACAAATAATCTTGAGAAAATAGAACAGAGCTGGAAGAATTACATTCCTGGACTTCAGACTATACTACGAAGCTACAGTAATGAAAACAATATGGTACTGGCACAAAAACAGATGTAGAGATCAATGGAACAGAATAGAGAGACTAGAATAAAACCATGTACTTATGGTCAATTAATATATGACAAAGGAGGCAAGAATATACAATGGTGAAAAGACAGTCTCTTCAGTAAGTGGTGCTGGGAAATCTGGAAAGCTACATATAAAGGATGAAATTAGAACATTCTTTAACACCATATACAGAAATAAACTCAAAATGGATTAAATGTCTAAATGTAAGCACAGAAACCATAAAAATCCAGGAGTAAAACATATTCAGAACACTCTTCAACATAAATTGTAGCAATATTTTTTGGATCTGTCTCCTAAAACAAAGAAATTTAAAGCAAAAAACAAAACAAAACAAAAAACCCACACAAAAACCAAAAACAACCCCCCAAAAAAACAAAATTAAACTTAAAAGGTTTTGCACAGCAAAGGAAACCACTGATAAAATGAATAGAAAGCCTACTGGGTAGGAGAAAATATTTGCTAATGATATGAACAATCATGGGTTAATACCAAAATATATTAACAGTTCATAAAACTCAATGTCAAAAAGACCAAATAACCCAATTAAATAATGGGCAGAAGGCCTGAAAACATAGTTTTTCCAAAGAAGACACACAGACGGTCAACACACACATGGAAATATGCACATCATCACTAATCCTCAGGGAAATGCAAATCAAAACCACAATGAGGTATCACCTCACACCTGTCAGAAAGGCTGTCATCAAGAAATTTACAAAGAACAAATATAGGTGAGAATGTTTAGAAAAGGGAATCCTTGCACATTGTTGCTGGAAATGTAAGTTGCTGCACCCACTCTGGAAAACATTATGGAGGTTTCTCAAGAAACTAAAAATTGAACTACCCTATGACCCAGCAATTCCACTCCTGGCCATATATCCAAAAAAAATAAAAACACTAATTTGAAAAGATACATTTACCCTATTGTTCATAGCAGCATTATTTACAATTGCCAAGAAACAAAGTAGGAAGCAACCTAAGAATCCATCAACATATGAATGGATAAAGAAGACTTGGTATATATATATACACAATATATACACACACACAATATAATACTATGCAGCCTTAAAAAAGGTAAATTTGTTATTTGCAATAACATGGATGTTTGGAAGGTACTATGTTAAGTGAAATAAGTCAGACAGAGAAAAATAAATACTGTAAGATATCATTTATATGTGGAATTAAAAAAATACAGCACGCTAGTGAATATACAAAAAAGAAACAGACTCATAGATATAGAGAACAAACTCCTGGCTCCTAATGGGGAGAGGGATTGGGAGAGGGACAACATAGGGGTAGGGGATTAACAGGTATAAAATAAACTACAAGGATATATTGTACAATGTAGGGAATATAGCCAATATTTTACAATAACTATAAATGGAGTATAACTTTTAAAAGTTGAATCACTATACTGTACACCTGTGAGTTATATAATATTGTACATCAGCTATATGACAATAAAAAAAAAAAACAGAAATAAAGTAGACATGCATTAACACCCTGGCAGTGGGATTGAAAGAAAGCACAACTGAGCAACATTATCACTTTGGAATTTACCAAATTTTAAAAAATGTTTGGGGGCTTCCCTGGTGGCGCAGTGGTTGAGAGTCCGCCTGCCGGTGCGGGGGACACGGGTTCGTGCCCCGATCCCGGAAGATTCCACATGCCGCGGAGCGGCTGGGCCCGCGAGCCATGGCCGCGGAGCCTGTGTGTCCGGAGCCTGTGCTCCGCAACGGGAGAGGCCACAGCAGTGAGAGGCCCGCGTACAGCAAAAAAAAAAAAAAAAAAAAAAAAAAAAAAAAATGTTTGGATATCTGTGCACAGAAGGAGACTAAGATAATTTTTGAATTTTGATCCAACTTGGGGCACTATGGAATCATTGCAGCACAGAAATAGGAAGGACATTAGAGTTTATCTAGTTCAGACTGAGATATTTTTCAGTTAAATGACTGGTCTAAGGTTTCCAATATGTCTAAAGAAAAAGAATCAGGATACTAGAGTGAGAACACCAAGCTGACAGACGTTCTGTCAAGTGTACTCTCAGGTATCCTTAATTCACAAACAAAAATGAGAGAGTCTAATTAGGTCTTCTGCCCATTTTTAGAGTGTATTGTTTGTTGCTTTTGATACTGAGCTGCATGAGCTGCTTCTAAATTTTGGAGATTAATCATTTGTCAGTTGCTTCACTTGCAAATATTTTCTCCCATTTTGAGGGTTGTCTTTTCATCTTATTTATGGTTTCCTTTGCTGTGCAAAAGCTATAAAGTTTCATTAGGTCTCATTTGTTTATTTTTGTTTTTATCTCCATTTCTCTAGGAGGTGGGTCAAAAAGAATCTTGCTGTGATTTATGTCATAGAGTGTTCTGCCTATGTTTTCCTCTAAGAGTTTTATAGTGTCTGGCCTTACATTTAAGTCTATAATCCATTTTGAGTTTATTTTTGTGTATGGTGTTAGGGAGTGTTCTAATTTCATTCTTTTATATGTAGCTGTCCAGTTTTCCCAACATCACTTATTGAGGTGGCTGTCTTTTCTCCATTGTATAATCTGGCCTCTTTTATCAAAAATAAGGTGAGCAAGGCTTCCCTGGTGGTGCAGTGGTTGAGAGACCACCTGCCGATGCAGGGGACATGGGTTCATGTCCGGTCTGGGAAGATCTCACATGCTGTGGAGCAGCCATGCCCATGAGCCATGGCCTCTGAGCCTGTGTATCCAGAGCCTGTGCTCCACAATGGGAGAGGCCACAACAGTGAGAGGCCAGTGTACCACCAATAAATAAATAAATAAATAAATAAATAAATAAAGTGACCATATGTGCATGCGCTTATCTCTAGGATTTCTATCCTGTTCCATTGATCTATATTATTTCTCCAAAGAATATATAATGATTGCCAACAAACACATGAAAGGATTCTCAACATCACTAATCATTAGAGAAATGCAAATCAAAACTACAATGAGGTATCACCTCATACCAGTCAGAATGGCCATCATCAAAAATCTACAAACAATAAATGCTGGAGAGGATGTGGAGAAAAGGGAACCCTCTTGCACTTTTGGTGGGAATGTAAGTTGATACAGCCACTATGGAGAACAGTATGGAGGTTCCTTAAAATACTAAAACTAGAACTACCATATAACCCAGCAATCCCATTACTGGGCATATACCCTGAGAAAATCATAATTCAAAAAGAGTCATGTACCACAATGTTCATTGCAGCTCTATTTACAATTGCCAGGACATGGAAGCAACCCAAGTGTCCATCAACAGATGAATGGATAAAGAAGATATGGCACATATATACAATGCAATATTACTCAGCAATAAAAATCAATGAAATTGAGTTATCTGTAGTGAAATGGATGGACCTACAGTCTATCATACAGAGTGAAGTAAGTCAGAAAGAGAAAAACAATACTGTATGCTAACACATATATATGGAATCTAAAAAAAAAAAAGTGGTTATGAAGAACCTAGGGGCAGGACAGAAATAAAGACGCAGAAGTAGAGAATGGACTTGAGGACACAGGGAGGGGGAAGGGTAAGCTGAGACAAAGTGAGAGAGTGGCAAGGACATATATACATTACCAAATGTAAAATAGATAGCTTGTGGGAAGCAGCTGCATAGCACAGGGAGATCAGCTCCGTGCTTTGTGACCACCTAGAGGGGTGGTATAGGGAGGATGGGAGGGAAAAGCAAGAGGGAGGAGATATGGGGATATATGTATATTTGTAGCTGATTCACTTTGTTATAAAGCAGAAACTAACACAATTGTAAACCAATTATACTCCGAAAAAGACGTTAAAAAAAAAAGAGAGGTCCCGGAGGAAGATGGCGGAAGAGTAAGATGCGGAGATCACCTTCCTCCCCACAGATACATCAGAAATTCATCTACACGTGGAACAACTCCTACAGAACACCTACTGAACGCTGACAGAAGACCTCAGACCCCCTAAAAGGCAAGAAACTCCCCACATACCTGGGTAGGGCAAAAGAAAAAAAGAATAAACAGAGACAATAGGATAGGGACGGGACCTGCACCAGTGGGAGGGAGCCGTGAAGGAGGGAAGGTTTCTACACACTACAAGCCCCTTCGCGGGTGGAGACTGCAGGTGGCGGAGGGGGAAAGCTTCAGAGTAGCGGAGGAGAGCAAAGCGGAGAGATTCCGGCACAGAGGATCGGTGCCCTCAGGCACACACCAGCCCGAGAGGCTTGTCTGCTCGGCCGCCGTGGCGGGCGGGGCTGGGAGCTGAGGCTTGGGTATCGGCTTTCAGTCAGAGCGCAGGGAGAGGACTGGGGCTGGCGGCAGGAAGAGAGCCTGAAGGGGTTAGTGCACCACGGCTAGCCCGGAGGGAGTCTGGGGAAAGGGTCTGGAATTGCTGAAGAGGCAAGAGTCTTTTTTCACTTTCACTTTTGTTTCCTGGTGTGCGAGGAGAGGGCATTAAAAGGGCTGCTTAGGGAAGCGCCGGAGACAGGCGCAAGCCGCGGGTAAGGCGTGGACCTCGGAGACGGGCGTGGGCCGCCACCGCCGCCGCCGCCGCCCACTGCCCGCCGCCGCCCGCCGCCGCCGCGGCCCGCCGCCGCCCACCGCCCGACGCCGCCCGCCGCCGCCGCGGCCCGCCGGCGCCGCCGCCGCGGCCCGCCGCCCCCGCGGCCCGCCACCACCGCCGCCTGCCGCCGCCCGCCGCCGCCGCAGCTGCGGGGCCTGTGTGCGAGCGCAGGTCACTGTCCGCCCCGCCTTCCGGGGGACCTGTGCACCCCGCCACTGCCGGGGTCCCGAGACCCAGGGACGGCTTTCCCGGGAAAGCGCACGGAGCACCACGGGCTGCTGCAACGTCACGCCCCACACTGCGCGCACCTCCCTCCCCTCTGCATGAGTGAGCCAGAGCCCCCGAATCAGCGGCTCCTTTAAACCCGTCCTGTCTGAGCGAAGAACGGACGCCCTCCGGCGACCTACGCACAGAGACGGGGCCAGGTCCAAGGCTGAGACCTGGGAGCTGTGAGAGCAGAGTCAGGGAAATCTCTCTGTGCAGCCTCGGAGGCAGAGGATTAAAGCTCCATGGTCCATTTGATGTGCCCTGCGTCTGTGGAGTGCATGAATGGACAGCGAATCATCCCAAATTGAGGAAGTGGACTTTGAGGACAAGATTTAAGACTTTCCCCCCTTTTCCTCTTTTTACAACGAATTATTCCAAAGTAAGGAGGTGGACTTAGAGAGCAAGATTTCAGACTTCTTGCCCTTTTCCTCTTTTTACAACGAATTATCCCAAATTGAGGTGGGCTTGGAGAGCAAGATTTTTGATTTTTCCCCCTGCTCTCTTTTTGTGAATGTGTATGTGTAATCTTCTGTGTAAGATTCTCTCTGTATAGCTTTGCTTACACCATATGTCCCAGGGTTCTATCGGTCCGTTTTTTTTTCTTTTTTTTTTTCAATAATTACTTTCTAATTTTAATAACGCTACTATATTTCATACTTTATTCTATTTTACTTTACCTGCTCTTTCTTTTTTCCTACCTTCCCTTCCTCCCTCCCTCCCTCCGCTCTTCCTTTCCTTCTTTCTTTTTCTTTCCTCCCTCCTTCCCACCCTTCTTCTTTCCACTTTCTTTTTCTTTCCTTCCTCCCTCCCTCCTGTCTTTCTTTCTTTCTTTCCTTCCTCACTCCCTCCCTCCCTTCTTCCATTCACTCTTCCTTTGCTTTCATTGCTCCCTCCCTCCCTCCTTTCTTTCCTTCTTTCTTTCCATCCTTCCTCACTCCCTCCCTCCTTTCTTTCTTCCTTCCTTCCTTCCTTTCTTCCCTTCTTCCTTTCTTTCCCTCTCTCTTTCTTTCTTCTACTAATTCTTTCTTTCTGCTTTTTCTCCCTGTTATTCTGAGCCGGGTGGATGAAAGGCTCTTGGTGCTGCAGCCAGGAGCCAGTGTTGTGCCTCTGAAGTGGGAGAGCCAACTTCAGGACACGGGTCCACAAGAGACCTCCCAGCTCCACATAATATCAAGCAGCGAAAATCTCCCAGAGATCTCCATCCCAACACCAGCACCCAGCTTCAGTCAAAGACCAGCAAGCTACAGTGCTGGTCACCGTATGCCAAGCAACTAGCAAGGCAGGAACACAACCCCACCCATTAGCAGAGAAGCTACCTAAAAACATAATAAGGCCATAGGCACCCCAAAACACACCACCAGACGTGGACCTGTCCACCAGAAAGACAAGATCGAGCCTCAACCACCAGAACACAGGCATTAGTCCCCCCCACCAGGAAGCCTACACAACCTACTGAAACAACCTTAGCCACTGGGGTCAGACACGAAAAACAACGGGAACTACGAATCTGCAGCCTGCAAAAAGGAGACCTCAAACACAGTAACATAAGCAAAATGAGAAGACAGAAAAACACACAGCAGGTGAAGGAGCAAGATAAAAACCTACCAGACCTAACAAATGAAGAGGTAATAGGCAGTCTACCTGAAAAAGAATTCAGAATAATGATGGTAAAGATGATCCAAAATCTTGGAAATAGAATAGACAAAATGCAAGAAACAGTTAACAAGGACCTAGAAGAACTAAAGATGAATCAAGCATCGATTAAAAACACAATACATGAAATAAAAAATACTCTAGATGGGATCAATAGCAGAATAACTGAGGCAGAAGAACGGATAAGTGAGGTGGAAGATAAAATAGTGGAAATAACTGCTGCAGAGCAAAATAAAGAAAAAAGAATGAAAAGAACAGAGGACAGTCTCAGAGACCTCTGGGACAACATTAAACGCACCAACATTCGAATTATAGGGGTTCCAGAAGAAGAAGAGAAAAAGAAAGGGACTGAGAAAATATTTGAAGAGATTATAGTTGAAAACTTCCCCAATATGGGAAAGGAAATAGTTAATCAAGTCCAGGAGGCACAGAGAGTCCCATACAGAATAAATCCAAGGAGAAATACACCAAGACACATATTAATCAAACTGTCCAAAATTAAACACAAAAAATCATATTAAAAGCAGCAAGGGAAAAACAACAAATAACACACAAGGGAATCCCCATCAGGTTAACAGCTGATCTCTCAGCAGAAACTCTACAAGCCAGAAGGGAGTGGCAGGACATAATTAAAGTGATGAAGGAGAGAAACCTGCAGCCAAGATTACTCTACCCAGCAAGGATCTCATTCAGATTTGATGGAGAAATTAAAACGTTTACAGACAAGCAAAAGCTGAGAGAGTTCAGCACCACCAAACCAGCTTTACAACAAATGCTAAAGGAACTTCTCTAGGCAAGAAACACAACAGAAGGAATATACCTACAATAACGAACCCAAAGCAATTAAGGAAATGGGAATAGGAACATACATATCAATAATTACCTTAAATGTAAATGGACTAAATGCTCCCACCAAAAGACACAGAGTTGCTGAATGGATACAAAAACAAGACCCATATATATGCTGTCTACAAGAGACCCACTTCAGACCTAAAGACACATACGGACTGAAAGTAAGGGGATGGAAAAAGATATTCCATGCAAATGGAAATCAAAAGAAAGCTGTAGTAGCAATTATTATATCAGACAAAATAGACTTTAAAATAAAGACTATTAGAAGAGACAAAGAAGGACACTACATAATGATCAAGGGATCGATCCAAGAAGAAGATATAACAATTGTAAATATTTATGCACCCAACATAGGAGCACCTCAATACATAAGGCAAATACTAACAGCCATAAAAGGGGAAATCGACAGTAACACAATCATAGTAGGGGACTTTAACACCCCACTTTCACCAATGGACAGATCGTCCAAAATGAAAATAAATAAGGAAACACAAGCTTTAAATGATACATTAAACAAGATGGACTTAGTTGATATTTATAGGACATTTCATCCAAAAACAACAGAATACACATTTTTCTCAAGTGCTCATGGAACATTCTCCCGGATAGATCATATCTTTGGTCACAAATCAAGCCTTGGTAAATTTAAGAAAATTGAAATTGTATCAAGTATCTTTTCCGACCACAATGCTATGAGACTAGACATCAATTACAGGAAAAGATCTGTAAAAAATACAAACACATGGAGGCTAAACAATACACTACTCAATAACGAAGTGATCACTGAAGAAATCAAAGAGGAAATTAAAAAATACCTAGAAACAAATGACAATGGAGACACGACAACCCAAAACCTATGGGATGCAGCAAAAGCAGTTCTAAGGGGGAAGTTTATAGCAATACAATCCCACCTTAAGAAACAGGAAACATTTCGAGCAAACAACCTGACCCTGCACCTATAGCAATTAGAGAAAGAAGAACAAAACACCCCCAAAGCTAGCAGAAGGAAAGAAATCATAAAGATCAGATCAGAAATAAATGAAAAAGAAATGAAGGAAACGATAGCAAAGATCAACCAAACTAAAAGCTGGTTCTTTGAGAAGATAAACAAAATTGACAAACCATTAGCCAGACTCATCAAGAAAAGAAGGGAGAAGACTCAAATCAATAGAATTAGAAATGAAAAAGGAGAAGTAACAACTGACACTGCAGAAATACAAAAGATCATGAGAGATTACTACAAGCAACTCTATGCCAATAAAATGGACAACCTGGAAGAAATGGACAAATTTTTAGAAATGCACAACCTGCCAAGACTGACTCAGGAAGAAATAGAAAATATGAATAGACCAATCACAAGCACTGAAATTGAAACTGTGATTAAAAATCTTCCATCAAACAAAAGCCCATGACCAGATGGCTTCACAGGCGAATTCTATCAAACATTTAGAGAAGAGCTAACACCCATCCTTCTCAAACTCTTGCAAACAATTTCAGAGGAAGGAAAACTCCCAAACTCATTCTACGAGGCCACCATCACCTTAATACCAAAACCAGGCAAGGATGTCACAAAGAAAGAAAACTACAGGCCAATATCACTGATGAACATAGATGCAAAAATCCTCAACAAAATTCTAGCAAACAGAATCCAACAGCACATTAAAAGGATCATACACCATGATCAAGTGGGGTTTATTCCAGGAATGCAAGGATTCTTCAATATATGCAAATCAATCAATGTGATACACCATATTAACAAGTGGAAGGAGAAAAACCATATGATCATCTCAATAGATGCAGAGAAAGCTTTCGACAAAATTCAACACCCATTTATGATAAAAACCCTGCAGAAAGTAGGCATAGAGGGATCTTTCCTCAACATAATAAAGGCCATATAAGACAAACCCACAGCCAACATTGTCCTCAATGGTGAAAAACTGAAACCATTTCCACTAAGATCAGGAACAAGACAAGGCTGCCCACTCTCACCACTCTTATTCAACCTAGTTTTGGAAATTTTAGCCACAGCAATCAGAGAAGAAAAGGAAATAAAAGGAATCCAAATCGGAAAAGAAGAAGTAAAGCTGTCATTGTTTGCAGATGACATGATACTATACATAGAGAATCCTAAAGATGCTACCGAAAAACTACTAGAGCTAATCAATGAATTTGGTAAAGTAGCAGGTTACAAAATTAATGTACAGAAATCTCTGGCATTCCTGTACACTAATGATGAAAAATCTGAAAATGAAATCAAGAAAACACTCCCATTTACCACTGCAACAAAAAGAATAAAATATCTAGGAATAAACCTACCTAAGGAGACAAAAGACCTGTATGCAGAAAATTATAAGACACTGATGAAAGAAATTAAAGATGATACAAACAGATGGAGAGATATACCATGCTCCTGGATTGGAAGAATCAATATTGTGAAAATGACTCTACTACCCAAAGCAATCTACAGATTCAATGCAATCCCTATCAAACTACCACTGGCATTTTTCACAGAACTAGAACAAAAAATTTCAAAACTTGTTTGGAAAAACAAAAGACCCCGAATAGCCCAAGCAATCTTGAGAACGAAAAAAGGAGCTGGAGGAATCAGGCTCCCTGACTTCAGACTATACTACAAAGCTACAGTAATTAAGACAGTGTGGTACTGGCATAAAAACAGAAAGATAGATCAGTGGATCAGGATAGAAAGCCCAGAGATAAACCCACGCACATATGGCCAACTTATCTTTGATAAAGGAGGCAGGAATGTACAGTGGAGAAAGGACAGCCTCTTCAACAAGTGGTGCTGGGAAAACTGGACAGGGACATGTAAAAGTATGAGATTAGATCATTCCCTAACACTATACACAAAAATAAGCTCAAAATGGATTAAAGACTTAAATGTAAGGCCAGAAACTATCAAACTCTTAGAGGAAAACATAGGTAGAACACTCTATGACATAAATCACAGCAAGATCCTTTCGGACCCACCTCCTAGAGAAATGGAAATAAAAACAAAGATAAACACATGGGACCTAATGAAACTTCAAAGCTTTTGCACAGCAAAGGAAACCATAAATAAGACCAAAAGACAACCCTCAGAATGGGAGAAAATATTTGCAAATGAAGCAACTGACAAAGGATTAATCTCCAAAATTTATAAACAGCTCATGCAGCTCCATAGCAAAAAAACAAACAACCCAATCCAAAAATGGGCAGAAGACTTAAATAGGCATTTCTCCAAAGAAGATATACAGACTGCCAACAAACACATGAAAGAATGCTCAACATCATTAATCATTAGAGAAATGCAAATCAAAACTACAATGAGATATCATCTCACACCAGTCAGAATGGCCAGCATCAAGAAATCTAGAAACAATAAATGCTGGAGAGGGTGTGGAGAAAAGGGAACACTCTTGCACTGCTGGTGGGAATGTGAATTGGTACAGACACTGTGGAGAACAGTATGGAGGTTCCTTAAAAAACTACAAATAGAACTACCATATGATCCAGCAATCCCACTACTGGGCATATACCCTGAGAAAACCATAATTCAAAAAGAGACATGTACCAAAATGTTCATTGCAGCTCTATTCACAATAGCCCGGAGCTGGAAACAACCTAAGTGTCCATCATCGGATGAACGGATAAAGAAGATGTGGCACATATATACAATGGAATATTACTCAGCCATAAAAAGAAACGAAACTGAGCTATTTGTAATGAGGTGGATAGACCTGGAGTCTGTCATACAGAGTGAAGTAAGTCAGAAAGAGAAAGACAAATACCGTATGCTAACACATATATATGGAATATAAGAAAAAAAATGTCATGAAGAACCTAGGGGTAAAACGGGAATAAAGACACAGACCTACTTGAGAATGGACTTGAGGATATGGGGAGGGGGAATGGTAAGCTGTGACAAAGCGAAAGAGAGGCATGGACATATATACACTACCAAACGTAGGGTAGATAGATAGTGGGAAGCAGCCGCAGAGCACAGGGAGATCAGCTCGGTGCTTTGTGACTGCCTGGAGGGGAGGGATGGGGAGGGTGGGAGGGAGGGAGATGCATGAGGGAGGGGATGTGGGAACAGATGTATATGTATGACTGATTCACTTTGTTATAAAGCAGAAACTAATAAAAAAAATAGAGAAAAATAAAACTAGTCCCTTTCATATTGCACACGGTCATTAAGATGTTCAGAAGTAACAGTTTTTAAAGCAAAGTTCTATATAACAAGGCAAAAAACATGAAAAATAGTTAATGTTTTAAAGTATTTAAAAATTGGCCAGAACTGTATATTAATTGCTTCATTCTCTTAAGTAAATTTCATTGTATACATTTTCTAGATAGGAAATCTGTTTAATTTAGCATTTAAAAATTTTTATACTAGAATATTAAAAAGAAAAGGAGAGAGATTAAGTCAAATTTCAAGTCAGCATCATACTAGCTTTATGAGATATTGATTATATAATTATCAGTAAGCTTCATTACATGAATAGAGAATTCACACTAGAAGAGTGCCCAATCATTACAAGTCTTGAATCAAGCTTCAGTTTAGTTTTAGTTAGCAAACAGAAGTATAGTGTACCCCTAACAAAACTTTCTCCCTGATTCATTTTTCTATTATTGACTTCATACAACCATGAATGTTCTCCCCAACCAAACCTCTATCAGTTTACTCAACATTTCACTGTTGAGAATCTGCTTTTCTCTTTCTTATCCTACATATTTTTGACTTCCTTGGTCAAGTGCCGTCTCATCCACACAGCACCAATCTGGAAGATTGTTTCTAAATGACTGGGAAACTGGGAGGAAAAGATTGTTGTATATCAAACAGCATATCTATTTATTATTTTGGTTTTTTGTTTTGCTTTTAAATTTTATTCAGATTTATTTAGGTATAATTGACAAAAATTGTATGTATTCACAGTGCACAATAAGGTGGTTTGACATGCATATATATTCTGAAAGTACTATCACAATCAAGCTAATAAACAGTCATTAACTCACATAATTATCATTTTGTGAGAACATTTAAAGTTTAAAATCTTACCAAATTTAAGGTACACAATGCAGTATGATTAACTACAGGCACAATGCTTCACATTAGATTCCCCACAACCTATTCAACTACATATGAATAGTTTGTACCCAATGATCAGCTTCTCCCTATTTCACATGACATCCATTTCCTGGCAACCTCCATCTTCTTTCAGCTTTTCTGAGTTCTAATTTTTAAGATTCCACCTATAAGTAAGATCATACAATATTCTTCTTTCTATATCAGGTGTATTTCACTAAGCATGATGTCCTCCAGGTTTATCCATGTTGTCAAAATGGCAGGATTTCCTGATTTTTAATAGCTGAATAATGTTCCATTATAGATAGATAGATGATACATAGATAGATAAATGTTTTCTTTATTCATTCATCTGTTGGATAAGTCAGTTTTTCCAATATCTTGGCTACTATGAATAATGCTGCAGTGAACATGGGAAGGCAAATATCTCTTCCACACGGATTTTATTTCCTTTGGATATACACCCAGAAATGCTATGATGGGGCATATGGTAAACATATATTTTAATTTGGGGAAGAACCTCTATACTGTTTTTCACAATGACTATACCAATTTACATTCCCACCAACAGTAACTAGGTCTCCCCTTTTTACATATCATTACAACACAGTATCTCTTCCCTTGTCAATTACAATAATTCTAAAAATTGTAATACATCTCAATGTGGTTTTGATTTGCATTTTTCTGATGATTAATGATGTTGAACACCTTTGCATATACCTGTTGGCCATTTGTATGTCTTCCTTGAAAAAAATGCATATTCAAGCCTTTTGTCCTTTTTAAAAATAGCTTGTTTGTTTTGCTATTGAGTTGTTTAAGATCTTTAT
Source organism: Mesoplodon densirostris (assembly GCF_025265405.1). Lineage (NCBI taxonomy): Eukaryota > Metazoa > Chordata > Mammalia > Artiodactyla > Ziphiidae > Mesoplodon > Mesoplodon densirostris. The sequence goes on along the minus strand of NC_082675.1, from coordinate 59,385,048 downwards.
ATATTTTGAATATTAATCCCAAATATCCCCTTATCTGATATATGGGTTGTAATTTTTCTTCTATTCCACAGGTTGCCTTTACATTTTGTTAATATTTTCCTTACTGTGTGTAAACTCTTTAGTTTGATGAGGTACCACTTGTTTATTTTTTCTTTTGTTGCCAGTCTTTTTTTGTGTCATATTCAAAATATATCATCAACAACAGTGCCAAGAAACTTTTGGTGTTACAAGCAAAAAAACAAAACAAAACAAACAAAACACTTGCCAAGACCAATGTCAAGCAGCTTTTTCCTATGTTTTCATCTGGGAGTTTTACAGTTTCAGCTTTTTTTTTCAGTCTTTAATTTATTTTGAGTCAATTTTTGTGGATGGTGTAAGATAAAAGTTCAATTTCATTCTTTTGCATATAGATATTCAGTTTCTCAACACCATTTATTGAAGAAACTATCCTTTCCCCATTGTATATTCTTGGCACCCTTGTGAAAGATTAGTTGATGGTAAGTATGTGGGTTTAGTTTTGTGTCTGCTATATCAATCATCTTATAAGTAATAATGGCTTGCTACCTGCTCTCTATCCCCTGTTCATTAGTAACCCAGGACTGAGGACTACCTGCCCACAACCCTCTGTGTCCCCATTACATTAATGTAATGTAATTTGTTACATTAAGTAACAAAACTTGTGACCTACTTCCATTGTGTGAGTGTTGAAACTGCACTTTGATGAAAAATAGCCCTGGGGTTTTTACTACCCCAAAGTGGGAGAACAGATACAGAGGGAATTACTTGTCAATCTCATGTGGATGGCTTGCCAGTTCAGAATGTGATGATATGCATATTTTTAAAAAATTGAAGTATAGTTGATTTACAGTATTGTGTTAGTTTCAGGTGTACAGCATAGTGATTCAGTACTTTTGCAGATTATACTCCATTATAAGTTATTAGAAGATAGTGACTATAATTCTCTGTGCTATAGAGTATATCCTTGTTGCTTATCTATTTTATACATCGTTTGTTAATCCCACACCCATAATTTGTCCCTCCCTGTTTCCCTCTCCATTTTGGTAACTACAAGTTGTTTGTTTGTTTGTTTTATATCTGTGAGTCTGTTTCTGTTTTGCATATTATTTTTTATATTGTATGTATAAATGATAATATACAGTATTTTATACAGACAAATACTGTATACATCTGTCTCTGTCTGACTTATTTTACTAAGCATAATATTCCCTAGGTCCAACCACGTGGCTACAAATGGCAGTATTTCATTCCTTTTGAAGGCTGAGTAATATATATATATATATATATATATACACACACACACACACACACACATATACATATATATCATCTTCTTAATCCAGTCATCTGTTGGTGGGCACTTGGGTTGATCCATATCTAGGCTATTGTAAACAGTGCTACTATGACGACTGTGATTCCTGTATCTTTTCTAGTTAGTGATTTCCATTTTTCTAGATATATTCCCAGTAGTAGAATTGCTGGATCGTATGGTAGTTCTATTTTTAGTTTCTTGGGGAAACTCCAGACTGTTTTCTATAGTGGCTGCACCAAGTTAAATTCCCACCAACAGTGTACAAGGGTTTGTTTTTCTCCACATCCTTGCCAACATTTGTTATTTGTACACTTTTTCATGATAGCCATTCTTACAGGTGTGGGGTGATACTCATTGTTTTTTTTTTGTTGTTGTTGTTTTGTTTTATTTTTTATTTATTTTAACATCTTTATTGGAGTATAATTGCTTTATAATGGTGTGTTAGTTTCTGCTTTATAACAAAGTGAATCAGTTATACATATACATATGTTCCCATATCTCTTCCCTCTTGCATTTCCCTCCCTCCCACCCTCCATATCCCACCCCTCTAGGTGGTCAAAAAGCATGGAGCTGATCTCCCTGTGCTATGCAGCTGCTTCCCACTAGCTATCTATTTTACGTTTGGTAGTATATATATGTCCATGTCACTCTCTCACTTTGTCACAGCTTACCCTTCCCCCTCCCCATATCCTTAAGTCCATTCTCTAGTAGGTCAGTGTCTTTATTCCCGTCTTACCCCTAGGTTCTTCATGACCTGTTTTTTTCTTAGATTCCATATATATGTGTTAGCGTATGGTATTTGTTTTTCTCTTTCTGACTTACTTCACTCTGTAGGACAGACTCTAGGTCCATCCACCTCACTACAAATGATTCAATTTCGTTTCTTTTTGTGGCTGAGTAATATTCCATTGTATATATGTGCCACATATTCTTTATCAATTCATCCTATGATGGGCACTTAAGTTGCTTCCATGTCCTGGCTATTGTAAATAGAGCTGCAATGAATATTTTGGTACATGACTCTTTTTGAATTATGGTTTTCTCAGGGTATATGCCCAGTAGTGGGATTACTGGCTTGTATGGTAGTTCTATTTGTAGTTTTTTAAGGAACTTCCATAGATACTCATTGTTTTGCTTTGCATTTCTCTAATAATTAGCCATGTTGAGCATCATTTCATGTGTCTCTTATTCATCTGTATATCTTATCTTGAAAAATGTCTATTCAGGTCTTCTACCCATTTTAGAGTGGATTATTTGTTTTATTTATATTGAGTTGTATGAACTGTTTATATATTTTGGATAATTAACCCCTTGGCAGTAGTATCATTTGCAAATATTTTCTCCCATTCCATAAACCTGGAGAAAAGGAAAACCTTTTTGTTTTGTTGATGGTTCCTTTGTTATGCAGTAGTTTTTAAGTTTAATTATGTCCTATTTGTTTATTTTTGCTTTTATTTCTTTTGCGTCAGGAGACTTATCCAATAAAATATTATTATAATTTATGTCAAAGAATGTTCAGCCTATGTTCTTTTCTATGAGTTTTATTATTTCAGGTCTTACTTTCACGTCTTTATGAGTTTGTATTTGTATATGGTGTTAGGGAACGTTCTAATCTCATTGTTTTACATGTGGCTGTCCAGTTTTTCCAGAACCACTTGTTGAAGACACTCACTTTTCTGCATCGTATATTCTTGCTTCTTTGTCATAGATTAATTGATCATAGGTACCTGTGTGTATTTCTGGGATCTCTATTCTGTTCCATTTTTCTCTGTGTCTAGTTTTGTGCCAGTACTATGCTCTTTTGATCACTGTAGCTCTGTAGTGTAGTTTGAAGGTTGGGAGGGTTATACCACTAGCTTTGTTCATTTTTGTTAAGCTTATTTTGGCAATTCAGTGTTTTTTTGTGGTTCCATATGAGATTTAGGATTATTTGTCTAGCTCTGTGAAAAATATCAAGGGTATTTTGATAGGGATTGAATATAATCTGTAGATTACTTTGGGTAGTAGTCCATATTAACAATATTAATTCTTCGAATCTAAGAGTATAAGATATTTTTGCATTTCTTTGTAATATCTTCATTTTTCTTCATCAGTGTTTTATAGTTTTCAGAGTATAGGGCAGTTACCTCCTTGGTTAAGTTTATTCCTAAGGATTTTATTCTTTTTGAGGCAATTTTAAATGGGATTGTTTTTACTTTCTCTTTCTGATATTTCATTGTTAGTATATAGAAACACAGGCTATTTCTGTATATTAATCTTTTATCCTGCAGGCCTGCTGAATTCATTTATTAGTTTTAATAGTTTTGTAGTGGAGATTAAGGGCACTCTATATAGAGTATCATGTCATTTACTAATAATGACAGTTTTATATCTTCCTTTCCAATTCGGATACTTTTATTTTATATTTTTCTTGTCTGATTGCTGTGGCTAGAATTTCCAATACTGTGTTAAGTAGAAGCATGGGTGTAGGCATTCTTGTATTGTTTCTGAATTTAACAGGAAGGCTTTCAGCTCTTCATTGTTGAGTATTATGTTGGCTGTGGGTTTGTTATAAATGGCCTTCATTATGTTGTGATATGTTTCCTCTCTAACCACTTTGATGAGACTTTTATTATAAATGAAAGTTGAATGTTGTGAAATGCTTTTTCAGTGCCTGTTGAGATGACTATGTGATTTTTATCTTTCCTTTTGTTAATGTGGTGTATCATATTGAATGATTTGCAAATGTTGAGTCATCCCTGTGACCCTGGAAAACATCTAACTTGATCATGCTGTATGATCCTTTTTATACATTGTTGGATTCTGTTTGCTAAAATCTGTTGAAGACTTTGCATCTATATCTCTCTATATTGATTACATTCTTTTTTTTATAGTATCTTTGTTTGCTTTTGGTAATAAGGTAATTGCAGTCTCATAGAATAAACTTTGGAATATTATCTCCTTTTCAATCTTTTGGAATAGTTTGAGAAGGATAGATGTTAATTCTTCTTTATATGTTTAGTAGAATTTCCCTGTGAAGCTGTCTGGTCATGGACTTTTGTTTGCTGGGAATTTTTTTAAATTACAAATTCAATTTCACTCTTAGTGACTGGTCTATTTAAATTGTTTGTTTTTTCTTGACTTAGTCTTGGCAGGCTGTATGCTTCTAGAAATTTGTCCATTTTTTCTAGGTTGTTCAATTTGTTGGCATATAACTGTTCATAGTATTATGACTTTTTGTTTCTCTGGGGTACCAGTTGTTATTTCTCCTCTTTCATTTTTTATTTTGTTTATTTGTGTCATCTTTCCTTCTTGGTGAACCTGGCTAATGTTTTATAAATTTTGTTTATCTTTTCACAAAGTTAGCTCTTTGTGCCACTGATCTTTTTAATTTTTTTATCTCTTTTTTATTTATTTCCTCTCTGAACTTTATTATTTCCTTCCTTTTGGTGACTGGGCTTGGTTTGTTTTTCTCTTTCTAATTCTTTCTGGTTGTAGTATACGTTGTTTATTTGAGATTTTCCTCCTTTCTTGAGGAAGTCCTGTATCACTATGAACTTCCCTCTTCAAACTGCTTTTGCTGAATCCCATAGATTTTGAAAATTTGGGTTTCCATTTTTGTTTGCCTTGAGGTATTTTCTGATTTTCTCTTTAATTTCATCATTGACCCATTCAGTTTTTAGTAGAATATTCTTTAGTTTCCTGGTGATTCTTTTCTTTTTTTTATTGCAGTATATTTTCTTTACACTGCTGTGTAAGTTTCTGCTGTACAGCAAAGTGAATCAACCATATGTACACATATATCCCCTCTTTTTTGGATTTCCTTCCCATTTACTTCACCACAGAGCACCGAGTAGAGTTCCTTGTGCTATACAGTAGGTTCTCATTCATTATCTATTTTGTACATAGTTCTCATTATTTTTCTGTAGTTGATTTCTGGTTTCACTCCATTGTGTTTGGAAAAAAATGCTTGGTATAATTTCTAACCCCGTAAGTTTGTTTTAGCTTATTTTGTGACCTAGTGTGTAATCTATCCCATAGAATGTTCCAGGTGGAGTTGAAAAAATGTGTATTCTGCTGTTTTTTTGATGGAATATCCCATAGATAGCTTTTAAGACCTACTGATCATTTGTGTCTTTATAACCACTGTTGCCTTATTGATTTTTCTGTCTGGATGATCTGTCCATTGATGTCAGTTGTGTGTTAAGGTTCCCTACAATTATTGTATTATTGTCAATTTCTCCATTCATAACTGTTAGTATTTGCTTTATGTATTTAGGTGTTCCTATATTGGGTGTATATATGCTAACGAGTATAATATCCTCTTCTTGCATTGATCCCTTTATCATTATAAAATCCCCTTCTTTGGTTTCTGTTATAGACTTTGTTTTAAAGTCTATTTTGTCTGATATGAGTATTGTTACCCCCTCTTTCTTGCAGATTTTCTGTTCACATGAAATATCTTTTTCCATTTCATAACATTCATTCTGTGTGTATCTTTAGCTCTGAAGCAAATGTCTTGTAGGAAGTATATTGAATGGTCTTTTCTTTCTTCTCTTTTTCTATCCAATCAACCATCTTATGTCTTTTGATCAGATAATTTAGTTTATTGACATTTAAAGTAATTACTGATAGGTATGTACTTACTGCCATTTTATTCCTGTTTTCCAGTTGTTTTTGTAGGTCTTCTATGTTCACTTCTTTTTCTTTTTGTTTCTCCTGTTGTGATTTGATGATTTTCTTTTATTGTATGCTGATTTCCTTTCTTTTTGATTTTTGTGTACCTATTGTAGGTTTCTGATTTGTGGTTACCATGAGATTTGTAAACATTGACCTATATTTATATCTAATTTATTTAAACTGGTAGTCATTTAAGTTCAAATACACTCGAAAATATTTACATTTTTTACTATTTTTCCCCACATTTTGTGTTTTGGATGTCATATTTTACATCTTGCTTATCCATTTTCTGTTGATTGTAGTTATAGTTGCTTTTAATTTTTTTTTTTAATCTACATACTGACTTATTTATGTGATCTTCAATCCTTACTATATATTTCCCTTTCCTATCAGGATTTTTCCTTTTCCATATACTCTTAAATCTTTTCCATTTAAAGGTGACCCATCAACATTTCTTTTAAGCATAGGTTTAGTATTGTTGAGTTATTTTAGTTTTTGCTTGTGTGAGAAATTATTTCTCTCTCCTATTCTGAGTGATAATCTTTCTAGGTGTACTATCCTATGTTGCAGGGTTTTCCCTTTCAGCATTTTGAATATATCATGTCATTCCCTTGTGGCCTGCAAAATTTCTACAGAGAAATTGACTGATAGCCTTATGGGGATTCTCTTGTATATGACTATATATGTTTCTCTTTTTGCCTTTAGAATTCTCCTTTTATTTTTAAATTTTGTCATTTTAATTATGATATGTTTTCATGTGGGTGTCTTGGATTTATCTTGTTTGGGATCCTCTTTGCTTCCTGTACCTGGGTATCTGTTTCCTTCTTTAAATTTGAGAAGTTTTCAGCCATAACTTCATCTTTCTTTCTCTCTTCTTCTTCTGGAACTTGTATAGTGTGGATATTGGCATGCTTGATATTATCCCAGAGATCTTGTATGTGGAACCTTTTTTTTAAAACTATTTGTCTTTTTGTCTGTTATTCTGATTGGGTGAGTTCCATTATTCTATCTTCCAGATCACTTATGTGTTCTTCTGTGTCATTTAGTCTGCTGCTCATTGCTTCTAGAGTGCTTATAATATCAGATATTGAATTATCTATTTTTGATTAGGTCTTCTTTATAGTTTCTAGTTCCTTTTTAAAATGATCTGTGTTTAGATGAATTATCTTCCCTAATTCATTTAGCATTTTTATTACCAATGTTATGGATTCTTTTTCTTGTAGATTGTTTATTTCTGTTTTATTATTTTTTCAGGGATTTTCTCTTGCTCTTTCAATCGAGAGTACTTCTTCTGTCTTTTCATTTTACTTAAGTTTCTCTGTCTCTATGAATTTAGGTGACACAATTACCTATTGTGGTCTTGAAAGGGTGTCCTTATGTGGGAACATCCCTATGCTGACTCTGTGTGCCCAATGCATTTGATGGGAGGGCTTGTTTGGTGTGGATGACAGTTATATCTTTCCTCGGGGTGTGTTGACTGCTCTCAGCTTGGCAGGGGCTGTGCCTAGTGATGGAGGAGCTAGAGCCAGAACAGAGTGTGAAATAGGACTTCCTCTCTGCTCAGTGGCCATCATCACCCTGTCAGGGGTAGGGTCTATTCCCAAGTTGCTGGAGAGGAAGATCTGAAGCTTGGGCTCAAGTTGGCTATGTTCCTTTTAGGTGTGTGATTTTTCTTCTCCCTGCACTGGAGCTTTTGCTCCAAAGGAAGGGAGTGCTGAAGCAAGTGGGGCTTATGTGCTTACAGAGGTCAAATGTTCTGCCTGTGTAGTCATCTCCACTCAGATGCAGCCCATGGTCACATGATTTCCCCTGTTGTGGTCTCCCCAGATCTAGAGCTATGCTGTCATGTGAAGTGGGAAGGGCCAGAGCATTTGCCTGGCTTGTGCTGGGATGCACTTCAAGCTGGTTTTGGGAATTCTGAGCCACCACAGTTGTCAGAAGTCTGAGCTATTTCTAGGTTGCTCTTTGAGTAAACACCAACTATGGCTGCCACTACCCAAACTGGGCTGTGCCCTAGGTCCCTGGCTCACTTCTGTATTCTTAGATTGAGTCTTTTCCCAGGTCCTGGATGCCCTAGATCCAGGGCCAAGCTATGGTAAGGAGTGGGCTAGGTTCAGGTTAGCTTGGTTTGCTCTGGAGAACACAACAAGGAAGCAGCTGCTAGGGCAGAACTCTCTCCACCCTGCCTGGGGGCAAGATGGTACTTGTACACAACTCATAATTGGAGTCTAGGTTTCTCCAGCCTTTCTATCTGTTGCAGTGGTTCTTTGAACATTCAAGGGAGCTTGTCTCATATGTGTAGGACCCCAGGACTGGCTTGACCTGCTCACTCCCTAGGGTGAGGGTCTGCCAATGTAGTATTCCCTTTTCATTTTTTCCCTTCCCAGTGAGACACAAGTCCCCACCTGATGTTTTCTTCCCATCCTACCCAATTATGTCTTTATCTTTTCTACAGCCTTGGTTGTTTAGGAGCCCTTATACCAATTTCCAGTTAGTTTTCCATGAGAATTTTTCCACATATAGATGTATTTTTGATGTGTTCATGGTGGGAGGTGAATTTCATATCCTCATACTCCATCATCTTGATCTCCCTCATATTTAGAAGTTAATCTTACATTAATCTTTTTTATGTCTGGATTATTACACAAAACATATTCCCATGTGAAAAAGCCTTAATGTTCTTTTTTACAAGAGACATTTGTATTCTACAAACTGATACTAAAAGTTTTTAACTCAAGCAAATGTTGGTCTAATGGTGGAATAAAATAAAATAAGTTTGAAGCAAAATTTTTGGGGAAAAATTTTTCTCAGTTTCAAACATAATAGTTTATTTTTCATTCACATAATCCAAACCAAGTATTTCTGATTACTGGCTGACCTCTTCTTCAAATGGAGCTTCAGGAAAAATGTTGTGTCTCCAACTTTTTCAGTATATGGTTTTCAAAATCCCCTGTATTACAATTTAAAAGATTTCAGGATTAGAAAGAGCATGAAAAATTGAGAATGGGAAGGTTTTATAGGAAGGGCCTGGAAAAGAAGCAAAATATTACATGCATTACATTGACTGGAGCTTCTTCATATGGTCATATCTTACTGATTATTTATTTTTTAAGAAAAAGTGAAAATTGGTTTAGTAAAATGCTTGCCAGTTTCTGCACAATAGACATGCAAATAAATATCAACTCTCTTTTGTTAAATCAAAATATACTTTCTTTTGACTTCCTCTGAGAGACAGACAATTCTTCATACATATATTTAACAGAGGAGTATCTTTACAAAAACTTACTCTAGACTATTCATTTTTCTCTGCCAGTTTATCCAAAGGCTGCCCAATATCTATAATAAGTAAGTAATCTCTCCAAATTTCACTATTTCATATTTTAAAAATTTTGCTAATCTCATGCCAACATAACTTGGTAACATATGCTTTTCTTCTTTAGGCACATTATACTCAGATTAAATAGAATAATATATCTATGATAGTAAAGGTCCCATTCATGCCATCCTGAATTTGGTTCATGTATTTATATCTCTAGGAATTTATGCATTCCTTAGTTTGAACTTATCCAAATTCTATCTTTAGATATCCCTCATGGACCAATGGTATATACTATAAGGTGTGGTATATAAATTCAGCTAGAAATGAATAATACCTTTGTCTATAGTTGTGGTGTATTATACTGAGAGTAAAATATTGTAATAAATCATGAAAGATGGGAATCAGGAAAGAACCAGAGATGTCCTAATAATCTTGGTTACTGAATTCAAACACTATTGGGTAGGATCAAAAAAATTGAATTAATGATAAATGAAAGGAATTGTAAAGGTTTGAAGAAAGATGGCCTGGGCAAATGCTGTGATCCCAAGCATGCATTGCTCTTCATGTCATTTTTCAGGCTGCTCAGAGTCAATATATATACAGCAAGAACTACTTAGAGCAACTGAAATGTAGTATACTCTCATTAACTTTCAGTTTCAGGACGAATGTTGACATTTCTATGAAAATTTCTTTATTCCTTCCATTGAAAGTCAAACATATTTTTGTGAACTCACTTTTATCAAATAGCTCTTATATATGGTTTGATGTTTATATTTTTTGTAGTATTATTTGTGTGCATGTTATAACTCTAACAAGTCATTTACATACTAGAATTTTATAAAATAAATAACATATTTAAAATATCAAACAGTACTGAGAATATAGTGGTAACTCAAAAATATACCCTCTGAAGGATCCCAAATTCTCTACCTTCTTCATTTATTTCAAAAGAGTTGATTAAATATTTTTTAATAAACAAATCAACAAATTAATAAAGTAGATGTTTAGGAGACTAGCATGTAATAGTAGTGGTAGAGTCACTTATAAATTATGACCTTGGGTAAAAGTTTAACTTTCATTAAACTCACTTTCCTTGTGAGTAAATAAAAGTGTTGAACAAGAAGCTCACTAGGAATCTGTATACTTCTAATTTGCACTGTCTTTCTATTCTTTTAAACTGAATTTCCACTAATTTGCTGCTTAAAACAATACCCATTGATTATCTCACAATTTCACGAGCCAGAAGTCTGGACATAGCATGACTCAACTGGGTTTCCTGCCCAGGGTTTCACAGATTGAAATCAAGGTGTCAACAGAGCTGCAATCTTATGTGGAGACTCTGAGGAATAAGTCAATTCCAAACTCCTTCTGATTGGTGGCAGAATTTGACATGGCAAATTGAACCTTTCCCTGACTTCCCTTTCTGTTTGTAATTACATCTACATGATAAAATTCCTTTACCATGTAACATAATATAACTGCAGGAATAAAACCAAGGAGAGAAGATCATGGAGCCCAAAAATATATCTACCATAGATATTATATTCAAAAAGCCTCTAGAGATGTACAAAGCCAGAATGAGTAGATTTCAGAAGTTATTATTGCCCACTACTTTGAGGTCTGCAGTTAGCTACATTTTAGAGAGAGAATGGTTGAAACATATTTTCTTTTGCCTTTGGTAGGGTGCATGCCAACCCTGCGAACAAATGATTCTCTCACATACACTTGTGATTTAAACTATTAACGAAAAAGATTTTTCTATTTACTGAAGTCTACTGGCTATCCTAGGCAGCCTAAGGGTGGTGCAAAAAATGGTCCAGAGCATGGCAGGGTCAACACAGAAAGAGTTCTTTGAACACCCTTCTCTCTTTCTAGTGCTAAGAAGCCATAATAACATACTATCAACTGAATGTTAAATAAATGTGCACTTAATTTATGCCACATTTAATTCATATGTCTAAGTTGGCCTGACACAAGCTTAAATATTAATGCACATATTGCAGTACAGCTAGTAAACTTGGAAAAGTATGTAAAATGTATTTAGAAATAATGCAACTTGGAGAAAAAATATTTTCAAAAATATCTGGGATACCTCTGAATACAGAATGAGCACCTTCTGGGAATATTCCAATTTTACCTGCTGTCATCTCTCTCCAAATTACTTCAGAAATGCCAAGTTTGGTTGAGTATTGTATACACAGGTGGCTCTGTATAATTGCATTTAATGCATTGGGGAAAGAGAGGAGGAGTAAAATACCAATTTAGAACGTATGACTTTTAATAGAACTACATTAGCAAATGTAAAGCACATTATAATAAAATCTCCATATCTGGAAAGCTACTGACGAAGGAAGAGTGTTCCAACCACCTGAATTTCCTGGTCTGTGGATGATTATCCTGAATTCCCTTCCTGCTTTGAAATACTTTGTAAAATGCATGTATTCACTTTCATGAATTAAAAATTTGTCATTATACTGTTGAATTATTGATTAAGGAAATCTGTCATAGATCTTTGTCAAAGATTGAGAGTAGAAAATAAATGAGCTATAGTAGCGTGGATTGAACTGCCCAGAGCCCAACACATGCCCCAGAAATGTAGTGCACAAGCGACAAATGGGGTGTCAAATATATTTGTAATACTGACCTTTGTAGTTGCCATTTACTGACAATATTGTAATGTGGTGAATTCAATTAGTTGAGGGTATTGGTGAATAGAAGCTTATTTTGCTGTATGCATGCACTCACATGCAAAGTGAAAAATCAGTGCTGGTGCTAGTAGTCTATTTATTTAGTCCTTCCTGGTTCTATGGCTAGGTGGAAGTTGGGGACAGATATGCATTATAGTTATTTGAAAATCCTTTTGATAATTCTGTGGGGGGGCATCAAAGGAATGATTTTGGAAATCATAAAGCAAAGTGTCAGTCTAGCCACGAACCAGTGATGTAACTTTGAATGCCATTTTTCTAGTTTTCCCAGTTGTATTAAGATATAATTGACATATAGCACTGTATAAGTTTGAGGCGTACATCATAGTAATTTCAGTTACATCATCATGAAATAACTCATAATAAGTTTAGTGAACATCCATCATTTCAAACTGATACAAATATGAAGAAATAGAAAAAAAAGGTATTTTCCCTTGTGATAACAACTCATGGTTTTCTCTAACAATTTTCACATATAACATACAGCAATGTTAATTATATTTATCATGTTGTCCATTAGATCCCTACAACATATTTATCTTATAACTGGAAATTTGTACTTTTAAAATGCCTTCATACAATTCCCTCACCCCCAAACCCCACTTCTGATAACCACAAATCTGATCTCTTTTTCTATGTGTTTGTTTGTTTTTGAGGTATACTTGACTTATAGCACTATGATATTTTCTATTACACAATAGAGTGATTCAATATTTCTATACATTTCAAAATGATCACCATGATAAATCTAGTTATGATCTGTCACCATACTAAGATATTATGTAATTATTGACTATATTCCCCACACTGTACATTTTATCCTCATGACTCATTTATTTTGTAACTGAAAGTTTGTACTTCTTAACCTCCCTCACCTATTGCTTTCTTCTCCTCATCTCCCTCACTCCTGGCAACCACCCTTTTTTTCTCTGTATATATAATTCTGTTTCTGTTTCTGTTTCTGGTTTGCTATGTTTATTCTTTTTTGTGTGTGTTTGTTTTAATTTCACATATAAGAGAAATAATATATTATTTACCTTTCTCTGATAATTATTTCACTTATCATAGTACCCTCTAGGTCCATCCAAAGCAAATGGCAAGCTTTCATTCTTTTTATGGTTGAGTAATATTCCTTTGTATATATACACCAAATCTTCTTTACCCATTCATCTATTCATGAGCACTTAGGTTGCTTCTATATCTTGGCTATTGTAAATAATGTTGCAATGATCATAAGGGTGCATATATCTCTTCTAATTAGTGTTTTGGTTTTCTTTGAATAAATACCCAGGAATGGAATTGCTGGATCATATAATAGTCTACTTTTAACTTTTTGAGGAATACTCTTACTGTTTTCTATAGTGGCTGCACAAGTTTACATTCCCATCAGCAGTGAACCAGGGTTCCCGTCCTAGCCAACACTTGTTATCTGTGGTCTTTTTGATAACAGACTTTCTGACAGGTGTGAGGCGACATGCCATTGTGATTATGATTTGCATTTCCATGGTGATTAGTGATGTTGAGAATCTTTTCAAGTACTTGTTGGACATCTATAAGTCTTCTTTGGAAAAATGTCTATTCAGACACTACCCATTTTTTTAATCCAGTTGTTTGTCTTATTTCTTTTTTGGAGTGTTTGGTTGATTTATCTCTCTTGCAATTAAGAGACATGGATGCACCAGGGGTGTGGAGAGCTCTCTTACATGGTAAAAGGACTGCAAGGGGTCAGCCAATTCACCCTCTTCTTTGCTTTTTATTTTAATATATCTTTATTGGAGTATAATTGCTTCACAATGCCATGTTAGTTTCTGTTGTACAAAAAAGTGAATCAGCCATATGCATACATATATCTCCATATCCCCTCCCTCTTGAGTCTCCCTCCCAACCTCCCTATCCCACCCCTCTAGGTCGTTGCAAAACACTGAGCTGATCTCCCTGTGCTACGCTACTGCTACCCACTAGCTATCTATTTTATATTTGGTAGTGTATATATGTCAATGTTACTCTCATTTTGCCCCAGCTGCCCCTCCCCCCATCCTGTGTCCTCAAGTCCATTTTCTATGTCTGCATCTTTATCCCTGCCCTGCCACTATGTTCATCAGTATAATTTTTTTTTTTTTAGATTCCACATATATGTGTTAGCATATGGTATTTGTTTTTCTCTTTCTGACTTACTTCACTCTGCATGACAGACTCCAGGTCCATCCACCTCACTACAAATAAATCAATTTTGTTTCTTTTTTTTTTTTTTTTTTCTTTTTTTTTGCGGTATGCGGGCCTCTCACTGTTGTGGCCTCTCCCGTTGCGGAGCACAGGCTCCGGATGCGCAGGCCCAGCGGCCATGGCTCACGGGCCCAGCCGCTCCGCGGCATATGGGATCCTCCCAGACCGGGGCACGAACCCGTATCCCCTGCATCGGCAGGCGGACTCTCAACCACTGCGCCACCAGGGAGGCCCCAATTTTGTTTCTTTTTATGGCTGAGTAATAGTCCATTGTATACATGTGCCACATCTTCTTTATCCATTCATCAGTTGATGGACACTTAAGTTGCTTCCATGTCCTGGCTCTTGTAAATAGTGCTGCAATGAACATTGTGGTGCATGTCTCTTTTTGAACTATGGTTTTCTCAGAGTTTATGCCCTATAGTGGGATTGCTGGGTCATATGGCTAAACTATTTTTAGTTTTTTGAGGAACCTCCATACTGTTCTCCATAGTGGCTGTATCAGTTTACATTCCCACCAACAGTGCAGGAGAGTTCCCTATTCACCACACCCTCTCCAGAATTTATTGTTTCTGAATTTTTTGATAATGGCCATTCTGACTGGTTTGAGAGGATACCTCATTGTAATTTTGAATTGTAATTATTTTTGATGATTATAAAGTTGTAAAAAAATTATTTGTATTTGTAGGAATATGAGAAAAGTTAAAGATCAACATTCATTTGGTTAGAGACAGCATAACAGATGCCAAATAGTTTATGTGATGATTCAACAAATAAATGCTACAGATTTTTATGTAGTAGCAATTAATTGGAGAGTGAAAGCACTTCCAAATTCAACGAGAGAAAAAATGAATAAAGCTATTTTAATTTTCAATCTTGTTTCTTTTTTTAAAAAACACATTAGCTAACTTTATTTGCTGTGTTTGGAGGCCAGTACATTAGAAAAAATAAAAAGCACAAGACATAATTTCTGTTTTGAGCAATTTTAAATGGACCTACATGAGAAAATATTTTCTGTGGCTAGTCCACATGTTTATTTATGACAGTGGATGGGTCATAACACTTGCGGGTGAGGAAGGTTCGCTTTTCTCCACACACTCTCTGGCATTTGTTGTTTGTAGATTTTCTGATGATGCTCATTCTAACTGGTGTGAGGTGATACCTCATTGTAGTTTTGATTTGCCTGTCTCTAATGATTAGTGGTGCTGAGCAGCTTTTCAAACGCCCCTTGGCCATCTGTATGTCCTCTATGGAGAAATGTCTATTTAGGTTTTCTGCCCATTTTTTATTGGGTTTTTGTTTTTTTAATATTGAGTTGCATGAGCTGTTTATATATTTTGGAGATTAATCCTTTTTCTGTTGATTCTTTTGCAAATATTTTCTCCCATTCTGAGGGTTGTCTTTTTGTCTTGTTTATAGTTCCCTTTGCTGTGCACAAGGTTTTAAATTTCACTAGGTCTCATTTGTTTATTCTTATTTCCATTACTCTAGGAGGTGGGTCATAAATGATCTTGCTGTGATTTATTCAAAGAGTGTTCTTCCTATGTTTTCCTCTAAGAGTTTTATTGTGTCTGGTCTTACATTTAGGTCTTTAATCCATTTTGAGTTTATTTTTGTGTATGGTGTTAAGGAGTGTTCTAATTTCATTCTTTTACTTGTAGCTTCCAGTTTTCCCAGCACCACTTATTGAAGAGACTGTCTTTTCTCCATTGTATATCCTTGCCTCCTTTGTCATCATTGACTGTAGCTGCATGGGTTTATCTCTGGGCTTTCTCTCCTTTTCCACTGATCTATATTTCTTTTTTGTGCGAGTACCATACTGCCTTGATTACTGTAGCTTTGCAGTATAGTCTGAAATAAGGGAGTCTGATTCCTCCAGTTGCGCTTTTTCCCCTCAAGTTTGCTGTGGCTATTTGGCGTCTTTTGTGTCTCCATAAAAATTTAAAGATTATTTTGTTCTAGTTCTGTAAAAAATGCCATTGGTAATTTGATAAGGATTGCACTGAATGTGTAGATTGCTTTGGGTAGTATAGTCTTTTTCACAATATTGATTCTTCCAATCCAAGAACATGGAATATCTGTCCATATACCATGTTTGAGTCATCTTTGATTTCTTTCATAAGTGTCTTATAAAAACTTGATAGTTTTTTGATGTTATAAAACTAGAGATAAATGGTGGTTCATAATTAATGTTTAGCTTAATATTGGGCTGAATTTCTTAGCATTTTTAATAGAATCTGTTCAAATACATCAAAGGTAAAAATAAATTTGCCAACAACATAAATAAGGTATAAATACAATTCACTTAGATGTACTAAAGTCTAACACACAGAAGTCTCTTTAAAGTGGCCTTAAACATGATATATCCATAAGATGATATGGTTATTATAGCTGAAATAAGAATGAGAATAAAAGGAACCACAGAAAGTAGAAGAATATTAATCTATGTTTAAAGAGAATTTCTGATATTTGTGGAGTAGTATTTTGGTATAGGATAAGTTAAGCACTACATGATTTGCTATGAACCAGCAAACAGGATTAATCTCTACTCATCTATCAGGAAGACTGATGGTCTTCTTTGGCTTGTTAATGCAGGGTCTTTTTTCAGTATCAGTTGTCTTAGTGATGAAAGTTTTATGGCTCAACAATTTTCCAAGGTTACTCTATTTATAGTGGGCAGTAATTTGCCAATTTAACCACTGTTGCTTGGAGTAACATTCATTCTGCTTTTCAACTATACATTCATATTTATTGTGATATGTGATGATTATATGTCACAGCTGAGTAAGATCCAGAACGTTTACTGTGGTGACTAAAAAGCTGTCAGAACTCAACCTCAAATTTGTTTCTTTGGATTTAATATATAAAGAGCTTATATACACATTTGTTGTTAACTAATTCTCTTATTTATCTCTTGATGTTACAGCATTTCTATTATCTTTGTTCTGTTCTTTGTTACAATTGGTAAAAATAGAGCCTGTACTTTTTAAAACTTCTCCTGGAAATTTGTATTAAAATTTAGCCAGTATAAATTATGCTTTATAAGATGCATTTGTTCTGCAAGGAAGAAAAAGCTAAAAATATAACCAACATCTACTGGGAGCTTCCTGTCACATGTATTATTTCATTTAAACTATAAAATACTTTATTACTGTGAATATTTCATAAGTGGCTGTAGGATGCAAGGGTGAGCTGTCCTTTGGAAACAGTGTAATAAATATACCTTTGGCTCAAACACAAAGCATTTCCACAGATAAACTGCAAAGCTATTCTAATTTAAATGTGAGCAGTAGGCAATCCAGAAATCTGGAATAAAACATATAGAAGGTCCTGAATTCAACTATTTACCAAGTGCTGCTGAGGGAGCAGCACTACTTAAGTCTGCGTGGCTATCAAGTGATGATTTAAAAATTCATTGAAGGGAGATGACACCATGGACCAAGTAGTTTGAGAAGGTTAGAGAGGGATATTTGTAAAGAGGAAGGTAAGAGAAACAAAGGGTGCAAAATAGAGATAAGGAGAAAGTACATGAGTCCAAAAGCAGAGATAGGAAGGAATAGGTGGGAATCATGTTTCTAAGATAAGGACAAAGTGAAGATTGTATAGACATTGAATAAATATAAGTTCCCTCATATAGTCCTTTTAATTTGATAACTTTTTGTCTGTCAATATCTGATTTCTCAATAAAAAAGTTTCTACAGGTCCCTTGTAATATCATTCGGTGAGCGCTCTCCCAGAGATCTCTGTCTCAATGTTAAGACTGAGGTCCACTCAAAGAAAAGCAAGCTCCAGTGCTGGACCACCCATGTCAAACAAGTAGCAAGACAGGAACACTACCTCACTCACTAACAGAGAGGCTGCCTAAAATCAGTCTAAGTTCACAGACACCACAAAACACATGACTAGAGGCAGTCATGACCACAAGAACACAGGCACCAGTCCCCTCCACCAGGAAGCCTATACAACCTACTGAACCAAATTACCTGCTGGGGGGAGACAGCAAAAACAACAGGAACTACGAACCTGTAGCCTGTGAAAAGGAGACCACAAACAGAGTAAGTGAAATAAAATGAGAAGACAGAGAAACACACAGCAGATGAAGGAGCAAGGTAAAAACCCACAAGACCAAACAAATGAAGAGGAAATAGGCAGTCTGCCTGAAAAAGATTTCAGACTAAGGATAGTAAAGACGTACCAAAATCTTGGAAATAGAACGGGGAAAATACAAGAAACATTTAACAAGGAACTGGAAAAACGAAAGAGCAAACAAACAATGATGAACAACACAATAAATGAAATTAAAAATTATCTAGAAGGAATCAATAACAGAAAAACTGAGGCAGAAGAATGGATGACTGACCCGAAAGATAAAAGAGTGGATATAACTGCTGCAGAGCAGAATAAACGAAAAAGAATGTAAAGGACAGCCTCAGAGACCACTGGTACAACATTGAACACATCAACAGTTGAATTATAGGGGTACCAGAGGAAGAAGAGAAACAGAAAGTGACTGAGAAAATATTTGAAGAGATTATAGTTAAAAATTTCCCTAATATGGGAAAGGAAATTGGAATACAAGCCCAAGAAGTGCAGAGAGCCCCATATAGGATAAATCCAAGGAGAAACATGCCAAGACACATATTAATCAAACTATCAAAAATTAAATCTAAAGAAAAACTATTAAAAGCAGCAAGAGAAAAGCAACAAATAACATACAGGGGAATCACCATAAGGCTAAGAGCTGATCTTTCAGCAGAAATTCTGCCAGCCAGAAGGGAGTGGCAGGACATACTTAAAGTGATGAAGGAGAAAATCCTACAACCAAGATTATGTTACCCAGCAAGGATCTCATTCAGATTTCATGGAAAAATTAACACCTTTACAGACAAGCAAAAGCTGAGAGAGCTCAGCACCACCAAACCAGCTTTACAACAAATGCTAAAGGAACTTCTCTAGGCAAGAAACAGAGGAGAAAGAAAAGACCTACAATAACAAACCCAAACATTTAAGAAAAGGAGAATAGGAACATATATATCGATAATTACCTTAAAAGTAAATGGATTAAATGCCCCCACCAAGAGAGACAGACTGGCTGAACAGATACAAAAACAAGATCCATATATAAGCTGTCTACAAGAGACGCACTTCAGATCTAGGGACACATACAGACTGAAAGTGAGGGGATGGAAAAAGATATTCCATGCAAATGGAAATCAGAAGAAAGCTGGAGTAGTAATTCTCATATCAGAGAAAATAGATTTTAAAATAGACTTTACAAGAGACAAAGAAGGACACTAGATAATGATCAAGAGATCGATCCAAGAAGAAGAAATAACAATTGTAAATATTTATGCACCCAACATAGAAGTACCTCAATACATAAGGCAAATACTAAAGCCATAAAAGGGGAAATCGACAGCAACACATTCATATTAGGGGAATTTAACACCCCACTTTCACCAATGGACAGATCATCCAAAATGAAAATAAATAAGGAAACACAAGCTTTAAATAGTACATTAAACAAGATGCACTTAATTGATATTTATAGGACATTCCATCCAAAAACAACAGAATACACATTTTTCTCATGTTCTCATTGAACATTCTCCAAGATAGATTATATCTTGGATCACAAATATAGACTTGGAAAATTTAAGAAAATTGAAATTGTATCAAGTATCTTTTCTGACCACAATGCTATGAGACTAGATAGCAATTACAGGAAAAGACCTGTAAAATACAAACACATGGTGGTTAAACAATACCCTACTTTATAACGAAGTGATCACTGAAGAAATCAAAGAGGAAATTAAAAAATACCTAGAAATAAATGACAATGGAGAAACGACGACCCAAAACCTATGGGATTCAGGAAAAACAGTGCAAAGAGGGAAGTTTATAGCAATACAATCCTACCTTAAGAAACAGGAAACAACTCGAATAAAAAAACTAACCTTGTACCTAAAGAAATTAGAGAAAGAAGAACAAAAACCCCCCAAAGTTAGCAGAAGGAAAGAAATCATAAAGATCATATCAGAAATAAATGAAAAAGAAATGAAGGAAAAGATAGCAAAGATCAATAAAATTAAAAGCTGGATCTTTGAGAAGATCAACAAAATTGATAAACCATTAGCCAGACTCATCAAGAAAAAAAGGGAGAAGACTCAAATCAATAGAATTAGAAATGAAAAAGGAGAAGTAACAACAGACACTGCAGAAATACAAAAGATCATGAGAGATTAGAAGCAACTCTATGCCAATAAAATGGACAACCTGGAAGAAATGGACAAATTCTTAGAAATGCACAACCTGACAAGACTGAATCAGGAAGAAATAGAAAATATGAACAGACAAGTCACAAGCACTGAAATTGAAACTGTGACTAAAAATCTTCCAACAAACCAAAGTCCAGGACCAGATGGCTTCACAGGCAAATTCTATCAAACATTTAGAGAAGAGAGAATATATATCTTTCTCAAACTCTTCCAAAATATAACAGAGGGAGGAACACTCCCAAACTCATTCTACGAGGCCACCATCACCCTGATACCAAAACCAGACAAAGATGTAACCAAGAAAGAAAACTACAGGCCAATATCACTGATGAACATAAATGCAAAAACCCTCAACAAAATACTAACCAACAGAACCCAACAGCCCATTAAAAGGATAATACACCATAATCAAGTGGGGTTTATTCCAGAAATGCAAGGATCCTTCAATATATGCAAATCAATCAACGTGATACACCATATTAAAAAATTGAAAGAGAAAAATCATATGATCATCTCAATGGATGCAGAGGAAGCTTTCAACAAAATTCAACACCCATTTATGATAAAAACCCTGCACAGAGTAGACATAGATGGAACATTCCTCAACATGATAAAGGCCATATATGACAAACCCACAGCCAACATCGTCCGCAATGGTGAAAAACTGAAACCATTTCCAATAAGATCAGGAACAAGACAAGGTTGCCCACTCTCCCCATTCTTATTCAATATAGTTTTGGAAGTTTTAGCCACAGAAATCAGAGAAGAAAAAGAAATAAAAACAATTCAATTTGGAAAAGAAGAAATAAATCTGTCACTGTTTGCAGATGACAAGATTCTATACATAGAAAATCCTAAAGATGCCACCAGAAAACTACTAGAGCTAATCAATGAATTTGGTAAAGTAGCAGGATACAAAATTAATGCAGAGAAATCTCTGGCATTCTTATACACTAGTGATGAAAAATCTGAAAGTGAAATTAAGAAAACACTCCCATTTACCATTGCAACAGAAAGAATAAAATATCTAGGAATAAACCTACCTAAGGAGACAAAAGACCTGTATGCAGAAAATTATAAGACACTGATGAAAGAAATTAAAGATGATACAAATAGATGGAGAGATATACCTTGTTCTTGGATTGGAAGAACCAACACTGTGAAAATGACTCTACTATCCAAAGCAATCTACAGATTCAACTTAATCTCTATCAAACTACCACTGGCATTTTTCACAGAGGTAGAACAAAAAAGTTACCATTTTGTATGGAAACACAAAAGACCCCGAATAGCCAAAGCAATCTTGAGAACGAAAAATGGAGCTGGAGGAATCAGGCTCCCTGACTTCAGGTTATACTACAAAGCTACAGTAATCAAGACAGTATGGTACTGGCACAAAAACAGAAAGATAGATCAATGGAACAGGATAGAAAGCCCAGAGATAAACCAACACACATATGGTCACCTTATCTTTGGTAAAGGAGACAAGAATATACAGCAGAGAAAAGACAGCCTCTTCAATAAGTGGTGCTGGGAAAACTGGAAGGTACATGTAAAAGTATGAAATTAGAACACTCTCTGACACCATACATAAAAATAAACTCAAAATGGATTAAAGGCCTAAGTGTAAGGCCAGACACTATCAAAGTCTTAGAGGAGAAAATAGGCAGAACACTCTATGACATAAATTACAGCAAGATCCTTTTTGACCCGCCTCCTAGAGAAATGGAAATAAGAACCAAAATAAACAAATGGGACCTAATGAAGCTTAAAAGATTTTGCACAGCAGAGGAAACCATAAACAAGACCAAAAGACAGCCCTCAGAATGGGAGAAAATATTTGTAAATGAAGCAACTGACAAAGGATTAATCTCCAAATTTTACAAGTAACTCATGCAGCTCAATAACAAAAAAACGTACAACCCAATCCAAAAATGGGCAGAAGACCTAAATAGACATTTCTCCAAAGAAGATATACAGGTTGCTGACAAATGCATGAAAGAATGCTCAACATCATTAATCATTAGAGAAATGCAAATCAAAACTACCATGTGGTATCTTCTCACACCGGTCAGATTGGCCATCATCAAAAATCTAGAAACAATAAATGCTGGAGAGGGTGTGGAGAAATGGGAACACTCTTGCACTGTTGGTGGGAATGTAAATTGATACAGCCACTATGGAGAACACTATCGAAGTTCCTTAAAAAAACTACTAATAGAACTACCATACGACCCAGCATTCCCAGTCCTGGGCATATACCCTGATAAAATCATAATTCAAAAAGGGTCATGTACCACAATGTTCATTGCAGCTCTATTTACAATAGCCAGGACATGGAATCAACCTAAGTGTCCATCAACAGATGAATGCATAAAGAAGATGTGGCACATATATACAATGGAATATTACTCAGCCATAAAAGGAAATTAAATTGAGTTATTTGTAATGAGGTGGATGGAGTTAGAGTCTGTCATACAGAGTGAAGTAAGTCAGAATGAGAAAGGCAAATACCATATGCTAACACATAATATATGGAATCTAAAACAAAACAAACAAACAAACAAACAAACAAACAAACAAAAGGTCATGGAGTACCTAGGGGTAAGACGGAATAAAGACACAGACATACTAGAGTATGGACTTGAGGATATGGGGGGGGTAAGCTGTGACAAAGTGAGAGAGTGTCATGGACATATATACACTACCAAACATAAAATAGATAGCTAGTGGGAAGTAGCCGCATAGCACAGGGAGATCAGCTAGGTGGTTTGTGACCACCTAGAGGGGTGGGATGGGGGTGGGTTTGAGGGAGGGAGACACAGGAGGGAAGAGATATGGGAACATATGTATATGTATAACTGATTAACTTTGTTATAAAGCACAAACTAACACACCACTGTAAAGCAATTACACTCCAATAAAGCCGTTGAAAACAACAACAACAAAAAAAAAACTGGATTGTCATTAAAAGCAATTCTTCTTACTCCTGAAATAATTAATAAAGTTACTTTATGCTATGAAAAAAAATATTAGCTTGTTCATGTTCCCATTTACATTGATCAGTCCTGATATTTTATGTTAAATATCAAACAAGGAACAATTATAATGCATTTAATAAAATTAGATTGGAAGGAGGAATGCTTCAATATTAAAAAAAAGAAGCAAACATAAGCTCTTACACACCTGATAATTAGTTCCCATGGCCTGCCCGTGCCATGTTCCTATGGACTACACTTCAGCATGCAGCAAACTCATTTCCACTCTTGAATTGGCATGTGAATGGTTCCTGCTTCTTCACCTTGGCATTCACCTTTTTCTAAAGACTGAAGATTCAGGGAAGGGAGACTGATGATAAAAATGGAGAGGGCATCATCAGAGAATCCATAGTCTTAAGAAAGCTACAGTAGTTTGATTTTACATTTTCTTATTAGCTGTAGTTGGTCTACAATAATTTGTTTAAATGGTGCAGTTCAGTTGGTCTGGGTGTCTTTTCACCTCCTCCACCTTTGCGAACTGGGCCATCCTTCAGTTTCCAAACCCTCCCTGGCCTCTGGCAGGCACCAATAGAAAACTCACATTTAGGTACATTTGAAGGTAAGATTCTCTTCCTAGTATTCTCAAATTCATCATAAAGTTGACCATATACTCTGCTTATATTGTAAGACCAATTTACACAATATCCCCATGCAATCTCAGCTAATAGATAGCCCTAAGTAATTTATGCAAGCTCATTTTATGAGTGGATCGAGACAGAAGTTGATATCTAAAGCAATATCACTGAAAAAAACATGTTGTACACATTCAAAGTGTTTAAGAAATGTCTTTAAGAGAGATGGTTTCAAAATATAATCAGATAAAGTACCTGAATTATTTTTCATCTGCAAATTGGTAATCAAAATTTGGCATACTTTGTACATCACAGTAAATTTTTTCTTATTTTCTATTGAAAATTTCCCATTTTCTATCTAAATTAAAAATTGGGTTACATCAACTTGCGTTTTGGAAATGGTAATGAAGCATTTAAACTAAAATAAGATCATTCACCTGTGACACATGCTGATAGGAAGTGCAAAGTGGATTTTTCCAACCTGATTGTCAGTTTACTTCTGCCATATCTAGTGTTGTTGATTCCCAGTTCCTCTTCAAATTTTAGGTTTTTGTTTAATTTTTATCCTGGCCTTTCTGGGCTTATTAGAATCTGTAAACTGTGAACAAGTATAACTTTTATTATTTTAATTTTTATTGTATAAAGAACTAATATTTTTATTTACAAAGAAAAATGACAGGGAAGAAGAACTCCATTAGGCCTGTTTGCATGTATAACTGATTTCTTTCCTTTTTAAAATATAGGATCTGGGAGAGCAACATGTCGATTTGGGTCATTTTGTGAAAGTCAACTGTTCTCAGCTGAAAATGTAAACACTTTTTGGTGCTAAATCTTCCTCCCCAGCAGTGTGTCATCAGCTGGAAGTGACAGCCTGGTTTTTGTTTTGTTTTGTTTTGTTTTTTATACAGACAGCTTGGAGTGAAGACTTCTTGCTCTAAGAAGCCCAGTTTCCCAATTTGAAGAAAACATTCATAACTTCAAAATTCTCTCCAGTTGAGCTCCCTGGGGTGTGGGGCAGTTAATAATCTCAAAATCACAATCCAGAGAAGTCAACCTGACCTTTTACCTCAGACAGCCACATATTCCCTTAGTTGCAACGGCAGCCTGAGGCACCACGGAGGCAGAAATCCTAAGAGCTTTTCTTACCGTTGCAGATGCGAGGAAGCAGCTAGGGTTATTTCTTGTATATCTTATAGCTGACCTAATCACACCTTCCTCTGTGAAACTCCATCTCCAAATTTAACGGATGTGACAAAAAAGTCTTCAACTGTCTACAAACACTCCTCTGATCTAATAAAAATGTCAGAGTTTGTGCTACCACAGGTTTAAATAGCTTCCTAAAATAGCTTTAAAATGTGGGAGAATAGAAATTCCTCACAATTTGGAGAATTAAGAATGCTGAGAGGATGGGCTTCCTTGGTGGCGCAGTGGTTGAGAATCTGCCTGCCAATGCAGGGGACACGGGTTCGAGCCCTGGTCTGGGAGGATCCCACATGCTGCGGAGCAACTAGGCCCGTGAGCCACACTACTGAGCCTGCACGTCTGGAGCCTGTGCTCCGCAACAAGAGTGGCCACGATAGTGAGAGGCCCGTGCACTGCGATGAAGAGTGGCCCCCGCTTGCCACAACTAGAAAAAGCCCTTGCACAGAAACGAAGACACAACACAGCAAAAATAAATTAAGTAATTAATAAACTCGTACCCCCAACATGTTCTTAAAAAAAAAAGAATGCTGAGAGGAAAATAAAAGAAGGAAAGAAAATTATGAGAAAGAAGGCTATAAGTCTTGTAATGTATTCACAGAGGATAGAACAAAAGAAACTCTCTTGTTGATAAAGAAGAGCAGGCTAAGTGCCCAAGACACACTCAGTCCTCTGTAACTTTTCAGGAGCAACCCTGTTCAGTGGTGGGGCTGGATGGGGGCTGGGCAAGTCCACTCACTGTTATCAGTGCCTCTTGCAGCACACTGTGAGGACACAGCCTTTTCAAGTTCATCTCTCGCTTGCTTCTGATTTAGATCTTCATTGCCAGATACTCAATATTTTTCTGATTGACCTTCAATTAGGAGTGGCTCCAAACCCTCTAGCTTTAAGTTTCACTTCCCCTTCTCCTCATTCCCCATGGCTTCTCAATCAAATGGTTGGAGACAAATGTATTGGGAGACTGGGATGTTATTAAGGAACACCTTGCAAGGTGGATTTGTTAAAGGGAACAATAATTTGCTAATGTATTAGCAAGTTTTTACTGAGGTGTGTTCATTTTTTAAAGAGAGGCCGGCATGTCCTAAGCTTTCATGTGATGCAATGGGAATATTATTGTGTGGATTACACATGAATATTACACTGAATATTCACAGTGCAGGCTTTCATTGAACACAGGTTAATTGCATTGGAGGCAGGTGATCTTTGCCAGCCCCCCTCCCCTTTTCTTCTTTCCTGTGATTCAAGTGTTCTTACCTTGTGTGAGAAGAATATTCAAATAAATAACTCTAGGAGGGTGCTGGGACATTAACTAGGTTGTGGTCTGTTGAAGTTTCAAGTACAGTTTAACTCAGTTTAATATATGAGCCCCGCACTATGCCATGTGCCATTAGGGTTTCAAAGGAATAATCTCCATATTTAAATGTTTGACCATCCATTTAGTGAAATCAGTAACCATCACAAAATAAACAGTAAAGGGAGGATTTGAATGAACATGCATATGCAAAGAAAAAGAAAATTATTTTAACAAGTGCACAGCTAAAGATGCCTAAATAAAAGCATAGAATCATGGTTCTGAGTCATCTCATTGTATCCAGAAGTGCTCAGTGATACTGGAAGTGTTATGCTAATTTTTAGCCCACCATTATAAGAGCAACTCTGAGAAACTGGATAAGATATGCACAGAGGAAGGTAAGTAGTATAATAGAGAGTGTGTCTGTCAAGAGAAACCCTAGTAGTAACAGGATACTTGTCTCCAAAAGGAAAATCTAATCTTGAGAAAAGTAACTACTTCCAAACATGTGACCATTTATTCTTGAGAAGGATGTATTTGCTCCTTCTAAATGGAAATTCTAAAGCATAGTGCTTCATCCTTGCAATAAATGGCAGAGTTAAGAATTAAATCATGTCTTTTAGTTCCAGGTCCCTGAACTATCACTGGCACCTTGGATTCATGCTGAAGACGAGATTTGCTGTCACTGAAGGGATTCAAGCAGAAACAGCAGGACCATCTGTGGGGGTCCCTAATTAAGTGGCAAATTTTGCTGGGACAAACTCTCAACACTCCTGCAGCTCTTTCTTTTTATTAGTTGTAGAATCTTCATAAGACTATTTCTGTTAAACTTGTTCATAGTTAAGAATGACTTAGATATGTTATTTTCAACTGATCCTTTTCTTGTTTGAAAATCTAAGTTTTTGAGAACTCCTGTCTGTAAAAAAAGCCCAGCTGGGCTTCAAGTTGGAAGACTCTTACTTTCTATTTTAAGCATATATCAGATATCTACTGATATTTCTGCCTCAGTTCTTAGCCAACCTCATTCCTTTCTGAGACTGCAAAGAACTGAAGGCTTGGTGAATAGTAATCCTTTCCCTTATGTATCCTGATCTTTCTTCTGCAAACTCAATAATACCTCAGCAATATTTTTTTGATCCTTTAAAAGGCTTAATGTGTGTACTTAGAGACACCTACCAATCTTAATAAGGACTTTGTCTTACTTTTAATTTGTCTAACATTTAGCTAACATTATTTCCTTAGAGTTCCCAATTGGAGATTAACCACCAAAATCCACTACACTTTATATTCCTGGTCTATTTTGGGGGTATTTATGAGATGTACTAAGTGCATCAGCAAGCAAGAAGAAATTCACAGCTAGTGAATATTTCATGGTTTCTGCTTTTCAGGAGGTTGGTTGAGGCATTTCTGCATCTAAGCACAAATCCACATTTGGAAAAAAAGTGGAGGCTGTTACATATATATATATATATATATATATATATATATATATATATATAAATCAGCAATTATACCCAAGAATTACTGCAGTTGAGGTTTGGGGCCACATAGAACAGTACTGAAGGTTTGTTGGTACTACAATTGCATGTGATTTTTATCATTTCTTCCAGCCTCACTTTAGAAGGATCATATTTATGTTAGTTATTTGGGTGGACAGACAGACATTATATAAATTTTCTAAGATAAAGCAACAGGAAGAATTTAGAAGAGGCCTTTTATATGAGGGTAAGTAGGATACTGAAGTCTTTAATCCGTATCACAAAATCATTACAGAAACCTGTGGTGTTGTGCCTAGAAAGAAGAGCAAAAGAGGACACAGTAAATGTGCTAAAGAGTGCAAAGGGCTTTCTCATCAAAGTGGGACTAGACCGTTTCCAACTCACTTCCAAAAGCAGAACTAAAATAAATAGAAGATATCAAGCGAAAGACTTCAACTCAATATAAAACAACTTTTTGCAATAATCACAATATTAAAACAATGAACTAGTTCACCCTGAGCTCCAAATCTCTGAAGTATTGAGGCAAAGCTACATGAATGCAAATATGGGATGTGGAAGAGGATGTTAAGATGGGGACTTAGGTCTAGGTGACTGACAAAGTCTTTCTATTCTGGAGTTCAAGACTCAGATTATTTTCCTGGAAGGTCAAATTTAAACAAGAATTCTGCTCGATAGGCACAGAATTAACATGATACAGGGTGCTTAAGGCAGCTGCAGTCTCTAATGGCTCTTAAATTTATTGCTGAATTAAACTTTAGTCCACTCGCCCAATGTGAAGCAAAGTCAAACAATCTACTGACACCAGGTTGTGGTGAAGGAAAGTACAATGTTTATTGCATAGTGCCAAGCAAGTAGAAAGGGTAGCTTGTGCTCAAAAGATCCAAACTCCCCAATGACCTTCAGGGAAGTGTTTTTAAAGACAGTGTGATGGAAAGTGTCACAGGGTGCCTAATCAGCTCATGCACAATTCTCTGATTTGTTGATAGTGAGGTAACAGGGTGATGTTTCAGGAATCTCAGTCATCAACCTTCTTGTTCTGACTGTCCTGGGGTCTATTTTCTGGTAGTCAACATGCAGTTAACTTCCCCCACCTGGAGGGCATTTTAATATCTGCAAAGCAGCTCAAAGATGTGGCTCAGGATATTATCTATAACCCTTGAGGAGGAACTAAAGGTCCTTGATTTTGTTTTATGACTAAACTCATTATTTTGCCTTGACTGCTTTTTTTTTATTTCTGGATTTTTCTCACTTCTCTGATTAAATTTGCTCTTCAGAACTCAGCGGAGACCTTGGAGGCTAACATTTTTCTACAAAAAGGAGGCAAGTGGGGCTTCCCTGGTGGCACAGTGGTTGAGAGTCTGCCTGCCGATGCAGGGGACATGGGTTTGTGCCCCAGTCCAGGAAGATCCCACACGCTGCGGAGCGGCTAGGCCCATGAGCCATGGCCACTGAGCCTGCGCATCTGGAGCCTGTGCTCCACAACAGGAGAGGCCACAACAGTAAGAGGCCTGCATACCACCCCCCCCCCCAAAAAAAAAAGGAGGCAAGTGACATGGGAGCATGTTCCAAGGAAGTTCCCACAGGGTCATGCTTGGTTTCAAGTTCTCCTCATCACAAACAGAGGCTCTTGATCTGACAAGGTACATGGACTGAGGCTCTGGAAACTCTTTCACCACTGACTCCCATTTCACTCTTTAGGTTTCATACATCTTTATTTAGATCATATAAATAAAGACATCTTAATGAACTGTGCTCAGTAGCAAAATAAGACCTCTCATGTGGTCTCAAAACCTGACACATTATTACTTATTTGGATTGATATAAATAACATATTTTCTGGAAATCAGATCCTCTCTAGGTAAGGTTGGCCCCTGGAAGAGCTATTTCCCATATAACATGTGAAGACATCTAATTAAACATGAATTTGTCAGTTCAGGAAATTTCTCCTGGCTGGACCCCCCCATTGTCTGATTTGGGTTCTTTTTTTTTTTTTCCCTGATATTTCTTTGTTTCCACAGTATTGCTGTGATGTCAAACTCTTTCCTCAGACTAACCATTTCTGGCTTCTGTTTTGATTTCTTTCCAAGATGCCATTCCTTATATTTCTTCCCCAGGGAACACATGTAACAGTTAATTGTAAAAAAAAAAAAAAGAAGAAGAAGAAAAATTACCTGCCCTACACTTGTTCCTGGAGCAGGTTATTTCTGACCTTATCATTTAACTGTTGTGTTGCATCAAATCCAGCACCACACACAGTGTATCCATTCTCCACTTCTTTAAGAGGAATAGTAAGAAAAATGAATTGGGTGAAAGTCCCATGTTCTCTATCTCTACCATTTCTTTCATCATTGTCATCAACTTCCTTTTCCTCTGCATCTTAACTTTTTCCTCCACTACACAGATTTTAGTTTTAATAATGTCATATATGATTTTACCATCTTCAGTTTGGGTTTAAAATCCATTATTGAAACACATTTCTTTTCATTTTTCAATATTACTTTCTATTATTTTTTTATCGGTCTGTTGTCATTGCATGCAGGAGCTGATATTTAATGAGAACCCACTCTGTGCCAGTTCTGGTGTTTGGTACTAAAGTAACTTGCATCACTTTATGATTGTTATATTGTATCTCTTACCACTGTACTTTAATCTAAGATCTACCTCTTTATACAGCATATATACTACTTTTGTATAAAGACTTTTCTCTTTTTAAGCTATCTACTTTTCTATAGAGACCAAGTTCTAGCATACTCTTAAGAATTTGTGAATTTTTTTTGGAGCAAAAATTACAGAATTTGAAGATTTTCATAGATCTGATTTTTCTCTTTGTCATTGTGATAGCATTTCTTTTACTTGTACCACATATTTTTTTAGAAAACTCCCTTTCTGATTACTGTTCCACAAATATGTAGATCTATCTAAGCTTATTCGACAAGACTGCTTGGGCCCCACTCTTAGTTTCCTGAACAGGAGTACTTATGTAATCCACAATATCTAGCATGTCTTCTTTCTAGGGCTATTCATTTTTCTGGTTTTGTTGAGACTAACTTTCCAGAATGCAGTACTTAACTATCTATGCCCCTCTCTTGTACCTGACACACTGCCATTTTGTGTGAGTTGCAATTATATATAGATTTTATTAATGGTGATGGGAAAGTGGGCTTCTGAACCTCTCAAAAAACAGGAGTGGGAAAGTGGAATAATCCATTTACAATTTCATGTTTGGTTCACACCCTCATCTCTAAGCCAGGGGGGAGATTGCAGGAGGTTTCACAATTTTCCATATTGATTTTTAAGAAAATGGACTGGTTGATTTCATCAAGCCAAGTCCAAAAATGTCAGTGATCTTTTTTTTTCTTTTTTCTAGTTAGCCAGATTTTTCCTTGGCTTTGTCTTCAGTGTAATTTTTTCTCTGTTTTCTACATCTTGATAAGTATGTTGGTTAGAATTTTGGAGATGCTATTTTAGGCTTTTTGCTAGATATCATTTCAAACCATTAGCTTTCCACCATAGTTTCTCTTTGTAATACTGACAAGCTATAGAGAGGAGTTAAGAATGCTATGTGTCAAGTTAGTGACCTCAAAAATAATAATATATAGAAATTTCACTTAGTTCCAAATAAAAGGAATTTGAGAAAGCCGAAAAATTTAATAGAAGAAAAGTAGCTTCAGTTAGAGAAGACTTTCTTTTAATCAGAAGTTTATGTCATTCACTGTTCTGCTTCAAATTGGACATTGTGCTTTGCTAAAGCTTAGACAGATAGATAGATAGATAAAAAAGAAATTCACACTGTATGCAATAATTTAAAGTTCTTTGTGATTCATCTATAATCCAACTTTTAGACTATGTTTCTATGTTTTTATGAATAAACCACATATCACTGACTTGCAGGTCACCAAGCACCCTATTCTCTAAACTTTCAATACACCTGCTTTTAGTAATTTCCACCGTTTGAATTCTGACTTTACTTTTATTTTATTTTTTTATAGTTCAAGTCCTTTATTTTTCTTTTTATTTTTTTACAACTTTATTGGAGTATAATTGCATCACAATGGTGTATTAGTTTCTGCTTTATAACAAAGTGAATCAGTTATACATATAAATCTGTTCCTATACCCCTTCTCTCTTGTGTCGCCCTACCTCCCACCCGCCCTATCCCACCCCTCCAGTCAGTCACAGAGCACTGAGCTGATCTCCCTGTGCTATGCAGCTGCTTCCCACTAGCTATCTACCTTACGTTTGGTAGTGTATATATGTCCATGCCTCTCTCTCGCTTTGTCACAGATTACCATTCCCCCTCCCCATATCCTCAAGTCCATTCTCAAGTAGGTCTGTGTCTTTATTCCTGTTTTACCCCTAGGTTCTTCATGACAGTTTTATTTTCTTAAATTCCATATATATATATATGTTAGCATAATGTATTTGTCTTTCTCTTTCTGACTTACTTCACTCTGTATGACAGACTCTAGGTCTATCCACCTCATTACAAATAGCTCAATTTCATTTCTTTTTATGGCTGAGTAATATTCCATTGTATACATGTGCCACATCATCTTTATCCATTCATCAGATGATGGACACATAAGTTCTTTCCATCTCCGGGCTATTGTAAATAGAGCTGCAATGAACATTTTGGTACATGACAATTTTTGAATTATGGTTTTCTCAAGGTATATGTCCAGTAGTGGGATTGCTGGGTCTTATGGTAGTACAATTTGTAGATTTTTAAGGAACCTCCATACTCTTCTCCATAGAGGCTGTACCAATTCACATTCCCACCAGCAGTGCAAAGGTGTTCCCTTTTCTCCACACCCTCTCCAGTATTTATTGTTTCTAGATTTCTTGATGATGGCCATTCTGACTGCTGTGAGATGATATCTCATTGTAGTTTTGATTTGCATGTCTCTAATGATTAATGATGTTGAGCATTCTTTCATGTGTTTGTTGGCAGTCTGTATATCTTCTTTGGAGAAATGTCTATTTAGTTCTTCTGACCATCTTTGGATTGGATTGTTTGTTTTTTTGCTATTGAGCTGCATGAGCTGCTTATAAATTTTGGAGATTAATCCTTTGTCACTTGCTTCAATTGAAAATATTTTCTCCCATTCTGAGGGTTGTCTTTTGGTCTTGTTTATGGTTTCCTTTGCTGTGCAAAAGATTTGAAGTTCCATTAGGTCCCAATTGTTTATTTTTGTTTTTATTTCCATCTCTCTAGGAGGTAGGTCCAAAAGGATCTTGCTGTGATTTATGTCATAGAGTGTTCTACCTATGTTTTCCTCTAACAGTTTGATAGTTTCTGGCCTTATATTTAGGTCTTTAATCCATTTTGAGCTTATTTTTGTGTATGGTGTTAGGGAATGATCTAATCTCATACTTCTACATGTAACTGTTTTCCTAGCACCATTTATTGAAGAGGCTCTTTTTTCTCCACTGTACATTCCTGCATCCTTTATCAAAGATAAGGTGACCATAGGTGTGTGGGTTTATCTCTGGGTTTTCTATCCTGTTCCATTGATATATCTTTCTGTATTTGTTCCACTACCATACTGTATTGATTAGTGTAGCTTTGTAGTATAGTCTGAAGACAGGGAACCCTGATTCCTCCAACTCCGTTTTTCGTTCTCAATATTACTTTGGTCTTTTGTGTTTCCATACAAATTGTGAATTTTTTTGTTCTAGTTCTGTGAAAAATGCCAGTGATAGTTTGATAGGGATTGCATTGAATCTGTAGATTGCTTTGGATAGTAGAGTCATTTTCACAATATTGATTCTTCCAATTCAGGAATATGGGATATCTCTCCATCTATTTGTATCATCTTTAATTTCTTTCATCAGTGTCTTATAATTTTCTGCATACAGGCCTTTTGTCTCCTTAGGTAGGTTTATTCCTAGATATTTTATTCTTTCTGTTGCAATGGTAAATGGGAGTGTTTTCTTGATTTCACTTTCATATTTTTCATCATTAGTATAAAGGAATGCCAGAGATTTCTCTGCATTAATTTTGTATCCTGCTACTTTACCAAATTCATTGATTAGCTCTAGTAGTTTTCTGGTAGCATCTTTGGGATTCTCTATGTATAGTATCATGTCATCTGCAAACAGTGACTGCTTTACTTCTTCTTTTCTGATTTGGATTCCTTTTATTTCCTTTTCTTTTCTGATTGCTGTGGCTAAAACTTCCAAACCTATGTTTAATAAGAGTGGTGAGAGTGGGCAGCCTTGTCTTGTTCCTTATCTTAGTGGAAATGGTTTCAATTTTTCACAATTGAGGATGATGTTGGCTGTGGGTTTTTCATATATGGCCTTTATTATGTTGAAGAAAGTTCCGTCTATGCCTACTTTCTGCATGGTTTTTATCATAACTGGGTGTTGAAATTTGTTGAAAGCTTTCTCTGCATATATTGAGATGATCATATGGTTTTTCTCTTTCAATTTGTTAATATGGTATATCATGTTCATTGATTTGCATATATTGAAGAATCCTTGCATTCCTGGAATAAACTCCACTTGATCATGGTGTATGATCCTTTTAATGTGTTGTTGGATTCATTTGCTAGTATTTTGTTGAGGATTTTTGCATCTATGTTCATCAGTGATATTGGCCTGTAGTTTTCTTTCTTTGTGACATCCTTGTCTGCTTTTGATATCAAGGTGATGGTGGCCTCGTAGAATGAGTTTGGGAGTGTTCTTCCCTCTGTTATATTTTGGAAGAGTTTGAGAAGGATAGGTGTCAACTCTTCTCTAAATGTTTGATAGAATTTGCCTGTGAACCCATCTGGTCCTGGGCTTTAGTTTGTTGGAAGATTTTTAATCACAGTTTCTATTCTGTGCTTGTGATTGGTCTGCTCATATTTTCTATTTCTTCCTAATTCAGTTTTGGCAGATGGTGCATTTCTAAGAATTTGTCCATTTCTTCCAGGTTGTCCATTTTATTGGCATAGAGTTGCTTGTAGTAATCTCTCATGATCTTTTGTAATTCTTCAGTGTCAGTTGTTACTTCTCCTTTTTCATTTCTAATTCTATTGGTTTGAGTCTTCTCCCTTTTTTTCTTGATGAGTCTGGCTAATGGGTTATCAATTTTGTTTATCTTCTCAAAGAACTGGCCTTTATTTTTATTGATCTTTGCTATCATTTCCTTCATTTCTTTTTCATTTATTTCTAATCTGATTTTTATGATTGCTTTCATTCTCCTAACTTTGGTATTTTTTGTTCTTATTTCGGTAATTGCTTTAGGTGCAAGGTCAGTTTGTTTACTCGAGATGTTTCCTGTTTCTTAAGGTGGGATTTTACTGCTATAAACTTCCTTCTTAGAACTGCTTTTGCTGCATCCCATAGGTTTTGGGTCCTCCTGTCTCCATTGTCATTTTTTTCTAGGTATTTTTTTATTTCCTCTTTGGTTTCTTCAGTGATTACGCATTATTGAGTAGTGTATTATTTAGCTTCCATGTGTTTATATTTTTTACATATCTTTTCCTGTAACTTATATCTAGTCTCATAGCATTGTGGTCCTAAAAGATACTTGATACAGTTTCAATTTTCTTAAATTTACCAAGGTTTGTTTTGTGACCCAAGATATGATCTATCCTGGAGAATGTTCCATGAGCACTTGAGAAAAATGTGTATTCTGTTGTTTTGGCATGGAA
Organism: Mesoplodon densirostris; assembly: GCF_025265405.1. Classification (NCBI taxonomy): domain Eukaryota; kingdom Metazoa; phylum Chordata; class Mammalia; order Artiodactyla; family Ziphiidae; genus Mesoplodon; species Mesoplodon densirostris. The sequence continues at coordinate 59,349,291 of NC_082675.1, read as the reverse complement.
TGTCCTATAAATATCAATTAAGTCCATCTTGTTTAATGTATCATTTAAAGCTTGTGTTTCCTTATTTATTTTCATTTTGCATGACCTGTCCATTGGTGAAAGTGGGGTGTTAAAGTCCACTACTAAGTATGTGTTACTGTCGATTTCCCTTTTTATGGCTGTTAGTATTTACCTTATGTATTGATGTGCTCTTCTGTTGGGTGCATAAATATTTACAATTGTTATATCTTCTTCTTGGATTGATCCCTTGATCATTATATAGTGTCCTTCTTTGTCTCTTCTAATAATCTTTATTTTAAAGCCTATTTTTCTGATATGAGAATTGTTACTCCAGCTTTTTTTGATTACCATAAGTATGGAATATCGTTTTCCATCCTGTTACTTTCAGTCTGTATGTGTCTGTAGGTCTGAAGTGGGTCTCTTGTAGACAGCATATATATGGGTCTTGTTTTTGTATCCATTCAGCCATCTGCTTCTTTTGGTAGGAGCATTTAATCCATTTACATTTAAGGTAATTATTTATATGTATGTTCCTATTCCCATTTTCTTAATTGTTTTGGATTCATTATTGTAAGTATTTTCTTTCTGTTCTGTTTCTTGCCTAGAGCAGTTCCGTTAGCATTTGTTGTAAAGTTGTTTTGGGGGTGCTCAACTCTCTCAGGTTCTGCTTGTCTGTAAAGTTTGTAATTTCTCCATCAAACATTAATGAGATCCTTGCTGGGTAGAGTAATCATGTTTGCAGGTTTTTCTCCTTCATCACTTTAAATATGTCCTGCCAGTCTCTTCTGGCTTGCAGAGTTTCTGCTGAAAGATCAGCTGTTAACCTTATGGGGATCCCCTTGTGTGTTATTTGTTGTTTTTTTCCTTGTTGCTTTTAATATGTTTTCTTTGTGTCTAATTTTTGACAGTTTGATTAATATGTGTCTTGGCATATTTCTCCTTGGATTTATTCTGTATGCGATTCTCTGTGCCTCCTGGACTTGATTAACTATTTCCTTACCCATATTAGGGATGTTTTCAACTATAATCTCTTCAAAAATTTTCTCAGTCCCTTTCTTTTTCTCTTCTTCTTCTGGAACCCCTATAATTTGAATGTTGGTGAATTTACTGTTGTCCCAGAAGTCTCTGAGACTGTCCTCCCTTTTTTCATTCCTTTTTCTTTATTCTGCTCCAAAGCAGTTATTTCCACTATTTCATCTTCCACATCACTTATCCATTCTTCTGCCTCAGTTATTCTGCTAGTGATCCCATCTAGAGTATTTTTAATTTCATTTATTTTGTTGCTCATCGTTGTTTGATTCATCTTTAGTTCTTCTATGTCCTTGTTAAATGTTTCTTGCATTTTGTCTATTCTACTTCCAAGATTTTGTATCATCTTTACTATCATTATTCTGAATTCTTTTTCAAGTAGACTGCCTATTTCCTCTTCATTTGTTAGCTCTGGTGGGTTTTTATCTTGCTCCTTCACCCGCTGTGTGTTTTTCTGTCTTCTCATTTTGCTTATCTTACTGTGTTTGTGGTCTCCTTTTTTCAGGCTGCTGGTTCCTAGTTCCCATTGTTTTTGGTGTCTGTCCCCAGTGGCTGAGGTTGGTGCAGTGTGTTGTGCAGGCTTCCTGGTGGAGGGGACTAGTGCCTGTGTTCTGGTGGATGAGTCTGGATCTTGTCTTTCTGGTGGGCAGGTCCACGTCTGGTGATGTGTTTTGAGGGGTCTTTGGCCTTATGATTTTAGGCAGCCTCTCTGCTAATTGTTGGGTTTGTGTTCCTGTCTTCATAATTGTTTGGCATAGGTTTTCCAGCACTGTAGCTTGCTGGTCGTTTAGTGAAGCTGGATGCTGGTGTTGAAATGGAGATCTCTGGGAGATTTTCGCCATTTGATATTATGTGGATCTGGGAGGGCTCTTGTGCACCAGTGTCCTGAATTTGGCTCTCCCACCTCAGTGGCGCAGCACTGACTCCTGGCTGCAGCACCAAAAGCCTTTAATCCACATGGCTCAGAATAAAAGGGAGAAAAAGTAGAAAGTAAGAACTAGTAGAAGTAGAAAGAAAGAAAGAAAGGAGGGAGGAAGGAGGGAAGGTAGGAAAAAGGAAAGAGAGAAGATAAAGTAAAATAGAATAAAGTATGATAAAATATAATACAGTTATTAAAATAAAAAATAAATATTAAAAAATAATTTAAAAAAATGGACAGGTAGAACCCTGGAAGAAATGGTGGAAGCAAAACTATACAGACAAAATCTCCACAGAAGCATACACATGCACATTCAGAGAAAGAGGAAAAGGGGAAAAAATCATAAATCTTGTTCTCAAAATCCACCTCCTTAATTTAGGATAATTTGTTTTCTATTAAGGTATTCTACAGATGCTGGGTACATCAAGTTGATTGTGGAGCTTTAATCCACTGCTTCTGAGGTTGCTGGGAGAGATTTCCCTTTCTCTTCTTTATTCTCACAGCTCCTGGTTCTCAGCTTTAGATTTGGCCCACTTCTGTGTGTAGATCATCAGAGGGCATCTGTTCTTTGCTCAGACAGGACGGGGTTAAAGGAGAGGCCACTTCGGGGACTCTGGCTCACTCTGGCTGGGGGGAGAGAAGGGTACAGAGTGCGGGACAAGCCTGTGGTGGCAGAGGCCGTCATGATGTTGCACCAGCCCGAGGCATGCCGTGTGCTCTCCCAGTGAAGCTGTCCCTGGATCCTGGGACCCCGGCAGTGGTGGGCTGCACAGGCTCCCCGGAAAGGGGGTGTGGACAGTGACATGCACTCGCACGCAGGCCTCTTGGTGGTGGTAGCAGCAGCCCCAGCATCCCACACCTGTCTCTGGGGTCTGTGCTTTTAGCCGCGGCTCGTACCCATCTCTGGAGCTCCTTTAAGCAACGCTCTTAATCCCCTCTCCTTTCGCACCAGGAAACAAAGAGGGAAGAAAAAGTCTCTTGCCTCTTCAGCAGGTCCAGACATTTACCCGGACTCCCTCTTGGCTAGCTGTGGTGCACTAATCCCTCCAGGCTGTGTTCACACCGCCAACACCATTCCTCTCCCTGTGCTCTGACTGAAGCCTGAGACTCAGCACCCAACCCCGCCCACCACAGAAGCCAAGCAGACAAGCCTCTTGGGCTGGTGAGTGCTGGTTGGCACTGATCCTCTGTGCGGGAATCTCTCTGCTTTGCCCTCTGCACCCCTGTGGCTGTGCTCTCCTCCACTACTCTGAAGCTTTCCCCCTTCACCACCTGCAGTCTCTGCCCACGAAGGGGCTTCCTAGTGTGTGGAAATCTTTCCTCCTTCACGGCTCCCTCCCACTGGTGCAGGTTCCATCCCTATCCTTTTGTCTCTGTTTATTCTTTTTTCTTTTGCCCTACCCAGGTACGTGGGGAGTTTCTTGCCTTTTGGGAGGTCTGAGGTCTTCTGCCAGCGTTCAGTAGGTGTTCTGTAGGAGTTGTTCCACGTGTAGATGAATTTCTGGTGTATCTGGGGGGAGGAAGGTGATCTCTGCATCTTACTCTTCAGCCATAATCTTAATTCTGACTTTAAATGTAGCCTGAGGTACTGTACTCCCTCTTTCTGGCATCTCACCTTGTCTTCCTATTTATAATCAGTCTCTCCTTTCCCTGTGTTCCTGTCAGACTCTGCTCATTCATTTATTCAAGTACCTGAGACATTCTAGCTTATTCCAGTGATTGGTATGCAGGTGACTTTCTCCCACGTGAGGGTATAATCTCTTTGAACTCATGGACTATATTGCATATTCCTTTATTTTTCTAAAAACCTTAGCACATTTGAATAAATGATTTTGAGCATATCAGATTAATCCATATTTTATGAATGAATCCATGTTGAATGAATAAATGAATGAATACAGCTTATTTAGATCTCATGTAAGATCCCACTTTTCAGATATTGCTACCTTAATTAGTGTTCTGGAATAAAGTGAATCCTTCCCCAACAAGAGGCATTAACACCTACTGTGAATTTTACTGAATATGCTTATGAGGAGATCAGTGTGATAGAGAAGTCTGTACCATGCAAATGGAACCGTGCCTCCTATTTAAAAAGTTAGCTCTTTTCTGTTTATCCCTTGGCTTTGATGTTTCCAGTTCACTTTTTGTCATGAACCGTTGTGCTATCATCTTGTTTACAAAGGTCTTAAATTTCATGCTGAAAATGCACATGACAAACATTTATTTACTCAGAGGTTATCAACTATGTTGCAATTTCTTCCCTCTCTGTTTTACCTTTTCATTATGGTATAAATAGTAAATAATACACTTTCAGGGTTAATTTCATTAATAGTGACAATAGACAGTCACTGCAACTAATTCCTTCATTTAACAAGAATGTCTTAGTCACCTAGCACATGCCAGGTACTGTGCTAAATTCTAGAGAGATAAAGATGAATTAAGGCAGGGTCATCACTTTTTAGTGAGGTGAACTGCAATGTAAATAAATCATGGTAATAAAGATTGTAAATGCTCTAATTAAGAGAAGAATGGCTTTGTAGACACAGGTGTCATGAGCTCTGCCTATCAGTGACTGAATAAGTGAGAAAAGAACTCTCAATGTGCCAAACTTCCCCCTACAGTGAAACAGGGTGTCACTTACAGTGACTGGATGCCTTAGCAGTTCCTAGAGGAGTTTAGAAAGATATCCATATAAATAGAGTTAATGAATTCACTTTGAAGGAATTGCTTGTTAAATTATTTTCTTCTTTTGTTCCCTAAGGATTGGAAAGGTGAGCAGCAGCTGACAGAGCTGAGGTGGAGAGTACTTTGATCCTGCTCAAGGAGTTGAGTAAACACTGAACACCTGGGTCTTCACTGATGGAGATGAGCACTCAAAGGGAATCATGTGACATTAAAAAAGGATGGCAAGTGTCAGAGTAGCTTAGAGGAAGAAAATGCAAACGTCAATCATTTAATAATTTGCCCAAGAGCAAAGCAATCTGCCATGTAAAGATTTTGTTTACTTAAAGATTCATATTGATCATCATTTACACACCTGGAAAATACTTCTCTCTCTCTCTCCCCCTCTCTCTTCCACCCCCCCCATTTCTCTCTCTCTCTCAAATAGACATAGACACATACTCTCAGACTCTTGGGTGCACTCTTCAAGGCATGAGGTATGCAAATTCACAAAAGTTCACTAATAAAACTGAAACTCTCTAACATTAGAATGTTCCGGGCTTCCCTGGTGGCACACTGGTTGGGAGTCCACCTGCCGATGCAGGGGACACGGGTTCATGCCCCGGTCTGGGAAGATCCCACATCCCGCGGAGCGGCTGGGCCCGTGAGCCATGGTCACTGAGCCTGCACGTCCGGAGCCTGTGCTCCGCAATGGGAGAGGCCACAACAGTGAGAGGCCCACGTACCACAAAAAAAACAATAATAATAAAATAAATAGAATGCTCTAAAATTCAACCATTGTCAATGAGGATGTCATGTGTTCCTTAGTAACTTAGAAGAAGGGACTAGAGTAGAGTGGTATAGAATTTCAAAGCAGAGGCAGAGAAAGAGGATTTTGTACCTAGGAAAGTCCCCTTGCACTTTATGTTTTACATCTTCCATGTAAATAGGGGAAAATCTTCCTTACTTCCATTTGAGGAATATGAACAGATACATTACACATTGAGATTAAAGCCAATTCGCTAGCTAAAATTTCCTCTCTCTGTCCAGCCATTTATTTGTTTATGTAAAAGGACATTTCAATGTACTCCTTTCTCTTAACCAATATTGAAATAAGTGTACCAGAGAAATAAGCATCAAGAACACAACTGACATGGCCATTTGTGTGCTTTACCACCAAATCAGAATGACTGACATAGTCAGAGTATCAGAATGGTGGGACAAATACCCAAAGGGGCAACATTTTTCTTCTTTTTTCTCCTCTGATTCCTCTAGTAAGATGGGGGTAGAAAATGAAGTCAGCTGCTCCCCCAGCAGGTCATCAGTCAGGGCAAGAGAGTACACAGAGGTAATGCTGGGAGCAGGAAGAGCTGGTAAAAGCAGTGAGTTTTAATACCAAATGATGGGATCTCTGTAGAGGCAACCCTATAGAGTGTATAATAATAATAACCACAACAAAACAACAATCCTGATGCTGCCAGAGGTTAGTTAGCTGTGGCTGTTAAATACCAAGTATTTGGCAAAATGTTTCAAAGCATAAGGACTGTAAAAGGAATGCTGATGGAGAATAGAGAGACAACAGGTGACAACATATAGAACTTTAAGAAAATCATTTTTTTCCTTTGTCTTCCTGCTGGGTGACATTTGATCTTAATTTATATGTCTTTTAAAAAATATTTATATGATATTTATGAAATAGCCATGGTATGAGAAAAATGTGTTCCTGGTCTCAAAAATGCTCAAATAAAGAAAGAAATGCTATGAATAGTCAATGAAATATATATACAAACACAGACACACATATCATTGCTGATTGCTGTGTTTGTTTCTTTGATTAGGAATTTCCTGTCTCCTTTTTCTTATCTGTGATCTGACATAGTATGTGTGGACTTTGGATACCAAAAGGAAAGTTGTTTTTAGAAAGTTACAGGAGTTTAAGAAACTATACTCATTGTGGGATCTATACAGGGTGATCAAACCAAATTTTATGGTTAATGAATTAAAAGAGAAAGTTACAAGAATAAAGAAGTACAGGGTATTAATGAAGGTAAAGACTGGTAATTTTTTTATTTTTGATACATAAGAAACAGAAGTTGTCACTGGTTGGGTTTCTGGAGGGGCTTACAATGCTGAATATAACAAATTAAAGAAATAGTATTGGCTGGCAAGATGGCAGAGTAGAAGAACGTGAGCTTATACTTTCTTATAAAAACATCAAAATCACAATTAACTGCCGCACAACCACTGACAAAAAAGAAAAAGAAAAAAGAAAAAAGCTGGAATCTACCAAAAGCCATACCCTACACCCAAAGACAAAAAGAAGCCACAACAATACAGTAGAAGGGGTGCAATCACTATAAAATCAAATCCTATACCTGCTGGGTGGGTGACCCACAAACTGGAAAATAATTATACCACAGAATTTCTCCCACAAGAGTGAAAGTCCTAAGTCCCATGTCAGGCTTCCCAGCCTGGGAGTCTGGTAATGGGAAGAGGAGTCCCCAGAGAATCTGGCTTTGAAGGCCAGTGGGGTTTGATCACAGGAATCCATAGGACTGGGGGAAACAGAAACTCTACTCTTGGAGGGTGCATATAAGGTCCCTTGTGCACCAGGACAGAGGGAAAATAGCAGTGACCTCTTAAGATACTGGGCCAACTACCAACTTGCTAGTATTGGAGGGTCTCCTGCAGAGATGGGGGGAGGTGCTGTGACTCACTGCAGGGACAAAGACACTGGCAGTGGCAGTTCTGATGAGTACTCATTGGCATGAGCCTTCCTGGAGGCAACCATTTCCTCCTCAAGTCCTAACTCCACCTAACAAACAGTAGGCTCAAGTGCTGGGATGCCTCAGGCCAAACTATGAACAAGGCAGGAACACATCAGCAGAGAGGCTACTTAAAGTCTTACTGAGCACAGTACTACCCACCAGAGGGACAAGATTCAGCTCCACCCACCAGTGGGCAGGAACCAGACTATCTCACCAGGAAGCTAGCACAAGCCTCTAAGACAGCCTCATCTACAAGAAGAGAGACAGCAGAAGTAAGAAGAACTACAATTCTGCAGCCTACAGAATGTAAACCACAGTCACAGAAAGTTAGACAAAATGAGATGACAGAGTATTATGTCCCAGATAAAGGAACAAGGTAAAATCTTAGAGCAACTAGGTGAAGTGCACACAGGCAATCTATCAGAAAAAGAATTCAGAGTAATGATAGTGAAGATGATCCAAGAATTCAGAAAAAAGCATGGAGGCATAGATAGAGATGCAAGAAATGTTTAACAAAGACCTAGAAGAAGTAAAGAACAAATAAACAGAGATAAATAATACAATAATTGAAATGAAAAATACACCAGAAGGACTCAAAAACACAGTAACTGAGCAGGATAATGAACAAATGAGCTGGAAGACAAAATGGTGGGAATCACTGCTGCAGAACAGAATAAAGAAAAAAGAATGAAGCAAAATGAACACAGTCTAAGAGACTTCTGGGACAATGTTAAACACACCAACATTTGCATTATAGGGGTCCCAGAAGGAGAAGAGAGAGGTAAAGGGCCTGAGAAAATATTTAAAGAGATAGTAGCTGAAAACTTCCCTAACATGGGAAAGGTAACAGTCACCTAAGTCTAGGAAACACAGAGAGTCCAAGCAGGATAAACTCAGGGAGGAATACACTGATACACAGAATAATCAAATTGATAAAATTAAAGACAAAAAAATTAAAGACAAAGAAAAATATTGAAAGCATCAGGGGAAAATAAAGAAATAACTTACAAGGGAACTCCCATAAATTTATCAGCTGATTTCTCAGCAGAAATTCTGCAGACCAGAAGGGAGGGGTATTTAAAAAGATGAAAGGGGAGATCCTACAAGAAAAAAAATACTCTACCCAACAAGGCTCTCATTCAGATTTGATGGAGAAATCAAAAGCTTTACAGACAAGCAAAAGCTAAGAAAATTCAGCACAATCAGACAAGCTTTGCGACAAATGCTAAAGGAATTTCTTCTCTATTCTCTAAGCAGAAAAGAAAAAGCCACTACTAGAAACAAGAAAATTATGAATGAAAAATCTCACCAGTAAAGGCAAATATATAGTAAAGGTAGAAATTAAAAGACCAACATCTTAAAATAATCCTGTTTATGTATTGACTGCTATATCAAAATCTCATGGTAATCACAAACAGAAAATCTACTATAGATACACATACAAAAAAGAAAAACAAATCCAAACACAACATTAAAGTGAGTCATCAAATCACAGGAGAAAAGAACAAAAAAGAAAGGAAAGAAAAAAGACTGACAAAAACAAATCCATAAAAATCAAGAAAATGGCAATAGGAACATATGTATTAATTACCTTAAATGTAAATGGATTAAATGCTCCAAGAAAAAGACATAGACTGGCTGAATGGATACAGAAAAAGCACATTCTCTAGGATTGATCACATGATGGGCCACAAAGCAAGCCTCAGTAAATTTAAGAAAATTGAAATCATATCAAGCACCTTTTGCAACCACAATGCTATGAGATTAGAAATCAACTACAAGGAAAAAAAACAGTAAAAAACACAAATACATGGAGGCTAAACAATATGCCACTAAGCAACAAATTGATCACTGAAAAAATCAAAGAGGAAATCAAAAAATACCTAGAGACAAACGAAAATGAAAGCAAGACAATCCAAAATCTATGGGACGTGGCAAAAGCTGTTCTAAGAGGGAAGTTTATAGAAATACAATCTTAGCTCAGGAAACAAGAAAAATCACAAATAAACAACCTAATCTTACACCTAAAACAACTAGAGAAAGAAAAATAAACAAAACCCAAAGTTAGTAGAAGGAAAGAAATCGTAAAGTCCAGATTAGAAATAAATGAAATAGAGACAAAGAAAACAATAGAAAAAAATCAATGAAACTAACAGCTGGTTCCTTGAAAAGATAAACACAATTGATAAAGCTTTAGCCAGAGTCATCAAGAGAAAAAGGGAGAGGACTCAATAAAATTAGAAATGAAAAAGGAGAAATTACAATGGACACCACAGAAATACAAAGGATCATCAGAGACTACTACAAGCAACTATACAGTAATAAAATGGACAACCTAGAAGAGATGGACAAATTCCTAGAAAGGTAAAACCTTGTAAGACTGAACCAGGAAGAAAGAGAAAATATGAATAGACTAATCAAAAGTACTGTAATTTAAACTGAGATTTAAAAGCTTCCAACAAACAAAAGTCCAGGACCAAATGGCTTAATAGGTGAATTCTATCAAATATTTAGAGAAGAGTTAACCCCTATCATTCTGAGAATCTTCCAAAAAATTGCTGAAGAAGGAATACTTCCAAACTCATTCTACGAGGTCAACATCTCCCTGATATCCAAACAAGACAAAGATATCACACACAAAAAAAAATGTTACAGGCCAATGTGACTGATGAACATAAATACAAAAAAATCCTCAACAAGATACTAGTAAATAGAAACCAGTGGTACATTAAAAGGATCATATACCATGATCAAGTGGGATTTATCTCAGGGATGCAACAGTTTTCAATAATCACAAATCAATCAATGTGATATATCACATCAACAAATTGAAGAACAAAAATGTTATGATCATTTCAATATATACAGAAAAGCTTTTGACAAAATTCAACACCCACATATCATAAAAACTCTCCAGAAAGTGGGCATAGAGGGAACTTACCACCACATAATTAAGGCTATACATGAGAAACCTACAACTAACATCAGACTCACTGGTAAGAAACTGAAAAATAAACTCTTAGGTCAGAAACAAAACAAGGATATCCACTGTCACCACTTTTATTCAAAATAGTTTTGGATGTCCTAGCCGTGGCAATCAGAGGAAAAAAAAAAAGTAAAAGGAATCCAAATTGGAAAAGAAGTAAAACTGTCATTGTTTGCAGATGACATGATACTATACATAGAAAATCATAAAGATGCTACCAGAAAACTACTAGAGATCAACAATGAATTTGGTAAAGCTGCAGGATAAAAATTAATACACAGAAATCTTTTGCACTGCATTCTTATACACTAACAATGAAACATCAGAAAGAGAAATGAAGGAAACAATCCCATTTACCATTTCAACAAAAAAGAATAAAATACCTAGGAATAAACCTACCTAAGGAGACAAAAGTCCTGTACTCTGAAAACTATAAGACACTGATGAAAGAAATTGAACATGATGCAAACAGATGGAAAGATATACCATGTTCTTGGATTGGAAGAATCAATATTGTGAAAATGACTATACTACCCAAAGCAATCTACAGATTCAATGCAATCACCATCAAATTACTAATGGCATTTTTTGGAGAACTAGAACAAAATATTTTACAATTTGTATGCAGATCCCAAAGACCCCAAATAGCCAAAGTAATCTTGAGAAAGAAAAATGGAGTTAGAGGAATCAGGCTCCCTGACTTCAGACTATACTACAAAGCTACATTCATCAAACAGTATGGTACTGGCAGAAAACACACATATCAACCACTGAAAAAGTATAGAGAGTCCAGAGATAAACCCACACACTTATGGTCAATTAATCCACAACAAAGTAGGCAAGACTATATAATGGAGAAAAGACAGTCACTTCAATAAGTGGTGCTGGGAAAACTGGACAGCTACATGCAAAAGAATGAATTAGAACACTCCCTCACACTGTACACAAAAATAAAGTAAAAATGGATTAAAGACCTAATGTAAGACCAGATACTATAAAACTCTTAGAGGAAAACATAAGCAGAACACTGTCTGACATAAATCACAGCAAGATCTTTTTCAATCCACCTCCTAAAATAATGAAAATAAAAACAAAGATAAACAAATGGGACCTAATTAAACTCAAAAGCTTTTTCACAGTGAAAGAAGCCATAAACAAAACAAAAAAACAACCTACAGAATGGGAGAAAATATTTGCAAATGATTCAACTGCCAAGGATTAGTCTCCATAATTTATGAACAGCTCATGTGGCTCAATATCAAAAAAAAAAAAAAAACCCAACAAAAAATGGGCAGAAGACCTAAACAAAATTTCTTGGCTGACCAAGAGGAACATGAAAAGATGTTCAACATCACTAATTATTAGAGAAATGCAAATCAAAAGTACAAAAAGATATCACCTCACACTAGTCTGAATGGCCATCATCAAAAAATCTACAAACAATAAAGCCTGGAGATGGTGTGGAGTAAAGGGAATACTCCTACACTGTTAGTGGGAATGTAAATTGTTACAGTCACTGTGGAGAACTGTATGGAGGTTCCTTAAAAAACTAAAAAAAGAGCTACCATATGATCCAGCAATTCCACTCCTGTCATATATCCAGAGAAAAACATGATTTGAAAGGATATATGTGCCCCAATGTTCACTGCAGTGATCTTTACAAAAGCCAAGCCATGGAAGCAACCTAAATGTCCATCAACAGATGAATGGATACAGATGTGGTACATATATACAATGGAGTATTACTCAGCCTTTAAAAAGAATGAAATAATGACATTTGCAGCAACATGGATGGATCTGGAGATTGTCACACTAAGTGAAGTAAATAAGACAGAGAAAGACAAATATATGATATTGCTTACATGTGGAATCAAAAAAAGAAAAGAAATAATACAACCGTACTTATTTACAAAGCAGAAATAGACTCACAGACTTAGAGAATGAGATTTTGGTTACCGGGGGGGGAAGAGTTGGTGTGGGGGAGACATAGATTGGGAGTTTAGGATTCACATATATACACTACTATATTTAAAATAGGTAACCAACAAGGATCTTCTGCATAACACAGGGAATGCTGTTCAATATTCTGTAAATACCAAAATGGGAAAAGAATATGAAAAATAATAGACACACACATATATATATATATATATATATATATATATATATATATATATATGTATATATATATATATATATATATGTATAACTGAATCACTTTGCAGTATACCTGAAACTAACACAATAGTGTTAATCAACTGTGCTCCAATATATATTAAAATTTTTAAGAATAAAGAAATAGATATGTAGTAGGCTTTGAGGTGATTAAATGTTGACTATCTTGAGGCTAGGGATATCACTAGAAAATAAACAGGTAAATATAACTTTTTATATAAATATAAAAAGACCCCCATGGGGGATATATCTTTGGGGATGCCAAAAGAAATGAGAAATATTAGAGTTAACATGGAAAAGATATATACAAAAGATTCAATAGTTTTAGTGCTTTACAAAAGGACTCAAAGTCGAGGCAACATTCTTGGTATACAAAAGAATAGTATAATCCCCCAAAAGCTGATTATTTTTGTTGTGGGTCCACAGGTGATAAGAAAATTGATCCATAAAGAAGAGGAAAAGGGAATATTCCTTTCACAGACAGCAAAGATAAAGAGATTGAAACAATAGCAAGAGACACAAAATTAAACACCTTAACACCCCTCCAGCCCCACCCCCCAAAAAAAAAAACACAGGGATAAGTACAAAGAAAAGAAATAGGTAGATCTGGATGTGGTCAATCACTAAAGGCTTGTCAGTGTGAAGTGAAAACTTCACAACTGTATGTGAATGATGAATTTTCTAAAAATTTTCCTCTAAAAAGATGTAATAGTTTGAAGGAGAATGAATCAAAATAGGTAAGGATTAGGGAGGGAGGTAAGGATAAAGGATAAAAATAATATAATCCATATAAAATAAAACTGTTTTGAAAGAATATAGTAAGTCTGACTCAATGAGGAAGAACAATATGAACATAAAATGGAGAGATGAGAGAGAAAAAGATCTAAGAAAAGGTGATGGCCTAATCAACAGAATTGTCATGAGCAGTATGTGAGGTCAGAGAGGTGCTGTGTGGGTCCCATAATGTGCCCATGTAGTCCCTTTTTTTTTTTACTGGCTTGATATTTTCTTGTTTCTCCAGGAGCTTGGGAGATGTGGGAATAGAGTGACTAGTTTTCAGTCATTTATTCCAGGGAAATGGAATTTGGAGAGATGTTGGATAGGAGCATCCTTCAGCAATATACTTACCCTGGAGGTGATATTTTCTATTTTGACCCCGCCTCAGTATTAATTGTACTGACTGATCATTGTCACCATTCCAACACCTGAAAATTTTTAACATAACAAATTGGCCAGCAGTGGGACCTGGGTTACTCTCACATTCACTATGTACCAAAGAAGTCAGTTCATAATTAAATACTTGAGCAAATTCTTCTAATGTGATAAAGACAGGAGTAGCCAGCTTACCTTAGAGATGGTTAAGAATGAAAAAGTGTAAATAGTTCAGTTGTACTGATTTTATAAATAACATACTTGGCTATAACTTCAGAGAGAATTCATAGTACAGTTCCAGGCCTGGAAAATGCTGTCCTGATGGCTATATGTTTGGAATCAGAGTGATGGAATCATATCTTATCCTTTGGCTTTGCCCCTATGATGCATTTGATGTTACCAGTATATAAATGTTCAAACATTGATTCTCAATATAACATTCTTTTGAAGGTTAAAATGTTTCCTTTCAAATGAACTGTTGATAAAATATTTTTTTAAAATTATAAAGCCACTTTTTGTATTGCTGAAGATCTGTATCAATACAGGTACAATTTACTTTCCTTCCCACAATTTGAGTGCTTATGCAAAAGGACTGCACATGCTAGTTGAAGGGGTTGTATGAAGGGATTTCAAGAAGGCTGCTTTTCAGAAGAATCTAAAGAAGATATATCTATTTCAAATCCTAAATTAGTTCCATGTCAGCCTTAACATGAATGAGAAACTCAATTTACTGGGACCATATTTATTTATTTATTTTTTTGCTGTACATGGGCCTCTCACTGTTGTGGCCTCTCCCGTTGTGGAGCACAGGCTCCATATGCACAGGCTCAGCAGCCATGGCTCATGGGCCTAGCCTCTCCGTGGCATATGGGATCTTCCCGGACTGAGGCATGAACCTGTTTCCCGTGCATCAGCAGGCGGACTCTCAACCACTGTGCCATCAAGGAAGCCCGGACCATATGTTTTAAATGAACAAAATATTGGAGATTTTCCATGCTTACTAAGAAATTAAGATTTTTTTCTATCTATATTGTACTAAGATATAGTTCTGTGAGTAGGGAATTTTGAAAGGATTTGCAACTTTACTGGAGCACAACTTCTCACAAGATTTAAAATGTATAGGTAAATAAATAAACTGTGTGTGAGAAATTTCAAAACCCAAGTAATTGATCAGAAAGTTATTGAGTACATACTATGCATAGGTCCTGTACTAGTTACTATAGAGGGGAAACAAGAAGGAAGTGAATATTTATGAAGCACCACTGTGTAGCAGGTATTAGCTACATGGTTTTCATGCATATATTCAATCCTCATCACAATCTGACTAGTGGTTCTCATTTTATAGATGGAAAAACTGAAGCCCAAGGCAAAAACTTGTGCTTGGAAGTAATAACTTTTGTCATGGAGGTAATAATTTATAGAGTTCTGTGAGCTTTTATCTAACTCTTTTACATTATTTTTAACACCCTGGAGAGGAAGAGGAAAGAGTTCTACCAGTCATTATTAAGAAGAAAATAAGGCTGTTGGTATTTCATTCTCTACCTCCTGAAGGTTATATTTAGAAGAGATCTAAACCATCTGGACTAACACTCTCTTTTATACATTCATGCCTTTTTAATATTTAAATTAATATAATTGAACATTATATATTATATCCTATATAAATAAAAATGTATTTATTTTGTTTTATATATGAAACATTACACCTAATATTATCTAAGAATTCTGTAAGTGCTGAGAGAACAGGATAAACCAGAATCCCCACTGTATTTGAAAGATGGTGAAACTGAGACCCCAGGAGTTGAAGGGACTTGCCAAATACATGTACACAGTAGTATCAGAGTCACATTTAGAATGCAGACTTCATGACCCCCATTTAAGCTGTTTTTCTACTACACATAAATTTTTACACAGGGTAAGCTAAATAAAAGTTGAACCAATTATCCAATGAATTTCATGTAACTTGGACCCATTCTTAGCTTTCTCTCTTTGTTCCACTGCCTACGATCCCTTCCCCTTGCTCAAAAAACAAAAAAATGTAAAATCTCACAGCTATACTTTAAGATTTAAATGGAGTTTTTAAAAACCCTATAACTGTTTTAAATATTGATCTTTCTATGTGTTTGTGGTTTGATATATAAAGGCTGTTCCTCAGTGATAGAGCATGATTAGTGTCCACTTACTTTCCCTGCATTCACATTTGGTTCTTCCAGTGCAGAGTCAGGTTTTTCAGCAAATCTTACCCAGTAATTATAAGATTTTACTTTCCAAAATGCATTTTATGTATTATGATTTTTAATCTTATTTGAGGATAAATCTTACTATAAAATAAGATTTTATAATCTTATTTGAGAAGGCAAATAAATGATCTATTCCCTATGTTCACATGAGATAACTGAGGTCCAGAAATGTTGACAGATTCGTTCAGGAGTACACAGAAGTAAGTAAGAACTATGAAAGGAATTCAAGTTTTCTAACAATAAATTGTTTCTCCACCAAATTTCATGAGAAAAGTAGAGAAATATCCAAATATCAGATGAGATCTACATGTTCTTCTCTAGTTCTGGGACACATGTTGAAATTACCTTGATAAAATTATGTCAAGTGTAAAGTATGTATGAAATATTATACAAGTCATTGGGCAGGGAGAGAGTGTTATTCCTACATACTGTTGCTGACATGACCCCTTCCCTCTAGGAGTTCACCATCTCATGGGAGAAAATAATGTATACTACAATAATAATCTATATTACAAAATGATATGTTTATATTAGGCCTCTGACATAAAAACTGTGGAAACTCAGGATAAGGGGTGCTAAATCTGCATGTTAAAGTTAAGAAGGAATCACAGCAGTGATGATATCTGAATTGTGTACTAAAGGATGAGAAGTATTTATTGAGGTTGAGAACAGAAAGTAAAGGGAGTACTGGGGTTGGAGAGGATGAGAATTTAATGGTAAGCATGCAAAGACAAAAAGGAATGCAAGAGTTAGTTACAATTTTTTTATGAAGGGATCTTGATAGCTTGATGTCTTTTGAGGCAGTTGGACAAACCTCTCCTGAGATTTGCTCAAAACCTATCTTAGGAAAACTGAAAACTAAAACAAAACAAAACAAGCTGAAATCATATAACTCATTAAGGAACTCAGAATTTATTAGAATGCATCTGTTGTGGATTTTTTTGTAATGGGAAAACTGATTTGTAAAGTAAGTAATCATACTCTGCCCAACACCTTTTTTCAATTTGGCTCTTTTTTACATTGAGTTTTGTGTAGCAGGATTCTATAAAATGAAAGCAATAGGGATATTTTCTGTTGTAAACAGAAAGCAGAACAAAGCCAATCCTTCAACCACAAAGAATTGGTATAAGAAGGTAGAAGATCAAGTCCTTATCTGATGAATTAAATCAAGGCCAACAACCAAGTACAACAATCACTTCCCTAAGGCACTGTGTTTTACCTCATTAGTAGAACTTTGGAACTGACAAAGCTGAATAATTGTCAAATCATGACTACTTGAACGTTCTGAATTTCAAAGACAAAAGAAAAGATAAACAAGGGAAAAATGAAAATATTTCAAGACTTAGTGAGCCCTCTGCTGTCACCCTTAATTGTCACCACCTTAATTATACTGTAGATCATCACTCACTTGCAATATTGTCAACAAGAATTATCCAAGTCCAAATAAGCCTCAATAGTAAAGTAAATTGGTGCCTACCCAATGAAGTAATGATTGAAAGTATAATTCATGTAAAAGATGTTGACTGATAATATGTCTAAGATTATATGCACTCTATAGATTTTAAATTGATTTTAAAAAGGAGTTACTACAGCTATGTCTTTACCAGAGAAAGGGCCTGCAGAAGGATATGCTTGTATCGGTCTCTGACTACCCACATCCTGCTAGGCTCCTTCAGAGTCACACATTTACTCTGGTGTCCCAATGGCTAAAGTTCTCTCAAATTCACCTGGCCCCCATTTATTCCCTAATTTGATCTTGTGAGGTAAGCATAAGTGTCTACACTTTGTATGTGAGGAAACTGAAGCCCACAGGAAAAAAAAAAAGTAATATGCTCAGAGACACAGAGATATTAAATGATGGTCCTGAGGCGCCTACACATACATGTCAAAGTTAAATGGTTACACTATTTTAATTTCCTACTCTAAGAAATTTTATTTTATTTCTTGAGGATATGATACAAAGAACCTGAGTTCTAATTCAGCTGAATTTTCATAGATACATTTTAGACATCAGACAAAATCATGTACACCAAAATACTTGAAAAATTTTAATTTTCTATGCAAACAACACGGAGTGTTCCTTTTATTAGGTGGGGTGGGGGAAAGTATGGGACGGTCTGACAAATCATTTCAACATGTATGGATCAAAGACATTATGTTCTGGTCCATACAAGGACCCCTGGAGTCCTCGACCACATAGAGAAGGGATGATAATTCTCTCAATTTGAGAAAATCAAGTATTAACCCAGTAATAATAAGAAATTATTAAAGTCTGCTAT
Source organism: Mesoplodon densirostris (assembly GCF_025265405.1). Lineage (NCBI taxonomy): Eukaryota > Metazoa > Chordata > Mammalia > Artiodactyla > Ziphiidae > Mesoplodon > Mesoplodon densirostris. The sequence goes on along the minus strand of NC_082675.1, from coordinate 59,331,082 downwards.
CATACGAATGAAGAAAGTAAACAAGGTCTACTAGGTGCTCATCAATTACAGGGAAAGTGTTCTTTCTTTCTCTCTCTCTGTCAATCCCAGTGTGTGTGTGTGTGTGTGTGTGTGTGTGTGTGTGTGTATTACAGAGTAATTGATAGAAACTATAGGTAACAAATAGAAAATACCTTCCCTGAAGGCTGAATGGGGTGGTGAGGCCCGAGGCAGACTTCCAGGTAAGATGGAAGAAGAGTAAGACACGGAGATCACCTTCCTCCCCATAGATACACCAGAAATACATCTACACGTGAAACAACTCCTACAGAACACCTACTGAACGCTGGCAGAAGACCTCAGACCTCCCAAAAGGCAAGAAACTCCCCACGTACCTGGGTAGGGCAAAAGAAAAAAGAATAAACAGAGACAAAAGGATAGGAATGGGACCTGCACCAGTGGGAGGGAGCTGTGAAGGAGGAAAGGTTTCCACACACTAGGAAGTCCCTTTGCGGGCGGAGACTGTGGGTGGCAGAGGGGGATAGTTTCAGAGTAGTGGAGGAGAGCACAACAACAGGGATGTGGAGGGCAAAGCGGAGAGATTCCCGCAGAGGATCGGTGCCGACCGGCACTCACCAGCCTGAGAGGCTTGTCTGTTCGCCTGTCGGGGTGGGCGGGGCTGGGAGCTGAGGTTCGGGCTTCAGTCATAACGCAGGGAGAGAACTGGGGTTGGCAGCATGAACACAGCCTGAAGGGGTTAGTGCACCACGGCTAGCCAGGAGGGAGTCCGGGAAAATGTCTGGACCTGCCAAAGAGGCAAGATAATATTTTTCCCTCTTTGTTTCCTCATGCGCGAGGAGAGGGGATTAAGAGTGCTGCTTAAAGGAGCTCCAGAGATGGTCACGAGCCGTGGCTAATACGTGGACCCCAGAGAGGGGCGCGGGATAGTGGGGCTGCTGCTGCTGCTCCCAAGAGGCCTGTGTGTGAGCGCAGGTCACTGTCCATGACACCCTTCTGAGGAGGCTGTGCAGTCCGCCACTGCTGGGGTCCCGGGATCCAGGGACAGCTTCCCCGGGAGAGTGCACGGTGCGCCTCAGGCTGGTGCAACATCACGCTGGCCTCTGCCACTGCAGGCTCACCCCACACTCCATACACCTCCGTCCCCCCGGCCTGAGTGAGCCAGAGTACCAGAAGTGGCTGCTCCTTTAACCCCGTCCTATCTGAGCAAATAACACATGTCCTCTGGTGACCTACATGCAGAGGTGTGCCCAAATCCAAAGCTGAGACATGGGAGCTGTGAGAACAAAGAAGAGAAAGGGAAATCTCTCCCAGCAGCCTCAGAAGCAGTGGATTAAAGCTCCACAATCAACTTGATGTACCCTGCATTTGTGAAATACATGAATAGACAACGAATCATCCCAAAATGAGGAGGTGGACTTTGAGAGCAAGATTTATGATTTTTTCCCCTTTTCCTCTTTTTGTGAGTGTGTATGTGTATGCATCTGTGTGAGATTTTGTCTGTACAGCTTTGCTTCCACCATTTGTCCAAAGGTTCTATCTGTCCTTTTTTTCTTTAATAATAATTTTTATTTTAATAACTCTATTGTATTTTATCATACTATATATATATATATATATTTTTTTTTGCGGTACACGGGCCTCTCACTGCTGTGGCCTCTCCCGTTGCAGAGCACAGGCTCCGGACGCGCAGGCTCAGCGGCCATGGCTCACGGGCGCAGCCGCTCCACAGCATGTGGAATCTCCCGGACCGGGGCACGAACCCGTGTCCCCTTCATCAACAGGCGGACGCTCAACCACTGCGCCACCAGGGAAGCCCCATACTATATTTTATCTTACTTTACCTTCTTTCTTTCTTTTTTCCTTCCTTCCCTCCTTCCTTCTCTCCTTCCTCCCTCACTCCCTCCTTTCTTTCTTTCTTTCTTTCTCCCTTTCTTTCTTTCTACTTCTACTAATTCTTTCTTTCTACTTTTTCTCCCTTTTATTCTGAGCCGGGTAGATGAAAGGCTCCTGGTGTCATAGCCTGAAGTCAGTGCTGTGCCTCTGAGGTAGGAGAGATAACTTCAGAACACTGGTCCACAAAAGACCTCCCACCTCCACATAATATCAAATGGTGAAAAGCTCCCAGAGATCTCCATCTCAACATCAGCACACAGCTTTACTCAACGACAAGCAAGCTACAGTCCTGGACACCCTATGAAAAACAACTAGAAAGACAGGAACACAATCCCACCCATTAGCAGAGAGGCTGCCTAAAATCATAATAAGTCCACAGACACCTCAAAACACACCACCAGACGTGGACCCACCCACCAGAAAGACAAGATCCAGCCTCATCCACCAGAACACAGGCCCAATCCCCTGCACAAGGAAGCCTACACAACAACATGAGACAACCTTAGCCACTGGGGACAGACACCAAAAAACAACGGGAACTACGAAGCTGCAACCTGCAAAAAGGAGACCCCAAACACAGTAATATAAGCAAAATGAGAAGACAGAAAAACACACAGCAGAAGAAAGAGCAAGATAAAAACACACCAGGCCTAACAAATGAAGAGGAAATAGGCAGTCTACCTGAAAAAGAATTCAGAATAATGATAGTAAAGATGATCCAAAATCATGGAAATAAAATAGACAAAATGTAAGAAACAATTAACAAGGACCTAGAAGAACTAAAGATGAAACAAGCAACGATGAACAACACAATAAATGAAATGAAAAATACTCTAGATGGGATCAATAGCAGAATAACTGAGGCAGAAGAACTGATAAGTGACGTGGAAGATAAAATACTGGAAAAAACTACTGCAGAGCAGAATAAAGAAAAAAGAATGAAAAGAACTGAGGACAGTCTCAGAGACCTCTGGGACAACATTAAATGCACCAACATTCAAATTATAGGGGTTCCAGAAGAAGAGGAGTAAAAGAAAGGTACTGAGAAAATATCTGAAGAGATTATAGTTGAAAACTTCCCTAATATGGGAAAAGAAATACTTAATCAAGTCCCGGAGGCACAGAGGGTCCCATGCAGAATAACTCCAAGGATAAATACGCCAAGACACATATTAATCAAACTGTCAAAAATTAATTACAAAGAAAACATATTAAAAGCAGCAAGGGAAAAACAACAAATAACACACAAGGGAATCCCCATCAGGTTAACAGCTGATCTTTCAGCAGAAACACTGCAAGCCAGAAGGGACTGGCAGAACATATTTAAAGTGAAGAATGAGAAAATCCTGCAACCAAGATGACTCTAACCAGCAAGGATCTCATTCAGGTTTTACAGAGAAATTAAAATATTTACAGACAAGCAAAGTCTAAGAGAGTTCAGCACCACCAAACCAGCTATACAACAGATGCTAAAGGAAGTTCTCTAGGCAAGAAACACAAGAGAAGGAAAAGACCTACAATAACGAACCCAAAACAGTTAAGAAAATAGGAATAGGAAATACATACCAATAATTACCTTTAATGTAAATGGACTAAATGCTCCCATCAAAAGACACAGATTGGCTGGAGGGATACAAAAACAAGACCCATATATATGCTGTCTACAAGAGACCCACTTCAGACCTAGAGACACATACAGACTGAAAGTAAGGGTATGGAAAAATATATTCCATGCTAATGGAAATCAAAAGAAAGCTGGAGTAGCAAATCTCATATCAGAAAAAAGTAGACTTTTAAATAAAATTATTAGAAGAGACAAAGAAGGACACTATATAATGATCAAGGGATCAATCCAAGAAGAAGATATAACAATTGTAAATATTTATGCACCCAACATAGGAGCACCTCAAAATATAAGACAAATACTATCAGCAATAAAAGGGGAAATCGACAGTAGCACATTCATAGTAGGGGACTTTACGACCCAACTTTTACCAATGGACAGATCATCCAAAATGAAAATAAAAAAGGAAACACAAGCTTTAAATGACACATTAAACAAGATGGACTTAATTGATATTTATAGGACATTCCATCCAAAAACAACAGAATACACAATTTTCTCAAGTGCTCATGGAACATTCTGCAGGATAGATCATATCTTGGGTCACAAATCAAGCCTTGGTAAATTTAAGAAAATTGAAATTGTATCAAGTATCTTTTCCGACCACAACACTATGAGACTAGATATCAATTACAGGAAAATATCTGTAAAAAATACAAATACATGGAGGCTAAACAATACACTACTCAATAACGAATTGATCCCTGAAGAAATCAAAGAGGAAATTAAAAAATACCTAGAAACAAATGACAATGGAGACACGACGACCCAAAACCTATGGGATGCAGCAAAAGCAGTTCGAAGAGGGAAGTTTATAGCTATAAAATCCCACCTTAGGAAACAGGAAACATCTCGAGTAAACAACCTGACCTTACACCTAAAGCAATTAGAGAAGGAAGAACAAAACCCCCCCAAAGTTAGCAGAAGGAAAGAAATCATAAAAATCAGATCAGAAATGAATAAGAAATGAAGGAAACAAGAGCAAAGATCAATAAAACTAAAAGCTGTTTCTTTGAAAAGATAAACAAAATTGATAAACCATTAGGCAGACTCATCAAGAAAAAAAGGGAGAAGATTGAAATCAATAGAATTAGAAAAGAAAAAGGAGAAGAAACAACTGACACTGCAGAAATACTAAAGATCATGAGAGATTACTACAAGCAACTCTATGCCAATAAAATGGATAACCTGGAAGAAATGGTCAAATTCTTAGAAATGCACAATGTGGCAAGACTGAATCAGGAGGAAATATGGAATATGAACAGACCAATCACAAGCACTGTAATTGAAACTGTGATTAAAAATCTTCCAACAAAAGCCCAGGACCAGATGGTTTCACAGGTGAATTTTATCAAACATTTAGAGAAGAGCTAACACCTATTCTCAAACTCTTCCAAAATATAGCAGAGGGAGGAACAGTCTCAAACTCATTCTAGGATGCAACCATCACCTTGATACCAAAAGCAGACAAGGATGTCGCAAAGAAAGAAAACTACGGGTCAATATCACTGTTGAACATAGATGCAAAAATCCTCCTCAAAATACTAGCAAACAGAATCCAACATAACATTAAAAGGATCATACACGATGATCAAGTGGAGTTTATTCCAGGAATGCAATGATTCTTCAGTATACACAAATCAATCAACATGATACACCATATAATCAAATTGAAAGAGAAAAACCACATGATCATCTCAATAGATGCAGAGAAAGCTTTCAACAAAATTCAACACCCATTTTTAATAAAAACCCTGCAGAAAGTAGGCATAGACGGAACTTTCTTCAACATAATAAAGGCCATATATGAAAAACCCACAGCCAATATCATCGTCAATGATGAAAAATTTAAACCATTTCCACTAAGATCAGAAACCAGCCAAGGCTGCCCACTCTCACCACTCTTATTTAACGTAGTTTTGGAAGTTTTTGCCACAGCAATCTGAAAAGAAAAGGAAATAAAAGTAATCCAAATTGGAAAAGAAGAAGTAAAGCAGTCACTGTTTGCAGATGACATGATACTATACATAGAGAATCCTAAAGATGCTACCAGAAAACTATTAGAGCTAATGAATGAATTTGGTAAAGTAGCAGGATACAAAATTAATGCAGAGAAATCTCTGGCATTCCTTTATACTAATAATGAAAAATCTGAAAGTGAAATCAAGGAAACACTCCCATTTACCATTGCAACAAAAAGAATAAAATATCTAGGAATAAACCTACCTAAGGAGACAAAAGGCCTGAATGCAGAAAATTATAAGACACTGATGAAAGAAATTAAAGATGATACAAATAGATGGAGAGATATACCATGTTCTTGGATTGGAAGATTCAAGATTGTAAAAATAACTCTACTACCCAAAGCAATCTACAGATTCAATGCAATCCCTATCAAACTACCACTGGCATTTTTCACAAAACTAGAGCAAAAAATTTTACAATTTGTTTGGAAACACAAAAGACCCCAAATAGCCAAAGCAATCTTGAGAAAGAAAAATGGAGCTGCAGGAATCAGGATCCCTGACTTCAGACTCTACTACAAAGCTACAGTAATCAAGACTGTATGGTACTGGCACAAACAGCAAGTTAGATCAATGGAACAGGATAGGAAGCCCAGAGATAAACCCACACACATATAGTCAACTTATGTTTGATAAAGGAGGAAGGAATGTACAGTGGAGAAAGGACAGCCTCTTCAATTAATGGTGCTGGGAAAACTGGACAGGGACATGTAAAAGTATGAGATTAGATCACTGCCTGGCACCATAAACAAAAATAAGCTCAGAATGGATTAAAGACCTAAATGTAAGGCCAGAAACTATCAAACCCTTGGAGGAAAGCATAGGCAGAACACGCTATGATATAAATCACAGCAAGATCCTTTTTGACCCACCTCCTAGTGAAATGGAAATGGGAGCAAAAATAAACAAATGGTACCTAATGAAACTTCAAAGCTTTTGCACAGCAAAGGAAACCATGAACAGGACCAGGAGACAACCCTCAGAATGGGAGAAAATATTTGCAAATGAAGCAACTGACAAAGGATTTATCTCCAAAATTTACAAGCAGCTCATGCAGCTCAATAACAAAAAACCAAACAACCTATCCAAAGTTTGGCAGAGGACCTATATAGACATTTCTCCAAAGAAGATATACAGATTGCCAACAAACACATGAAAGAATGCACAACATCATTAATCATTAGAGACATGCAAATCAAACTACAATGCGATATTATCTCACACCAGTCAGAATGGCCATGATCAAAAAATGTAGAAACAATAAATGCTGGAGAGGGTGTGGTGAAAAGGGAACACTCTTGCACTGCTGGTGGGAATGTGAATTGGTACAGCCACTATGGAGAACAGTATGGAGGTTCCTTAAAAGGCTAGAAATAGAACTATCATATGACCCAGCAATCCCACTACTGGGCATATACCCTGAGAAAACCATAATTCAAAAAGAGACATGTACCAAATTGTTCATAGCAGCCCTATTTACAATAGCCTGGAGATGGAAACAACCTAAGTGTCCATCATCGGATGGATGGGTAAAGAAGATGTGGCACATATATACAATGGAATATTACTCAGCCATAAAAAGAAATGAAATTGAGGTATTTGTAATGAGGTGGATGGATCTAGAGTCTGTCATACAGAGTGAAGTAAGTCAGAAAGAGAAAGACAAATACTGTATGCTAACACATATATATGGAATTTAAGGAAAAAAAATGTCATGAAGAACATAGGGGTAAGACAGGAATAAAGACACAGACCTAGTATAGAATGGACTTGAGGATATGTGGAGGGGGAAGGGTAAGCTGTGACAAAGTGAAAGAGTGGCATGGACATATATACACTACCAAACGTAAGGTAGATAGCAGGTGGGAAGCAGCCGCATGGCACAGGGAGATCAGCTCGGTGCTTTGTGACCGCCTGGAGGGGTGGGATGGGGAGGGTGGGAGGGAGACGCCGGGGGAGGGAAAATGGGAACATATGTATATGTATAACTGATTAAATTTGTTATAAAGCAAAAAATAAAAAATAATATAAAATCCTGGTTGAAATTTAAAAAAAAAAAAAAAAAAAAGAGTCATGTACCAAAATGTTCATTGCATCTCTATTTACAATAGCCCGGAGATGGAAACAACCTAAGTGTCCATCCTCGGATGAATTGGTAAAGCAAATGTGGCATATATATACAATGGAATATTACTCAGCCATTAAAAGAAATGAAATTGAGCTATTTGTAGTGAGGTGGATAGACCTAGAGTCTGTCATACAGAGTGAAGTAAGTCAGAAGGAGAAAGACAAATAACGTATGCTTACACACATATATGAAATTTAAGAAAAAAAAATGTCATGAAGCACCTGGTGGTAAAACAGTAATAAAGACACAGACCTACTTGAGAATGGACTTGAGGATATGGGGAGGGGGAAGGGTAAGCTGTGACAAAACGAAAGAGAGGCATGGACGTATATACAGTACCAAACGTAAGGTAGATAGCCAATGGGAAGCAGCCGCATGGCACTTGGAGATCAGATAGGTGCTTTCTGACTTCCTGGAGGGGTGGGATAGGGAGGGTGGGAGGGAGGGAGATGCAAGAGGGAAGGGATATCAGAACAGATGTATGTGTATGGCTAATTCACTTTGTTATAGAGCAGAAACTAGCACACCATTTTGAAGAAATTATACTCCAATAAAGTTGTAAAAAAAACAAAAATACTTTCCCTGTCCATTTATTTAACAAGATTAAGGGTTTTGGTGTGTCTGTGTGTGTTCCCAGACCTTGAAAGGCCCTGAACTGTTACCAAGAATTAGACATAATCCTCACCCTGTACAGTGGGATAAAAAGGATGTATAAATAGAGAATTACAATGCAGTGGGGTAGGCACAAAGATAGAGATGTATACGTGGTATTTTGAAAACAATGCAAACTGTGGCTCATGAAGTTAGTTACCTACCACAGGTTGCTCAGCTGCTCAGGCATAACATTGGGACCAGAAGCCTCTTAAATTCCTGGATCATGGATTTTCTTTTTTTCTTTTTTTTTTTTTTTTCATTAGATCATGCTGCCTCCCATAAACCAGCATAAAATCTATTTCTCCTAACTGGAGTTTAGGCTGCTTATGGTGACTCTTTTTGAGTGTGTATGTCTTTGCAGTGTTGGAATTGTGACTGTATACACTCATAGGCAGCAGTCCTCTACATTGCTTACAAGAATGTAAGAAATTCTCTTATCACTGAATTTGGCTCTTATTTGCAAAGCCCATCAATGATCTCAACTCAGTCGCTCAGGCTTTGCTCATAAATGTCAGCTCTTTGACGACTGTCACCAAAGAGGGTTACCTGCTCTTCTGGTTCATCAGCAGGCATCAGCTAAGTGCTGTTACTGGCAACATGCCAGGTAATCTGTTCTGCCCTTTCTGCTTGCTATAACCCTACTCCAGCTGACACAACATTATCATTGAAGCATGACCTATTCTTGTCTCCATACTCTCAAGTACTTCAATCTTGCCCCTACCAAGTGTATTAGAGGGATAGAAGTATGTGCCAGATTCTCCTTAGAGTATGTGTGAAGGATGGATTATGCTGGAGTATGTTGAGGATGATGGTTTCTCTGGGGATGTTGTATTGAGTTGGGAATCAGAGGATACACACAGTTCAGAATCCCAGGAAAATAATCTTTAATTAAACTGTAGTGAAATTGTATAGAAAATTTGTGGTCTCACAATGGAACACCAGACAAGGACTTTTAACTGGTTATATAAGTTGCAGAGGCTTTTATGCAGTGGACTGCTTGAATAGGGAAGTGATTCTTTGGGTAGTCACTAACTGAATGGAAAAGAAAACATTAGATAGTTTATAACCACATAGTTGCTCTTAATATGCTTTAAAATGAGAAGCAATTATGTCAGAGTACATGTCGTGTATATAAATCTCTGTGCACTCACAAGGAGGAATGATTGTTGTTTTGTCTAAACTATTTCTCTGTCTTCTAATTTCTTCCCCTAATGAAAAGCAGAATAAGAACCCACATCTTTGAGTCATACATATGTCTGACCCTGTTCAAAATGCTTTATGTACATTATTTCATTGAATCTTCACAAAAATGCTAAGCATATTTGTGGTGCTTATCCGTAATTCACAGAGGAGTAAAGTGAGGCTTGAAGAGGGTGAGCAATTTGCTCATGAACACAGAACCTGTGTCTGGGCAGATCTTAGTCACCTCCAAATCCCAGGTCCTTAACACTGTCTACTATGCCACTCACCATCCCATGTTCTTAATCTATCCTTGATCTTCATCATAAGGCCTCAGCATAGAAACTATGACAGAATAATGTGAACTGAAGGCTTTAACATCCTAGCAAATACAGATTTGTGTTTTCTCATCTGTAAATAAGGAATAACAATAATAGATACTGCAATGACTGCTATTTATAGAGCAGTTATAACAAAGCCTGGCACATGGTAAGTGCTGAGTAATGCTTGTAACATAAAGGCATAACTTTGTTTTTAATTATTTGTCTTAACAGAATTTGACTTTGAGCAAGTCACTTAAGCTCTTTGTTTTTCATTTATATTGAGGTATAGTTGATTTAAAATATGTTAGGTTTAGGGGTACAATATAGTAATTAAAATTTTTATAGATTATAATCCAATTAAAGTTATAAAATATTGGCTATACACCCTATGTTATAAAATATATCCTTGTAGCTTATTTATTTGTACATAGTAGTTTGTATCTCTTAATCCTCTACCCCTATCTTACCCCTACTGGCTACCCTCTTCACACCAGTAGACAATAGTTTGTTCCCTATATGGGTGAGTCTGTTTCTGTTTTGTTATATTCATTCATTTGTTTTATTTTCCACAAGTAGTGATAACATATAGTATTTGTCTTTCTCTGTCTGGCTTATTTGACTAAACATAAGATACACTTCAGGTCAAACTGTGTTGTGGAAAATGGCAAAATTTCATTATTTCATATGGCTGAGTAGTATTGTATTGTGTATGTGTGTATGACATCTTCTTTACCCAATCATCTGTTGATGGACACTCAGATTGCTTCCAAATCTTGATTATTATCAATAATGCTGCTATGAGCATTAGAGTGCATGAATCTTTTCAAAATAATGTTTTCATTTTCTTCAGTTATATACCAAGGAATGGAATTACTAGATTATATGGTAGTTCTATTTTTAGATTATTAAGGAAACTTCAAATTGTTTTGCACAATGGCTGTACCAATTACATTCCCACCAACAGTATACAAGGGAACCCTTTTATTCGCATTTTTTTATTCGTGGTCTTTTTGATGGTAGCCATTCTGACAGGTATGAGGTGATTTTGTGATTTTGACTTGCATTTCTCTGATTATTAGTGATGTTGAGCATCTTTACATATGTCTATTGACCATCTGTATGTCTTCTTTGGAAAAATATCTATTCAGGTCTTCTGTCCATTCTTTAATTGGGTTGTATATTTTGGGGATATTGAGTTGTATGAGCTGTTTATATATTTTTGATATTAACTCCTTATCTGTCATATCATTTGAAAATATTTTCTCCCATGTAGTAGTTGTCTGTTTATTTTGTCAATTGTTTCCTTTGTTATACAAAAGTTTTTAAGTTTTATTAGGTCCCATTTATTTACTTTTGCTTTTATTTCCTTTGCCTTAGGAGAAAGATTTAAAAAAAAATTAAAAAACCAACAGTGCTGTGATTTATGTCAAGGAGAGTTCTGCCTATCTTATCTTAGAGGAGTTTTATGGTTTCCGGCCTTATATTTAGGTATTTAATCAATTTTGTGTTTATTTTTGTATGCAGTGTGAAAAAATGTTATAATTTATTATTTTACCTGTAATAAATGACTTATTGAGAGTGCATTTTTTCCTCATTGTACATTCTTGCTTCCTTTGTTGTAGATTAATTGACCATAAGCATATGGGTTAATTTCTGGGCTTTCTGTCCTGTTCCATAAATTTTTCTGTCTTTTTGTTGTTTTTGTTCCAGTACCATACTGTTTTGATTACTATAGCTTTTTAGTATAGTTTGAAGTCAAGGAGTGTAATACCTCCAACTCTGTTCTTCTTTCTCAAGATTGCTTTAGCTATTCAAGGCCTTTTGTGTTTTATAGAAAATTTAAATGATTTGTTCTAATTTTGTGAAAAATGCCCTTGGTATTTTGATAGGGATTGCACTGAATGCCTTGGGTAGTATAATCAATTTAACAGTATTAATTCTTCCAATCCATAAACAGAGTTTATCTTTCCATTTGTGTCATCATCATTTTCTTTCATCAATATCTTATAGTTTTTTGAGTACAGGCCTTTTACTTCCTTAGCTAGATTTATTCATAGGTATTTTATTCTTTTTGATGTGATTGTAAATAAGATTGTTTACTTAATTTCTCTTTCATTATTAGTTTATAGATATGCAATAGATTTCTGTATATTAATTTTATATCCTGCAAATTTAATGAATTAATTGATGAGCTCTTGTAGTTTTGGGGTGGTGTATTTAGGATTTTCTATGCATAGTATTATGTCATCTGCAAACAGTGAAAATTTTATTTCTTCCTTTGCAATCTGGGGTCTTTTTTTTCTTGTCTAATTGCTGTGCCTAGTACTTTCAACACTATGTTGAATACAAGTGGTGACAGTGGTCATACTTGTCATACTTGTCATACTTGTCTTGTTCTTGTTTTTAGAGAAAATGTTTTTAGTTTTTCACCATTAAGTATGATGTTAGCTGTGCTTTTGTCATATATGGCCTCTATTATGTTGATATATGTTCCCGCTATACCCACTTTGTGAAGAGTTTTTATCATAAATGAACGTTGCATTTTATAAAAAGCCTTTTCTCCATCTATTGAGATGATTATATGATCTTTATTCTTCAATTTGTTAATGTGATATATCACATTGATTGATTTTCAGAACCATCCTTGTATCCCTGGGATAAATTCTAGCTAATCATGTTGTATGATACTTTCAATATATTGTTGAATTTGTTTTTCTAATATTTTGGTGAGAATTTTGCACCTATTTCTTCAGTTTTATTGGCTTAAATTTTCTTTTTTATGATATCTTTGATTGGTTTTGAGATGAGGGTGATGATGACCAAATGAGTTTGGAAGCATTCCTTTCTTTGCAGTGTTTTAGACTAATTTGAGAAGGATAGAAGTTAACATTTCTCTAAATGTTTGGTAGAATTCACCCGTGAAGCCATCTGGTCCTGGACTTTTGTTTGTTGGGAGTTTTAAATTACTGTTTAAGTTTCATTACCAGTAATTTGTCTGCTCATATTTTCTAATTATTCCTGGTTTAGTACAGGGAGATTGTATATTCTACGTATTTATCCATTTCTTCTTGGTTTTCCAATTTATTGGTATATTGCTGTTTGTAGTAATGTCTTATGATCTTCTGTATTTCTGTGGTGTTGGTTGTAACTTCTCTATTTTCACTTCTGATTTTATTGATTTAGGCTCTCTCTTTTTTCTTTTGATGAGTCTGGTTAAAAGTTTATCAATTTTGTTTATCTTTTCAAAGAATTAACTTTAAGTTTCACTGATCTTTATTGTTACTTTAGTCTCTATTTCATTTATATTGGCTCTGATCCTTATGAGTCTCTTCCTTCTACTAACTTTGGGTTTTGTTTATTTTTCTTTTTCTTGTTCCTTTAGGAGTAAGATTAGGTTTTTTATTTGTTTTTCTCTTGTTTTCTGTGGTAGGCTTATATCACTATAAAATTTTCTCTTACAACTGTTTTCTCTGCATCCCATAAATTTTGGATGTTTTCAATTTTATTTTTCTCAAGTTATTTTTTGATTTCTTCTTTAATTTATTCAGTGACCCATTGGTTGTTTACTAGCATATAGTTTGTCTTCCATTTGTCTGTGTTTTCTGAAGTTTTATTTTGTAGTTATTTTCTAGTCTCATGGCATGGCAGTCAGAAAAGTTGCTAGATATAATTTCAATTTCCTTAAATTTATTGCAACTTGTTTTGTTGCCTAGAATTTGATCTATCCTGGAGAGTGTTCCATGTGCACTTGAAAATAATGTGTATTCTGCTGCTTTTGTATGCAGTGCAAACATACAAATATATATAAACAAGAAAAAGTTATATATATGTACTAAACCTTTTGGTCTAATGTGTAATTTAAGTTCAGTAGTTTTTTTTAATTGATTTTCTGTCTGGATGATCTGCCCATTGATATAAGTGGGGGTGTTAAAGACCCCTATAATTATTAATTTCTCCCTTTATGTCTGTTAATATTTGCTTTATGTATTTAGGTGCTATGTTGGGTGCATATATATTTACAATTGTTAATATATTCTTATATATTGTTATAAAACTGTTATATCTTCCTCTTAGATTGACCCCTTGATCATTGTGTAATGTCCTTCTTTGTCTTATTTTGCAGTCTTTGTTTTAAAATCTATTTTGTCTAATATAAGTACTGCTACCCCAGCTTTCTTTGATTTCCATTTGAAAGGAATACTTTTTTCCATCCCCTCACTTCCAGTCTGTGTGTCTTTAGATCTGCAGTGAGTCTCTTGTAGGCAGCATATGTACCAGTCTTGTTTTTGTATCCATTTACCTACTCTATGTCTTTGATTGGAGCATTTAGTCCATTTAAATTTAAAGTAATTTTTTTTGAATTTTTGAATTTTATTTTGTTAATTTTTTTATACAGCAGGTTCTTATTAGTCATCATTTTATACACATCAGTGTATACATGTCAATCCCAATCTCCCAATTCACCACACCTTCACCCCCACCCCCCACCGCTTTCCACCCTTGGGGTCCATACATTTGTTCTCTACATGTGTCTCAATTTCTGCCCTGCAAACCAGTTCATCTGTACCATTTTTCTAAGTTTCACATATATGTGGTAATATATGATATTTGTTTTTCTCTTTCTGGCTTACTTCACCCTGTATGACAGTCTCTAGATTCATCCACGTCTCTACAGATGACCCAATTTCATTCCTTTCTATGGCTGAGTAATATTCCATTGTATATATGTACTACATCACCTTTGTCCATTCATCTGTTGATGGACACTTAGGTTACTTCCATAACCTGGCTATTGTAAATAGGGCTGCAATGAACATTGGGATTCATGTGTCATTTTGAATTATGGTTTTCTCTGTGTATATGCCCAGTAGTCTGATTGCTGGGTCATATGGTAATTCAATTTTTAGTTTTTCAAGGAACCTCCATACTGTTCTCCATAGTGGCTGTATCAATTTACATTCCCACCAAAAGTGCAAGAGGGTTCCCTTTTCTCCACACCCTCTCCAACATTTGTTGTTTGTAGATTTCCTGCTGATGCCCATTCTAACTGGTGTGAGGTGATACCTTATTGTAGTTTTGATTTGCATTTCTCTAATAATTAATGATGTTGAGCAGATTTTCTTGTGTCTCTTGGCCATCTGTATCTCTTCTTTGAAGAAATGTCTGTTTAGGTTTTCTGCCCATTTTTGGATTGGATTATTCATTTTTTTAATATTGAGCTGCCTGAGCTGTTTATATATTTTGGAGATTAATCCTTTGTCCATTGATTCGTTGGCAAATATTTTCTCCCATTTTGAACATTGCCTTTTCATCTTTTTTATGGTTTCCTTTGTTGTGCAAAAGCTTTTAGGTTTCATCAGGTCCCATTTGTTTATTTTTGTTTTTATCTCCATTGCTCTAGGAGGTGGATCAAAAAAGATCTTGCTGTGATTTATGTCAAAGAATGTTCTTCCTGTTTTCCTCTAAGGGTCTTATAGTGTCCAGTCTTACATTTAGGTCTCTAATCCATTTGAGTTTATTTTTGTGTATGGTGTTAGGGAGTGTTCTAATTTCATTCTTTTACATGTAGCTGTCCAGTTTTCCCAGCATCACTTATTGAAGTGACTGTCCTTTCTCCATTGTATATCCTTGCCTCCTTTGTCATAGATTAGTTGACCATAGGTGCATGGGTTTATCTCTGGGCTTTCTATCCTGTGCCATTGACCTATATTTCTGATTTTGCACTGGTACCATATTGTCTTGATTACTGTAGCTTTGTAGTATAGCCTGAAGTCAGGGAGTTTGATTCCTCCAGTTCTATTTTTTTTTTCCCTCAAGACTGCTTTGGCTATTTGGGGTGCTTTGTGTCTCCATAAAAAATTTAAGATTTTTTCTTCCAGTTCTGTAAAAACTGCCATTGGTAATTTGATAGGGATTGCATTAAATCTGTAGATTGCTTTGGGTAGTATAGTCATTTTGACAATATTTATTCTTCAAATCCAAGAACATGGTATATCTCTCCATCTGTCTGTATCATCTTGAATTTCTTTCATCAGTGTCTTATAGTTTACTGTATACAGGTCTTTTGTCTCCCTAGGTAAGTTTATTCCTAGGTATTTTGTTATTTTTGTTGCATTGGTAAATAAGAGTGTTTCCTTAATATCTCTTTCAGATTTTTCATCAGTGTATAAGAATGCCAGAGATTTCTCTGCATTAATTTTGTATCCTGCAACTTTACCAAATTCATTGATTAGCTCTAGTAGGTTTCTGGTGACATCTTTAGGATTTTGTATGTAAAGTATCATGTCATCTGCACACAGTGACAGTGTTACTTCTTGTTTTCCAATTTGTATTCCTTTTATTTCTTTTTCTGCTCTTACTGCCATGGTTAGGACTTCCTAAACTATGTTGAATTATAGTGGTGAGAGTGGACATCCTTGTCTTTTTCCTGATCTTAGAGGTAATATTTTCAGTTTTTCACCATTGAGAATGATATTTGCTGTGGGTTTGTCATATTTGGCCTTCATTATGTTGAGGGTTCCGTCTATACCCACTTTCTGGAGAGTTTTTATCATAAATGGGTGTTGAATTTTGTGAAAAGATTTTTCTGCATCTATTGAGATGATCATATGATTTTTCTTCCTCAATTTGTTAATATGGTTTATCACATTGATTGATTTGCATATATTGAAGAATCATTGCATCCCTGGGATAAAGCCCACTTGATTATGGTGTATCATCCCATTAAAGTGTTGTTGGATTCTGTTTGCTAGCATTTTGTTGAGGATTTTGCATCTATAATCCTCAGTGTTATTGGTCTGTAATTTTCATTTTTTGTAGTATCTTTCTCTGGTTTTGGTATCAGGATGATGGTGGCCTCATAGAATGAGTTTGGGAGTGTTCTTTCCTCTGCAACTTTTTGGAAGAGTTTGAGAAGGATGGGTATTAGCGCTTCTCTAAATGTTTGATAGAATTCACCTGTGAAGGCATCTGGTCCTGGTTTTTTTGTTTGTTGGAAGATTTTTAATCACAGATTCAATTTCATTATTTGTAATTGGTCCGCTCATGTCTTCTGTTTCTTCCTGGTTCAGTCTTGGAAGGTTATACCTTTCTAAGAATTTGTCCATTTCTTCCAGGTTGTCCATTTTATTGGCATACTGTTGCTTGTAGTAGTCGCTTAAGATACTTTGTATTTCTGAGGTGTCTGTTTTAACCTCTCCTTTTTCATTTCTAATTTTATTGATTTTAATCCACTCCCTATTTTTCTTGATGACTCTGGCTAATGGTTTATCAATTTTGTTTATCTTCTCAAAAAAACAGCTTTTAGTTTTATTGATCTTTGCTATTGTTTTCTTTGTTTCTATTTCATTTATTTCTGCTCTGATCGTTATGATTCTTTCCTTATGCTAACTTTGGGTTTTGTTTGTTCTAGTTTCTCTAATTCCTTTATGTGTAAGGTTAGTTTGTTTATTTGAGATTTTTTTTTGAGGTATGCTTGTATTGCTGTAAACTTCCCTCTTAGAGCTGCTTTTGCCACATCCAATAGGTTTTGGATCATCCTGTTTTCATTGTCATTTGTCTCTAGGCATTTTTTAAATTTCCTCTTTGATTTCTTCAGTGATCTCTTGGTTATTTTGTAACGTATTGTTTAGCCTCCATGTGTTTGTGATTTTTATGGTTTTTTCTCTGTAATTGATTTCTAATCTCATAGTGTTGTGGTTAGAAAAGATGCTTGATATGATTTCAATTTTCTTAAATTTACTGAGGCTTGATCTGTGACCCAAGATGTGATCCATCCTGGAGAATGTTCCATGCACACTTTAGAAAAAAGCATAATCTGCTGTTTTTGGATGGAATGCCCTATAAATATCAATTAAATTTATCTGGTCTATTGTGTCATTTAAAGCTTGTGTTTCCTTATTAATTTTCTGTTTGGATGATCTGTCCATTGGTGTAAGTGAGGTGTTAAAGTCCCCCACTATTACTGTGTTACTGTCAATTTCCTCTTCTATAGCTGTTAGCAGTTGCCTTATGTATTCATGTGCTTCTATTGTCGGTGCATATATATTTATAATTGTTATATCTTCTTCCTGGATTGATCCCTTGATCATTATGTAGTGTCCTTCCTTGTTTCTTGTAACATTCTTTATATGAGTATTGCTACTGCAGCTTTCTTTTCATTTCCATTTGCATGGAATATCTTTCTCTATCCCCTCACTTTCTGTCTGTATGTGTCCCTAGGTCTGAAGTGGGTCTCTTGTAGACAGCATATATATGAGTCTTTTCTTTGTATCGATTCAGCAAGCCTGTGTCTTTCTTTAAAGCATTTATTCAATTCACCTTTAAGGTAAATATCAATATGGATGTTCCTATTACCATTTTCTTAATTGTTTTGGGATTGTTTTTGTAGGTCCTTTTCTCCTCTTGTGTCTCCCACTTAGAGAAGTTCCTTTAGCATTTGCTGTAGAGCTGGTTTGGTGGTGCTGTATTCTCTTAGCTTTTGCTTGTCTGTAAAACTTTTGATTTCTCCATCAAATCTGAATGAGATCCTTGCCAGGTAGAGTAATCTTAGTTGTAGGTTCTTCCCTTTAATTACTTTAAGTATATCAGGCCACTCCCTTCTGGCTTGTAGAGTTTCTGCTGAGAAATCAGCTGTTAATCTTATGGGAGTTCCTTTATATATTATTTGTCATTTTTCCCTTGCTGCTTTCAATAATTTTTCTTTGTCTTTAATTTTCACCAAGTTGATTACTATGTGTCTCAGCGTGTTTCTCCTTGGGTTTATCCTGTATGGGACTCTCTGTGTTTCCTGGACTTGGGTGGCTATTTCCTTTCCCATGTTAGGGAAGTTTTCAACTATTATTTTTTCAAATATTTTCTCATGTCCTTTCTCTCTCTCTTCTTCTTCTAGGACCCCTATAATGTGAATGTTCTTGTGCTTAATGTTGTCCAAGAGGTCTCTTAGGCTGTCTTCATTTATTTTTGTTCTTTTTTCTTTGTTGTATTCTGCAGCAGTGAATTCCACCATTCTGTCTTCCAGGTCACTTATCCGTTCTTCTGTCTCAGTTATGCTGCTATTGATTCCTCCTAGTGTATTTGTCATTCAGTTGTTGTATTGTTCATCTCTTTTTGTTTGTTCTTTAATTCTTCTAGGTCTTTGTTAAACATTTCTTGCATCTTCTCAATCTTTGCCTCCATTTTTTCTTTTTCTGAGATCCTGGATCATCTTCACTGTCATTATTCTGAATTCATTTTCTGGAAGGTTGCCTGTCTCCACTTCATTTAGCTGTTTTTCTGGGGTTTTATCTTGTTGCTTCATCTGGTACATAGCCCTGTGCCTTTTCATCTTGTCTATCTTTCAGTGAATGCGGTTTTTGTTCCACAGGCTGCAGGATTGTAGTTCTTCTTGCTTCTGCTCTCTGCCCTCTGATGGTTGAGGCTATCTAAGAGGCTTGTTCAAGTCTCCTGATGGGAGGGACTGCTGGTGTGTAGAGCTGGCTCTTTCTCTGGTGGGCAGAGATCAGTAAGACTTTATTCCACTTGTCTGATGGTGGGTGAGGCTGGGTCCCGTCTGTGTTGGTTATTTGGCCTGAGGCGACCCAACACTGGAGCCTACCTGGGCTCTTTGGTGGGGCTAATGGCAGACTCTGAGATGGCTCACGCCAAGGGGTACTTCCCAGAACTTCTGCTGCCAGTATCCTTGTCCTTTCGGTGAGACAGAGCCACCTCCCAACTCTGCAGGAGACCCCCCAACACTGGCAGGTATGTCTGCTTCAGTCTCCTATGGGGTCACTGTTCCTTCCCCTGGCTCCCGATGCACCCACTACTTTGTGTGTGCCCTCCAAGTGTAGATTTTCTGTTTCCCCCAGTCCTGTGGAATTCCTGCAATCAAATCCCACTAGCCTTTAAAATCTGATACTCTAGGAATTCCTCCTCCTGTTGCCAGACCCCCAGGTTGGGAAGCCTGACGTGGGACTCAGAACCTTCACTCCAGTGGGTGGACTTCTGTAGTTTAAGTGTTCTCCAGTTTGTTTATCCCCCACCCAGCAGTTATGGGATTTGATTTTATTTCGATTATGCCCATTCTACCATCTCATTGTGACTTCTCCTTTATCTTTGGATGTGAGGTATGTTTTTTGGTGAGTTCCAGTGTATTTCTGTTGGCGATTGTTCAGCAGTTAGTTGTGATTCTGGTGTTCCCTCAAGAGGGAGTCTAAATTAAATATTGATAGGTACGTTCTTACAGCCATTTCTTAAATTGTTTTCTGGTTGTTTTTGTAGTTATGTTGTGTTCTTCTTATTTTGCTGTCTTCCCTTGTGATTTGATGACTAATTTTTCTCTTTTTTTTGTGTGTGTATCTATTATTGAGTTTTGATTTGTGGTTACCATGAAGTTTATATATAGCAATCCATATATTTATTTGATTATTTTCAGTTGCTGGTCTCAAGTTCAAATGGGCTTTAACAACGTTTCATTTTTAGCCTCTTCCCCAAACAAGTTTTCTTGACATCATATTTTACATCTTTTGGCTTAGTGTATCCCTTCTCTACTTATTGCAGATATAGAAGATTTTACTAATTTGTCTTTTAGTCTTGCTATTAGATTTGTTCATGGTTGAATTACTATCTTCACTGTATATTTGCCTTTATCAATAATTCTTTTGTGTGTGATTTTCATTTTTCTAGTTGTGAATTTTTGTTTTTGCTTAGAGAAGTTCCTTTAACATTATTATAAAGCTGTGCTGGTCATGCTGAACTCTTTTACCTCTTGCTTTTTTGTACATTTTTTTTTTTTTTTTTTTTTTTTTTTTTGCGATACGCTGGCCTCTCACTGTTGTGGCCTCTCCCGTTACGGAGCGCAGGCTCCAGACGTGCAGGCTCAGCAACCATAGCTCATGGGCCTAGTTGCTCTATGGCACGTGGGGTCCTCCCAGACCAGGACACGAATCCATGTCCCTTGCATCGGCAGGTGGACTCTCAACCACTGCACCACTAGCCTGATATTTTGTACAAATTTTGATCTCTCCATCAAATCTGAATGACATGTTTGCCAGGTAGAGTATTCTTCATTGTAGATTTTTAACTTTAGACACTTTAAATATATTATACCACTCCCTTTTGACCTGCAGAATTTCTGTTGAAAAGTCAGCTTATAGTCTTATGGGAGTTCCCTTGTATGTAACTTATTGCTTTTTCCTTGCTGCTTTTAATATTGTCTCTTTAATTTTAAATTTTGCCATTTTAATTAAAATATATCATTTTTGGGTTAAACCTGTTTGGGGCTTTCTGTGCTTCCTGGACCTGAATGTCTGCTTCCTTTCTCAGGTTAAGGAAGTTTTCAGCTATTATGTCTTCAAACATATTCTCTGTCCCTTTATCTTCCTCTTCTCCTTCTGGGACACCTATAATGCAAATGTTAGTGTGCTTAGTGTTGTCCCAAAGGTCTCTTAAATTGCCCCATTCCTTTTTTTTTTTTTTTTTTGTGATATGTGGGCCTCTCACTGTTGTGGCCTCTCCGTTGCAGAGCACAGGCTCTGGACGCACAGGCTCATGGGCCTAGCCACTCCGCGGCATGTGGGATCTTCCCAGACCAGGGCACAAACCCACATCCCCTGCATTGGCAGGCAGACTCTCAACCACTGAGCAACCAAGGAAGCCCCCAATTGCTTTTTATTATTTTTATTTTCTTCTGTTCAGCTCCAGTA
The DNA here is from genome assembly GCF_025265405.1 of Mesoplodon densirostris. Lineage (NCBI taxonomy): Eukaryota > Metazoa > Chordata > Mammalia > Artiodactyla > Ziphiidae > Mesoplodon > Mesoplodon densirostris. Next base: position 59,309,573 of record NC_082675.1, on the reverse strand, counting down.
ATTTCTACTACCCTGTCTTCCAGTCTGTTAATTTGTTCCTCTCTACTATCTAATCCACTCTTGATTTCTTTGAGTGTATTTTTAAATTTTAGTTATTGTATTCTTCATCTCTATTTGGTTCTTTAATGTTTTCTAACTTTGTTAAAAACTTCTAATTGCCCACTCTGTTCATTTATTCTTCTCTGAGTTCTTTGATTATCTTTGTCATCATTACCTTGTACTCTTTATTGGGTAAATGCTCATCTCATCTCCACTTCACTTACTTCTTCTGGGGTTTTATCTTGTTTATTCATTTGAAAAGTGTTCCTCTGTTGCCTCAATTTGCCTACTTTGCTGTTTTTATTTTTATGTGTCTGGTAGGTTGGTTTCATTTCCTGACCTTGGAGGAGTGCTTTTTTTAGATGTCCTGTATGTCCCAATAACACACTCTCCTCTGGTCTACCAGAACTACATGCTCTAAGGATGTACCTATGTGTGTTTTGTGGGTCCTTCTGTTGTGTCAGACTGACTATTATGAGCAGTCTGGTAGGCATGACTGTTGTCTGGTCCAGTTGGTTGCCTGGCTCTGCCTTTTGCAGAGTCTGCCAGCCACTGGTTTTTGGGATTGGATAATGAGGCTTCTGGCTGCAGAACCCCAGGAGGTCCCAGCCCTAGTGCTGCCTCACTGTTGGGCTGATCTGGGTTCCGGGATGGGTGGTTATGAATCCAGGGTTTTTATATCTAGTGTCTGTCTGTTGGTGGGTCAGGCCAGTTCCTGACATGCCTGTGGGTTCTGGGGTGTCCCAAATTTTGTGCTGGCTCTCTCATGCATGGGGCTGGTTCCTGGTGAGGCTTTCTGAGGAGTTCAAGTTATCTTGGAGCTGGTATTGTCCTCCTGGTAGGTGAAACTGGGGCCCCAGGGACCTCCCAGGAGTTGATTCCCACCCACCAGTGTGTGAATTGGGTCCTAGAGATAGTGGTGAGTCATTGACAGTCAGAGCTGGGTCCTGACATCTCAGGCTGCAGGGCCCGGGATTCCCAGAGCTGGTGTTGGACAACTGGTGGGTGGGGCCAAGGCCTAAATGGTTTCAGGGCTATTGCTGGCACACTAGTAACCAGAGTCAGGTCATGGGATCTCTGGCTGCAGAGCCTTGCAGTCCCAGATCTAGTGTTGGCCTTTGGTGGTTGATGCCAGTTTCTTACACAGCTGGCTGTGGGCTCCTGAACCTCACATTGGCCTACTAGTGGGTGTGGTCAGATGCCAGGGAAGCTGGCTTGGGGGCCCAAGGTGTCTCAGAGTTGGTGTTCACCTACTGGTGAGCAGCATAGCCATTGCCCATGTTGTCCTGAACTAGTGCCAGACTGCTGGTGGTAGGGTTAAGTCCTGCCACAGTATGTTGTGGGGATGTGGTGGTCCTGGAACTGGTGTCTGCCCATTGATGTGTGAGGCTGGTCCCAGGGATAGTGTCAGGCCCCTTGTGGTTAATGTCAGGGTCCAATGTCTTGGGCTCCAGGGTCTGAGGATATCAGAGCTGCTGTTGTCCTGCTGGTGGGTAGGGCCCAGGACCTTGGAGGCCCAGGTTTAGTGCTTATTCACTGGTGGGTGGAGCCAGGTCCCAGGGTCTCTGGCCACAGGACCCTTGAGGTGTGGGGTTGGGCCCTGGACCTTCTGGTGGACAAAGCCATATCTCAGGGTGACTGTGAGTTATGAGGGTCTTAAGTCTGCCTGTCTGCTTGTGGGTGGAGCTGTGTCACTTCCTGCCTGGCTGCTCAGCCTGAGGTATCCCAGTACTGGAGCCAATAGGCTGGTGGGTTGTTCTTGGTCTTCATGCTTATAAGCTAGAGGAGGATTCCAAAATGGCGCTTGCCAGCACCAATGTCCATGCAGTAGAACAAACTCCCAAAATTGGCTGTCTCAGTTTCTATTTCCCCAGGTTGGGCTCCAGTTGCCTCCTGCCTCTCCAGGAGACTGCAATCAGAAGATGGATCTGACCCAGGTTCATTTTTTTTTTTTTTTTTTTTTTTGCTGTACGTGGGCCTCTCACTGTTGTGGCCTCTCCCGTTGCGGAGCACAGGCTCCGGACACGCAGGCTCAGCGGCCATGGCTCACGGGCCTAGCCGCTCCATGGCATGTGGGATCTTCCCAGACCGGGGCACGAACCCGTGTCCCCTGCATCGGCAGGCAGACTCTCAACCACTGCGCCACCAGGGAAGCCCTGACCCAGGTTCTTTATTTATTTATTTATTTTACTTTAATTATATATTCTTATTTTTCCAACCCCTTTTTCTATTATACACATTTCTATTCCCTGATAGAAATTTACTGAAAGTATATAAACTCATTTATAATATTTCACAGGTGATTATATATATATAAATGATGCTTATTAAAATTTAACTAACATATAAAGGAGACAAGCCAAGTTAATTATTTATTAACTAATTAATGATATGATAATTAAATAATAGTTTGTTACAAAATAATAATTATCTTCTTTTATCTTTATTTGTTCTTCCAGTTTTATTGAGGTATATTTGACACAGGAGCACTGTATAAGTTTAAGGTGTACAGCATAATGATATGACTTACATACATTATGATATAATCATCACAGTAATTTTAGTGAACACATATCATCTCATACAGATGGAAAATTAAGGAATAGAAAAAAGTTTCCTTGTGTTGAGAACTCTTAGGATTTACTCTCAACAATTTTCATATATAACATACAACAGTGTTGATTATCTTTGTAATGTTGTGTATTACATTCCTAGTACTCACCTAAAACTGGAAGTTTGTACCTTTTATTTTTTTAATGGGAAGTCCTTGTTGGTTATTTATTTTTAAATATAGCAGTCTCATTTCAAATTACTTCTTCTGTCCTGGGTTCCAGGGCATGTGAGCTTTTATGTGTACCCTTTAATAGTGGAGTCTATTTCTGACAGCCCTCTGTCTCTCCTGAAATAAAGCACTGGTGGCCTTCAAAGACAAACATTCTGGGGTCTTGTCTCCCCAGTGCCAGGGAACTCAATGTGTGGCTCAGACCCACTGCTCCTTGGGGAGAACCCTCTGCAATTATAATTATCCTCCTGTTTGTGGATTCACCACTGGGATATGGTTCTTGAGTATACCACAACTCTTACCCTAATACCTATCTTTTTGTAGTTGTCCCTTTATACCTTTAGTTGTAGAAGATCTATTATGCTAGATTCTGTTTTTTCTCTATCAAAAGTTGCTCTGTAAATAGTTGTAATTTGGCGTGCTCATAGGAGTAGGTGAGCTCAGGGTCTTTCTACTCTATCATCTTGGCCAATCTCCCTTCACTTAAACTCTTTGAGTCTACATTTTCTTCATCCTAACAATGACACTAATTAAAATTATTTTAAAGAGTTGCTCCGTAGATGACATTAGAAAATATTAAATTAAAAGTGTGAATTATAGTGTCCAAGATATTACATCCTCATTAACTCTGTTGTCTACTGTTCTTTCTTCATTCCTTCATATGTCCATTTGTTCCTTCCCTCCCTCCTCCCTTCTCTCCTTCCTTCTTTTTTTCCACTCCTCCACCTAAGGCAGTTTACATCAGTGGAGTAAGGGAGGATAGTGACAGAAAATCTTTCAGGTGGGTATCAGGAAAAATGTAATTTGGTTTCAACATTATATGTCATTGTATATCCACCTGCCCTATACCTATCCTTGTTGTCTGTATCCTTATATTGATTAGTTTCAGTTTTAGTCTCTTAAGTGGTAATTTCGGTTACAATAGTAATGGTAGCTTGCTAGTTACTCTATTTATCCTAGTTGACCCATTACACACACACACATATGCACACACACACACACACACACACACACACACACACATGACTGCCTGTTAGAGAAAGGATTTGAGAACAATTGCTTGACCTGCTACAACAGCTACAAAAGGCCGGATTAGAGTGGCTGTATTTTATAACAGAGCAGGCCTGTACATGAACCTGGACTGTAATTAATTTTTCCAATACTTGTGTTGTTTTAGTAAATTTTGAATAATAAGATGTTCCCTTTGTTCTACACAGTAACAACATTGCTACGTTTAAATGGAAAGAGTCATATTTAACAGTTTCAGGAAAAGTTAACAATAAGTAACACACATATAGAGTTTTTGTAAAATGAAGAAATTAGACTATTTATTTAGAAGCACAAGGGACACTCTGTTATTTGAAATTGTAAAGACTTTACAAGTCTTTACAATTACAATTCTAATTGGCCCCTGCCTATTATCTTTTAACAGACCACATCCCACTACAGTTTGCTTTCCACTCCGCCATCAGGCCCATTGTCCTGAGGTTCCATTTTGCTTCTTCTGATCAAATGTTTTCAGTGGCTTGCTCACTGCCAACAGACTGATATCCAAAGTCCACAGGACTCCTGATGTTTGAGACTTGTGGGATCATCTGTCAACTAAATAAAAAGGAGGTATCCCTAAGGTGAGTCAGATGGGGAGGACTGTAGTGTTGAATGGCACAGAGGAGTCAAGCCAGAGAAGGCAGGATTGGGAACCAGGTAACAGACACAAATGTCAGGAGCCAAGAGGGATCAGTGAGATTTGAAACTGAGAGTGAAAAACATCTTAACAATGAAGTTAGGTGAAGTGAAAATGAGAAGATTTAGAACGGATGTTACAAATGTTGAGTTGCTGCCAAAATGTTATTTTATGTGGGCCCTCATATGATATGAGTTTTTAGACTGTATCATCTCTCCTCTCACTCTTGGTCTCTCTCTGTGTCCCTGTGTCTCTCTTTCTCTCTTTCCCCTTACCTGAGTGTGAGCTATGCCCTAATTTTAAAAGACCCATAACCACTAGAATTATCCTTTTAGCATGTTATCTGTCTTCTAGACAAATTATTATACTCTTATTCTACCTCCAAGTTCTTGAGACTTCTTCCCTGTATTATTTACATAATAACTCCAACATAAGCTCTCTTCTCCTTTCTCTCAATTTGTCTGTCTTTATCTGCTCTTCTAGATTCCGCACAAGTATTTCCTGCTTCTTAATATTGTCCCTATCTACTTCAGTCTAACATAGTTTCTCCCCTTTATAGCACTTAAAACTATTTATTTCATAGCTGTTCATAATTATATAGGTTCTTCCAGCATCTGGTTTGTGGTCTTAAAATGTTATTTAAATCTTGTATTTTTATTTTACTTTGTGTCTTTTAAAATTTATCTCCCCATCTTGGTTACAAATTCCTGCAGAATAGGAAACAAACTTTATATAGTTTTTTTCTCTCCCATGAAAAGATATGGTAGTAAATTCTCAAAAATATTTACAAATGTACTTTCCTTCTTTCACCTTTGGGAAAAAGTAGAGAATAAGGCACAATACATACACAGTGAAATAAAATTAACAATATTCTAAAACTTCATGATACAAAGAGCCGTGGATATAGAGAAAGAAACTGGCACCAATAGAAATGTAATACGTTGTAGCTTGGGAGGAAAATAGACTCAGGCTAGCATGTATAGACTTTGGTGGTAGTGGTTTTGACCACTCTATGTTTAGGAGGTTCAGTAAAACAAAGAAGCCAAAGTAAGATTGTGGGCTGAAATTTAACAGATAGGCAAGAACAAGTAAGATGAAAATTCCACGTTATAAGAAGTGATCATGTGCAAGGCAGATACAATAGGATCAGGAGCTGTGTAATTTCCTTTAAAGAAAAAGGACAGAAACAGCTGACAGCCAAATACAGATGAGACATTGAAAATAACTCATGTTTAGTTTTCCAAATATTTTTTCATTGGACACCAGGAAGAGGATGGGGAAAGAAAATTATTTTATAAAACTTTATGGGGAAACCTTGATAAACAAGCCTGCAGAATTTTGTTTACTCGTGTTTTTTGAGTTCAAAATGCATATTAACATCTCAATGAAAATAATATTTCTTGGTTTACAGTAAGAAAAAACAAGATTGTGATTGTAAACCTGAATTTTGAAGAAACTACAAGTTTCCACAAATTTTTCCTGTGAGGATGAAAAGCTCCCTGGGTGGTGATTTAATTTTGGCAATCTATATTCTAATGCAAAAAGAAAGAGGAACACCTAGCCCCTAAGAATAGCAGACAATCATAAGAGCAGATTATAATCAAGGCATTATACCTTCTCCTTAATTTCAGGACGCTCTAAAATCAAGACAGGAAGAACCATTTTATAGGTAAAATTGTTGCTGCTGTTAAAGAAAAAACAAGCACTTTCTTTGCTAGTATCAAGAGCTTTTCCTTTCTATTTTTCCCCTTGACTTACCTCACTCCTTACTCCTTTCTTTTGCTTCATTATAATGGAAGAGCTTCAGCAATCTAATATCAGTTTCCACCATTTTTTAGACCACTCCACAAAAGCCTTTAATATTTTTCCCCCTTGGGGGGGAAAAAACTGTATCATTCACTTACTTCATCACAGAAAAGCAAATGGAAAACACTTTTACATAGAATACTCTGTTGTAACAAGCACACAAGTTATCTGCTTCTCTGAGCTTATCTGCATTTTCCTTGAGTATAATTCTGAGACAGTGAAGCATGTTTGAAGTTGGAGAGACAAGCACTAAAATTCTGTTCTACTACTTATAAGGCAAATGACTTTGCTGGCTCTTCCTTTTCTTTCTGATCTTTGAATATTGGAGGGTCCAGGGCTCATTTCTTGGACCTCAACTTATCTTTAATTTACTAAATTATTTCATCCAGCTCTATGGATAAATTTATGTATCTTTATATCTTTAGATTAAATTAAATTAATATCTGTATTAAAACTATAAGGAGATAATATTAAACTGGCTAAAATTAAAGAGACTACCAATACCAAATGTAGAGTAAGATGTAATGGGAGAGTAAATTGGTAAAACCACCATGGAAAATGATATGTCACTGTGTGTTAAGTTGAAGAAATACATAAGTTGACCATATGATCTAGAAATTTTACTCTTAGCTATATATACCCAACAGGAATTCACATATGTGTAGACCAAGAGGCATGACCAGAGTATTCTTAGAGCCATTATTCCTAATAGCCTCATATTAAAAGTTTAAATATTCATTAATATAAAAGTGAGTAGAATCAATTATGTTAGAATATTATGTATACTATATATATGCACACATATACATGCATTTGTACAATATATGTGTGTATATATGTGTGTGTGTGTGTATATATATATATGTGTGTGTGTGTGTGTGTGTGTGTATATATATATATATATATATATATATATATATATAAAATAACCATAAAATCTGGGATATTAGTTACCTGTTGAGGGAGGTAGGGGGCAGTGATTGGGAAGGGCATGGGGATTCTGGAGTTCAGGAAATGTTCTTGCTTTATTATGGGTGGTGGTAGCATGAGTGTTCACCTTGTGATAAACCATAGAACTATAAAATATTCTGTTTTGCATCTTCTTAAGGTACGTGAAATTTCACAATAGAAAAGATTTATGAACTTTTAAAACATTATATCTCCAGTCCAGACTTCCTTTATAAACTCCAGTCATGTATTCAGCTCTCTACTTGACATCTCCAGTTAAATAGCTAACAACAATTTCAAACAAACAAACAAAAAATGTCCAAAACTAAAGTACTGATCTTCTTCCCAAACTTGTTTCACCTGCTGCCTAGGTCTTATCAATTGATGACAACTCCAACTTTCTAATTTCTCAGGGCCAAAATCTTGGCCTGATCCCTTGCTCTTCTACTTCTCTCATATCTCCACATCTAATATATAAGTAAATCCTTTTGCCTTTACCTTTTATACATATCCAATCGTCTTCTTTTCTCAAAACCAATTATTACCATCTTGGTCCAAATTACCATCCTCTTTTGCTTGTTTCTGCAATATTGCCCTAACTGTGCTCCATGCTTCTACTATAGCCCCCTACAATTTATTCTCAACACAGCAGCCAGAGTGGTTCTTTTAAGTTAAAATTTAGGTTTTGTCAGTCTTTTGCTTAAAACCCTACCACAGGTCCTGTTTCACTCACAGTACTCCCAATGGCCTATATCACTTCTCTGATCTCATGTCCTACTACCCACTCTCTTGCTTCTCTCTCTTATAATAACACCAGCTTCCTTATTCTTCCTAAAATATTTCAGACATGAACACTCTCCTTTTAAGGACTTTGTTCTATCTTTTCCATCTTCCTGGAATACTTTTCTCTAGATATCTGCTTGACTGCTCTATCTCTTACAATCATTGCTCTTTTTTATCTCAATGGGCCTATCCTGACCAGTTTGTTTTGTTCAAAACCTCACCTCCTTACAATACACCCATATTCTTTTATCTGGTCCACTTTCTTCTTTATGTAGCACCTATTATCTTCTAATTTAATATTTTTATATTATTGGTTATTGTTGGCCTTCCCCAACTAGAATGTCTATTTTGTTCTTCCAAGTCCCTAGTGCATAAATGAAATAAATAAATCACCTAAACTTGTGAAGCCTCAATTTCTTCATCTCTAAAGTATGGATAATATATTATATATAATAATATAATATAATATACAATAACTATTGTACCAACCTTGCCTTGGGTTGTAAGATTCAGGATAGTAGCAGTGGAGATGGGAAGTGATAAGATTCTGGATATACATTAGACAAATGCCAAAAGTATTTAATAATTGATAGGAGAGAACGGTTGGCTCAAACAATTGGAAGGATGGTTTTGCCATCAACTGAAATGGAATTATTATATGTAAAGTTCTTGGCACTTAAAAAACCCCACAAAATTATTCTTGTAATCTTATGTTAAAAAAAAAAAGAGAGTGTATGTAGCTCTTGACATTACAGAGAGACAACATACAGACACATTTTATGATAACTAGAAGTTTGTGCTCCAGTTGGGTTCAAGACATTTTCAAACAGAGCTTATACTGATATGAATATTAAATGTAATAATCCAAATAAAGCAATATGATAGTTACAGTAGGTAATGTTTGAAATTCTTCTTTGTTTATATATTTATTTATTTGTTTATTTATTTGGCTGCACCAGGTCTTAATTGTGGCATGCAGGATCTTTGTTGTGGCATGCAGGATCTTTAGTTGCTGCATGGGATCTTTTAGTTGTGGCATGCAAACTCTTAGTTGCAGCATGCAGGCAAGATCTAGTTCCCTGACCAGGGATTGAATGGGGACTGCTGCATTGGGAGCACATAGTCTTAACTGCTGGATCACCAGGGAAGTCCCATGAAATTCTTCTTCTTCTTTATATGAATAAAAAGGCTGATACTTGAGGTGAGTAAGAAAGGGAAACATTTGTAAGTATAAGATAAAAATGTAAATTTACATTTACACATTCTAATGGAAAGAGAGTAGATGAAAGCTTATTTATAGATCATAGTAATCTTGGAAATCTTCCTCTGTTAAGGAGGTAACCAAGCCATTCTTTCATTTTATATGCAGCTTAGATATATTCAGCTCTTTCTTTCCAGCCATTGTTCTGGAAACTAGAAACACAGCATTGAATTAGGCTCCACCCCACCTTCAAAATACTCTGTTATAATGGTAAAGAGAGACAAATAATTTGGAAATTACAATTACATAGCTTAAAGCTGATCTTGTTGGTGTTCACTTTCCTGATTATCTTTCCCACATAAATTTGCCTTATGTTATTTGTCTAGAACCAAAACAAAAAATCAGAAAACTCCATCCTCTCCTCTCCTTAATTGATCCTTTCTTGTCACAGTCATAGGCCAATAGCATGGACGTTTTCCCCATGTGTGCAGCTCAGATATCACCTTTCTGTTTCTATATTTCATTCCAAATGCTCACATGACTTCACTCATCCAACTCTGGGTTTGTTTTGCATAGAGTGTGCTTTAAAGCACAGATTTGAGACCCTGCTACCAGCATTCAAATCCTGGTTCATTCATTTAGTGTGACCTTGGGCACATTACTCAGCATCTATGAGTCTCAGTTTCCATCTCTGTCAAATGGGGGTAATAATACAATGGTTTTGCAATGAATCAATAATTTGACTTCCAGTAAATTAGTGAGAATAAAGTGCTCAGAATAGTAACTGGTCCTTCTATATATATGCTCATTACTGTTGTTATTGTTGTCACCATTGTTATTATTATGTCTTTCCAAAAACACTATTCAGTTCTATTCAGGTTGAAGGCTATGTTTTCTACATTTTTTTCAATGCTGTTATGACTTTCCTTCCCTCATATTCCCAGAAAAGCATTTCTCATTTACTTCCCTATAACACGTTACTTTGAGTTTAGGGTAAAAAAAAAAAAAAAAAAAAAAATCATGCATTCCTAAGCAAATGGGCTAGAGGGATCAGGACCAAAGGTCACTTTTACTAACTACTTTCTAGGGAAGACAGTGGCTTCTGACTTCTAAGATTTTGTTCCTTCCCAGAAAGGAAGATATAGCTTTCTGCAGTTTTTAAAAACTCTGACCGTAAAGAGTCAGGACCTGGAATCGTTCTGAAAACTCAGAGAAGGACTTTCTAATAGTTTTTTCAACATTGCAAGATTTGTTCAGTGTTTTTTGTTTGTTTGTTTGTTTGTTTGTTTTTGTTAATGTGGAAACCTAATGTGTAATGAAATTGTATATCAAGAGATTCAAAGGATAATTAGGGAAACAAAGATAGTTTTAGTAGTTTGCGAAATATGAGCTTATCATGGAAGGTGACACATTTTACATCCCTCTGGGTTGTTCCACATTGCTACTGGTATCATTTTTATTTTTATTTTTATTTTTTTTATTTTATAGCTAGCACTTAAGCTATACCAGCTAATCCCTATCTAACTAATAAGCTCCTCGACTTTCACTTTTATTGATTAATCATCTGTTGTAGTTTTTAATATCCATTTGTGTTTAATTTGATAATATTAAAAATGTCTCATTTCTGAAAGTGATTAATGGTCTTTCAAAAGATAGGACTTCAGTTCTGATTTATGTAATATTGAGTTCACTGGAGTCTGGCTAGATATCTGCTACTGATGATCATTGTAATAAAAAGTCCTGCAAGGGACACTTTTCAGGTCTTTAAGAATTTCCCTACTGCCTGGTGGATAAACTGTATTTTTATTCAGATTTTTATGTAGATCCTCCAGCACCAGCTTTCAAAAAGACTCTCCAAAAAGTAACCACTGTTTCCTTGCACAAATCTTTTGTTTCAGCCAGTGAGACGTTATTGTCTCCCAAACAAACATCACTACCTAATTTTACACAGGTACTTCTAGTCAATGAGCTTCCAGTTCCAATGGAGCTTCTGGAATTTCCTCTTGCCTATTTAAATTCCATTTATTCTTCAAAGCCAAGAGGTGAACATCCAAACCCACAGTAATTTATTCTTCCTCTTTTAGTGTCTGTACTATTCACTTAACACTTAATATATCCACGGACGTGTGAGTGATTTGGCTGATCTGGCTGATGGGGCAGGTGTTTCCTTCCTCCCTGCCAGTTCCATGTGCATCCTTTCCAAAGCTCCTGGCTAGAGCAGGACCACTCTCAGGTCATAGGTAGCTGCGCTCCTCTGTTAGAACCCCCAAACAACCTCCAAACAAGCTCATTTAACACTTAACATATCCTGATTTGTATATCTAACTTTCTCTGTGTGTGTGTGCTGTGTGCTCATAATGATATAAACTCCTTTAAGTTAAAGGCTAGTTTTATATACTCTATGGAAATAGTTCTCAAAGTGCGGTTTCCTGGTCCTTAGCCACTGCAGCATTTGGATACTTGTTAGACATGTAAATTTTCAGGTCTCACCCAGATTTACAGAGTCAGAAGCTCTGAGTTTGGGTCCCAACAATTTGTATTTTAACAAGCAGTTTTGGTATTACTGATATAAGCTCAAGTGTGACAGTCAAACTTGGCTGCACATTAGAATCACCTGAGAGAGTTTTAAAACTGCTGATACCAGTTACCATGATTTTACTTGGTCTGAGGTTCAGTCTGGGCATTGAGATGTTTTCAGAGCTCCCCGTATGATTATATTGCACAGCAATATTTGGGAATCACTACCCTACACACACTGCTTTCTTTTTCTCCCAGAATAGACAGGCCAAAGCATATACTGGACACACATATAAGTTTGTTAAAATCGGTTTCTTCTAAGAGCTAAAACCCTTTGGATCGGGACAAAGAAATATCTTTTTCTGTGCACAAATCTGAGTTTGGAATTCTTTCTCTGTTTCTCTTAATTTCTCCATTACCTTCCCCTTTCAGTCCCTTATATTTCATCTTCATACTTTCCCAGAGAACTCCAAATGTAGCATATAATATACATAAGCAACTGTGGCATAAAATATTATGGTAAGCAATTTCCCTAGGATTTTATTTTTTATATTTTTAGTATAAAATACTTGATACATATAAAATAATATGTAACCTAAAAGTCAAGAAGAACAATAAAACAAACACCATTGAGCTCTACCATTCAACTTAGTGGGTAATTTTGGTTGTTTTATTAAATACCTTTAATCACCAAACAAAAACAGTTTTTAAATCAATTTAGATATTATTATAGAAAGATATAAAGGCAAAAGTATCTCTTCAGCAGTCATCCAAACATAACACCTATTCCTGTGCTAGCATGAATCTTTGAATAGTATAAATATATGTTGTCACTTGAATAGGAGTTTGTCATATTATGAAATAATCTTCGCAATCCTTCTGTGGTATGATGAGCATGTCTTGCTCTTCTTGAAAATGTGGATTCACCCTTCTAAATCTCAAGAGATACTGTTAATAACCTAACAGGGGCAGCATGACTGCTGACTCAGTTCTACAAATTGCTAACATATGGGCCAATGGAAATTCAAATAGGGTAAATTTTAGTTTCAATCAATTTATCTATGCCTGTTTTTCAGTAGTTATCTAGATTGTCTTCATTAGAAATGTTATTTCCCAGACTTCCTTAACAGACCCTAAGTAAACACTTGCTGACTAATTAGTATTTATGCTTACTCTTCTGTTTCTTTCCTTCCATTTTTACTCCAAGGTAAACTGTTCTCCTTGCTCTGGTTGTTCTGTTTCTTGAACACGTACTCTGTAAAAGACTTCCTGCTTATCAATACCTTTGCAGAGTTTTAATTATTGTAAATATGCATGTTTTTGTGTATAAGTGTTCACTGTGTCCTGATAAGCCAGAGTCTTTGAACAGAAAGTTGAGAGGCCAGACATCACCTAATGACAGATTCCTCATCTTTAATATTAGAGTAAGAAAAAAAGGTAGATTAGATAATATCCAAATTCCTTATGATTTTTTCAGAAATAATAATGTTAAATATCTTGTTCAATCAAATCAGCATGGCACTTTACACACTTAGAATGTGCATCTTTGAAGTATTAACTCAATTTACCAATCAGTCAGCTCATGAAATCATACTGCAGATAATTGTATAGAGATATATTACACATAAATCTTCCTTATACCATTTTAGTTTAGATAAAATGATTACAATGAATTTAAAATAAAGTTTACTTTTTTTACATATGAGCTAGGGAGTAAAATGTTTGCTCCCAAGTAGTAAGTTTTAACTTTATTTGTGTACTTGTCTATGTTTTCAAGCTGAATTTACCACGTCAGTTTTTCTAATTGATGGGAACAACAGCTTGTTAATTTATGTCTAATATTTTGACCATTTTTCATCCCTCATTTCTTGAAGTCATTTCTCCATATGCTGTTCCATGATATCTATAGTAATTCATTAATTGTGAAGTCTTTATAGAAAAAAGGTAGACATATTCTCAACACAATTTCTTTATATCTCCATGTGATCCTCACGTCGTTTTCTGTATCATCAAACCCATGTTGTCTTGCATGTTTTCTTTAGTCCTTCTAATGACATTCAATTCAAATCAAAGTAATTAAAAATTCAGTGTTATCAAGTACCAGGTAAAGAAAAAATATATTGCAGAATCTATGACTAGGTACTGATAAACAGTATGAGATATTTGAAAGCAAAAGTGAATTTGAAGAAGCTGACCTACACATAGGTATTTTACATTCAGCTCCAATCAAAATTCTGTAGATAGTCATTCTTTATAATCCCACTCCTATGATATTTAACACCACAAAAATATATAGTCACTCAGTTTCCTTCTGGCTTGCCTTGATCATCCATATCTTTGCATTGCTTTTTGAATTTTAAATAATTGCATTATAGTTATAATTTCTCGATTACTGAATTTTTTGACATCCTCTAAATTTTGTGTCTGCCTCACCCTAGTCTCATGCTGGTTTCCATTTTCAACTTTGCTTTACACGTACATTGTTTCCTATGTAATCCAAAACTCGATCTTTCATAAATTTCTCAATATAATGTAAAATAAAAATTTTGTGTTGAATGTAAAACAATATTTCCATGTCAGTGGTAACTAGATCCCACAGCAATTTGCATGGTCTTCACCAGTTTTCACAGATCTCTCTGTCTTCCATATCTTGTCTTAACAAAAATGGTAGAGTTAACTTATGCAGAAACCAAATTTTCTTTTCTTTTCTTTTTCACTGAGCTAACAAAGACCTGACTTCATTGGAAATTTCTGGTCTGAAGAAAGCATTGACTTCACCATGCTGACAGGTTCCATCACCTGCAGGATATTTATTCTCTATTCCCTTGTCTTATATTTAAATGTTTCTTCTTCTGAGAAACACATCTCCCAACACTCCTCAGTTGCTTGAAATGGAGGGGGATCAGTAGACAAGAAGGGTCTATAAAATAAACTGTTGATGCTAATAAACGTTAAAAAAAAATACTTTTCCCTGAGATATAACTGAAATAAAGTGAAGCACATTTTCATCTTCTCAATGAAAACCAGCTGTTCAGCTTTGCCATTGTTAGTGGAGTGAGTTACAGCAGATTGACAGTGGCACAATTTAATATGAAATACCACAGTGACCTTCACTCCTTTGGGGCTCAGTTTTCTTATTTCAAAAGAGAAAATACTGAATTACTTTAATTAGAGAAGTTTTCCAGTTCTTAAAAAATTATCCTACCGGGCTACCCTGGTGGCACACTGGTTGGGAATCTGCCTGCCAATGCAGGGGACACAGGTTCGAGCCCTGGTCTGTGAAGATCCCACATGCCGCGGAGCAACTAAACCCGTGAGCAACAACTACTGAGCCTGTGCATCTGGAGCCTGTGATCTGCGACAGTGAGAGGCCCGTGCACCATGATGAAGAGTGGCCCCCGCTCGCCTCAACTGGAGAAAGCCCTCACACAGAAATGAAGATCCAATACAGCCAAAAATAAATAAATAAATAAATAAATAAATAAATAAATAAATAAATAAATTTATTAAAAAAAAAATTCTCCTACCTACTCATATGATTGATTCCTCAAGAAGTTTCTCTGTTTGACTTAAGCTAATAAAATAATTTTAAGTGGGATTACACTGTAATTGTATTCTTTTTAAAAATTTTGATAGACACTGTGTATAAATAATCTTGCTTACATATAAAAATATGCCATGCCCTCATCAAAGCTTACATTAGCTAATGTTAGTGATGAAAATCACATCGTTTAAATTGTCCCTTTTATTAACAGAAAGACTGAAACTTCCCCTGACCATTCCAAACTGGCCCAACACCATGGCAGAAAAGAGATCTATCATAGGATCTAAGTTGCAGCCATAATTCCCTGGTTTAATAACACTATATTGCTTGTGTTTATATAATACTATCTTGTCTCACATTTGCTTGATAATAAGCAAATATGCTTGGGCACAAAAGTACATGTTGAAGTTCTGTCCTTACAAGTCAATACAAAGCTTATACTTGGAACTATGATCCTTCCTGTGTGCAATCACAGTGGTCTTTCATCTGAAGGAGAATTTAAGATGTCTAAAATTCTCCCAGAATACCTACAGTTAATTTAGAGACTACATTTACATCTCACAGACTCAAATGTATAGTCCATATTAAATGAGACACTATTTTACCATTGTCATGTGATAACACATTTGAGATTAGTTAAACAGATTTCAGAGAATAGCATCATCTTTACCCAAAAGTATCTCAAGGTGTCTGATCCAAGCCTTCTATCATTGTGAACTGGTCAGGCAGGTGTGTTTCCTCCATTTTTATGATGAAGAAACATCTTAGGTTGTGGGTCTTGAAAATATTACCCTGAGTCTTCTAACTCAAAGAGCCTCAATTTGGGGGATTAATGAGTTGGATCTCTACAGAGCTCTTGCTAAAAAAGCATGTTTCCTGGAATGAGGCAACTGCATGACATCTTCAGACCAAAGAATCTCTTTCTGTGTCCTCTAACAATTTTAAAATGGTGGTGGATATCCTGATAGCTTGGAAAGCAGGAATGTTTTTAATATTGTGTCTACACGTGATGCCATAGATGGAAGAATTCTGTGCCCTGTTCTAACCATAACTGTCTTTAAAATTATCCAGGAAGTAATGCATATGGAGTGACAAATGCATCGGAACATCAATGTTTGGAATTCTTTTGACTTAAATATATGTAGCTGCTGCTTAGCTAGATATAGCTAAGATCCAAGGGAAAATGAACTCATCACATGTTTTTAAAATATTGCTTAGGAAGGAAAGGTTAAATTAAACAGATAATATCATCTTTCAATCATCATAGGCAGGAATGGGACCAGGTGAACTCAGAATCCTAAATAACAAATAATCCAAAGGTCATCTTTGTCTTTGGAGCATATAATGCAATTTCTTCTGCAGCACATCTTCTTCCTGCTATGTAACTGGACAGCCAATTTTGTTTTAATTTCCAGAAAATGAACCAGTTTAAGGTAAACAGCAGAAGCACATGTGGCTCCCAGGAACTCAGGCTCACAGTCCCAGTCACAGGAGAGGGTTTGAATGAAGATGGTCACCACCCACTGCTCATGGCCACATTTAACATCTTGGAAGCAAGGAGTTTCCAAATGAGGCTATGAAAAAGACTACATTATTCAGCACTTCATTTTTTGAAACAGTTTTAATATCCTTATTTGTTATATCACCCAAAGCAAATCCACAGTTTAAGTGTTAAAATGAATAATCAAACCTCTACCTAAGGATGTTAGTGAAACACACTGGTGTTAGTGAGAAAAAAACAAAGCATGCCTGTGTCACAGGATTTGCATTTATAGGCTGGTCTCCCCCATGAATTAGTGCATAAACATTTTGAAGGCAACAATTACATTTTCTTTGTCTTGTATGGAACACAAGTTTGTGTGCCCACCACACAGTAAGGCCAAACAAACCAAAACATCGAAGTTTGGAGCAAATAAAGTTTTATTATAGGGCCAAGAAAGGAGAATGGGTGGCTCATGTCCACCCAAACTGTAAACTCCCTGAAGGGTTTCAGAAAAGGATTTTTAAAGGTCAGGTGAGGGAGAGGGGAGTCACAGGGTATGTGATCAACTTGTGCACAGTTCTCTGATTGGTTGATGTTGAGGTAACAATATTATCAGTGCTTAGGCACCAGTAAGTCTGGGGGCTTATGATCATCAGGGAGTTAATTTATTTCATTTGGTGGTTATTCTAGCATCTGTGAGACAACTCAGGAAGTGTGCATCATATACTGTTATCTAAGTACTTCAGAGAGGAGCTACAAAAAAAGATATTAGGTAAGGGTCTGTCCCAGGAAGACCCCATAGAGTCCTGCTCATTTATAATAGCATAGAAGTCAGTGCCTTAAACAGAGTAAATATTAAATTAATATATGTTAAAAGAAAGAATGAACAAAACATGTTTCTTTATTTACTTTTAAATTTAGGAGAAAAAACTTGGGAACTTGATAAAAAAAGAAACAAAAAACAAACAAACAAAAAACTCCCTGGAGAAGTATAGATTAACTTTTAACTGTATTCAATGTGTTTTTAATGAAACTTCATTCTATTTTCCCCCAATAATTGATGATAAAACTTTTACAAAATATTTCCCTATATTAATACTTTCACATACATCCCCTTAGATTGCCTCAGTCAGGACCAAATATTACATGGAGAATATTGAACATGGATATATTCCAATTAGGTCCCAAGACTGAACCAAGAAGAAATAGAAAATATGAACAGATTAATTACCAGTAATGAAATTGAATTAATAATTTAAAAACTCCCAACAAACAAAATTCCAGGACCAAATAGCTTCACAGGTGAATTCAACCAAACACCTAGAAAAGAGTTAACACCTATCCTCCTCAAACTATTCCAAATATTGAAGATAAAAGAATGCTTTCAAACTCATTCTACAGGACCAGCATCCCCCTCAAACAAAAACCAGACACATATATACACAATGGGATACTACTCAGCCACAACAAAGAATTAAATTGTGCCATTTTCAACAGCATGGATAGTCTTGAGGGTATTACACCTTGTGAAATAAGTCAGATAAAGCCAAATTCTGTGTGATATCACTCATATGTGGAACCTAAAAAATAAACTAGTGAATATAACAAAAAGGAAATATCTTACAAATATAGATCTCAAACTTGTCATTACCAGTGAAGTGAGGGGAGGGGGTGGGGTAAAATAGGGGTAGGGGCTTAAGAGATACAAACTATCATGTATAAAATAAACTATAAGGATAAAGTTTATGGCACAGGGAATATAGCCAATATTTCATAACAGTTATAAATGGAATATAACCTTTAAAAATTGTGAATCACTATGCACTACATCTGTACCTTATATAATATTGTACATCAACTATATCTCAATAAAAAAAGAGGTAAAAAAGAAAAATAAAATTGCCCAGAACACAAGCTCAGAGGTACACTGACAAGTCAAGTAAATCATGCAAAGGGAGTCTCAGCTATGGCTTCAGACATACAGTAGGAAGCCTGAGGATATCAGACCTCTTGATGAGAAGACTATGCATGGTGACACTTTGATATGTTTCAACATTTGCTGTAAATAATAACACACTGTTATTGCTATGTGTCAGGCACTATTCTATTTTCCTAATATCAGTGCAGCTAATTTTCAAAACGACCCTTTGAGACACATAACTACCTTCTCCCTTTGAGCCCAAACAAGGGTTTTTTTTTGTTTTTGATTAGTTTTAATTAATTGTGAGTTTACATTACTCACTCCATCCAAAAGTAACAGTGTAGTTCTTTCTTCTCTCTGATTGTGGAGTATCTGTATTCAATAATACAATATCTGAAAAACACAAGTGACTTGATTTCAAAAGCGCCCTTCATCAGATAACTTTCTTTTATCATCTTTGTCCTACACTCATTTGGTGATTCTTGGTGGAGTAGTGCTGGAGGTCTACTGCTACTCTGCTCACCAGTCTAAACACCATTATGCAAGTGGACACAGAGGAGTTAGAATGGAGAAGCAGAGAGGTAAGGAGGAAGTAAGGAAAGAGACCCCACTCCTGTATTGTTTCAGTGGCATTGACAACTATAACAACTTCTTTTTGAAATACACCACATAAATGTGATACAGGAGACACATCTAGAAGTCAAAATATGCCTCAAGTTAAGCACATTTATTAGGCTGTTGTATCATAATAATTGGTTTTTCTTAATAATTTTATTACTCAATCACCAGCCTCATCCAGGAAAAACTATATAAGTAAAAGCCAATAATCAGAAGGACTGGACTCCAATTCAGTTCCTGCCATATAATACCTGTGTCTCAGACTTGTAGTATCAGTTGTAACCTCTCCTTTTTCATTTCTGATTTTATTGATGTGGGCCCTCTCTCTTTCTTGATGAGTCTGGCTAAAGCTTATCAATTTTGTTTACCTTTTCAAAGTTTTATTGATGTTTTCTATTTTTTATTATCTATTTCATTTATTTCTGCTCTGATATTTATGATTTCTTTCCTTCTTCTAACCTTTTTTATTATGTTTTTTAGGTGTAAGTTTAGGTTGTTTATTTGAGATTTTATTTGTTTCCTGAGGTAAGATTGTATTGCTATAACTTCCCTCTTGTAGCTGCTTTTGCTATGTCTCATAGATTTTGGATCACTATATTTTTGTTTTCATTTGTCTCTCCAGTTTTTTTTTTTCATTTTTTTTTATTAGCTTCTGCTTTATAACAAAGTGAATCAGTCATACACATACATCTGTTCCCACATCACTTCCCTCATGCATCTCCCTACCTCCCACCCTCCCCATCCCACTCCTCCAGGCAGTCACAAAGCACCGAGCTAATCTCCCTGTGCTCTGCGGCTGCTTCCCACTATCTATCTACCTTACATTTGGTAGTGTATATATGTCCATGACTCTCTTTTGCTTTGTCACAGCTTACCCTTCCCCCTCCACATATCCTCAAGTCCATTCTCAAGTAGGTCTGTGTCTTTATTCCCATTTAACCCCTAGGTTCTTCACGACATTTTTTTTAATTCCATATATATGTGTTAGCATATGGTATTTGTCTTTCTCTTTCTGACTTACTTCACTCTGTATGACAGACACTACGTCTATCCAACTCATTACAAATAGCTCAGTTTCGTTTCTTTTTATGGCTGAGTAATATTCCATTGTATATATGTGCCACATCTTCTTTATCCATTCATCCAATGATGGACACTTAGGTTGTATCCAGCTCCGGGCTATTGTGAATAGAGCTGCAATGAACGTTTTGGCACATGTCTCTTTTTGAATTATGGTTTTCTCAGGGTATATGCCTAATAGTGGGATTGTTGGGTCATATGGTAGTTCTATTTTTAGTTTTTTTAAGGAACCTCCATACCGTTCTCCATAGAGGCTGTACCAATTCACATTCCCACCAGCAGTGCAAGAGTGTTCCCTTTTCTCCACATCCTCTCCAGCATTTATTGTTTCTAGATTTCTTGATGATGGCCATTCTGACTGGTGTGAGATGATATCTCATTGTAGTTTTGATTTGCATTTCTCTAATGATTAATGATGTTGAGCATTCTTTCATGTGTTTGTTGGCAGTCTGTATACTATCTTTGGAAAAATGCCTATTTAAGTCTTCTGCCCATTTTTTTTTTTTTTTTTTTTTTTTTTTTTGCTGTACGCGGGCCTCTCACTGCTGTGGCCTCTCCCGTTGCGGAGCACAGGCTCCGGACACACAGGCTCCGCGGCCATGGCTCGCGGGCCCAGCCGCTCTGCGGCATGTGGGATCTTCTGGGATCGGTGCACGAACCCGTGTCCCCTGCATCGGCAGGCGGACTCTCAACCACTGCGCCACCATGGAAGCCCTTCTGCCCATTTTTGGATTGGGTTGTTTGTTTTTTTGTTATTGAGCTGCATGAGCTGTTTATAAATTTTGGAGATTAATCCTTTGTCCGTTGCTTCATTTGCAAATATTTTTTTCCCATTTTGAGGGTTGTCTTTTGGTCTTCTTTATGGTTTCCTTTGCTGTGCAAAAGCTTTGAAGTTTCATTAGGTCCCATTTGTTTATTTTTGTTTTTATTTCCATTTCTCTAGGAGGAGGGTCCAAAAGGATCTTGCTGTGATGTATGTCATAGAGTGTTCTGCCTAAGTTTTCCTCTAAGAGTTTGATAGATTCTGGCCTTACATTTAGGTCTTTAACCCATTTTGAGCTTATTTTTGTGTATGGTGTTAGGGAATGATCTAATCTCATACTTTTACATGTCCCTGTCCAGTTTTCCCAGCACCATTTATTGAAGAGGCTATCCTTTCTCCACTATACATTCCTGCCTCCTTTATCAAAGATAAGGTGACCATATGTGCGTGAATTTATCTCTGGGCTTTCTATCCTGTTCCATTGATCTATATTTCTGTTTTTGTGCCAGTACCACACTGTCTTGATTACTGTAGCTTTGTAGTATAGTCTGAAGTCAGGGAGCCTGAAACTTCCAGCTCCGTTTTTCCTTCTCAAGATTGCTTTGGCTATTCAGGGTCTTTTGTTTTTCCAAACAAGTTTTGAAATTTTTTGTTCTAGTTCTGTGAAAAATGCCAGTGGTAGTCTGATAGGGATTGCATTGAATCTGTAGATTGCTTTGGATAGTAGAGTCATTTTCACAATATTGATTCTTCCAATCCAGGAACATGGTATATCTCTCCATCGATTTGTATCATCTTTAATTTCTTTCATCAGTGTCTTATAATTTTCTGCATACAGGTCTTTTGTCTCCTTAGGTAGGTTTATTCCTAGATATTTTATTCTTTTTGTTGCAATGGTAAATGGGAGTGTTTTCTTGATTTCATTTTCAGATTTTTCATCATTAGTGCACAGGAATGCCAGAGATTTCTGTGCATTAATTTTGTATCCTGCTACTTTACCAAATTCATTGATTAGCTCTAGTAGTTTTCTGGTAGCATCTTTAGGATTCTCTATGTATAGTATCATATCATCTGCAAACAGTGAGAGCATTACTTCTTCTTTTCCAATTTGGATTCCTTTTATTTCCTTTTCTTCTCTGATTGCTGTGGCTAAGACTTCCAAAACTATGTTGAATAATAGTGGTGAGAGTGGGCAGCCTTGTCTTGTTCCTGATCTTAGTGGAAATGGTTTCAGTTTTTCACCATTAAGGACGATGCTGGCTGTGGATTTGTCATATATGGCCTTTATTATGTTGAGGAAAGTTCCCTCTATGCCTACTTACTGCAGGGTTTTTATCATAAATGGGTGTTGAATTTTGTCGAAAGTTTTCTCTGCATCTATTGAGATGATCATATGGTTTTTCTCCTTCAACTTGTTAATATGGTGTATCATATTGACTGATTTGCGTATATTGAAGAATCCTTGCATTCCTGGAATAAACCCCACTTGATCATGTTGTATGATGCTTTTAATGTGCTGTTGGATTCAGTTTGCTAGCATTCTGTTGAGGATTTTTGCATCTATGTTCATCAGTGATATTGGCCTGTAGTTTTCTTTCTTTGTGACATCCTTGCCTGGTTTTGGTATCAAGGTGATGGTGGCCTCGTAGAATGAGTTTGGGAGTCTTCCTTCCTCTGAAATTGTTTGGAAGATTTTGAGAAGGATGGGTGTTAGATCTTCTCTAAATGTTTGATAGAATTCACCTGTGAAGCCATCTGGTTCTGGTCTTTTGTTTGTTGGAAGATTTTTAGTCACAGTTTCAATTTCAGTGCTTTTGATTGGTCTATTCATATTTTCTATTTCTTCGTGATTCAGTCTTGACAGGTTGTGCATTTCTAAGCATTTGTCCATTTCTTCCAGGTTGTCCATTTTATTGGCATAGAGTTGCTTGTAGTTATCTCTCATGATCTTTTGTATTTCTGCAGTGTCAGTTGTTACTTCTCCTTTTTCATTTCTAATTCTATTGATTTGAGTCTTCTCCCATTTTTTCTTGATGAGTCTCACTAATGGTTTGTCAATTTTGTTTATCTTCTCAAAGAACCAGCTTTTAGTTGTATTGATCTTTGCTATCATTTCCTTCATTTCTTTTTCATTTATTTCTGATCTGATCTTTATGATTTCTTTCCTTCTGCTAACTTTGGGGTTTTTTTGTTCTTCTTTCTCTAATTTATTTAGGTGCATGGTCAGGTTGTTTACTCGAGATGTTTCCTGTTTCTTAAGGTGGGATTGTATTGCTATAAACTTCCCCCTTAGAACTGCTTTTGCTGCATCCCATAGGTTTTGGGTCATCGTGTCTCCATTGTCATTTGTTTCTAGGTATTTTTTAATTTCCTCTTTGATTGCTTCAGTGATCACTTCATTATGGAGTAGTATATTGTTTAGCCTCCAGGCGTTTGTATTTTTTACAGATATTTTCCTGTAATTGACGTCTAGTCTCATAGCATTGTGGTCAGAAAAGATGCTTGATACAATTTGAATTTTCTTAAATTTCCCAAGGCTTGATTTGTGACCCAAGATATGATCTATCCTGGAGAATGTTCCATGAGCACTTGAGAAAAATGTGTATTCTGTTGTGTTTGGATGGAATGTCCTATAAATATCAATTAAGTCCATCATGTTTAATGTATCATTTAAAGCTTGTGTTTCCTTATTGATTTTCATTTTGGATGATCTGTCCATTGGTGAAAGTTGGGTGTTAAAGTCCCCCACTATGATTGTGTTACCGTTGATTTCCCCTTTTATCGTTGTTAGTATTTGCCTTATGTATTGAGGTGCTCCTATGTTGGGTGCATAAATATTTACAATTGTTATATCTTCTTCTTGGATCAATCCCTTGATCATTATGTAGTGTCCTTCTTTGTCTCTTCTAACAGTCTTTATTTTAAAGTCTATTTTGTCTGACATAAGAATTGCTACTCCAGCTTTCTTTTGATTTCCATTTACATGGAATATCTTTTTCCATCCCCTTACTTTCAATCTGTATGTGTCTGTAGGTCTGAAGTGGGTCTCTTGTAGACAGCATATATATGGGTCTTGTTTTTGTATCCATTCAGCCAACCTGTGTCTTTTGGTGGGAGCATTTAGTCCATTTACATTTAAGGTAATTATTGATATGTATGTTCCTATTCCCATTTCCTTAATTGCTTTGGGTTCGTTATTGTAGGTATATTCCTTCTGTTGTGTTTGTTGCCTAGAGAAATTCCTTTAGCATTTGTTGTAAAGCTGGTTTGGTGGTGCTGAACTCTCTCAGTTTTTGCTTGTCTGTAAAGCTTTTAAATTCTCCATCAAATCTGAATGAGATACTTGCTGTGTAGAGTAATCTTGGTGGCAGATTTCTCTCCTTCATCACTTTAATTATGTCCTGCCACTCCCTTCTAGCTTGCAGAGTTTCTGTTAACCTGATGGGGATTCCCTTGTGTGTTATTTGTTGTTTTTGCCTTGCTGCTTTTAATATGATTTCTTTGTGTTTAATTTTGGACAGTTTGATTAATATGTGTCTTGGCATATTTCTCCTTGGATTTATTCTGTATGGGACTCTCTGTGCCTCCTGGACTTGATTAACTATTTCCTTTCCCATATTAGGGAAGTTTTCAACTCTAATCTCTTCAAATATTTTCTCAGTCCCTTTCTTTTTCTCTTCTTCTTCTGGAACCCCTATAATTCGAATGTTGGTGTGTTTAATGTTGTCCCAGAGGTCTCTGAGACTGTCCTCTGTTCTTTTCATTCTTTTTTCTTTATTTTGCTCTGCATCAGTTATTTCCACTATTTTATCTTCCACCTCACTTATCCGTTCTTCTGCCTCAGTTATTCTGCTATTTATCCCATCTAGAGTATTTTTCATTTCAGTTATTGTGTTTCTAATCGATGCTTGATTCATCTTTAGTTCTTCTAGGTCCTTATTAACTGTTTCTTGCATTTTGTCTATTCTATTTCCAAGGTTTTGGATCTTGGAAATAGAATCTTGGATCATCTTTACTATCATTATTCTGAATTCTTTTTCAGGTAGACTGCCTATTACCTCTTCATTTGTTAGGTCTGGTAGATTTTTATCTTGCTCCTTCACCTGCTGTTTGTTTTTCTGTCTTCTCATTTTGCTTATGTTACTGTGTTTGAGGTCTCCTTTTTGCAGGCTGCAGATTCGTAGTCCCTGTTGTTTTTGGTGTCTGTCCCCAGTGGCTAAGGTTGTTTCAGTAGGTTGTGTAGGCTTCCTGGTGGGGGGGACTAGAGTCTGTGTTCTGGTGGTTGAGGCTCGATCTTGTCTTTCTGGTGGACAGGTCCACGTCTGGTGGTGTGTTTTGGGGTGCCTGTGGCCTTATTATATTTTTAGGCATCCTTTCTGCTAATGGGTGGGGTTGTGTTCCTGTCTTGCTAGTTGCTTGGCATAGGGTGACCAGCACTGTAGCTTTCTGGTCATTGACTGAAGCTGGGTGCTGGTGTTGAGATGGAGATCTCTGGGAGATTTTCGCTGCTTGATATTATGTGGAGTTGGGAGGTCTCTTGTGGACCCGTGTCCTGAAGTTGGCTCTCCCACTTCAGAGGCACAGCACTGACTCCTGGCTGCAGCACCAAGAGCCTTTCATCTACCTGGCTCAGAACAAAAGGGAGAAAAAGTAGAAAGAAAGAATTAGTAGAAGAAGGAAAGTGAGAGAGAAAGAAAGGAAGAAGGAAAGAAAGGAAGGAAGAAAGGAGGGAGGGAGGGAGGAAGGAAGGAAAGAAAGAAAGAAAGAAAGATGGAAGGGTAGGAGGGAAGAATGAAAGAAAAAGGAAGAGTGAATGGAAGAAGGGAGGGAGGAAGGAAAGAAAGAAAGAAAGAAAGACAGGAAGGAGGGAGGGAGGTTGGAAAGAAAAAGAAGGAGTGAAAGGAAGAAGGGTGGGAGGGAGGCAGGAAGGAAAGAAAGAGACAGGAGGGAGGGAGGGAAGGAGGAAGGAAAGAAAAAGAAAGAGTGAAAGGAACATGGGAGGGAGGGGGACGGAAAGAAAGAGAGAAAGAAGGAAAGGAGAAGCGGAGTGAGGGAGGGAGGAAGGGAAGGTAGGAAAAAAGAAAGAGCAGGTAAAGTAAAATAGAATAAAGTATGAAATATAGTAGCGTTATTAAAATTTAAAAGTAATTATTGAAAAAAAACCGGACATATAGAACCCTGGGACATATGGTGGAAGCAAAGCTATACAGAGAGGATATTACACAGAAGATTACACATACACATTCACAAAAAGAGAGTAGGGGGAAAAAAATCTTGCTCTCCAAGTCAACCTCCTCAATTTGGGATAATTCATTGTAAAAAGAGGAAAAGGGTGAGAAGTCTGAAATCTTGCTCTCTAAGTCCACCTCCTTAATTTGGGATAATTCGGTGTAAAAAGAGGAAAAGGGGGGAAAGTCTTAAATCTTGTCCTCAAAGTCCACTTCCTCAATTTGGGATGATTCACTGTCCATTTATGCACTCCACAGACGCAGGGCACATCAAGTGGACCGTGGAGCTTTAATCCACTGCCTCCGAGGCTGCACAGAGAGATTCCCCTGTCTCTTCTCTGCTCTCACAGCTCCCGGGTCTCAGCCTTGGACCTGGCCCCACCTCTGCGCGTAGGTCGCCAGAGGGCGTCCGTTCTTCGCTCAGACAGGACGGGTTTAAAGGAGCCGCTGATTCCGGGGCTCTGGCTCACTCAGGCAGAGGGGAGGGAGGGGCTCACAGTGTGGGGCGGGCCTGCAGCAGCAGAGGCCGGCGTGACATTGCACCAGACCGAGGCGCTCCGTGCGCTTTCCCGGGAAAGCCACCCCCGGGTCCCGGGACTCCAGCAGTGGCGGGGTGCACAGGTCCCCCGGAAGGCGGGGCAGATAGTGACCAGCGCTTGCACACAGGCCCCGCGGCAGTGGCAGCAGCAGCCCCAGCGTCCCATGCCCGTCTCCGGGGTCCGCGCCTTTAGCCGCGACTCGTGCCCGTCTCTGGCGCCTCCCCAAGCAGCCCTCTTAATGCCCTCTCCTCGTGCACCAGGAAACAAAAGGGAAGAAAATGTCTCTTGCCTCTTCGGCAGCTCCAGACCCTTTCCCCGGACTCCCTCTGGGCTAGCCGTGGTGCACTAACCCCTTCAGGCTCTCTTCCTGCCGCCAGCCCCAGTCCTCTCCCTGCGCTCTGACTGAAAGCCAATACCCGAGCCTCAGCTGCCAGCCCCGCCCGCCCCGGCTCCCGAGCAGACAAGCCTCTCGGGCTGGTGTGTGCCTGAGGGCACCGATCCTCTGTGCCAGTATCTCTCTGCTTTGCCCTCCACACCCCTGTTGCTGTGCTCTCCTCCGTTACTCCGAAGCTTTCCCCCTCTGCCACCTGCAGTCTTCGCCCACGAAGGGGCTTGTAGTGTGTGGAAACCTTTCCTCCTTCACGGCTTCCTCCCACTGGTGCAGGTCCCATCCCTATCCTTTTGTCTCTGTTTATTCTTTTTTCTTTTGCCCTACCCAGGTATGTGGGGAGTTTCTTGCCTTTTGGGGGATCTGAGGTCTTCTGTCAGCGTTCAGTAGGTGTTCTGTAGGAGTTGTTCCACGTGTAGATGAATTTCTGATGTATCTGTGGGGAGGAAGGTGATCTCCACGTCCTACTCTTCCGCCATCTTCCTCCAGGGACGACCTCTCCAGTTATTTTTGATTTCCATTTTGATTTCTTCAGTATTCATTGGTTGTTTAGAACTATACTGTTTAGCCTCCACATGTTTGTGTTTTTTGCAGTTTTTTTTTTCCTACAGTTGATTTGTAGTGTCATAGCACTGTGGTCAGAAAAGATGCTTGATTTCAATTGTCCTAAATTTGCCAAGGCTTCTTTTGTGGCCTAGCATGTGATCTACCCTGAGGAATGCTCCAGGTGCATTTGAAAAGAATGTGTATTCAGCTGCCTTTGAATGGAATGTTGTATATATTTTTTCTAAGTGCATCTGTTCTAATGTGTTATTAAGGCCAATGTTTCCTTATAGATTTTGTGTCTGAATGACCATTCCATTGATATAATGGGGTTATTGGAGTAAACCTACTATTATTGTGTTACTCTCAGTTTCTCCCTTTCTGTTTGTTAATATTTGTTTTTGTGTTTATGTGTTCCTATGTTAGGGACATATATATTTACAAGTGTTATATCCTCTTCTGGGATTGATCCCTTGATCATTATATAATGTCCTCCTTTGTCTCTTTTGACAAACCATCTTTACTTTAAAGTCTATTCTGTCTAATGTAAGTATTGTTAACCTGGCTTTCTTTTAATTTCCATTTGCATGGAATACTTCTTTCCATTCCCCTCACTTACAGTCTGTGTTTGTTTGAAATCAACAGTGACTCTCTTATAGGCAGTATATATACAGATCTTGTTTTTGTATCCACTCAGCCACTCTATTGATTTGCTTTTACAGCAAGTATTAATACCTATGTTCTTAAAGTGTTAATACCTATGTTCAAGTATTAATACTGTTTGCTTTTACAGCAAGTATTAATACCTATGTTCTTACTGCCATTTTGCTAATTGGTTTGGGATTGTTTTTGTAGGTATTTTTTGCTCTTTTCTCCTTCTTTTGTTCTCTTGTAATTTGATGACTTTCTTTAGGGTTATGTTTGTATTCCTTTTTATCTTTTGTGTGTCTATTTGTTATAGATTTGTGGTTTGTGCTTAGCATGAAGTTTATATATATGTATATGATTGTTTTAAGTTGCTGATGTCTCACTTTCAATGCATTCTAACAACCCTGTATTTTTATCTCCCCCCTCATGATTAGTGTTTTTGATGTCATATTTTACATCTAATAGTTTTGTGTATCCCTTAAATGTTTATTGTTTGTATAGATGATTTCAATACTTTTGCCTTTTAAGCTTCCTACTGGCTTTGTGCATGGATGATTTCCTATCTTTACTGTACCTTTGGGTTTACAAATGAGTTTTTCATTTAGTAATTTTCACATTTCTGGTTGTGGCCTTTTCCTTTTTTCTTAGAGAATTTCCTTTAACATTTCTTGTAAAGCTGGTTTGGTAGTGCTGAACTCTTTTAGCTTTTGCTTGTCTGTAAATCTTTTGACCTCTCCATCAAACCTGAGTGAGAACCATGCTGAGTAGAAAGTTTTTTCCTTTTCATCACTTTAAATATATTGTACCACTCCTTTCTGACCTACAGAGTTTCTGCTGAAAAGTCAGCTGATAGCCTTGTGGGAGTTCCCTCATATGCTATTTGTTGCTCTTCTCATGCTGCTTTTGATATTGTCTCTTTATCTTTATTTTTTTGCCATTTATTTACTATGTGTCTTGGTGTGTTCCTCTTTGGGTTAATCTTATATGGGACTCTGCACATCCTGGATTTAGGTTACTGTTTTCTTTCCAAGGTTAGGGAAGTTTTCAGTTATTATGTCTTTAAATATATTCTCACACCCTTCTCTCTGTCTTCTCCTTCTGAGAACACTATGATGCAAATATTAGTATCCTTGTTGTTGGCCCAGTATTCTTTTAAACTTTCTTCATTGTTTTTCATTCTTTTTTCTGTTCAGAATCAGTGATTTCCACTACTCTGTCTTCTAGCTCACTGATCCATTCAGCTGTATCATTTAGTTTACTCTTGATACCTTCTAGTGAACTTTTCATTTCATTTATTGTATTCTTTACTTCTTTGTTTTTTCTTTATATTTTCTAACACTGTTAAAAACGACTAAATTCTTGTTCTGCACATCCAGTTTCTCCTGAGTTCTTTGATTATCTTTACAATCTGAATTCCTTCTCAGGTAGATTGACTATCTCTATCACTTAGTTCTTCTGTGGCTTTATCTCATTCCTTTGCCTGGAACATGTCCTCTGTTGTGGTCAACTCTTGTTTGTCCTTTGTGGAGTGAAATGTCATCTCCATGCCCAGACTTCACAATAAAGTATAAATCCTAGAATGTTTTATACAAGGCCCTCAAGATCTGTTCCCTCTTTTGTTCCACTTGCCACTTTTAGCCACTAACCACAGGTCCCTCTACAGAGACTCTCTTCTCCCATTCTTCTCCTTCTGCCTTCCTGCACTTCTATAACACTTCCTCAAAAAGGCTTCCTCTTCCTCCATTCTTTCATTTCTTTTTCTTTATCTTCCTCCTCATTCCATCCCCATCTATAGGAGTTGCTCTCACTGTTTCTCTCACACATCACTATGGCACAGACTATAGTAATTCTTGATTTATAGATCTGAAATCCTCAACAGATTGTAAGTCTCTTAAACAGAGTGTCTCTTAAGCAGGAGATTGTCTTTGAGTAGACTGCTTGAGCCTAGTGCTAGGAAGAAAACAGTTACTCAAAGATATTGGATGATGGAAGAGAGAGGGGGGAAGAAAATAAGAAAAGTTAAGGATTGCAAGAGTAAATCCAACTGGTGTAGGTCTTGAAGTACACATTGAAGTGTTGGAGCATGATCCCATGAGCTATTATGTTGATTAAAAGTAATTATTCATGAAGCACTGCATGGTAAAAGAGGAAAGCAGGTAATAAAATTACCTGAGTTTTAAACAGAGCTCTCCCACTTAGTAACAGGGAGACTTTTCATAAGTGCTCAGCCTTTCTGTGCCTCAATTTGTTCATCTGTGAAAGAAACAGGTAAGATGACACATGCCTTATCTATCTCAGTGTGGAGGAACTAATAACATATAACAGTTAAAAGCACATAAATGATGTTGGGAAGAAAGAAATGTTCCTCTGCCTTTCTAGATTCTTCTCACTTGTCTAAGAGTTAAATTGACATGAGACTAATTGACATAAGAAAATTACTCAAGGTTTAATAACAGGTATACATGGGAGACACTCAGAAAAACTAACTTGCCAAAAAGGCTGAAACCCTCACTTTAAATACCATCTTCAGCTAAAGACAAAAGAGGATGTTGGGGGTAGTGGCTTGAGACCTCAAATGGAAGAAGGCATTTCACATGGAGATGGAAAAGCAAATTTTTGGTAAAGAAAGGTTTGCTGGGCCATGCAGAGAAAATGGGACACAGAGGGAAATTTTAACAAACAGACTTTACTAGATTTGTCTGTTTTTAACACACCTACTTCATACTATAATTGTCTATGGAGATAACTCCCTTCCTGGAACAGGTCTTCTATCTAGGCAGTTATGTGAAATGTCAAAGTTTCTTCCGGAGTTTTCTGGGCTTGTTTGCAGCTCAAGATAGTACGCATGCCAAAGAGACATTTTGTGGTGACATATTTTGCTCCCTTAAATTGGAAATCAGATGTACCAGCAGTGAGACAAGTAGGTCATAATACCTCTGTCTCTCAGTTTCCATCTTTGTAACATAATATAGACAAAATAATAATACCCAGTCCTTAGTTACTGAGAGGATTGAGTGACAGAATGTATTTAAAGCAGTTAGAACATAGTAGTTGCTCAATAAACGTTAACCATCATCATTGTGATTGTCATGAAAATTATTACGTAGTTTAAAAAATAATTATGTTAGCTGCTTACAAGAGTGGTATATAAATCATAAAATGTGGTGGCACAAGAAATGTTGTAATTATTATTCTAAGTGCTTTTATAAAAGGATGAGTTCAAAAGCTTAAAGAGTAAACTATTGTGAAGGCTTCTGACTAGTATTAGTACATATCTGTTAATAGACCAATATGCAACAATTATTATATCAATTACTGAGGAAACTGGATTACTTTTGTTACATAACAGTGTCCATCACATGTCACTGTAACTTCTGGCATTTTACTAATGGGTCATATTTTTTTTAAAGAGAACGTTATGTTCATTAAGACTAAGGTGATCATCTGTTCAGGTTTGTCTGGGTTTATTCCAGTCGTGCTAGATTTATTTATTTATTTATTTATTTGTTTGTTTGCGTATTTATTTATTTACTTATTAACATCTTTATTGGAGTATAATTGCTTTACAATGTTGTGGTAGTTTCTGCTGTATAACACAGTGAATCAGCTATATGTATACATATATCACCATATCCCCTCCCTCTTGTGTCTCCCTCTCACACTCTATGCTACCCATCTACATGGTCACAAAGCACCGCAGTCATCTCCCTGTGCTATAAGCCTGCTTCCCACTAGCTATCTACTTTACATTTGGTAGTGCAGATATGTCAATGCCACTCTCTCACTTCATCCAAGCTTACACTTACCGTTCCCTGTGTCCTCAAGTCCATTCTCTACATCTGTCTTTATCCCTGTCCTGCCCCTAAGTTCTTCAGAACAATTTTATTTTCTTAGATTATATATATATATATATATATATATATATATATATATATATATATTAGCATATGGTATTTGTTTTTCACTTTCTGACTTACTTCACTTTGTATGACAGACTCTAGGTCCATCCACCTCACTACAAATAACTCAGTTTCGTTCCTTTTAATGCCTGAGTAATATTCCATTGTATATATGTGCCACACTTTCTTTATCCATTCATCTGTTGATGGACACTTAGGTTGCTTCCATACCTTGGCTATTGTAAATAGTGCTGCAATGGATATTTTGATACATGACTTTTTTTGAATTATGGTTTTCTCAGGGTATATGCCCAGTAGTGGGATTGCTGGGTAATATCATAGCTCCTTTTTCAGTTTTTTAAAGAACCTCCATACTGCTCTCCAGAGTGGCTGTATCAATTTACATTCCCCAAAAAAGTGCAAGACTGTTCCCTTTTCTCCACACCATCTCTAGCATTTATTATTTGTGAATTTTTGATGATGGCCATTCTGACCAGTGTGAAGTGATACCTCATTGCAGTTTTGATTTGCATTTCTCTAATGATTAGTGATGTTGAGCATCTTTTCATGTGTTTGTTGACAATCTGTATATATCCTTTGGAGAAATGTCTGTTTAGGTCTTTGGCCCATTTTTGGATTTTTTTTTTTTTTTTGGATATTGAGCTGCATGAGCTACTTGTATATTTTAGAGATTAATCCTCTGTCAGTTACTTCATTTGCAAATATTTTCTCCCATTCTGAGTGTTGTCTTTTCATCTTTTTTTATGGTTTCCTGTACTGTGGAAAAGCTTTTAAATTTCATTAGGTCCCATTTGTTTATTTCTATTTCTCTAGGAGTTGAGTCAAAATGGATCTTGCTGTAGTTTAAGTCATACAGTGTTCTGCCTATGTTTTCCTCTAAGAGTTTTAAAGTGTCTGGCCTTACATTTAGGTCTTTAATACATTTTGAGTTTATTTTTGTTTATGGTATTAGGGAGTGTTCTAATTTCACTCTTTTACATATAGCTGTCCAGTTTTCCAAGCACCACTTATTGAAGAGGCGGTATTTTCTCCATTGTATATTCTTGCCTCCTTTATCAAAAATAAGGTGACCATATGCGTGTGGGTTTATCTCTGGGCTTTCTATCCTGTTCCACTGATCTGTAATTCTGTTTTTGTGCCAGTACCATACTGTCTTGATTACTGTAGCTTTGTAGTAAACTCTGAAGTCTGGGAGACTGATTCCTCCAACTCCCTTTTCCATTCTCAAGATTGCTTTGGCTATTTGGGGTCTTTTGTGTTTCCATACAAATTGTGAAACATTTTGTTCTAGTTCTCTGAAAAATACCATTGGTAGTTTGATAGGGATTCCATTGAATCTGTAGATTGCTTTGGGTAGTATAGTCATTTTCACTATGTTGATTCTTCCAATCCAAGAACATGGTATATCTCTCCATTTATTGTATCATCTTTAATTTCTTTCATCAGTGTCTTACATTTTTCTGCATACAGGTCTTTTGTCTCATTAGGTAGGTTTATTATTAGGTATTTTTTGCTTTTTGTTGCAATGGTAAATGGGAATATTTCCTTAATTTCTCTTTCAGATATTTCATCATTAGTGTATAGGAATGCCAGAGATTTCTGTGCATTAATTTTGTATCCTGCTACTTTACCAAATTCATTGATGACTTCTAGTAACTTTCTGGTAGCATCTTTAGGATTCTCTATGTATAGTATCATGTCATCTGCAAACAGTGACACTTTTACTTTTTCTTTTCCTGTTTGGATTCTTTTATTTCTTTTTCTTCTTTGATTGTTGTGGCTAAAACTTCCAAAACTATGTTGAATAATAGTGGTGAGAGTGGGCAACCTTGTCTTGTTGATGATCTTAGTGGAAATGCTTTCAAATTTTCACCATTGAAAACAATGTTGGCTGTGGGTTTTGTCATATATGGCCTTTATTATGTTGAGGTTACTTCCCTCTGTGCCTAGTTTCTGGAGGGTTTTTATCATAAATGGGTGTTGAATTTTTTTGAAAGCCTTTTCTGCATCTATTAAGATTAGAATATGGTTTTTATCCTTCAATTTGTTAATATGATGTATCACATTGATTGATTTGCTTATATTGAAGAATCCTTGCATTTCTGGGCTTAACTTGATCGTGGTGTATGATCCTGTTAATGCTCTGTTGGATTCTGCTTGCTCACATTTTCCTTGAGGATTTTTGCATCTATGTTCATCAGTGATATTGGCCTGTAGTCTTCTGATTTGATTTTGGTAACAGTGATGGTGTCCTTGTAGTATGCGTTGGGGAGTTTCCTCCCTCTGCTATATTTTGGAAGAATTTGAGAAGGATAGGTGTTAGCTGTTCTCTAAAAGTTTGGTAGAATTTGTGGTGAAGCCATCTGGTCCTGGGCTTTTGTTAGTTGTAAGATATTTAATCACAGTTTCAATTTCAGTGCTTGTGACCGTTCTGTTTATATTTCTAATGCTTCCTGTTTCAGTCTCAGAAAGTTGTGCTTTTCTCAGAATTTGCCCATTTCTTCTAGGTTGTCCATTTTATTGGCATATGTTTTCTTGCAGTAATCTCTCATAATCCTTTGTATTTCTGCAATGTCACTTTTTACTTCTCCTTTTTCATTTCAAATTCTGTTGATCTGAGTCTTTTCCCCCCCTTTTTTTTCATGAAGAGTCTGGCTAATGGTTTATCAATTGTGTTTATCTTCTCAAAGAACCATCTATTAGTTTTACGGATTTTTACTATTGTTTCCTTCATTTATTTTTCATTTATTTCTTTTTTTAAAAAAAAAACATCTTATTTGGAGTATAATGATTTCTTTCCCTGTGCCAACTTTTGGTTTTTTATTCTTCTTTCTCTAATTGCTTTAGATGTAAGGTCAGGTTGTTCATTTGAGATTTTACTTATTTCCTGAGGTAGGATTGTATTGCTATAAACTTCCCTCTTAGACGTACTTTTGCTGCATCCCATTTTTTTTTTTTACCTTGTGTTTTCATTGTCATTTGTCTTAGGTATTTTTAATTTCCTCTTTGATTTCTTTAGTGATCTCTTGGTTATTAAGTAGTGTATTGTTTAGCCTCCATGGGTTTGTGTTTTTTACAGATTTTTTTCCTGTGATTGATATCTAGTCTCATAGCATTGTGGTCGGAAAAGATATTTGATAGGATTTCAATTTTCTTAAATTTACCAATGTAAATTTAATGTATCATTTAAAGCTTGTGTCTCCTACTTCATTTTCATTTTGGATGATCTGTCCATTGGTGAAAGTGAGGTGTTAAAGTCCCTCAGTATTATTGTGTTACTGTCAATTTCCCCTTTTGTGGCTGTTAGCATTTGCCTTATGTATTGAGGTGCTCCTATGTTGGGTGCATAATTATTTACAATTGTTATATCTTCTTGGATTGACCCCTTGATCATTGTGTAGTGTCCTTCTTTGTCTCTTGTAATAAATAGACTTTCTTTTAAAGTCTATGTTGTCTGATTTGAGAATTGCTACTCCAGCACTCTTGATTTCCATTTGCATGGAAAATCTTTTTCCATTCCCTCACTTTCATCTGTATGTGTCCCTAGGTCTGAATTGTGTCTCTTGCAGATAACATATATATTGGTCTTGTTTTTTTATCAATTCAGCTAGTCTATGTCTTTTGATTGGAGCATTTAATCCATTTACATTTAAGGTAGTTAACAATATGTATGTTCCTTTTATCATTTTCTTAATTTTGGGGGGTTTGTTATAGTAGGCTTTTTCCTTCTCTTGTGTTTCCTGCCTAGAAAAGTTCCTTTAGCATTTGTTATAAAGCTGGCTTGTTGGTGCTGAATTCTCTCAGCTTTTGCTTGTCTGCAAATGTTATAATTTCTCCATCAAATCTTAATGAGATACTCGCTGAGTAGGATAATTTTGGTTGTAGGTTTTTCCCTTTCATCACTTTAAATATGTCCTGCCACTCCATTCTGGTTTGCAGAATTTCTGCTGAAAGATCAGCTGTTTCGCTTGTATGTTATTTGTTGCTTTTCCCTTGCTGCTTTTAATACTTTTTCTTTGGATTTAATTTGTGATAGCTTGATTAATATGTGTCTTGGAATGTTTTTCCTTGGATTTATCCTGTATGGGACTCTATGTGCTTCCTGCACTTTTGAGTATTTCCTTTCCCATATTAGGGAAGTTTTCAACTATAATCTCCTCAAATATTTTCTCAGTCCCTTTCCTTTTCTTTTCTTCTTCTGGGACCCTTATAATTCGAATGTTAGTGTGTTCAGTGTTGTCCCAGAGGTCTGTGAGACTGTCCTCCATTCATTTCATTGTTTTTTCTTTATGTTAAAAAGTCCCCTGCTATTATTTTGTTACTGTCGACTTCCCCTTTTATGGCTAAAACATGCTCTGTGGTAGTTATTTCCACTATTTGATCTTCTGGGTAAGTTATCTGCTCTTCTGCCTCAGTTATTCTACTATTACTTCCTTCTAGAGAATTTTTAGTTTCAGTTATTGTGTTGTTCATAATTGTTTGTTTGTTCTTTAGTTCTTCCAGTTCCTTATTAAACGTTTCTTGTATTTTCTCCATTCTATTTCCAAGATTTTGGATGATCTTTACTATCATTAATCTGAATTCCTTTTCAGGTAGACTATTTCTTCTTCATTTGTTTGGTCTGGTGTGTTTTTACTTGCTCCTTCATCTGCTGTATATTTCTCTGTTTTTCATTTAGCTTAACTTATGTGTTTAGGGTCTCCTTTTCATAGGCTGCAGGTTCATAGTTCCCATTTTTTGTGTGTGTCTGCCCCCAGTGGGTAAGGTTGGTTCATTGGGGTGTGTAAGCTTCTTGGTGGAGGGGAGTGGTGCCTGTGTTCTGGTGGATAAGGCTGGATCTTGTCTTTCTGATGGGCTGGCCCATATCCAGTGGTTTGTCTGTGAACTTATTATGGTTTTAGGCAGCCTCTCTGTTAACGGATGTGAGTGTGTTCCTGTCTTGCTAGTTGTTTGTCATGGCGTGGCCAGCACTGGAGTGTGCTGGTGGTTGAGTGGAGCTGGGTCTTTGCATTGAGAAGGAGATCTCTAGGAGAGCTCTCACCAATTGTTATTACGTGGGGCAGTGCAGTCTCTGGTGGTCCAATGTCCAGAACTCAATTCTTCCATGTCAGAGGCTCAGGCCTGACATCCAGCCAGAGCACCAGGACCCTGTCAGTCACACGACTGGAGGATGGGCAAGTCATAAAAGAATCAGGTTTCCAGCCATTTGTTTGTGGCCAACTTGGGATTGGGCCTCTACAGCTCTACCTCAGCAGTTGAAGTAGCCTTCCCAGTAGCTTTGGGGCATTGGTTCTCTACCTTAATTATTAAAAGAACCTCCTTTCTTTTTAAAGAGTGTCCTGGTTTGGATAATAAGCTATATGGTCATGTCTTTAAGAAAAAGTAACCACAGGAAAGTACATAGGACATGATGGAAATAAGAGTACTGTCCTTAGAGCAAGTAAGTGAGTGACAACAAGTGATCTTAAGCCAGTCACCGATCAGTTGCTTTGGATTTTAAGATGTTTACTCTGCAGTAAAGTGGGAGACTTAGAGTTCCCCTTTCTACTTTGCTTTTGAAAGTATCAAATGAAATATGCATATAATGGGTTTTGAAAAACAAAATTAGTGTTTTCTTGTCAATGTTAATTTTTCAAATCTAATGGCAGAAAAAAACAAAGCAGCAGGAATGCAGTAAAGGGGGAGGTAGGTATTTTGTCATTTAGCTTGAGGTTGCTCTGGGCTATATGTCTGTGTCAGTGTGATCAAACATTCAAAAGTTCCACAAAAAGCCTACCTAATTGTGAAACTCAGAACCAATAAATAAGAGATAGGATTGTGTGAGGAATCAGAAAGTTTTGGATTCAAGTTCTACATTTATCCTTTACCAGGTGTGTGGCCTTGGGCAATACACTTAGACCCTCCTTGGACCTCATTGCTCTCATCAGTAGAATGGGCACTAAATAACTTGCCTTTGCAGAGATGAGGTGAAGAATTAGGAAATGTGCATACATTCTCTAACAGACGAAGGTGTTCTGACACAGGGTAAGAACACAATAAAGATTGGTGGCCTCAAAGGCAATGGGACACAGGAATCTTAGTTCCTAATAAATAAATAGAAAAATAAGAACTGAATGTGGTGAATAATAAGTGAAATTTAAAGCTTTATGCCTCAGTTCCCTCTCTTTTATTTTTTTTTGAGATGGAAATTAACAAATATGTTGTTGAAGTTGTAATATCTAAAAACATTTTTATCTCACTTGTGTTGATAGTGAATGATGTTTGCCGTCTCTGTGACAGGAGCCAGGCATATGACAGAAGGCAATTTTTAAAAAGCTGAACCAGCGTACTAAAGCTCAGGAGTCTTTCTCATATTCTAACTTGACAAGAGTTTTGAAATTGAAACATGGAAGATACCTCATTTTCTTGGTAGATAAGAAGTGCAAAAACGAATTCATTGACCTATAGTGAGCCTGATGAAACCAGATTATACATTCCAAACTTACTTTTAAACATAGTATATCTCTAGCTTGCTTAAACATGCTGCTGGAGCTGAGAATACAAAGTGGAAAAATAGCATTGAGTTCAGAGATGGGGAAGCATCTGCCTTTGGACTCACTTGTCATAAATCACATTTTCCAAACTTGCAGTTACTCCATGGCTTTAGTTTTCATCACAGATCCACTTACAGATGACTGTTGGACATCTTTTCAGTCCTATAGAAAAACTTGGAAATTTTCCATTTCCAATAAGTTTTGTCTTAATACAGATGAAAGCATCAGGGTGATGCATATTTTCTTATGTTTAGTCTCTTGGCCACCAAAAATTTCACAGTGAATTATAAATATAGTAATTACATTGCACCCAATAAATCCTTTCTGATTTTTCAGTTCAATAATCTTTGTCTTATTTCCAGTTTTATAGGTCAAAACCACACAACCCCAAAATAGAAATAAAATACCACACACACAAATGTCCTTAACTCCAGCATTCCGCTAACACATGAACATGAGTGACTTTTACAAACCCTTTGTTTTGTTTTTTAGTTTTTCATTTGAGAGAAAGTTAAAGGATTGAATTTGATTATTATAAGGCTTTAAATTTCTATAAATAATCTGAGACTCACTTATAAAAATATTTATAAAGCTACTTCAAGACACTTGGTTTCTTTTTAAGTGAAACAAATTATCTTTGATGCTTGTCTGAGAGAGAATGCTAAGTATCCAAACAGAATGCAATATATCTGACTTGGCTTTGTTCTGTCACTGGAATTACTTTTAATTATGGCATGTATCCTGAAGTTCAGCCAAGGCAAACCGTTTAGATTGTCCATGTCCCTTCCTAGACTGTACACTGGCCACCCTTGGCTCTACAGGTGCCTCCAAACAAAGACTGATGCAGTTCAGGTAAAAGGGGCATAGTCATAGCGAAACAAATCAGAAGAATATTAAGAAAGAAAATCTGAGACTCTGTTTCTAGCTCTCCTGGGCCCAAAGCTCCATTGCTGAGGCCAGTAATGTCTGAAAGAGTAGGGGTTCTGGAGGCCACTCACCCTTCTCCTAGTTTTGCCTCAACTTTGTGTCCATACTTGTTTCTGGCCTCTTCTGGAAGTTAGGGTGTGCCAGATAGTATTTTGAACCAGTAATATTTGACATGTAAAAAAGACAAGTATCAATGTGGTTTAAGGGAACTTACAAGCTATTGGGGGATGTTGAACATATCCATAAAAACAAATTTTAGAGTTTCTGTAATTCAGAGGTTATAGATTTATAGAGGTTGCAGTGATCATGAAAGGTTTTCTTGTAAAGGTGGGAATTTAGCTATACCTGGAAGGACAACTTGTTGAAGGAAATAGACCAGGCTTTGGCAAAGATCTAGAAGCAAGAACACACCTGGCAAACAGAGTGGTCAGAGAGAGAACTGTCTCAGTATGTGGAGAGTTTAGGTTTTTAGAGAGCTTGGGTTTGTGGAGAGCAGAGATATGGTTAGAAGAATGGGATGAGGCCAGACTATGATTTAAAATATCAGCCTGGGGCTTCCCTGGTGGCAGAGTGGTTGGGAGTCCACCTGCTGATGCAGGGGACACAGGTTCATGCCCCAATCCAGGAAGATCCCACATGCCACAGACCTGCTGGACCCGTGAGCCATGGCTGCTGAGCCTGTGTGTCGGGAGCCTGTGCTCCACAACGGGAGAGGCCACAAGAGTGAGAGGCCCACGTACCGCAAAAAAAAAAAAAATAATAATAATAATAATAATAATAAATAAAATAAAATAACCTGGAAGGTTGAAATTAGCAAGTTAAATATTAGCAATGTAAAATAATTATCCACAGTATTAACTTAAAAAAACAGAATGTTTAACTGTCCATGAAGTGCAATATGCTGGAGGTGAGTATGAAATTGGACCTGAATATAGAAAGACTCTTTTCTATTTGCATGCTTTTAGGAGAAAATATCTTTGAGAAAGCAAGGAATGTCTGTTTGAAAAACACAAATGTTTTTCACATTGCTTGATGGCAATATTAAGCTGGATTTCCTGATAAGAAGTCAACATCTAGGTAACATTTACTTCACCTGACACAGAAAATAGAAACATATTATTTAAAAAAATTCAGTGTCTTAGAAGAAATGATACATACTACCTGCTCTAGACATTATTGTTTTAATCTCCAATACAGTCTAGTAAACATAGATTTTGTGCATCTATAGAAATAGTCATGATGAGAGGATCAAGATGGCAGAGTGGGAGGATGTGGAGTTTGCCTCCCCAAACAATGCATTAAAAATACATCTACATATAGAAGAATTCTCCCAAAAAACCAACAGGAGATGGGCATGAGACCTCTTATACAACAAAAAGTGCAAAACCAGGTAGGATGGGAGAAAAAAGACATCAGGATGGAACTAGAGCTCCTGGGAGGGATCTGTGAAGGAGGGAAGGTAAATATGGGCACAACCTTGCCTTGGAGAGACACTTTACCTGTTGGGATGTCCACTGGGACAGATAGAGGAGCTGGAGGAGCCTGCACTCTGCTCAAGAGGAGTGCACAAATGCTGGTTTGCTAGACTGGCTCTGATGGTTGAAATCTCGCTGCACTTCCCAGCCTGAAATATGCACTGGACAGGGCTATTAGTATGTGCAGCACCTAGGCACTGAATATTGGGCAGACAGGCCCTGGAAGAGGACTTGGTCTAGCTGTGCAGAGACAACCTGGAGGGCCTGGGGTGTGTTCTGAGCCAAACCTTGGAGCTCATTGCCAGCATGCGCACATCAGGTATGGGTTCACCTTCAGAGCACATTATCAATTCTCACACGGTGGGAGTGTGTCCAGCAGTGGTGGATTTTGTTGGTGCACACATAGTGTAGCACCACAGAAGAACACATCTAAGGAGGACAGCCCTTGGACAGGAATATACAGTGGTTTGGCTCTTGGTATAAGTACTCATGTTCTGCCTACCCCACACTGCAGCTTAGATCAGGATCTGGGGCAGACAGGTCCTGGGAGAGGCCTGCCACAAAGGCAGTCCAGGTCCAAGGAAGCAGCATGACCACCCTGATTCCTGCAACCACAGTGTCCTGCCCCCCAGCACCAGCTTAATACTAGATCTGGGGAAAAAATGAAGAACAGAAAGTGACCTTGGGCTAATTCTGGGCAGAATTGTGGATGCCTGCACTGGCAATGCATGGGTTTGCTGTGACCATACAAGCCTCTAGCTTCAATGCTTAGTTCCTTTGGGACAGAGCATGTACTTAAGGCCAACAGAGCCTTATTGAACACAAACCCCAGGGCTTCTACTCCAATGACTTTGGAGCAGACCACACCCCCAACAGGGCTGTGTGAGCCATAGAACAAAAAGGAGACCCCATCCAATATCCACTGCAAGCTCTGGACGCCACAACACCAATAAAACACTATCAAGGGAATAATGGCCAGCACACTTTGAGGAGAAATATGGTTGCATCCATACCAAAAACAGCCCTCACACCAATAATATTAGACTATTTTTGCTCGTACATAAAA
The DNA here is from genome assembly GCF_025265405.1 of Mesoplodon densirostris. Lineage (NCBI taxonomy): Eukaryota > Metazoa > Chordata > Mammalia > Artiodactyla > Ziphiidae > Mesoplodon > Mesoplodon densirostris. The sequence goes on along the minus strand of NC_082675.1, from coordinate 59,267,137 downwards.
ACATCCCTTTAAGATCACAGTAGATAACTGTTTCTCATAAATTAATAGAGACAGATAGAGTTAAGTAAAGCGAAAAAGGAGAGGAGGGCTTCCCAGGTGGCACAGTGGTTGAGAGTCCGCCTGCCAATGCAAGGGACATGGGTCCATGCTCTGGTCCAGGAAGATCCCACATGATGTGGAGCAGATAGGCCCTTGAGCCATGGTCACTGAGCCTGCACATCTGGAGCCTGTGCTCCACAATGGGAGAGGCCACAACAGTGAAAAGCCCATGTACCACAAAAAAAAAAAAAAAAGGAGAGGAACTACTTACAAGTAAAATAAATAAATAAATAAATAAATAAATAAATCTCCTGAAAGAACACATGATGAAATGGACCTCACCAGTCTACTAGATCACAAGTTCAGAAAGGTAGTAATAAAATGCTAAAGGAGTTTAAAAAGATTATTGATAGAAATGCACATCATTGCAACAAGGAAATTGAAACTATAAAGAGGAACCAATAAAAATTAGACAACTCAATTGGCAAGATAAAAACCAATCTAGAATAATAACAGACTAAATAGCACAGAAGAATGAATAAGTATTCTGGAAGATAGAATAATGGAAATTACCCAATCAGACCAACAGACACAAAGACAAATTAAAAAAAGCAACATATGAGATCTATTGACTAATATAAGAGTGCTGAATTATGCATATTATGTGTTCCAGAAGGAGAAGAGAGAGAGAAGGGGATCAAAAATGCATTTGAAGGGGATCTTCAAGATGGCAGAGGAGTAAGATGTGGAGGTCACCTTCCTCCCCACAAATACATCAGAAATACATCTACATGTGGAGCAACTCCTACAGAACACCTACTGAATGCTGGCTGAAGACCTAAGACTTCCCAAAAGGCAAGAAACTCCACTTGTACCTGTGTAGGGAAAAAGAAAAAAGAAAAAAACTGAGACAGAAGAATAAGGATGGGACCTGCACCTCTGGGAGGGAGCTGTAAAGGAGGAAATGTTTCCACACACTAGGAAACCCCTTCACAGGTGGAGATGGGGGGGTGGGCAGGGGGGAAGCTTTGGAGCCACAGAGGAGAGCAGAGCAACAGGGGTGCAGAGGGGAAAGTGGAGAGATTCCTGCAGAGATGATTGGTGCCGACCAGCACTCACCAGCTGGAGAGGCTTACCTGCTCACCTGCTGGGGCAGGTGGGAGCTGGGAGTTGAGGCTCGGGCTTCGGAGGTCGGATCCGAGAGAGAGGACAGGGGTTGGCTGAATGGACACAGACTGAAGGGCATTAATGTGCCATAGCTAGCTAGGAGGGACTCCAGGAAAAAGTCTCAAACTGCTTAAGAGGCCAGAGACCATTGATTTGAGGTGTGCGAGGAGAGGGGATTCAGAGGTCCGCCTAAAGGAGCACCAGAGACAGGCGTGAGCCATGACTATCAGTGCAGACACCAGAGATGGGCATGAAATGCTAAGGCTGCTGATGCAGACAGCAAGAAGTATGTGTGTAAGCACAAGTCACTATACACAACTCTCCTTCCAAGAGTGTGTGCAGCCCACCACTGCCAAGGTCCTGTGATCCAGGGATAATTTCCCAGAAGAACATACGGCACGCCTCAAGCTGTTACAAGGTCACACCAGCCTCTGCCACTGCAAGATCGCCCCACATTCTATACCCCTTTCTCCCCCATGCCTGAGAGAGCCAGAGACCCCTAATCAGCTGCTACTTTAACCCCATCCTGTCTGGGCGGGGAAGAGACGCCCTAAAGCAACACAGAGGCAGGGCCAAATCCAAAGCTGAACCCCAGAAACTGTGCAAAAAAAGAAGAGAAAGGGAAATTTCTCCCAGCAGCCTCAGAAGCAGCAGCTTAAATCTCCACAATCAATTTGACGTAGCTTGCATCTGTGAAATACATGAAGACAATGAATCATCCCAAAATTGAGGCGGTGGACTTTGGGAGCAACTCTAGACCTGGGGCTCACTTTCTGCATCTAATTTATTTCTGGTATTATGTTTATCTTAGTTTAGTATTTAGAGCTTATCATCATTGGTAGACTTGTTTATTGCTTTGGTTTTTCTCTTCCTTTAAAAAAAATATATATATATATATATTTTTCTTTTTCTCTTTTTTTCAGTGTGTATGTGTAGGCTTCTTTATGAGATTTTGTTGGTATAGCTTTGCTTTTACCATTTGTCCTAGGGTTCAGTCAGTCTTTGCTGTTGTTGTTGTTGTTGTATAGTTTTTAGCACTTGTTATCATTGATGGATTTGTTTTTAGATTTGCTGGCTCTCTTTCTTTCTTCCATTATTTTTTAAATACTTTTAGTAATATTTTTTATTATTTATTTTAATAATTTTATTTTACTTTTTTCATTCTTTCTTCCTTTCTTTTTTATTCTCGTTTTTCTTCTGAGCCATGTGGCTGACAGAGTCTTGGGTGCTCAGGCCAGTGTCAGGCCTGAGCCTCTGTGGTGGGAGAGCCAAGTTTAGGACATTGGTCCAGCAGAGACCTCCCAGAGCCACGTAATATCAAATGGCAAAACCTCTCCCAGAGTTCTCCACCTCAATGTTAAGACCTAGCTACACTCAATGAGCAGCAAACTATGGTGCAGGACACCCTATGTCAAACCACTAGCAAGACGGGAACACAACCCTACCCATTAGCAGAGAGGCTGCCTAAAATCATAAGTTCACAGACACCAAAAAACACACCACCGGATGTGGTCCTGCCCACCAGAATGACAAGATCCAGCCTCATCCACCACAACACAGGAACCCATCCTCTCCACAAGGAAGCCTAGACAAACCACTGAACAAACCTTGCCCACCGGGGGCAGACCCAAAAACAATGGGAACTATGAACCTGCAGCCTGTGAAAAGGAGACCCCAGAAAGAGTAAGCTCAGCAAAATGACAAGACAGAGAAATATACAGCAGATGAAAGAGGGAGGTAAAACTCCACCAGACTAAACAAATGAAGAGGAAAGAGGCAGTCTACCTGGAAAATAATTCAGGGTAATGATAGTAAAGCTGATCCAAAATCTCGGAAATAGAATGGAGAAAATACAAGAAACGTTTAAAAAGGAGTTGAAGAACTAAAGAGCAAAGAAACATTGATGAATAACACAATAAATGAAATTTAAACTTCTCTAGAAGGAGTCAGTAGCAGAATAACTGAGGCAGAAGAATGGACAAATGATCTATAAGATAAAATAGTGGAAATAATTACCACAGAATAGAATAAAGAAAAGAAGAATGAAAACAATGGAGGACAGTCTAGGAGATATCTGGGACAATATTAAAAGTACCAACATTAGAATAATAGGGGTCCCAGAAGAACTAGAGAAAAATAAATGGACTGAGAAAATGTTTCAGGAGATTATAGTTGAAAACTTCCCTAATAAGTGAAAGGAAATAGTCAGTGAAGTCCAGGAAACACAGAGAGTCCCATACAGGATAAATCAAAGGAGAAACACAGAAAGATACATATTAATCAAGCTATCAAAAATTAAATACAAAGAAAAAATATGAAAAGCGTCAAGGGAAAAGCAACAAATACCATAAAAGGGAATCACCATAAGGTTAACAGTGAATATGACAACAGAAACCCTGCAAGCCAGAAAGGCATGGTAAGACATTTTTAAAGTGATGAAAGGGAAAAACCTACAACCAAGATGAAACTACCCATCAAGGATCTTATTCAGATTTGATGGAGAAATTAAAACATTTACAGACAAGCAAAACCTAAGAGAATTCAGCACCACGAAGCCAGCTTTACAACAAATGCTAAAAGGACTTCTCCAGGCAGGAAACACAACAGAAGGAAAAGACCTACTGTAACAAACCTCTCAAAATTAAGAAAATGATAAAAGGAACATACATATTGATAATTACCTAAAATGTAAATGGATTAAATGCTCTAAGCAAAGGACACAGAGTGGCTGAATGGATAAAAAAACAAGACCCATATATATGCTGTCTGCGAGAGGCCAACTTCAGACCTAGGAACACACAGAGACTAAAACTGAGGGGATGGAAAAAGATATTCCATGCAAATTGAAATCAAAGGAAACCTGGTGTAGCAATTCTCAAATCAGGCAAAATAGACTTTAAAATAAAGTCTATTACAAGAGACAAAGAAGGACATTACATAGTGATCAAGGAATCAATCCAAGAAGAAGATATAACAACTGTAGATATTTATGCACCCAAGATAGGAACACCTCAGTACATAAGGCAAATACTAACAGCCACAAAAGGGGAAATCTACAGTAACACAATAACAGTAGGGGACTTTAACACCTCACTTTCACCAATAGACCGATCATGCAAAATGAAAATGAATAAGGAAACAAGCTTTAAATGATACATTAAGCTTTAAATGATACATTAAGCTTTAAATGATACATTAAGAAAGATAGACTTAATTGATATAGGGCATTCCATCCAAAAGCAACAGAATACACATTCTTTTCAAGTGCTCATGGAACACTCTCCATGATAGATCATATCTTGGGTCACAAATCAAGTCTTGGTAAAGCTAAGAAAATTGAAAGAATATTTTCAGACCAAAATGCTATCAGACTACATATCAATTACAGGAAAAAAAAACAGTAAAAAATACAAACACATGGAGGCTAAACAGTATGCTACTAAATAAGCAAGAAATCACTGAAGAACTCAAAGAGGAAATAAAGAATACCTAGAAACAAATGACAATGAAAACATGACAACTAAAACGTATGGGATGCAGCAAAAGCATTTCTAAGAGGGAAGATTATAGCAATATAATCCTACCTCAAGAAACAAGACACATCTAAAATAAACAACCTGACTTTACACCTAAAGAAATTAGAGAAAGAAGAACAAAAAAACCCCAAAGGTAGCAGAAGGAAAGAAATCATAAAGACCTTTTCAGAAATAAATGAAAAAGAAATGAAGAAAATGATAACAAAGATCAATAAAACTAAAACCTGGTTCTTTGAGAAGATAAACAAAATTGATACACCATTACTAGACTCATCAAGAAAAAAGGGGGAGAAGACTCAAATAAATAGAAATAGAAATGAAAAAGGAGAAGTAACAACTGACACTGTAGAAATACAAAGGATCATGAGAGATTACTACAAGCAACTATAGGCCAATAAAATAGACAATCTGGAAGAAATGGAAAAATTCTTAGAAATGCACAAACTTCTGAGATTTAACCAGGAAGAAATAGAAAATATAAACAGACAAATCACAAGCACTGAAATTGAAACTGTGATTAAAAATCTTCCAAATAACAAAAGCCCAGGACTAGACAGCCTCACAGGAGAATTCTATCAAACTTTTAGAGAAAAGCTAACACCTATCCTTCTCAAACTCTTCCAAATTATAGCAGAGAGAGGAAAGCTCCCACACTCATTCTACAAGGTCACCATCACCCTGATACCAAAATCACACAAAATTGTCAGAATAAAAGAAAACTACAGGCCAATATCACTGACGAACTTAGGTGCAAAAATCCTCAACAAAATACTAACCAACAGAATCCAACAGCACATTAAAAGGATCATACACCATGATCAAGTGGGGTTTATTTCAGGAATGGAAGTATTCTTCAATATAGGCAAATCAATCAATGTGATACAGCATATGAACAAACTGAAGGAGAAAATCCACATAATCATCTCAATAGATGCAGAAAAAGTTATCGACAAAATTCAACACCCATTTAAGATAAACACCCTCCAGAAAGTAGGCATAGAGGGAACTTTCTTCAACATAATAAAGGGAATATAAAACAAATCCACAGACAACATCATTCTCAATGGTGAAAAACTGAAAACATTTCCACCAGGATCAGAAACAAGACAAGGTTGCCCACTCTCACCACTATTATTCAACATAGTTTTGGAAGTTTTAGCCACAGCAGTCAGAGAAGAACAAGAAATGAAAAGAATTCAAGTTGGAAAAGAAGTGAAACTGTCACTGTTTGCAGATGAAATACCATAGATAGAGAATCCATCCTAAAGATGCTACCAGAAAACTGCTGGAGCTAATCAATGAATTTGGTAAAGTAGCAGGGTACAAAGTTAATGCACACAAATCTCTTGCATTCCTATATACTAATGATGAAATATCTGAAAGAGAAATTAAGGACACACTACCATTTACCACTGCAATAAAAAAAGAATAAAATACCTAGGAATAAACTTACCTAAGGAGACAAAAGAACTGTATGCAGAAAATTATGAGACACTGATGAAAGAAATTAAAGATGATACAAACAGATGGAGAGATATAGCATGTTTTTGGAGTGGAAGAATCAACATTGTGAAAATGACTGTACTACCCAAAGCAACCTACAGATTCAATGCAATCCTTATCAAGCTACCACTGGCATTTTTCAGAGAACTAGAACAAAAAAATTCACAATGTACATGGAATCACAAAAGCACCCAAATAACCAAAGCAATATTGAGAAAGAAAAATGGAGTTGGAGGAATCAGGCTCCTGACTTCAGACTCTACTACAAAGCTACAGTAATCAAGACAGTATGGTACTGACACAAAAACAGAAATATAGATCAATGGAACAGGATAGAAAGCCCAGAGATAAACCCATGCACATGTGGTCACCTTATCTTTCATAAAAGTGGCAAGAATGTCTAATGGATAAATGACAGCTTCTTCAGTAAGTGGTGTTTGGAAAACTGGACAGCTACATGTAAAAGAATAAAATTAGAACACTTCCTAACCCCATACACAAAAATAAACTCAAAATGGATTAAAGACCTAAATGTAAGGCCAGACACTATAAAACTCTTAGAGGAAAACATAGGCAGAGCACTCTATGACATTAACCACTGTAAGATCCTTTTTGACTCAACTCTTAGAGAAATGGAAATAAAAACAAAAATAAACAAATGGGACATAATGAAGCTTAAAATCTTTTCCACACAAAGGAAACCATAAATAAAATGAAAAGACAAACCTCAGAATGGGAGAAAATATTTCCAAATGAAACAACTGAGAAAACATGAATCTGCAAAATTTACAAGTAGATCATGCAGCTCAATATCAAAATGAAATTATATGAATGAATTATATTATATATATATGTATATATATATACAGCTGATTCACTTTTTTATAAAGCAGAAACTAACACACCATTGTAAATCAATTATACTCCAATAAAGATGTTAATTTTTTTAACAGAATGTGAACTCTAAAAAACAAACATATATATTTGAAGAAATTATGCTGAAAACTTCCGAAGGAAGGAAGCAGATATCTTCATAGAAGGAGCATGGGGTTGGGGTGTTCCCAAACAAGATGAACCCAAACAAACCCACACCAAGACTCATCATAATTAAAATGACAAAAGTTAAACAGAGGTTAGTAATGGCAGCAGGAGAAAAACAAGGGTCAGTTAAAATGGAACCCCCATAAAGCTATCAGCTGATTCCTCTGAAAAAATATTGCAGGCCAAAAGGGAGAGGCATGGTATATTCAAAGTCCTGAAAGGGAAAAAAACCCTGGCACCTAGGATACTCTACCCAGATAGATTATCATTTAGAGTAAAAGGAGAGATAAATAATTTCTCAGGCTAGCAAGAATTAAAGAATACAGCAGTGCTAAACCTAACCTAACAGAACTATTGAAGGGGCTTCTCTAAATAGAAAGGAAGCAAGAATCTACAGGAAAGGGAAAATCACAATAGGAAAGGCAAATATATAAAAGAATGGAAGATCACTTAAATAAGCCAGAACATATATTTAAAAAATATATATGTAATAGCAATTATAAGTACAATCAACAGCAAAAGGATAAACATGAAAATGTAAAATAAGACATCAAAATCACAGTGTGGGGAGAGGAATAAAAAAGTGGACCTCAGAATGTGTTTGAACATATACGACTATCAATCTAAAGCAAGTAGATATAGGTATGGGGTAGCATACTTGAAAATCAAGGTAACCACAAATAAAAAATATACAGTAGACTTACAAAAACCCAAAAGAAAGGAACTCAAACATAATATAAAAAAAAACCTATCAAACCACAAAAAAGAAAAAATGAACAAAGAAAAACTACAAAATTAACTCGAAAACAAATTTTAAAATGGTAATAAGTACACAACTATCAATAATTACTTTAGGGCTTCCCTGGTGGCACAGTGGTTGAGAGTCTGCCTGCCGATGCTGGGGACACAGTTTGGTGCCCCAGTCTGGGAAGTTCCCACATGCTGTGGAGTGGCTAGGCCTGTGAGCCATGACCGCTGAGCCTGTGCGTCTGGAGCCTGTGCTCTGCAACAGGATGGGCCACAACAGTGAGAGGCCTGCATATCGAAAAAAAAAATTACTTTAATGTAAATAGACTAAAATCTCCAATCAAAAGAAAACAGTGGTAGATTGAATAAAAAAATAAGAACCTACAATAATAAGCTGCATATAAGAGACTCATTTCAGGGCAAAAAACACACACAGATTTAAAGTGATGGGATGGACAAAAGATATTTCATGCAAGTGGAAATAACAAGACAGTGGGAGTAGCAATACACAAAGTCCATAAAGAAAGATGAAGAAGCACATTATATAATAATAAAAGGATCAAAAACAAAAAAGAATACACTTGTTAACATATATGCACTTAACATATGAACACATAAATATATAAAACAAAAACTCACAAGCATAAATGGAGAAATTGAGAGGAACACAAAAATAGAAGACTTCAACACACCACTGACATCAATGGACAGTTGTTCCAGACAGAATGTCAGTAAGGCAACAGATATCTTAAATGACACAATATACCTGTTGGACTTCACTGATATCTCATTACTTCAAAAGAAAGAAAGAAAGAAAGAAAGAAAGAAAATAAAGAAAAAAAGAATAAACATTCTTTTTAAGCATGCATGAAATAGACCACATACTAAGACACAAAACAAGTATCAACAAATTTAAGAGAATAGAAATTATTTCAAGTATCTTCCCTGACAACAATTATATGAAACTAGAAATAAACTACAAGAAATGATGGGGGGAGAAAATGAACACGTAGAAGTCAAACAACATGTTACTAAAATACCAATGGGTCAATGATAATGTCAAAGAGGAAATCAGAAAATACCTCAAAACAAATAGCAATTAGAACACAGCTCTACAAAATATGCAGAAAAAGCAGTTCTAAGAGGCAAGTTTACAGACTTTCCTGAAGAAACAACAAAAATCTCAAACAAGCCAACTTATCACCTAAAATAATTGGAAAAAAAACAGAACAATCAAAATGTAAAGTCAACAGCAGAAGGAAGGAATAAAGATCATAGAGGAAATAAGTTAAATGGAGATTAAAAAGATAGAAAAGATCAGTAAAACCATGAGCTGCTTTTGTTGAAAAGATAAACAAAATCAACAAACATCTGGCCAAGTTCACCAAGAAGAAAATAAATAGGACCCAAATAAACCAAACAAGTAATGAAAGAAGATAAATAACTACTGATACCACCAAAATATGAAATATCATAAGAGAATACTATGAACAGTTATATGCCAACAAATTGGACAACATAGAAGAAATGGACAAATTTCAAGAAACAGATAATTTGAACAGACCAATCACTAGAAGTGAAATAGAATCTGTAATTTTAAAAACTCCCTGTAAAAAAAAGGTCAGGATCAGACGGCTTCAACTTAGGAATTCTACCAAACATAGAAAGAAGAACTTATACCTATCCTTCTCAAACTATTCCAAATATTAAAGAGGAATGAACACATTTGAACTCATGTTACAAGGCCAATATCACCCTGATATCAAAACCAGACAAAGCTATCATAAAAAAGAAAATTGGAGGCCAATATCTTTGATGAATATAGACAGAAAGATTCTCAACAAAATATTAGCAAAAAAAAAAATCCAACAATAAATAGAAAAGCTCATATACCATGATCAAGTTGGATTCATTGCAGTGTCACAAGAATGGTTCACCACATACAAATCAATCAATGTGATAAACCACATCAATAAAAGAAAAGACAAAAATCATATGATTATCTCAATAAACACAGAAAAAGCATTTAGTAAAATTCAAGTTCATTCATTATAATTTTCTCCAAAGTGGGTATAGAGGGAACATATCTCAACATAATAGTGATTTATGGTAAGCCCACAGCTAACATAATAGTCAACATTGAAAAGCTGAAAGACTTCCTGCTACATTTAGAAATAAGACAAAGATGCCCAATCTCACCACTTCTATTCAACATGGTATTGGAAGTGCTAGCCACAGGAGACAAGAAAAAGAAATAAAACATACCCAAATTGGAAGGGAAGAGGTAAAACTGTCACTCTTCACAAATGACATTATACTCTATATAGAGAATTCTAAAGACTCCACACAAAACCTATTAGAACTAATAAATGAATTTAGCAAGGTAGCAGAATACAAGATTAATATACAGAAATCTATTGCATTTCTTTACACTACAAACTGAAATATCAGAAAGAGGAAGTAAAACAAAACAATCCTGTATAAAATCAAGAAAAAGTGAAAAGAGTAAAAAAAACCTAGAAATAAACTTAACCAAGGAGTTGAAAGACCCATATGCTGAAAATTATAAAACACTGGTAAAGAAAACTGAAGAAGATTTAAAGAAATGGAAAGATACCTTAAGCTCTTGGACTGGAAGAATTAATATTGTTAAAATGGCCAGACTACCCAAAGCAATCTACAAATTGAACATAATCCCAATCAAAACACCCATGTCATTTTTCACAGAACTAAAACAAATAATACTACAATTTATGTGGAAGCACAAAAGGCCCAAAATTTCCAAAATAATCCTCAGGAAAAAAAAACAAAGCTGAATGCATAACCCATCCCAACTTCAGACTATACTACAAAGCTACAGTAATCAAAACATGGTATTGGCACAAAAACAGGCATATAGATTAAAGGAGTAGAATACAGAGCCCAGAAATAAACCCACACACCTATGACAAAGGAGGCAAGAATGTACAATGAACACAGTCTCTTCAGCAAGTGGTAAAGAGAAAGCTGGACAGCTACCTGTAAAACAAAATTAGGGCATTCCTTCACACCATAAACAAAATAAACCCCAAATGGTTTAAATACCTAAATATAAGACAAGGCACCATAAAATTCCTAGAAGAAAACATGGGCTAAACATTCTCAGACATGAATTGTAGCAATATTTTCTTAAGCCGATCTCCAAAGGCAAAAGAAATAAAGGCAAAATTTAACAAATGAGACCTAATCAAAATTAAAACTTTTGCATAGCAAAGGAAACCATAAACAGAATGAAAAGACAACATATGGAATGGGAGAAAATGTTTGCAAAGGATGTAACTAACAAGCGGTTATTATCCAATATATATAAACAGCTCATATAATTCAATGTCAACAAAACATACAACCCAATCAAAAAAAATAGGCAGACGACCTAAATTGATGTTTCTCCATAGAAGACACACATATGGTCAACAGGAACATGAAAAGATTCTCAACATTGTTAATTATTAGAGAAATGTAAATCAGAATCACAATGAGGTATCCCCTCACCACAGTCAGAATGGCTATCATCAAAATGTGTTCAAATAATAAATGCTGGAGAGGGTGTGGAGAAAATGGATCCTTCCTATACTGTTGGTGGGAATGTCAACTGGTACACCCACTATGGAAAACAGTAAGGCTGTTCCTTAAAAAACTAAACATAGAGCTACAATACAATCCAGTGATCCCACTCCTGAGCATATATTCAAAAAAGATGAAAACACTAATTTGAAAAGATACATGCAACCCAATGTTTATAGCATCATTATTTACAATAGCCAAACCATGTAAACAACCTAAGTGCCCAACCAACAGAACATTGGTTTAAGAATATATATATATATATATATATATATATATATATATTGGAATATTACTCAGCCATAAGAAAGAATGAAACATTGGCATTTGCAGCAACATGGATAGACCTAGGGATTATCATACTAAGTGATGTAAGTCAGAGAAACACAAATATATGATATTACTTATGTGGAATCTAAAAAATAATACAACCCAATCTATATAAAAAACAGAAACAGTTTCACAGACATAGAAAACAAACTTATGGTTACCAATGGGAAAAGGGAGGGGAGAAGGATAAATTAGAAGTATGGGATTAATAAATACAAACTACTATACATAAAATAGATAAGCAAAATAGATTTACTGTATAGGCCAGGGTACTATATTCAATATCTTGTAATAACTTATAATGGAAAATAATCTGATATATATATATATATATATATATATATATATATATATATATATATATATATATATATATCACTTTGTTGTACATCTGAAACTAACACAATTGTGTAAATCAACTATATTTCAATTAAAAAAAGTAATAGACATTATGACAGGATGGTGTGCAATGGCCGTAAGATAAGTGAAGGGCTGTTAGAGAAAAAAGACTTGCTATGCTGCTCATGTCACAATTTAAACCCAAAAGGTGTTACATGAATCATTATAGTGTAAAGCTAGTTAGTGTTCAACAATGGACTAGAACTTGATTCTCCTGACAATACAGTATTCTCACTAAAAATGTAAAAAAGATGAAACAGATAGGATATCAAGTTACAACAGGCCAAAGGAACTCAAAGTGAAGCAGTTTTTCCTTGGGATAGAAGCTATCCCAAGGAAAACAAAATGTCACAGAGGAACGTGTTCAAAGGGGGCTTCCCTGGTGGCATTGTGGTTAACAGTCCACGTGCCAATGCAGGGGACACAGGTTTGATCCCTGGTCCAGGAAGATCCCACATGCCATGTAGCAAATAAGTCCATGTGCCACAACTACTGAGACTGCACTCTAGAGCCCGTGCACCACAACTACTGAAGCCCGCATGCCTAGAGCCCATGTTCCACAAGAGAAGCCACCTCAATGAGAAGCCTGCACACTGCAATAAAGAATAGCCCCCACTTGCCACAACTAGAGAAAGCCTGCATGTATCAACGAAGACCAAACACAGCCAAAAAAAAAAAAAAAAAAAAAAAATTCAAGGAAATGCTTTGGCCATCTGGTCAGGGACATGAATGAAGGATGTCTGGCCCAACTGAGTTTGAACTAGATACTATTAGCTACTGTAGGGAAGCAAACTTGTCACCCAAAAATATCTCTTTGGCATGCAGATTATTTTGAGTTGAAAAAAATAAAGGCCCAAAAGTCTCAGGAAGAAACTTTTATCTCACCCTAACTGACTAAGGAATATAGATAGAGGAACTGTCCCAGGAAAGGAGCTATCACCATAGATGACTATAGTATGAACTGAGTGTGGTAGACAGGAAGGAACCTAAGAAAGTCTGTTAAAATTCCTTTCTATGTCCCACTGTCTCTGTATGACCCAGCAAAATTTTGTTTACAAACATTTGCTTTTGTATCTCCATGTCAATTGCCTTCCTCCCCTTTGAGTTCCCAAACCACTACCCACAACCTCCTCTTTTGGCTTTAAATGAAGATGGCATATAAGGTGAGGATTTCAGCCATTTTGTAGAGTTACTCAGTTTTTTTGGGTCTCTCTGATGTATGCATGTTATGAAATTTTGTTTGACTCTCTCCTGTCTAATGTTAATTTAATTCTTAGACCAACCAGATGAATCTAGAAAAGTAGAGAATAACTTCTTCCTCTCCAACACTACACTTCCTTATTCAATATTATAGAATCTTACCCCTTCTTGGGGTAAGATTCTATAATAAACATGTACATATGCACAAGCAGAATTTTGTCTTCTCAACAGCTGCCTGTAGAAAGCACTCTTACAGGTCTTCTTTACTTCTTGTCATCCCATACCTGGGCTTTCTCTAATAGTATTTGTGAAAAAGCAGAAATTATAGGTCATATCAGATTTGACTGAAGATTTTAGATTGAGCCTCATAAAAATAAACTACTAAATCTTTGACGTTATTTTGAAAATTTAATGTCCTATTGTCTACTACAAACTGGCACTTGCCCATTGGCACTTGCCATCTACCTCTACAAGGATTAAATCATGTGCTGCTGCAGTGGCTGACTTTTAACACCCACTGAAAGGAATTCAGGGTGGAGAGCAGAAATGAGGTCCTCTGTGCCCTGGGACAAAATGGCAGAACAATTCTTTAGATAGGTATTTTCAGAAGACGATTTTATGAGCCCAGTTCTTATATCTCCTCATATCTAGAAAAGCACTAAAACCCTTCATGGTGACATCTGCTCCTCGTGACTAGCAGTAACCTTCACAAGACTAGCAGAAAACTTCTGCAAAAAATATGTGCTTGATTTCATGTACTCCCCATTCACCAAAATCACATATATACTGACATTTCCCCCTGGCTCTTTGGAGCAGTTTCTCAGAGATATCTGGGATGCTGTCTCCCAGGTTATAGCCCTAATTTTGCCCCAAATAAAACTTAACTCATAGCTCTTATGTTGTGATTTTTTTCAAGTCAAAACTACAAAAGTAATTCATTCTATCTATGAATATGTTCACACATGCATCTCAAGAAGTGTGGGTATTTGTATGGCAGAGCAGTCAATAGTTCACAGGCTGGAGGCAGAGAGACCCCTTGCTTTGGATCTGGGTTTTTATGTGGCTCTGCTTTCCACTAGCTGAGCACAGATTTCAGTGCCCTCTCTTGGTAAATAAGATGCCATTGTTTGTCTCAGAGAACTGATGAGAGGATTAAAAAAAAAAAACACTTTATGTAAAGATCTTAAAATGTCTGAAAAGTACTAAGAACTCAAATGGTTAGGATAATTTTTATTATCACTCAGGAAAAAAAGATAAAATCCAGCTGAGCTTCCATGTGATCCAGTAGCTCAGCAAGGTACTCAGAGTTGCAGCAAGAAGGAGTGAGAGTCTACACTCTAAATTCTGGATTTCCCTTAGTTTTTAACTATGCCCAACCCTTTCTGGTTACAGGAAACTTTCCTGCCTTCCTTAGAATCATGGCTACAGATATTTGTCCAAATATCTACACGGCTTGTTCTTTTACCTCTTTTAGGGCTTTAATCATATGTTATCTTCTCTGAGACTTTCCCTGATGACTGCTCCATTCTCATCTTTGGGTCTCTCCTTGACACTTACCATAATCCAATATGATTAACATTATTCTTTTCTTTTTTCCTTACTGTCTATTTCTTATCACCCTTATCCCCTCCCCCCACCACACAAACCTAATTAGAACATAAACTATGTAGGGTGGGGATTTTGTTTTTTCTATTCTGTTTACTGCTGCTGTATCCCAAGCTTGACATATAGCGTATGCTCAATAAATACTTATTGACTAAAAAAATATCAATTTTAGGGAAAGAAGGCTATAGCTATGCAGCTCAAGTAGAAGAGCATCTCATAGCCACCTTAACTGAACTGCAGAAATCAGAGTCAGCAATTTGGAGACTGCCCTATTTCTGTCACTATCCTGTATATTTAGGTTTCACTATTTTAAGCTCTTTATAAGGAAGAAATGATATATTCTCAGAATCCAAATAATGTGAAGCTGTAAGTAAAACAATATAAAGCAGAGGAAATGAATAGAAGTTAGATATGATCAGAAAAAGGAATCTTTCTAGGAATGCCAACAACACTCTAAAGTCAGACCTATGTTTAATTGTCCTTCATCTCAGCTCATTTCTACTGAATTGGCTTCACGTTAAAAATGATAAAAAATGATGCTCACTATTGCAGGATTTTGCAAATATCATTTTATTCACTAAAGCCAAATAGGAAATGAGGTTTGGATTTATAAAAAATTCAATCATTTTCAAAAAGCCCATTTTCTCCCCTTTCCTTTATGTCTAGTGCAGTCTGAAAAAAAGCTAAAGCATATTGATAAGACTGAGAGAGTTCTTAGACAAAGTGGGGAGAGGGGGACAGAATGAAACTTTGTGACAAGAGGTGAGGAGACAGCAATTCTGAATGATGATTCCAACCACAATTCCAATTATGATTAAATTATGCTGAAAAGAATATGTATGTATATTTAGGCTGAATAACTGCATGCTCTAAATTGTGTGCCTTAAGGCAGAATTCAATTTAATTTCCTATAAAAAGCTAGTCTTTTAAAAATATAAGATATGTATGTATTGAGTATGCTCAAAACTGGCTATATCAAAGCCTCTTACAGTTTCTGAACTAGTTAAACATTAACATTTACAAAGGAGTCAATTTCTTGTAAAGGAATTTATTCATAGACACAGAAGAAAAGAAAATGTCAGCAAACTGTTGTCACCATAACCCTTGTTCATAGCCCTTCATGAGAGGATAAACTAATATTTTATTGCTTGTATCATATAGATTAGTGTGCATTCTTCACTGGTAATTGTGGTCAAATTAGAAATAAAAGAGGGAGAGGGAATTTAAAATTAAATATACTCAGGGAATATGTAAGCATGATTACAAAACATGATATATTGATGTTTGAACAAGAACCACAAAACTAAGAATGATAAATAATTTAAGACATTTTGGTGTTATGTCTTAAAAAGAGCCTTAAGGCACAAACAATGCACAGTTCTGGATAGGATCCTAGCTTAGACAAATTTCTATGAAGGACATTTTAGGAATCACTGGGGCATTTTGAAATGAATCTGAATTTTAGATAAAAGAAACATTTACTAAAGTGGAAAGATGAAAATTATTAGCTGAAAAAGTTGTTATAAAACAGTATGTACAGTGTGTTCTAATTTTTGCTTAAAAATACATACACAAGTTGGAGCCAACATTCCCTGTGTCCACCAGGACTGACACTAAGAAATGGGTGGTTGGGTTGTCATCTGACTAGGAAGGCAGAGGCATCAAATTCTGTCAATTATGCAATCCCTTCCCTTTCTCTTCAGATAATTAAGCACGAACCATTGGAGAGTCTCACACATAAGTCACACTTCTGTAAGTTAGAAATAACAATTTACTACTCTAAGGTCACTTTAAAAATTCAGATATTTGTAGTATCTGTTAAAACATGCCAAGGGGGTGGTGAGTAGCATAATGTAGAAAGAAGAGGGGACTGAGGTGTAAAAGAGGGACTTGCAGAGAAGCACCATGCTTTATTCTTACTCTCTACAGTGCCTAACCCCTAGAAAGTGCTCAACAAATGTTGAAAGAAAAAAATAAGAGGATGTGAAAATATTTTTTCCTCTACCTTTCTTTTTTCTATAGTATTAATTCCATTAAGAGATTAATTACCTACCGCCTTGGAATATATGGGAGGTTGCAAAGAGCCTGAGAAAATGAGATTCAGAATAAGCAGATGCAATGTAAAAACAGATTTTGACAAGGTAAAGTTTTGTGGAAGAAACCAGCATAGGGGAAAAATTCCCAGTGTCCTCTGACCAAAAACTAGATGATCAATTCAGTTTGCTAGTTGGCTGGAGTTGATGACTAACTTGCTAACTGATTGTTTTGTTTTTCACTGTAACATTATGGTTGTAGTTTCCTGAGGACTTGAAGGGCTTCCTTCCATTTACCTCTAAAAGTGATGTTTTATTTCCTTTATGCAAGACATAAAAAGCTCAAAAGAATTCTTAGCCCTAAATAATTGGCTGAATTTTTAACTCTGCCAAAAATATTCGGAGCAGATTGATCTGGGAAAAAAATTTGGAAGATAGACCCCAGCTCTGGAATTTTCCTTGATGAATTGCTCAGGAACAAAACTACCAACAATTGTAATATGTAGAAGTATGAAGAAATATTCTGAAAAACTGAAAATTATTTTGATAATTGTCTGATTTGAAGGGAGACTAAGTGTGTGAACAAAAAAGGAACAGGCTATCCCAAACCCACCCTGTCATATTTTGAGTAGTAGACACATTTTACTATATGGTGAAGTTTATAGAGCCCCTCCTCAGAATAATGCTTTTAAACACATAAAATAAAGGAGATGAATTTACAAATGAAACCAATTATATTGAAACACATGTATCATAGTATTAATAAATGTGATACAGTAATGTAAATGCTTCTTTAACATATTAAATAAGATTAACCAGAAGGAAAAATAACTTCTGTAATTTCAAAGTAGTGATAATCATTAGTGATACCTTGGGTTCTCTTCATAACTTGCAGATGATTTGAAAACTGTCTTTTCTATTGGTGACAAAGTCATAGATACTGTTAGTAGTGCTCCAGTTGGTTGACTATATTTATAATGGAACAAATGACAACTGTCAATTATAGGTTAGTTAAAAATAAATATGTTATCTTTTTGTTCCATTCAAATACATAGTCCCAGTAAATTGAGAACCCATGATCTAGTTGCATTTATTTAGACCCATCCAGGGATAATACTATAGGTTAGAGTGTAAATAAAAATATGAGACTCTAATGATTCAGAGTTCTCAAATAAAATTAAGACTGCAAGGCAGATTTGAAGAAAAGGATCTTTAGGAATTTTTTAAATATTTACTTCCAAATTTCAGAGGAACTGAGCCATTAAAGCAAGTCTCTAGATTAGAAATTCTTTCTTCAAAAATGCAATGGAGGCCTCCCTGGTGGCGCAAGTGGTTGAGAGTCCGCCTGCCGATGCAGGGGATACGGGTTCGTGCCCCGGTCTGGGAGGATCCCATATGCCGCGGAGCGGCTGGGCCCGTGAGCCATGGCCGCTGAGCCTGCGCGTCCGGAGCCTGTGCGTCCGGAGCCTGTGCTCCGCAACGGGGGAGGCCACAACAGTGAGAGGCCCGCATACCGCAAAAAAAAAAAAAAAAAAAAAAAAATGCAATGGAATAAATTTTACATGATCGCTATCATTCAGATGGAGGAATCCAGAAAAGTATTGAGAAAAATAAACACTTTTATTTGAAGTGATATAAACCACAAGAAAATCTAATATTCTTATTATTTCCTACATTAAGTTGTTTCAGAGGCACTTTTTATACAAGTGTAACAAGAAAAAGTTAATTACATGATCCTTCACAGTGTTTAAGGGGTGGTAAAACTGGCTGTATATGAAAAATAAGCTGATAAATATAAAACTGGCTTGTAATTGATGGAAGCATGTGGACTGCTATAGCAATACCCAGATCTTTGGGCAGACATTTGACTGGATTACTGCTGTATTTCTCATAGCCATTATCATTCTATAAAAGGGTTGCTCTGGTGATTTTCAACTGAATATATTCATTATGTTGGGAAAATTTACTACATAATAGATGATGCACTTAATGGACACTGTGGTAAATAGGCAAATCATATTTTTCTGTAGATAATATGATAAACAAAAAAAGTGCTTCTCTTAACCCCTGCTGCATTCACTCTACTTAAAAGTACACCCTGTGTGACTTGAGAACAAACATGATTTTTTAGGTCAGCCCATGATTTTCATTTCTAAAATGGCACTTTATTGTTGGTATCTAAAACAGCCCTTGGCAGTGAGGGACTAGTTTTATTGAGTTGAACTAAAATCATCACCCCTGTAATTTCATTTCTGCTTTGATATAAACAAAGAATTTAGAGGACAATATCAGGTTTTGTCCTATGTGAAGAGAAAGAAATTGTGCTTATAGTTTTCCTTTGCATTCTTAAATTTTCAGATCTTTGTGAAGAAATGACACTCTTGATTATCAATTCCTGCTACCTCATTATGTCTATTTGACAGTGTGATGATATGTCTTCATAAATATAGTCATAGAAAATTATTTCCCAGTTGAAGAAAACGTCTAAAGGGAACAAGCAATGTGAATCATTGATATAAACATTATTTCCTTTCTTTGTCTATTCATTTAACACACATTTTTGAGAATTATTCTGGGTAATAATTTTTTCTAGCTGTAGGGATCTATGGAATTTACATTTTAGAAGAAACAAATATATCTAAGTATTATCTTGGTTACTTTATGAGGAATAGGCTGTCGGCGGGCTTTTATTTGTTTTTGTCCTATGAAAGCTAGGAGGTTGCTTAGTTGGTGGAAACAAGTCAAGCCCAGTTGGGACTAAAGAGGTCTTGATAACTGGTTATATTTCCAAGTTAACTGAAATAACATTAAGGATCATTTAGAACAAGGTGAATTTAGAGAAGGTATGGAAGTTGCACAACCATGCAGACCGGATCCAACACAAATCAAAGCTTAGAGTGTACTTGAATCTCTCTTCTTTTTGTCTTCTGAACTTTCAAAACAGTAGTTATTTCAAAACAAGTTAATTATCACTTTGACAATTGTAATATCCCTTATATCCCTAAATTCCACTGAAGCTTCTTTTACAAATGTCATCTCAATTGCCAAACCAAATTATGGATTTTTACTGGCTTCTCAAATTGACCGCTGACCTGACCACCATGACACTATGTAGCCTGGTTCTCTATAAATCTCTTTGATGATTGTCTCACTCATAGGCTCACTCATAGGCTCACCTATATTTTAATAAAATAATAAACATAAAACACTAAGTTGTGGTATTCTGCATGGTTCTGCTATTGCCAACAGCTTCTCTCACTATACAGTTTCCCAGAGAAGCCATATAGTCTATGGAGTCAGATTTCCTGAGCTTCTTTCTGAGATCCAACCCTACCTAGCTTTGAGACCTTGGGACAGTTCCTCTCTTGACACCAATTCTTACTTTACTGGTCTGTAAAATGGGGATTTTACTAGTATTTACTCCATATATTTGTTGAGTCTTAAATGAGATAATTCATTTAAAGGACTTTGGAAAGAGCCTAGCCTCCTGTAATTGCTTAATAACTTACACCTATCTTAAACATCAGCAGATTGTTCAACTATTAAATTTTTGAATCTTAAAACTACATTTCTAAGCCATAGCTTCTGCCCAAGTTTCAGATTTGTATATTCATCTGTCAATAGAGTCATGTATTGGGTAGCCCACAGGCCCTATACTCCCAATATATCAAAATTAACTTATTATTTTCTCTTCAAGTTTTTTTTCATCTCATTATAATCTCATTCTCAATTGATAGATATGTCTAAGCCAGAAAACTTATTTATCCTTGACTTCCTCCTTTCAGTCATGCTCCATGCGTAGTCAGTATTCTACTGATTTTACCTCTTAAATGTAATTTTTTTCATTCTGTTTTCTACTATCACCTGTGTTCTAGCCCAGGGACTCATCACTTGGGATAATATTAGAATAATCTTCATCTACTATCCCTATTCCTCTTCTTAGAGTTATCTTACTAAAATATCAAGTCAACTCTGTCACCCCTCATTTCTCATTCCCTAAGAGCTCTCTATGGCCCAAAGATAAAGCCAGTGTCTTAACAACAGCAATTTACTACAACCACAGGGATTAGCTGCTGTTTACACTCCCAGTTTGATTCCCTAATATCTGCTGCTTCAAACTTTTCACTTTAGCAACATCAAAGGAATGTTTATTCATGCTGTTTTTTTAATTCTTCAAGGGCCCCACCCCTGCCCCTACAAACACGCACACATACACACACTCACTCTCAAACTTAAACACAATTTCAATGTACTGTTTAAAACTTAGTTTAGTCATTCAGTCTTCTCTGGCCTCCATGCAGGGTTAAATGCCACTTCTCTGTCAATCTCTCTACCATTGTATATTCATATTTTATTATTTTTATAAGTCAAGGACATTTTCCTCACCTAAATCATGAGCTTCTTTATGGCAGAACCATGTATTCATCTTTTTTTTTCTCTGACACTTAGTATCTAGGTGGAATCTAGGGGATTAGTTAAATATTAGTTGATAGAATAATCTAATGAACAGGAAAGTTCTCCAGTATCTCTTAAGATGAAATTCTCTAGAATAATTCTTTTAAAGTGACAATTTAATTGTACTTTTAAACTTTAGTGGCTCTACATTGGTTATAAGACAGTAGTTCTTAAATTGGGGATTACAGATCCTTGCTATCAGGAAATTAAATTTCTCTATGGATTTTATTCTTAATTATACAAATTCATTTAAATAACAATTAATAAATCAATATAAGCATATTCTGGATCATTCTGGATAGCCATTTTGTAATCCAGACTTGCCACTTTGTTTTAGTTCATATGCTTACACTTGTATTCCAATGGTGATACTTCAAGTGTTCACTTAGAGAGTTCCCACTCAGATTTTAATTCAACAGGAATCAATGTCTGTGAAACCATTGGAATATTTTTTGGAGATACACAAGGTCTTAAATTTGAGAAATAATGCTATAAGTTAAAATCCATTGTCTTATAATTAAAGCACTCTATTGATTTGAATATAATTTTGTAGCCTGAACATAAATACTATCCACTAAACATACCTTAACCATGTATTTTTTTTTACTTCAACACCATGCTTTCAATTAAGTCATTATCTATATATCTAACTACATCTACATGTACATCTACATCCATGCCATCTAAAATGTACTCCACCTGCCGTTTCTGCCTTTATGTATTCTATTTATTGTTCATTATCTCACTCACATGCTATGTTGTCTATAAAACCTTCCTTAATTGTCGTAAGTTAAAGTTAACTAGTTCTATCCTCTTTCCCCCTCTTTTCTTACTTTCCACACAATTTGTAATAGCATGTAAGTGTACCTGTCTAGTATCTTTCTTTTTTTAAGCCAAAGTTTGAGGTGGGTGGGAATACAAATATTATTTATTCAAGTGAATAAAGAAGTTAAACCACTTTGATTACTCTTAAACTACCTGTATATGTACAAATGGTTGAAGACATTTTCTCAGCATCCCAGAAAGTTGTATTGACTAGCATTAACTCAAGGAAGGCAGAGAGAAATAAAAACAAAACAGAAAAACATTCATTTACATTGAAATAAGTTGTCATTCCATGACTTATTTTAAATGCTTAGAAAAGATGAAAGTGGGACAAGATGGATTTTCTGATGATAAAATTCACTAAAATCTAATACTTCTTAATAAAATAAATATATTTGAATTTTTATTGTGATGATTATAGAAAATAACAATTCTGATTAAATTGTAGTAAGAGTGACATGTGGTCAATTACCTCACTGAGCATTAGAATTTGATGCTCTGATTTTGAATTTTTTAAAGGGTCCTTATGAGACCATTGGTCTTTTAGAACTTTATTGTGAAAAGCATTTTTGTGTTAAAACACATCATATAAACCCAGAAGAATAATTGCCCCAGAAATCATATTGTTCTAGTGTTCTTTAAAAGTTTTATGGAGATCTGTCTGTAATCTAATGATTCCAAATACTATTTTCCATCTGAAATTGTGTGTCTTTATTTAATTCCCATGTTATCCTAAGTGAAATGTGTATTGCTTGGTAATAGGATGTAAAGAGAGATTCATAACCTCCAAGATAGTCATTACTTAGAAATATTGCAGTCAGGGGAATAAGCTATTCACCAATAATAAATGCATTTAACACTCTTCTGTAAAGGCCATGCGTTACTCTAACTTGGAACCAATGCTTAATAAATGTTTTTTATGTGTTCATTATATATTCTGGTATATGACTTTATGGTGAGTTGAGATTTCTGGAGCTAGGAAGATGCCAGATTTACCTTTGCCTTAATCTACATTTCTTCAACAAAATTTAGGATTGGATCCCACTCATTTCTGTTCTGAAATTTTGAACCACCTTATGAGGGTATCCATCCAATAATTTAACAGGTTTTTTTGATTGAATGTTAAGGAAGTCATGAAATCTTATGTCTGCTTCCAGTGTTGCCACTGCTTAGCTTGTACATCCTTAATAAAATCCTTTAGCTGCTCTGGACACAAATTATTTCATCTGTAAAACATGCAGTTGAAGTTTTAAGGTGCTTTTCATTTTAAGATATTGGAATTCTGTACTGAGGATGTGGCACCTGGGTGAGGTCTCAGTCCTCCCTTGTGATTTTCACCAATTCAAATCCCAGATTTTGTGGGCCCCTGATAGACATTTCCATTATCATTCCCATGGCTCATTTTTCATTTTTAATATAACTCACCTGGTAGTCTGTTTAGTAACAAAATTAATTAATTTTTTTTGATTTTGCAAAAGTGTTCATTATTTGTTAATGTTCTAAATTGTCATTTAAGAATTGTATTATTTTCATTTTAATACTTCCAAAAAATCTATACCCTAAACAAAGGAAAATAACTTATGAGTAAAAATTGAACTTTAAAAGGTTTGGATTAGATTCCTGATTGGAACATAAAAACTCTCCAACAAAGTTTAAAATCAATTTCAAAAATGAAGTAAATGACTTTTATCAAATGTGTCAATGGCTTAGGGTTGCCAATGTCCCTAAGTTATTCTTTACCCAAATGGAAAGGTCTTGGGTGGGTCTTGAGTTTTATCTCCCTGCATATAAACCAGAGGTTGGCTACTTCTTCAACTCTGAAGGTCACCAATGGAACCAAGCAAGTGAGTCAATATTGGTCAACAGTCTTATCATATTGAAAGCATAGACACTGTGCTCTTGATGGCTGGCTGGGAGTAAAAGTTCCAGACACACATTCGGTGACTCTTATTTTAAATCACCCTTTCCCCCTGATAGATGGTATAATATAATGATGCCATAATCACATTTATAAAATATATCTTTTTTACTCAAATCTACTAATATTTACTGAAAACATTTTAAAAGAAAGGCATGATTCCAGCCATAATAGATTAGATCTTTATGGATTGACTTGAATCTGCTCTTTTGTGATTTAATCTTCCTGCTCTTGTTTTTACTCTTAAATATGTAACTGTTGTCAGAGCCATCTCGAGTATGTCCCCAGCCCTTTCCTTTTAAAAATAATCACAGATTTCTAATTCTTTCTCAAGAATGTCCATTATCTTGAATGCGACTCACTAAGTTATCTGCATCATATTTGACTTAGGATGCCTTGTCTAATCAGTGCTTTCTATGCCACTCTGTTCTCTATTTGCATGACAGAATTTTTTTTTCCTTTTTATGCACCCACTTGATACTGCATCACTAACCCATATCTAAGCATGTAGTTATTCCATTCTTTTATAAGATGATTATTTATCCAAAGTGTATTAACTTTTTACACTACTGTTCTAGAATAAGTAGGCTGTTGAAGAGGATATTTAAACTAATGATCCTGGTGCTGTGGATCTCATAAATTTATTGATTTTCATGGGGAGAAAGGGTGGCTTATCAAAGTCTCTTGGGGCATTATGCAATTTTAAAATGCATTTTCAATATTATAATGCAATATTTATTTTGAATAGAATGTTAAGAATCATGATTCTCATAAACTCCAAAAACTAAGGCTTCTGCCACTAAAATTGTAGACTATACTCTAAGATATATAGAGATATATAGAACATATTGAGAAGAAAGGACTGTGATATTTTTATTCATAACTGGGATATAGCTGACCATATTAAAGAATGCACTCTTCTGTGTTCTGAAACAATATATGTAGTTACTCATAACTTTCTTTTTTTATTAACCTGTAGTTGATTTACAGTATTATCTCAGGTATACAGCATAATGATTCAATATTTTTATAGATAATACTCCATTTAAAGTTATTTTTAAAAGATGGTTACATTTTCCTATGCTGTACAATATGTCCTTGTTGCTTATCTATTTTATACATACTAGTTTGTATCTCTTAATCCCATACCACTATCTTGCCCCTCCCTTCTTCCCTCTTCTCACTAGTAATCAGTAGTTTGTTTTCCATATCCATGAGGCTGTTTTTGTTTCATTATATACATTTGTGTGTTTTATTTGTTGGATTCCACATATAAGTGATAACATACAGTATTTGTCTATTTATTTCACTAAGCATAGTACTCTCTAGGTCCACCATGTTGTTGTAAATGGCTGGGTTTTATTCTTTTTTATGGATGAGAAATATTACAGTCATATACAGAAATAGTCTACATATATATGTATATATCTCACATCTTCTTTATCTGTTCATCTGTTGATGGACACTTGGGTTGCTTCCATATCTTGGTTATTGTAAGTAATGCTGCTATGAATATGGGGGTCCATGTATCTTTTCAAATTGGTGTTCATATATATATATATATATATATATACACACACACACACACACACACACACACACACACACACACACACAGGGATGGAATTGCCGGATCATATAGTAGTTCTATTTTTAGATTTTTGATGAACCTCCATACTGTTTCCCATAGTGGTTTTACCAGTTTACATTCCCACCAGCAGTGTACAAGTGGTTCCCTTTTATCCTCATTCTCACCAACGTTTGTTATTTGTAGACATTTTGATGATAACCATTCTGACAGGTGTAAGGTGATATCTCATTTTGGTTTGGGTTTGCATTTCTCTACTAATTAGCAATACTGAGCATCTGTTACTGAATCAGGTCTGACTGCTCACCACCTGAAAATCAATACATGAGAGAGAGGAATGTTGGTAGAAAAGAAAGTTGCTTTAAATAAGAATGCCAGCAATCTGCAGAGATATTGTACTCAGTGTTTCCCCAAAAAGATCTCTCAAGATTCTGCTTGGCCATGAAAGTTTTTAATGGGAAAAAGGGAAGTCATCTTAGTTAATCATTGAGATGGGGGGTCAGAGTCATCGCCATCCCCTACTGTGTGCAGGCTTCTTGACTTTTTGTGATTCTTCTTTAGATAATATTTTGTTTACACAGTTTGTTCACAGGAGTACTGAAGGGGAAGCTAGGGAATAGATCTGGTCATCTGTTAATTGCTTATTCTTTATTTCTACTTCTTTGATTTATGGAAAGAACCAACAGCTTAGGCAAGGTATTCCATGATGAAACTATTTGAATATTGTGCTAGGACCAGAGATGAGTAGAGCACGGGGACACCTGATTTAAAAGTTAGTTAAAATGTAGCTTTGCTTAAATTGGCAAGAAAGGGGATTTCCTGCTGAGGGTGGTTTTCCGGCAAAAACTGCATACAATAGTGGTTATGTTGTATGAATTCTGACTCTTCCACATACTACCTTTGTGATCCTGGATAATTCACTTAGTTTCTGAAACTCACTATCAACGTCTTTATAACAGGAATAATCATACCCATCATATATTTGGATAAATGAGATGATGCTTATGAAACCCTTGCAAGAGTTGTTTGCACATTGTGTATATATATATATATATATATATATATATATATATATATATATATATATATATATATTCAGTAAATACTAGCAATTACTCTTATTATCTTAAGGAAATTTCATATCTCTCATTGAAAAAATATAGAGGCAACTTTATACCCAAACATTCTTTAAGCCTACAGCCTCTGTAGAAGATTTCCCTTGATGTGAGTCCAGTAGGGATGGGCAGCCATGATGAACATGGGGGCAAGTTGCTTCTGAAGAGCAAGAAGTAGGGAACAATATTAGTCATGGGCTCAAGGTTGCAATGTATTGAAAAATAAAACATCTTTTATAAACTGATTTTCAATGACAGTGCTATTCTTGTACATGTGACTCACATACACAAACACTGACACATCAAACCTTCTTAAAGTAATTGAGCAGTACATCTTAAATTTCAATGTGCATATAAATCACCCAGGGATGTTGTTAAATGAGATTCTAATGTAGTAGGTCTGTAGTGCAGCCATAGTGTCTGCATTTCTAACAAAATCCCCAGTGGCATCAAAGTTGGACCATTCTTTCAGCAGTCAGGTAATGTAGAATCTTTATTTCTTAGTCTGATAATTCACAGCTAGGCCTATCATTTTGGTAATTTTTGTGTCACTGTACATCCAAGTAATTATTTTAATCTAAAATATATACATAAGAAAGAATGTCTTAACATAACCGTCAACAAAGTTACAACCATGCTTGTTATTCTAAACCATCAAGCATGGCAACAAAGTGTTTGACTCTGAAACCACTACCCACTTCTTTTTCTTTTTTTATCATTTTAATTACCACTGTAATTTAGGTATAATAAACTGACCAGATCCTTTGCTAAAGATAAAAATCTTCCTGATACAGTTCCAATTAGCTTTGTTTGTAAGTTGCATGTTGCCTCTTCTCATATAGCTCCAGAAAGTCCAATATTGTATTTTGTGTTGCCCAGGCAGGACACATTGCAATCCTCCTAAGGACATTTGGCTTGAGCTAATTCTAATTTTTGGGCCAAATCCACTTGCTGCATCTGGTTCTGCTTTAGCTGATATACAAAATAGGAATTGTGAATCCTTTGGATGTTAGCTTCATCACTAGAGAATATATCAACATCTGCTCCTCCATGATTGTTTGATGTTCTTTGATGGAGCGTGGAAAACTGAAGAATGCAATCACCGAATCTTAAACCTAAACTAAAAGTCTTCTGCTTTTCATGCTAACTAAATATTTAATGTCAGTTTAATGCACACACATGATGGATTCAAAATGATCCATGCTTATTACTCCCAATTCTTTTACATTATTGAGAATGTGTTGAAACATGAGATTCATAAATGCCCAACTTTTTCAGTGCAAGGTAATATCAAGAAAGTATGTGGTGCCATCTGGAAAGAAAATCCTGGAGATGAGGTTGACAGGTTTATGGCACCAGACTTGTCTTATTTTCAGTAACTCATTTTACATTTAGTGCTTCACATTGGAAAGCCAAGGGCTTTGGCCTTCTATGATTTAACTCAAACAATAAGTAAGTTTGTGGTATCAAAAAGGGTAGAAAGTAGGTCTGCTGATTAGAACAGTAGTTTAGGGGACAAGAGGAGGCAAACAAATCTGGATACAACAAATATAAACAAGTATTTAATTCTGTTAGCAATACTCTCTGCCTTAGCTAATAGATAACACAACGTACAATATTCAAAAATAGTCTCCACTGGTATCCCACATTAACACAACCACCTGGGATGATTAGAAGTGCTTATTTAGCCTTCATCATAAGAATAAGAATAATATTTTTTTTCAGAAGTCAGACCATGGAAAAGCAAAACTACATGAATACAATCAAATAAAAGTTTGTTTTGGACATCTGAAGTATCAGAAGGCAGGAATAATGAAATAAGGAGTTTGCTTTGTTTGCTGAAGGTATTTCAAATGTTATAAGAGCTTTGTTCATTCAAAAGCTATTGTCCTGGTCATTACTCCTGGCAAGGCCTAGGGGACCCATGAATGCTACGGTTCTTACTGATGCCTTGAGCAATTCAGATGTGTTCAGTGCCTAGAATCCATCCTGAGTCTCTATATCATTTGAGTTTCCAAGCCTAAAGTTTCAAAAATCCAAATTCTTTACTATCATCATGATTTATTTCTTCAATATCTTTGAAATGTAGTAAAATGGCTGTCATGTGCCAACTTCTTTTTTCATAAGTGCCACCAATTACACTGTCCCCTATTGGTTATTTCTCAACTTAATATGATGGGGGATAGAGTTTCCTTTAGACCATGGCTCCCATAAGTACATATTTCCCGAGGAGAAAACAGTTCTGGGAAACTTTCCAATAATATTTTCCAATAAATGTTTATTAACTTTGATGACAGTGTCTGCAGTCTTGGGAGGAATATTACTTTTGCTGGTTTTCAGATTGAGTGTATCATGGTATTGATGAGTTTTACAGTGATAGCTTAGATTTACAGATGGCTTGAGTCATCCTTTAGTACCCTGAACTTTGTCTCTACCAATAACTTTTAAAAGTGTAAACAGTATGTGTATCACAAAATATATCATTGTGCAAGAAACGGCTGGACAGCTTAGACTTACGTATGTGTAATAATAAACCAGTTCTTGAGTGTCAACTATGAGCAG
Organism: Mesoplodon densirostris; assembly: GCF_025265405.1. NCBI lineage: Eukaryota > Metazoa > Chordata > Mammalia > Artiodactyla > Ziphiidae > Mesoplodon > Mesoplodon densirostris. The sequence continues at coordinate 59,237,471 of NC_082675.1, read as the reverse complement.
ATACAAGCATGTTATTTAAATGTCTTCATTTAATTCTCACTTTGCAAACAGGACTAGATTTTGTCTATATGTAAATATTCACCTCCATGCTCTAGGTCACCCACACACACCAAGGCAGCCAATAAAATTCAGAGAAAAATGAGGACTAAGTACAGAATTCACCTTCATTGCATCCTAATTTTTAACTTGCTATTGCAAACCCATAACCTTAGAGACCTGTTTGCCAACACCTACAGTATCTGCCTGTCCTTGGTTCATTTATCTTACTTCTCTGCACTCAGATTCTTTAGTAAATCCAGTTTGCCTGTGTACTTCTATGTTCCTTAGAATCCAAATTTTTTCCTCCTAGACCAAAACATGTGCAGAAACCTTATAGTCAGTCCTACAGTACTGCCCCTGGTATTAGAGAATGTCAATTATTCAGTGTGAAACCTGTGGACTTTGTGCTATATTTTAAATTACATCCTTTCTACAACACAACAAAGAAATATTTTGTCTTTGTCTTTAAGTAGTTACAAAAGAAACTACAAAAAATGTAGTCTGTGTTCTTTCAGTTGTTGATAACAATTAATCTTTTTTATTTAATCATTTTTTATTATTTTCTGGAGAACCTGAAGATAATCAAGTTCTTCTCACTTAGAGGTAGATACACTTGACATTGAGAGACCTAACTCATCTGCTTCTAATTCGTCCTCTACTACTTATTTGTCAAGAACCCACAACCATAATTTCCATCTTGGTGTCCTGCTGCCATTTCATCATTTTATTCCTCACTAGGTATTCATCAAATACTCTTGGAGAACATGGTCTTAGACGGGACTTTTTGTAGAACAGAAGGAATTATACTGAGTGCAGAGTTTTTCCTCATAAAAAGAAAATAGCTATTTTTTTCTATTTTTTGAGGTGGTTATTCACATACACAATTAAGAAACAATTTATCAGGCTGTCTTTCTCTCTTGAACATGGCATTATTATATTTCAGAAGGCATAGCAAAAGTACCATCAGAATCAGCTGAAGAACTCTTTAAAATAATTATATATCAACCCCTGGCTGATTCCACATATTTTGAGGGGTACGTATGAACTGCTGCTTGTAACAACAGCCAAGGTGAATCCAATGCAAAGCTAGATTTGACAGCCCAAGTTTAAATGGAAAATGTCAGCAGGTTTAAACCACAAATATGAACCATGGGGGCATCTCAACAGATTCAAGATCTTCTTTGCTTTCCAGGTTCAGAAATGAACTTTCATGAGTGCACCATGGGAATAATAAGTCCTGAGAATACTTTACCCTGATCAACTTTTTATTTGTAAAGAAAATAATAATTTAAACACCAGCAGGAAAAGCAAAAAATAACACACAAGGGAATGTCCATAATGTTATCAACTGATTTCTCAGCAGAAAATCTACAGGCCAGAAGTGAGTGGCACATATACTTACATTGGTGAAAGGGAAGAACGTACAACCAAGAATAGAGTACTCACCAGGGCTTTCATTCAGATTTGATGGAGAAATCAAAAGCTTTACAGACAAGCAAAAGCTAAGAGAATTCAGCATCACCAAACTGGCTTCAAATCAAATGCTAAAGAAACTTCTATATGTGGCGGGGAAAAAAAGAGGCCACAACTAGCAAAAAGAAAAGTACAAATGAAAAAGTTCACAGATAAAGGCAAATATATAGTAAAAGTAAGAAATCACCCACACACAAATATGAAAGCAAACCCAGCAACTGTGAGAAGAGGAGAATACAAATGCAGGAAGTGGAACTTAAGAGAGCAGCAGCTTAAAGCCACCTTGTATATATACAGACTGCTATATCAAAACTTCATGGGAAATGCAAACCATAAAGCTACAATAGATACACACACACAAACACACTCACACACAAAACAACCAAACACAACACTAAAGATGGTCATTAAAACACAAGAGAACAGAAGAAAAGAAGAAGGAAAGAAAAAGACCTACAAAAACAAACCCAAAACAATTAAGAAAATGGCAATAGGAACATACATATTGAAAATTACCTTAAATGTAAATGGATTAAATATTCCAAGCACAAGACAGATTGGCTGAATAGATATAAAACCAAGACCCACTTCAGACCTAGGAAATCATACAGACTGAAAGTGAGTGAATGAAGAAAGATATTCCATGCAAATGGAAATCAAATAAAAGCTGGAGTAACAATACTCACATCCGACAATACAGACTTTAAAATAAAGACTATTACAAGAGAAAAGGAAGGACACTACATAATGATCAAGGGATCAATCCAAGAAGAAGATATAACAATTGTAAATATATCTGCACCCACCATAGGAGCACCTCAATACATAAGGCAAATGCTAACAGCCATAAAAGGGGAAATCAAAAATAATGAAATAATAGTGGGGCATTTTAACACCCCACTTACAACAATGGACAGATCATCCAGACAGAAAATCAATAAGGAAACATAAGCCTTAAATGATGCATTAGACCAGATGGATTTAATTGATATTTATAGGACATTCCATCCAAAAGCAGCAGAATACACTTTCTTCTCAAGTTCACATGGAACATTGTCCAGGATAGATCATATCTTGGGACACAAAATATGCCTTGGTAAATGCAAAAAAAAAAAAAAAAAGAAATTTTATCAAGCATCTTTTCTGACCACAACACTATGAGATTAGAAATTAATTACAGGAAAAAAAACTGTGAAAAATACAAACACATAGAGGTTAAACAATATGTTACTAACAATATGGATCACTGAAGAAATCAGAGATAAAATAAAAAAAGTACATAGAGGCAAATGTCAATGAAAACACAATGATCCAAAACCTATGGGACATAGCAAAAGTAGTTCTAAGAGGGAAGTTTATGGCAATACAATCTTACCTCAGGAAACAAGAAAAACCTCAAATAAACAACATAAAATTACACCTAAAGCAACTAGAGAAAGAACAAAACCTACAGATAGTATAAGGAAAGAAATCATAAAGACCAGAGCAGAAATAAATGAAATAGAGACAAAGAAAACAATAGCAAATATCAATGAAACTAAAATCTGGTTCATGAAAAAGTAAATAAAATTGATAAACATTTAGCCAGACACATCAGGAAAAAGAAGGGAGAGGACTCAAATCAATAAAATTAGAAATGAAAAAGGAAAAGTTACAATAGACATCACAAAAATACAAAGACATGGAAGAGACTACTATAAACAAATATATGACAATAAAATGGACAACCTAGAAGAAATGTACAAATTCTTATAAAGGTACAACCTTCCAAGACTGAACCAGAAAGAAACAGAAAATATGGAAAGACCAATCACAAGTAATGAAATTTAAACTGTGATATAAAAAACTCCAACAAACAAAAGTTCAGATCCAGATGGCTTCACAGGTGAATTCTATCAAACATTTAGAGAAGAGGAAACACTAATCCTTCTGAAACTCTTCCAAAAAATTGCAGAGGAAGGACCACTCCCAAGCTAATTCAATGAGGCTAACATCACCCTGATACCAAAACCAAAGACAACAAAAAAGAAAATTACAGGCCAATATCACTGATGAACATAAAAGCAAATATTCTCAACAAAATACTAGAAAACTGAATCCAACAATACATTGAAAGTATCATGCACCATGATCAAGTAGGATTTATCCCAGGGATAAAAGGATTCTTCAGTATATGCAAATCAATCAATGTGATTTGCCACATTAAAAAAACTGAAGAGGGCTTCCCTGGTGGTGCAGTGGTTGAGAGTCTGCCTGCCGATGCACGGGACATGGGTTCATGCCCCAGTCCGGGAGGATCCCACATGCAGCTGGGCCCGTGAGCCACGGCCTCTGAGCCTGTGCGTCCAGAGCCTGTGCTCTGCAATGGGAGAGGCCACAACAGTGAGAGGCCCATGTACCGCAAAAAAACCCCAAAAAAACAAACAAAAAAAACCTGAATAATAAAAACCATATGATCATTGCAACAGATGCAGAAAAAGCTTTTGACAAAATTCAACACCATTTATGATAAAAAGCTCCCCAGAAAGTGGGCTTAGAAGGAGTATAACTCAACATAATAAAGGCTATATATGACAAACCTGTGGCTAACATCCTACTCAAAAGTAAAACCTGAAAGCCCTTCCTTTAAGATCAAGAACAAGACAAGGATGTCCACTCTCCCCACTTTTATCAGCATTGTTTAGGAAGTCCTAACCATGACAGTCAGAGAAAAAAAAAAAAAAGAAAAAAGAAATAAAAGGAACCCAGATTGGAAAGTAGAAGTAAAAGTGTCACTCTTTGCAGATGACATGATAGTATACATACAAAGTTCTAAAGATGCTACCAGAAAACTACTAGAGCTCATCAATGAATTTGGTAACGTTTCAGGATACAATATTAATATGTAGAAATGTCTTGCATTCCTATACACTAACAAAGAAAGATCAGAAAATAAATTAAGAATCCCATTTAGCATCACACCAAAAAAAAAAATCTAAGAATGAACCTAAGGAAGCAAAAATCTGTACTCAGAAAACTGTAAGATACTGATGAAAGAAATCAAAGATGACACAAACAGTTGGAGAGATATACCATGTTCTTGTATTGGAAGAATCAGTACTGTCAAAATACCACCCAAAGGAATCTACAGATTCAATGCAATCCCTATCAAATTACCAATGGCATTTTTCTCAGAACTAGAACAAAAATTTTACAATTTGTATGAAGACACAAAAGACCTGGAATAGCCAAAGCAATCTTTTTTTTTTCCAGGTTGCTTTTTAATTTATTTATTATTTCTTTCACCACATCAAAGTTTAGAAATATTATACAATCAAACTAGCTAATCTTCCCCAGTATTCTTTGTACACTACCAAGGAAAAATGGTACAACTGTAACTGGAAGATGACAGTTACAAAACAGGGAAGTTACCTAAAAATAAGAAGTTGAGATGTGGGAAGATTAAAGGGGAGACTCTTTCTTCTAATGTAAATATAAATTATTCAACTCCCACTCTTAACGGCATGCCTTGGGTGAGTTAAGTATGTTATCTGCAAGAAACTAGAGCAGGGAAATATCGCTAGGAAGCCCTGCCAAGCCCTGGGTGGTGGAGAGAGGCTGGGCCTTTTGCCTAATCCCTGGCTGCAGTTCCTGGGTAGGAGGGTCAACATGGAGAAAAGAATCCTTGAGGACTATAGGAGTAAGGATTGGGCAGAGGTGTCAGAAAGGTCTTCCCTTCTGGATTACTGCCTAGCAGACATGAAGCCCTCACAGGGATAGACTGCCAAGAGCTTGGTACAAGTTGTGCACCACCTCGCCAGACTTCAATCAACATTCACCAACTGCAAATCAGATTACATCTCTAAGTATAAAAATAGGATGCTACCTTGTGTCTTCATCATATTTATATACAACGATCAAAAACAGCACAGACAAAAACTCAGGGTTGCTTGTCTCACTTGCCTGCTAGTAACTGTGTTGGTACCTGGGGTCTCTCCAGGAGCACCTGGGGACAGGTTTCCAACTACTGCTTCCACAATGATCTCCATGTTCTCTGTGTCCTCTTCAGTTGCTGTGGTTTCTACCAGCAGGCAGCCTGGGTCAGCAGGCAAAGGTGGAGGGTTCCCAGAAGGACAGGGGCTCTGGACAGGTTCTAGGAGTCCATTGGTTAGAGAGAGGTCAGGGGATCAACAATAGCTCAGGGCACAGTCCATCCATATCCCCAGTGCTGTTGGCTGGCTGTGAGTCCAACACAGGGTCTGTCATCACTACCAACTTGTGTGCTATGTCCTCTTACGTGTGCGTGGCCTTGGACAGATACAGTCCCCTTGCTTCTCGAGGCCTCAGCTTTTCTATCCGTAAAGTGGAGGCGATGACAGCATCCACATCGTTGGGCCAGAGCGGGAATCACAAGTGCCAGCAAATGGGAAAGCCGTTTTGTAACCTGCAAGGCTCCCAGCCCTGCACGGGCGGGAGCCTCATCTCTATGGTCGACCAGCAGCTGGAGCCACCTCCCGTGACTCCTTTTGTGCAACCGCTAGCCAAAGCAATCTTGAGAAAGAAAAAGAGCTGGAGGAATCAGGCTCCCTAACTTCAGACTATACTACAAAGATACTCTCAACAAAACAGTATAGTGCTGGCACAAAAACAGAAATATACATCAATGAAACAGGATAGAAAGTCCAGAGATAAACCCATGTACCTATGGTCACCTAATCTATGGCAAAGGAGTCAAGAATATACAATGGAGAAACGACAGTATCTTCAATAGTGGTGTTGGGAAAATTGACAACTACATGTAAGAGAATGAGATTAGAACACTACCCAACACCATACACAAGAATAAACTCAAAATGGATTAAAGACCTAAATGTAAGGTCAGATACTATAAATCTCTTAGAGGTAAACAAAGGCAGAACACTCTCTGATATAAATGCAGCAATATCTTTTTTGTTCAACCTCCTAGAGTGGTAAAAATAAAATCAAAAATAAACAAATGGGACCTCATAAAACTTAAAAGCTTCTGCACAGCAAAGGAAACCATAAGCAAAATGAAAAGGTAGCCCTCAAAATGGGAGAAAATATTTTCAAATGAAGCAACTGACAAGGAATTAATTTCCAAAATATACAAACAGCACATGCAGCTCCATATCAAAAAAAAAAAGAAAACAAACAGCCCAATCAAAAAATGGGCAGAAGATCTAAATAGACATTTTTCCAAAGAAGACATACAGATGGCCAAGAAACACATGAAAAGCTGCTCAACATCACCAATTATTAGAGAAATGCAAAGCAAATCTACAGCAAGGTATCACCTGACACCGGGAAGAATGGCCATCATCAAAAAATCTACAAACAATAAATGCTAGACAAGGTGTGAAGGAAAGGGAACCCTCCTACACTCTTGTTGGGAATGTAAATTGTTATAGCCACTCTGGAGAACAGTATGGAGTTTCCTTAAAAAGCTAAAAATAAAGCTCCCATATGACCCAGCAATCCCACTCCTGGGCATATATCAGGAGAAAACCATAATTCAAAAAGATACATGTACCCCAATGTTCATGGCCACACTATTTACAATAGCCTGGACATAGAAGCAACCTAAATGTCCATCAACAGAGAAGTGGATAAAGAAGTTGTGGTACACATGTACCGTGGAATATTACTCAGCCATAAAAAAGAACAAAACAATGCCATATGCAGCAACACAGATGAACCTAGAGATAGTCATCCTGAGTGAAGTAAGTTAGACAGAGAAAGACAAATATAGTATGATAACACTTATATGTGGAATCTAAAAAAAATGGTAAAAATAAACTCATTTACAAAACAAATGGAATCACAGATGTAGAAAACAAATATATGGTTACCGGGGGGAAGAGGGGAGGGATAAATTGGGAGATTGTGATTGACACGTGCACAGAACTATATTTAAAATAAATAACTAACAGCACAGTGAACTCTACTCAATACTCTCTAATGACCTATATGTGCAAATAATCTAAAAAAATAATCAATAAATGAATATGTATAACTGACTCACTTTGCTGCACACCTGAAACTAAAACAATATTTTGCATCAACTGTACTTCAATAAAAATTAAATAAAATAAAAATATAAAAACTAGAAATGATAATTTACAGTGAAAGTTATTCTTTTTCCAATGACCAGAAACTTCTTTTTTGCTATGCCAAGAAACGTTTCTATTATCAAGATACAAGCAAACAGAATAAGAAAGCACACTGGTATATAGGAAAATAAAAATAGGAAAGCAGAACATGAAACAGTATAAGGAATTGGAGAAGGTTGTGGAAAATTTTACTCAGAGTATTGTGTTTTTCTTTCTGATGATTAAAATACTCACTTTCCAGATAACATTTATATCTCCTTAGTCATTCCTGACTTATCCCTGTCATGTAATTGCTCTTCAATTAATTATCTTGATTCCATATAGACCATCTTTTTTTTTTTTTTTTGCGGTACACGGGCCTCTCACTGCTGTGGCCTCTCCCATTGTGGAGCACAGGCTCTGGACGCACAGGCAAAGCGGCCATGGCTCATGGGCCCAGCCACTCTGCGACATGTGGGATCTTCCCAGACCGGGGCACGAACACATTCCCCTGCATCGGCAGGCAGACTCTCAACCACTGTGCCACCAGGGAAGCCCCACCTTTCTTTATTATATCCTTTTTATTTTTAACATGTTTATTTGACATAATTCAATTTAGTTTCTAGGAGTTATAGATTAATTCTCTTTCTGGGATATAGTAATCTTCTTAATCTTATTTGTAACAATTTATATATTGCCTCAGAGGGACACCTTTGGATCTCAACCTGGAATTCTCTGTTATCTGTTGGGTGATGTCATTATCCTGTCTACTTTCAGTTCTTCCACGTTTTTCAGAGGGGTATTTGAGAACTGACCTAACTGCACACTCTAGCCTTGTCATCCTTGCAATCACAGGCACATATTTAGGAGGAGACTGTCTAGAATTTGGAGGTGGGGACAAATAAAACTAACTTTCAAAAAAGAACTGACTCCACAACTTTTTCTCTCCTGGTACAGATTGCAAATCATCAGAGAGTTCTCCATACCAATGCATGCTAGGTGCTATGCTGTGGGCACATTTAGATATGAGTGTCCTAAAGGGAGTAATGATAGAAAATAATGGAGCAGAGTCCAACATACACTTGGATTGCAATATTATTGGAAAACATGAGTAAAGCAAGTTTTGGATTCTGAGGTAGATTATATTGAAGGCTTTTGCTATTAAATGGATATAATGTCCAATGATGAAATTTCTCCCACAAAGCTTCTTTCTAAGTGGTGTCATAAAATATTCTTCCATTATTGAATATGGTTTAAATCTAAAAGGATCTAATACTGTATTGATGTATCTGTCAATATTTAACAACGCTCTGTCTTTTTTCCCTTCATCTTTCAAAATAACTAATATATTAAATAATAAAATGAATAAGTTTTTATGAAGCAAGTAACTATATGCAGAGTTAATTTTTGATGAGATAAAAATATATAATTCCTGCCCCCAGCTCTCCAGACAGCACAAATTGTTGCCAGAGATGCTTCAGGTCTTTGCTCAAAACAAACCTACCACCACCTTTAGCAGAAATTCACATAAATCTTTAATTTAAAGGGTATAGAGATAAGAAAGGAAGCTACAAACAAACGAAAAACAAGTAGGACCAGCTCGGACAAAGATGACAAACAAATCTGACCTCCAACAGGCCCTGAGTCTCATTATACACTGCTTTTACTATATTAGCATAATAAATAACACACCTACCAATGGCCATTACAGGACATTAAGGACCAAAGAAGAATCAAAAAGGGGTGGTTTCCCACTCCCTTGAAAAACCTCTGTCCCTTCCAGATAGACTAATGCATATGTCTCCCCATCATTAGCCTCACTCTTCCTCCCTTTGTCTTTACTCTTTAAAATTAAATCCTTCTCATCTTCTGGGTGAGAATTTGTTCTGTGAACTTAGTTCTTGCTTCTCCGTTCTTTAGCCATTGAATAAAGCTTGTGCTGTATTGATCTCAGCTTCAGTTTTAGTTGGCTGCTTGAACCCAAATGGAAAAGTACCCTTCCCCACTGAAGCAAACGACCTCGAGCAGCCTAGGGCCTGAGGGGGCTCTGTATGCCTTAATTCGGAAACAAAATAATTAAGATAACAACAATCATTATTATCTAGTCACTACTATGCAAGTCATTGTGCTTAGTGTTTTCCTATTATCTCATTTAATCTTCTAATTAATCTTATAACCATGTTATACATGATGAAACTGTTGCTGCTTAAAAGGGTTATAGTAGTTTCCCATAGGGGCATAATGATTAGCATATTAATTTAGAATGTAGGTTCAGACTTCCCAGGATTGAAGTTCAGTTGTGCCTCTAATTCTATGAACTTGCGTAGGTTACCCAAACTCCCTGTGCTTCAATTTCCTTATTTATAAAGTGACAATAATATTACCACCATGGCTTAGTGTTCTTGCTCACAATCTTACCTGTATTGAGGTTTGTAAAATCCTTAGTAGAGAATATAGAAAATGTTTGATAAATTTGTCCACATAGCTAGTAAGGAGCAGCATTGCAATTTAAACTCTAACACCCCAGTTTCAAAGCCCATGCCCACCTCATCCTGGCCATGGGTAAGATGAGCAAGAGAAAAAAACAGGCAGCTCTGAATTCAAATCCAGTTCCCCATTAAAACCTGAGGCAGTTCTAAGAAGTTATTTGAACCTCATTTAATCATATGCATATAATCAATCTAAAAGTACTATTGAGACATAAGAAAATATGCAATGTGACTGGAATTAGAGGGCAAGATAAAACTATTTGTCTCTTGCTCACTCCTGGTCACTTCCCTCAACGTTTCTTTTATAGGTGACTTTGGAACACAGATATACACATATGAAGAAAGTGAGAGGGAGACATAGAATAAGTGCTGAATATAATTAGGATCACTGAAAATTGGAAATATCAGGAAAGTTCCCAGAAAAGAAGAAAAACTGAACTAAAGGTTGGTGAGTATATAGAGAGAAGGAAACAAACAGACATGGCTGGCACCAAGTCAAAGGTATAGGCTGGAAAGGGGATCAGTTGCTGGAGTTCACAATTTTATGTTCAAATTCAGCCTAACAGATTAGGAAGAATTTTTGAGCATCAAACTAGGGAGTTTGGAATTGATCCTATATGCAATGGAGATTAAAGTGTCTTCTATGGGGAATTATATAAATTCCATGAAAGATTCAGGAAGTTAGAGCTGGGAAATATCATCTGTTTTCAATCACATTTTTCATTATATAAATTATGACAGATATTATAATAGAAACAAGAAAGTCCAATTAATAAATAATTCCTATACATAGTTCTTTATTATTTACATAATCCTAATTAAATTTCTTAGAGCATCCATATTTTTGTAATGATTCTTTTTCACATAACAACAGAATTATTTAACTTAAAAAATTATATATGTAATAAAAGTTAATGCAATAATTAAAAGTTGACATTGTGAGAGGGAAAGGGACTTGATTGCTATTTATTATCAATTGTTGAACAGGAAGACAATGGAAGTAACAAGAGAAAAAGCTTAAGATAAATTCAAAAGAGAAGTGTCATTGTCCAGGAAGTTACTGTCTGGCAATACTTGGCTTGTAAAACTTTGGTAGAGCCCTGGGTACTCTGTCTGTCTCTGTGTCAAACAACATATGAACAGTCTTGTGATAATCCAAAGAGCCACACAAAAAGAGAGGGAGTAAAAACAGAAGAAGCTCAAAGGAAGCTCTAGCTTGATAAAGTAGAAATTTTATCTGGAAAAATGTGACTGAGTGGTATTCTAAAATAGGTTAAAGAATTAAAAGGTGAATATTTCTTTTGGCATTCTATTTTCTATATTTTGTGGGTTAATTATTAGATAACAAGACATATTCCTTCTGAGTTAGTGAGCTACTTCAAAGCAAGGGCAATGCAAATACTTAAATAATATTCATTTTTTCAATTATTCAGATTTAGACTAATGGCTAGAATATAGTTAGCACTAAAAAAGTTTCTCTTAGTTAAGCAATTTTTGGGTAAATTTATTTATAAAATTATTTGAAAAGATAATTGAGGGATCATCTCTTGATTTCTAGACCCATATGTCCAATGTTTTGATGGATGTCTCCCATTATAAATGGAAAGGAAACTTAAACTGAATCTATCCTTTATGGAAATTTATCAGCTTTTCCAACCTGTTCCCATTCCTGTGTTCTCTCAGCAAAGAGCACCACCCCATCCACCCAGAAAAATAACTCTCTTCCAGATCTCATACATTTAATCAGTCTCTAATTTCTACAAATTTTCTTCCTATAATATTTATCAAATCCATTCCTCCATTCCCACTACTGCTGCTGGAGTCATATGTCAAGCCTTCATTATTTCTTACCTAGCTTTCCCATAGCAGTTTCCTAACAGGTATCCCTTCACGCAGTAATGTCACTTCATATCTATTTTTTCATTTCTGCCAACAGGTTTTGTTTTCAAAATGCAATTCTGAATATGTCATTTCCTCTTAAAAATTATTTCACGATTACCCATTGCTTTCAGGATAAAATTTTAAATGATTAGCATAATGGGGCCTTGGCAATATGAACTTGGCTTCCCTCTCCATCTTCCATCTGGCCTTTCCACACCCAAGGCTTCATTATACTGAATTACCAGAAATTCCTGAAGTTATCACGTTTCCTTAGCCTTTGGTACTCCTGAATATACTGTTTCCTTTGCCTGGAAGTCTCCACTAATTCCTACTCCATGTACATTTTTAACACACATTTACTATATTCACTATTTGAGATTCAGAGTTGTCCCCATTGTCTCAGAGAAATAATTACTCATATCCAAGATTAGATTACATTCTTCTTTTCTTTGCCTAAATAAGAACCTGGGATTAAATATCATAACCTTTAGTGTCCTTCACTGTACTGTGATTTCCTTCAAGACGGGGTTTATCTACTTCAACTCTGTGTCCCAAAAGTTAACAGGGTACCTAATAGTAGTACAATTATTTATTGAATAAAAATACAGTAGAATAAAAATTAATAATATGTCTGATATAACCCTTGTGGTTTAGAGTTAAGGAAATTAAACTAGAGCTGTTATTATGATTAGTTTGAATTAACTTAGCATTAGCCATTTTGAGAACTCAGCTCACACCATTGCTCAGTGATCTTTCTATTAAACCCTAGACAAATTCCAAGTAGCTCCTACTGTGTCATTGTTTATGAAAGGTAAGTACAGGCTGTCTTTGAGAGTTCTCACACCAGTATTCACTATCACCATGTATGTCACCATGTATGTCAGTGCTGGTTTACCTGTTATTTTTACATAATTCACTTAGGTTTTGCTCTAGAGAGTTGGAGTGCTGTACTAGTAGTGCTACAGTTTATATATTAAGAAGATCAAACAACAGGAAACAACCCTAATGAAGTAATCAGGGTATATATTCTAGGCTCGAACAATATATTTTTTTAAATTTCAGTGTACCATGTGTTTTAAACAATCTTTGAAACCAGTACATAAATTATATTCTCTTCTCTACTGACTTATTAATTCAAAGACAAAAAGATAAAAGCAAAAACAACTGGCATTCCCAGGATAATACAAGAGCTATCAATCTAGGTATATTCATGAAAGCAAAACACCAGTTGATTTAAATGATATATTTCAAACAGATGGGATAACATCATATGAACATGTGTGTTGCAGTTTGTACAAACATTATATTCTAGCCAATTTGACCCTGAGACCACCATGCAATATTGGAAAAGAGAAATCATGTAAATCATTCCAAATAAAATAATTTTTATGTCTTGATAATGTTCACCGAGACCGTATAATTGACCAATCACTAGTTTAAGTTTTATATATATATACATTTCACTTATTCTTCTCATTTGAAGACACCTCACTTCCCATAAATAAAATAATTTTCTTTGCTTTTTACTTTATTTTCCTTTTATGCTTTTCTAAGAATGTTAAAATATTTCTAGAGAAAACTTCAAACATTACATTAAAGTATGAATTAAATATTTATTTTTGGTGTCTTTTTGGTTTTTAGAAATGTCACCCAACTTTTAATTTTAGCTACCTTGAGGAGAGAGTAAAATGAGAGATTTGATATAAATATATTAAAATTTTATTTACTAAGAAAAGCATATTTTTTTTTTACAAATTTAATCAGTTATACATATACATATGTTCCCATATCCCCTCCCTTTTGCGTCTCCCTCCCACCCTCCCTATCCCACCCCTCCAGGCTGTCACAAAGAACCGAGCTGATCTCCCTGTGCTATGCGGCTGCTTCCCACTAGCTCTCTACCTTACATTTGGTAGTGTATATATGTCCATGCCGCTCTTTCACTTTGTCACAGCTTACCCTTCCCCCTCCCCATATCCTCAAGTCCATGCTCTAGTAGGTCTGTGTCTTTATTCCTGTCTTACCCCTATGTTCTTGATGACATTTTTTTCTTAAATTCCATATATATGTGTCAGCATACAGTATTTGTCTTTCTCTTTCTGACTTACTTCACTCTGTATGACAGACTCTAGGTCCATCCACCTCATTACAAATAGCTCAATTTCATTTCTTTTTATGGCTGAGTAATATTCCATTGTATATATGTGCCACATCTTCTTTATCCATTCATCCGATGATGGACACTTAGGTTGTTTCCATCTCCGGGCTATTGTAAATAGGGCTGCTATGAACATTTTGGTACATGTCTCTTTTTGAATTATGGTTTTCTCAGGGTATATGCCCAGTAGTGGGATTGCTGGGTCATATGGTAGTTCTATTTGTAGTTTTTTAAGGAACCTCCATACCGTTCTCCATAGTGGCTGTACCAATTCACATTCCCACCAGCAGTGCAAGAGTGTTCCCTTTTTTCCACACCCTCTCCAGCATTTATTGTTTCTAGATTTTTTGATGATGGCCATTCTGACTGGTGTGAGATGATATCTCATTGTAGTTTTGATTTGCATTTCTCTAATGAGTAAAGATGTTGAGCATCCTTTCATGTGTTTGTTGGCTGTCTGTATATCTTCTGTGGAGAAATGTCTGTTTAGGTCTTCTGCCCATTTTTGGATTGGGTTGTTTGTGTTTTTGCTATTGAGCTGCATGAGCTGCTTATAAATTTTGGAGATTAATCCTTTGTCAGTTGCTTCATTTGCAAATATTTTCTCCCATTCTGAGGGTTGTCTTTTGGTCTTGTTTATGGTTTCCTTTGCTGTGCAAAAGCTTTTAAGTTTCATTAGGTCTCATGTGTTTATTTTTGTCTTTATTTCCATTTCTCTAGGAGGTGGGTCAAAAAGGGTCTTGCTGTGATTTATGTCATAGAGTGTTCTGGCTATGTTTTCCTCTAGGAGTTTGATAGTGTCTGGCCTTATATTTAGGTCTTTAATCCATTTTGAGCTTATTTTTGTGTATGGTGTTAGGGAGTGATCTAATCTCATACTTTTACATGTCCCTGTCCAGTTTTCCCAGCACCACTTATTGAAGAGACTGTCCTTTCTCCACTGTACATTCCTGCCTCTTTTATCAAAGATAAGGTGACCATATGTCCGTGGGTTTATCTCTGGGCTTTCTATCCTGTTCCATTGATCTATCTTTCTGTTTTTGTGCCAGTACCATACTGTCTTGATTACTGTAGCCTTGTAGTATAGTCTGAAGTCAGGGAGCCTGATTCCTCCAGCTCCAGTTTTCGTTCTCAAGATTGAAGAAAAGCATATATTTTTAATTCTATGATTTGATACTATGTACTCTTACAATAGTGTAAAATAGAAAAAGATGGCAGCAAGGTCTGGGAGGGAAGAAAGAGAGAGAGAAAGGAGAAACAGTTGGGTACAGAGAGAGGAAAAGGGAAAGATAAAAAGGAAAATATATAAGCACATTAGCCATGAATATATGACATGGAAACATAGAGAACAAAAGATAGAAAACAAAAATGAAAAAAATGAGATCTGGCATTATATATAATTATCTTGACCAAGTGAGCTTCTATGTTGTTTAATCTTTAACTATAGGCTTTACAAATGTTATTAATTGAATATAAATATTAATTGAGTATGAATAATCATACTTTTTCCACATGCTTTTATTTTATCAAGCTAAGGTTTTGCCCTATATCAGTAGAACTCAAACTTTTTGGTCTTGGTTTCATTCCATTCCCTTGAAAATGACTAAAGACCCCAAAGAACTTTTGATTATATGGATAA
Source organism: Mesoplodon densirostris (assembly GCF_025265405.1). Lineage (NCBI taxonomy): Eukaryota > Metazoa > Chordata > Mammalia > Artiodactyla > Ziphiidae > Mesoplodon > Mesoplodon densirostris. The sequence continues at coordinate 59,221,703 of NC_082675.1, read as the reverse complement.
TTTCTATTGATATGTACCATATTATAAATTAAAACTATTTTTTTATAAAACTGAACTAATTTATTAAAAAGGTATAATAAATATTAATTTAAAATATATCATAACAAGTAACTTTAAAAAATTTATGTCTCAAAATAAATTGAGAAGAATGACATTATTTTACTTATTTTTAAATCTCCAAAGATACCTAGCTTAAAAGACGTTAGGAGTCATCTATTTACTTCTGTATTCAATATGCTTCAGTATATTTTGGTTGAATATACGAAAAAAATCCATTTTCATACATATAGGAAGTTGGAAAAAGAGAGAATCTCATTAATCCTGTGAAAGAGTCTCTCAGACTGCTTGGGGTTACATGACCACACTTTGAGAACCACTGCTTTAGACAGAATAAAAACAATTCAATTCTGTAAATGTTAATAGAGCAAAGGAGCAACCACCTGTGTCATCTGCTAGCAAAGTTCATCCAGTTCCCAGGTAGGCAAGGCCCTGAGTTATCAGCTGTTTGGAGGCCAGTATAAGAAGTCCAGCTGTAGGCAGACCTCATCTCAGGGCTGTACTGGGATGAAAACATGTTTGTCTTAGAGGTTGGATGAAATCCAGCCGAGGTACTGGATCAAGCAAGTGGAAAAAGAACAAATGTTCATGTCACCATAACAAATCCAACATAATGAACCAACCTGTGATATGTTGAAATTTAATAATAAAATCTCCCTTAAACTGTGCATCTCCTTCAAATTTATTTTGTGTCAGATAATTATGTTGACTAATTTTAACACCCATGTATTTTTTCATTGAACAAGTGTCATAGCAGGTGCAACTCATTTAATACTTTTTAAATTGTAAAATGTATTATTCAAACCAAAATATAACATTGTTACATTATTATTATTTTTTTACTTACTCACATCTTGTATTTTATTTCTTATAATTAATGGCTAATGAAGGAAAAGGTGTTTGTAGCACCCTACTATTTTAAGATAGCAACTGTAACTTAAATGCTAACCTACTCCATAAAACAGGGAGCCTTCCCCCAGAGCTGTAGTGGGCATTTATTTAAGTTTCCTGAACCCAGTGAACTAATCAATTTTATTACTTATCAAACACAGAAAAAATTACATGTTATTATTTTTCCCCATAGCTGGAAAATTCAACAAACAATACATTTTCTCCACGTACACAATTACCTGACTCAAACCAGAAGATAGCTACCAAAATACCTACAATTACGATTCTCAGACTGTAGCCTGGTTGCTTCTGAGTGTTATTTGGTGGGATGCCAAGGGGCATAGCCCATGATATGGTGAGTATACTTCATCTTTTGAGAGAGCAATGTTTACTTGAGGCTAAGGAATCACGTTTATTTTTCAAAAATGTCAAATGGAAGCTTTTTTCCCCAAAATGAAATACAGGGAACTCCATACATAAAACAAGTTTTAGGAGCCTGCACTGGCAGCAGTAGTTAGCTGACACGAATTCTCACTGCACATACACCCTGTGGGTGCACAGCCCTCCCTGCTGGCGTGCCCCAGGGAAGTGTTCTGTGCACCAGGCCTCACCACCCTGAATCTCTCAGTTCAAAGACTGGGCATCCTGCCCGGAATACCGAAAGGTCTACGGGGGTCCAAGAGGCACCAACACTGTGCCAATGCTGCTTGCCCTTTTTTTGGGGGGTAAATGCTAGTCAGAGGTAGCAGAGCTAGTCTTTTATGTGCCGAAGTCTGGCTTTTTAATTTAACTTTTCCAGCTTTGCCTTTTTGGTTGCAATAAATTTCAAAAAATTACTAGTTCAGCTTGTGTTACTGCAGCTCTCAGACCCTGTAGCACCTCATTCTAGATCACAGGAAACAGCAATACATCTTCCCAAACTGTGAGAAAGTCTTGAACCTTCCCACACAGCTTCCTGCCCCGAATCTAGTTTCTGAATATTCAGGTTCTTTCCCTTCTTTGTATATTCTTCTAGTCGAAGAAGTCACTTTGCCTAGTACTGGGAGCAGAGCTCTGCATCCATGAAATGTGGGTGGGCATGGGACCCGTCTTTGTAGGCCACCACAATCAAGCCACAGTGAACCTGAAAGCTGTAGTTGGCCTTATGGTTTATGGCACCGACATACACCACGACTTGCAGCAGGTTGTCAAATGTATTTCGGATGAAAGGCTTTGGTTTCTCAGACGTCTTCCGATCAGTCACACACAGCTTGCCCTGATAATCAGCCACACAGTGCAGCAGACCTACATACTTTAGGGTCTCACATTTAAGAGCATTTTCCAGAGCCCACACTCCACTGACATATCTCAGAACATGCTGGACCCTTTGGGTGTAGCCAGATTTGAGATTTTCATCTCGCTCTTTTAAGTTCCCCTGGGGTGAAAATATGCTTTCCAAGGCTTCATGAAACCATTTCCCTTGTAAAAACATGTTTGAAATATATTCTGCAAAACCATCCTCTCCCAGTTCCAGAATCATCCACTGTTTCCACCTCTCCAAACAGGAAATCTGTTCTGAGTTCATGGTCTGCTGAAGGACTTGGGTCACCCTTGGTGTCATATTCCTTTGCAAAGGGATTTTCAGAGGAATTGTAGGATCATTTCATGCATTTGCTTTTCCGCTTTTCTCCGGATTGAAGAGAGGACCTCAGTTTCGTGGACCTCCTGCCTCTTCGTTTTGCTTTGGGGCCTTACACTTCCTCACAGATCCATAGAGTAAAGCATCTTCCTCGAACAAAAGCTGTGGAGTCTGAGCGTGGCCTCTGAATGACAAGACAGACCTTACTAAATCAGAGTACATTTTTGGGTCCACTTCTTCATAACGTTCACTTTTTTCTTCCCACCACACGTATAAGAGGAAGTGGAGAAGATCACACTGGGGGCTGGTTCTACAGAAAACCCCTTTGAACTTATAAGCTGCCTGCAGATGGTCTGAAATACCTTCATCTTTATATATTTTCCACATCCCTCTAGTCTACTCCTAATGTCAAGGGCCTTTTTAATTTTTGCTTTCCTCGGAAGCCAGCACGCTCTGTCGTCTCCACAGCATGAGGACACCGTGGGCTGGTACTTTCGTCGGTCCCGCACTTTGCTCTTGACTTAGGCCCTTGCATTAATTTTTTAATATTTCGTCTATCTGGGTTTGCTCCATCATTCCAGCCTAATGCAATTACAATAAAATTTGCTTCTGAAACCCAGTCTACTAGCTTTTAAATTTAATTTTATGTCATTTTACACTGTTGTGAATAAAAAGCATATAGCTTAAAAGTATGTATAAACCAAAAAAAAAATGCCCTGAAGGAGTACAGTATTATAAAGGTTATAATAATTATTTAGAAATCATCTAGGTAAGGCCATAGAAAAAGTGTGACTTTTATTTAGAGTGTAGTCCATCCCACTTTTCAGAGCTTTTTCTGCCTGGCTGAAGCATCTATTGTATCATGAAGGACTGTAAAACCTGATAGAAGCTAATTGAAACTGCACTCCCTCGCACATGGGACTCAAACCCAGCTAAAACTCAGATTGGGACTTGAACGTATGATTCCTGACTAGAAGGGGCCTCAAACACACTGTCTTGATTAAAATTGCTCACTTGTTTTCAGGACTTAGTGAAACTCAGGTTCTTTTGTCTCATTCTTTGCAGAAAGAATTCACTGTGGGGCAAAGAGTGAATTTATTAGCATAGAATACTTGTGAATACAAGCAGACTGACAAGGGAGCGCAGCAGCCCCAAGAACAAAGAGGACTACACTTTCATAATCAAAGAAAAAGTGGGGAGGGGAGAAGACCATCTTCTTCCTCAATCTTGGGCAGACGTCAAGGCTTACATTATTCGTTCCTCCCTTGGCCTTTTATGGTTTAGCTGGGACTCTCATGGCACTATTTAAATCATATGTATATTAACAAGAGGGTAGTAACATATACTAAAATATGGTAATTCATCTCAGGTTTCCGTATATTGTCCCCTTTCAACTATTTTTTTTTCCCCTTTCACCTATATTTCTGTCTTGGTTACATGCAGAAATGCTATGCTTCAGGGATTATTAACTCTTTGACTTCATGTAACAAGATTCAGGCCCCATATCTATTGTCTTGTGTTTTGATTATCAGGACTTCTGGCTTGAGTGTATCTGACACTTGGATACACCTGGTCTTCCTTCAAGGAAGTGCAGATTGTTGCTAGGTTATTGGATTCTTTTCTTGAGTGGTCATTAGCTTACAACAGTCTCCCCAACTCCCTTAAAATTCCCTTTCTGTCCTTAATCTCCTAGTGGGATTTCTAAACTGACTATTTAATTATACTACTCTATCCCTATCATAATGATGTTTTCAAAAGAGAGTAAAGGAACCCAGAATCATGCAAGGCACAAAGCACTGAATGGGAAATTTCAGGCAGAAAGAAGAAATATGTAATGGGGCAGGAGAAAATTGTTTAAACTGTCCAATGCTCTTCTGGTAATGTAAGCGGCTGACTAGTGTAGGGGAGGAAAATTCTCTTCCTGTACGCATCTTAGGTTCTCACACCAGGGTCCTGTAAGTTGGACTGACAAAAGACATTAGCAAGATAAAACATACACATTTATTTAAATTTTATATGACTCTGGAAACTTCATTTAAAAATGAAGACCTTAAGAAGTGGTTAAGCTTGAGCATTTTTATAGTAGGTTTGATGAAGGGTGGAAAGTCATGGGAAAATATAATAGGATAAAAGGGTATGATGAGCTAAGGGTGGTAAATTGGGGGAACTTAGCAAGTCCTGTTTGTTCTGAGTCTCTCAGCATCCCTCCTTTAGAGATAAATTTTTTTTCCTCCAGGTGTGGCAGGGAAAGCTCTCAGAAGAGGGTCTTATAACCTGCTTCAAGAAAGATAAGTGAGGTCTTTCCTGTGCCTGTCATTTCTCACATCCCTTCACATTAAAATGTTCACCATGTCAAGATGTCATATTTTGGGATAGCATGTTCTGAACCCTGCCACTAGCCTATGACCTAGTCTGCAAAGAGTATTATAAAATTTATAGAAAAAGATGGAGATTCATCAAATAAAGGAAAATGCTTAGCAAAGATACAATATTATAATAAACATTTAAATCACAGGTGTTTCATGATGGGGTCATCTTCTAAAACTATTGAAGAAAACCTTTCAGCCCCAAGGCATATGTTATATATTAGTTACTAACATGATAAAATACCAGGAAATGCTTTATTGCAGAATCAGGATGTCAAATACAGTAAATTCTTATTATAGCAAATAATAAGAATATGAATTCTGATATAGACTAGATTTTAATGTCTATGACAACTCCCAGGGCAAATTATACACATTATAAAATTTGAACACTTTGGGACACTTTCTGCCCCATCACTCATTCACATGAATGAGACTCCAGTAATTATCTCCATTAATTATTATACTCTTTAAAATGGAGCTAAAGGGGAAGATATATTTACCTGTGTTAGTACATGTTTGCAGGACATCAACAAAATTTTATTTATCTAAGGAGATGAGGTTTATACTAAATGATAAAATACTTGGGAAATTATTGGTGAAAATATAGTTTTCTTTTTTGTTTCATTAAGTACAAATTAAACTGTCAGTATAGAGCAAATAAGTAATGACTGGTAATACTGAGTTTTAATATCTATCACTTCTTTCTGTGTCCCATCAATCATTCTTGAAAATCACTCAGTGAAGATAAATAGAATTTTTAATGTCCTGAAAATTATAATTTTTATGTTAGCAGAAGGTTTATGAGGAGAAGAAAACAAAGGGAAGTGATTGACAGCATTCCACAGAAGGGGAAATCCTCAGAAAAATGGAGAATTTTGAAAGCTGCCTCTCCCATGTACTGACAACACCCTAGCTTAGTGCCATACCCCCAAACAAATGGTGCCATTTTCTAATCTATTCCTCAACCTCCAAATCTCAATCCCTTCATTCTCAACCATCCTCATCCTATATCCACACATGTATAGGAATATGGGAACATACCAGGCCTTCAATAAATCTATAACTAAGTGAACAAATTAAATTACATTCTCACATTACCTGTACACCTTTGAACTATGATGGTTCTGTTCTAAGAAAATAATAATGAGTGAAGAAAACCCAACTCTTGGAGGCATAGGTTTGGCAATTCCTTGGGTTACTGCAACCAGATATAAATATGTTGAATTATGCTATTAACTTACAAGTCACCAAACCGATATTGCTTAATTCCTCGTTCTAAATGTTAGTTTTTTTATAATTTTAGAACCTGTAATACCCTTAGAGAAAACAGAAAAGAACCCCATTCATGTTAGAAATTCATAAATTAGTTAAAAAAAAAAAGAATAGTGGCATTAGAGTGGAGATTAGGATTCCTTTTACCTAATTTCTGATTCAGCATTCCTCCCAGTCTACCCAACAGTTCAAACTCTTCAGTATTAACTGCTATAAAGAGTGAGAGGAATAAAGATGGTGGAGGAGTAGGAGGAAGTGGAGTTCATCTCTCCACACAAATGTATCAAGAATACATCTATGAATGGAACAGTTCTCACAGAGCACAAGCTGAACACTAGCAAAGGACCTCAGACACCTAAAAGGACAAGAAAGATCCCCACATAACTGGGTAGGACAAAAGAAAGAAGGGATAAGGAAGAGGAGAGGAAGTGGGATGGGACCTGCATCCCTGGATGGGGGAACTGAAAGAGAGCTGAGGTTCCCGCATCTGGGGAAGCCCCCTCACTGGCAGGGAAATCAGTTGGGACAGAAAGGGAGCTTCCGGGGCTATCAGAGGAAAGTGCAGCAACCGGTCTGTAGCAGGCAGAACAGAGTGAGACCTACACATATTGTTGGCATCACACAACAACCCTGTGTGTCCCAGCCTGAAATGCCTGTCCAAAACTGTGGACAGGGGTTGGGTGCTGGAACGTGGGGTTTGGAGAGCAAACCAGCATGAAGAAAGCTGTTGGTTGTGAGGAGACAGCCCAAGGGAGTGGAAGTGAGGAAATCCACAACCGGGAATGCTTGTGGTGAAAACTTGGACCACCATTGAAATGAAGCACCATTGTTAAGTGATGCACAAGGAGTGGGGCTACCATTGTAGCCTCTCTCCCCATGCTCCAGCCCCTGACTCCCCAGGCACTAAGAAGGGCTCCCATGTGGTCTGGCTCTCTTGTGCCCAAGGCTGCTGGCAACCCCACACGCCCCATCCACACAGGGTATCCTGCAACGCCAGCAGCCACCACCTCCTCCTCCATAGTGGGCACTCATGTGACACCAGCTGCCACTACATCCACGCCCCCCCCTCAACAGGGCAGACTCATGTGCTCTGGGGCAGTCTTGAGAGCAGACCCCTGTGGGTGGTTGAAATGCAGAGGTGTGGTTGAAACCACAGCTGAGCCCCAGGGGCCGTGCAACTAAGGAAGAAAAGCTGAAATCTCTCCTTGCAAACCACAAACTGACACTTCCACAAGTGACTTTGTAAACTTAACACCTACAGAACATATAACGGGCAACAAGTGTTCCCTCAGCCAAGGTACATCCAGTTTTAGCAGCTGTAGACTTTGTGGGCACATACACATGAGGGTTGGGCCAGGCCAGAGTCTGAGATGCCCCCATAACACCTACAGTGGGTCCTGATCCATGATTACTGCAACCCTGGGACCTGATTTCAGTGGATCTACAGTGGTGGCCTGGTGAAAACAATATCTGAGAGACACAAGGACCAATTGCCAGCATACCCATGGTTAAGGTGGGGCTGAGAGCAGTGCCAACAACACTGTAATCTGAGAGCTAGCACAATAGGTGAAAGGTGACACAACAGAGCACACCCACAGGTAAACAGATCCAGAGGAGGAATACTCAGTGACTTCCCTCCCAGTGAAAGTGCTCCAATCCCACCAACCTCACACCGTAGATCAGAAACACAGCTAAGAAACAGATCTGAGGGACTCTACTCCAACAACTAAGGAGCAGACCCTACCTCTGACAAGACAGTGACCACCACAGAACAAAGGGGAGGCACTGCTCAATATCCCGTGTAGGCTTTTATCACCACAACTACAGTCACATTTCGTATCAAAGGATAATGGCCAGCATACACCTAGGAAAGAGGTGACAGACATCTGTAGTTAAAAAATCCTCACACACAAAAAAATTAAAACCATGATGGTTACAAAGGGACGTTTCCACATAAAATAACCCTCCAAGATGGTCTGAGGGTCTGGCATAAGGAGGAAGAACCTCCAGAACATTTAGCCTTGAAGGCCAGTGGGGCTTGAGTGCAGGAGTTCCACAGGGCTGGGGAAAACAGAGACTCCACTCTTCGAGGGTGCACACCATGTCTCATGTGCACTGGGACCCAGCACAAAGTGATACCTCCTTAGGAACCTGGGCTGCACATACCTAGGGGTCTTGGAAAGCCTCCTGGGGAGGAAAAGTTTCACTATAGCTCACCATGGAATCAAGCACACTGGTAGCAGAAGCCCCAGGGAATATTGATCGGAGCAAACTCCCCAGGAGGTCTACATTTTGAAACCAGCACCCAACCCCACCTAACAAACTGCAGGCTCCAGTGCTGGAAAGTCTCTGGCCAAACAACCAACAAGATAGGAACACAGTCCCAACCATCAGAAGAAAAGCTGCCTAAAGTCATACTAAGCACACAGACATCCCAAAACACACCCTTGTCACGGCTCTACCCACCAGAGGGAAAAGACCCAGCTCCACACACTAAAGGTCAGGTACCATTTCCTCCCACCAGGAAGCCTGCACAAGTCCCTGGACCAACATCACTCACCAGGGGGCAGACACCAGAAGTGAGAGGAAATATGAGCCTGCAGCCTGTGAAAAGGAGTATACAAACACAGAAATTTAGACAAAATGAGAAGAGAGAGAAATATGTTGCAAATGAATGGACAAGATAAAAACCCACAAGAACAACTAAATGAAGAAGAGATAGGCAATCTACCTGAAAAATAATTCAGAGAGGTGACAATAATGATGGTCCAAAATCTCAGAAACAGAATGGAGGTACAGATCAAAAGATACAAGAAACCTTTTATGAGTAGCTGGAAGATTTAAAGAACAAACAACAGAGATGAACAATAAAATAACTGAAATGAAAAATATTCTAGAAGGAAACACTAGCAGAATAACTTATCCAGAAGAAGGAATAAGTGAGCTGGAAGACAGAGTGGTGGAAATCACTGCCACAGAATATAATAAAGAAAAAGGAATGAAAATAAATGAGGACAGTCTCAAATTATCTGAGACAACATTAAACGTGCCAACATTCACATTATAGGTGTCCTAGAAGGAGAAGAGAAAGACAAAGGGCCTGAGAAAGTATGTGAAGTTATCATAGCCAAAAGCTTTCCTAATGTGAGAAAGGAAACATTCACTCAAGTACAGGAAGTACAGGGTCCCATACAGGATGAAGCCAAAGAGGAACATGCCAAGACATATATTACTCAAACTGAAAAAAAATAAAGACAAGGAAAAATATTAAAAGCAACAAGGGAAAAGCAACAAATAGCATACAAGAGAATACCCATAAGGTTACCAGCTGATCTATTCAGCAGAAATTCTACAGACCAGGAGGGAGTGGCACAATATACTAAAAGTGATGAAAGTAAAGACCTTACAACCAAGAAAACTCTAATCAGTAAGGCTCACATTCAGATTAGACAGATAAATCAAAGGCTTTACAGAAAAGCAAAAGCTAAGAGAATTCAGCATCACCAAACCAACTTTACAACAACTGCTAAAGGAACATCTCTAGGCAGGAAAGAGACCAACAACTTAAAACAACACTGTATATATATAGACTGCTATATCAAAACCTCATGGGAACAGCAAACTCAAAAACTACAATACATAAAAACACACACAAAAAAGCACCCAAACACAACACTGAAGATGGTAATCAAACCATAAGAGAAGAGAACAAATGAGGAAGTGAAGAAAAAGGCCTACAAAAAAAACCCCCAAAACAATTAAGAAAATGGCAATAGGAACATATATATTGACAATCACCTTAAATGTAAATAAATTAAATTCTTCAACCCAAAGACATGGACTGGCTGAATGGATACAAAAACAAAATCCATATATATGCTGTCTACAAGAGACCTACTTCATACCTATGGACACATACACACTGAAAGTAAGGAGATAGAAAAACATATTTCATGCAAATGGAAATAAAAGAAACCTGGAGCAGGAATACTCATATCAGAAAAAATAAACTTTAAAATAAAGACTGTTGGGCTTCCCTGGTGGTGCAGTGGTTGATAATCTGCCTGTCAATGCAGGGGACACGGGTTCAAGCCCTAGTCTGGGAAGATGCCACATGCCATGGAGCAACTAGGCCCATGAGCCACAACTACTGAGCCTTCACGTCTGCAGCCTGTGCTCCGCAACAAGAGTGGCCACAACAGTGAGAGGCCCATGCACTGTGATGAAGAGTGGCCACTGCTTGCCGCAACTAGAGAAAGCCCTTACACAGAAACAAAGACCCAACACAGTCAAAAATAAATAAGTAAATAAATAAATTTATTTAAAATATAAAATAAAATAAAGACTGTTGCAAGAGACCAGGAAGGACACTACATAATGATCAAGTGATCAATCCAAGAAGAAGATATAACAATTTAAAATATATATGCAGCCTACATAGAAGCAACTCAATAGATAGGGCAAATGCTAACAACCATAAAGGGGAAATCAATAGTAACACAATAATAGTGAGGGACTTTAACACCCCACTTACACCAATGGACATATCATCCAGACAGAAAATTAATAAGGAAACAGAAGCCTTAAATCACACATGTGACCAGATAGACTTGATTGATATCTATAGGACATTTCATCCAAAAACAGCAGAATACACTTTCTTCTCAAGTGCACATGGAACATTCTACAGAATAGATCACATCTTGGGTCACAAATCAAGCCTCAGTAAATTTAAGAAAATTGAAATTGTTTCAAGCATCTTTTCGACCACAATGCTATGAGATTAGAAATCAACTATAGGAAACCAAAAAAAAAAAAAAAAAAAAGCTGTAAAAAACACAAACACATGGAGTCTAAGCAATATGTTACTAAACAACCAATGGATCAAAGAAGAAGTCTAAAAATACCTAGAGAAAAATGCCAATGAAAACACAGTGATCCAAAACCTATGGGACATAGCAAAAGCAGTTCCAAGAAGGAAGTTATAGCAAAACAGTCTTACCTCAGGAAACAAGAAAAATCTCAAATAAACAACCTAACCTTAAAACCAAACCAACTAGAGGAAGAAGAACAAACAAAACCCAAAGCTAGTGGAAGGAAAGGAACTTAAAAACCAGAGCAAAAATAAATGAAATAGAAACGAAGAAAACAATAGCAAAGATCAGTGAAATTAGAAGCTGGTTCTTGAAAAGATAAAAAAAAAAAAGACAAACCTTTAGCCAGACTCAACAAAAAAAGGGAGAGGACTCAAATCAATAAAATTAGAAATGAAAAAGGAGAAGTTACAATGGACACCAAAGGATCACAGTAAATGTAACAAAATTAAAATCATATGAAGCGTCTTTTCTGACCATAACACTCTGAGATTGGAAATCATTACAGGAAACCAAAAAAAAGGACACCACAGACATGCAAATGATCATCAGAGACTACTATAAGCAACAATACAACAATAAAATGGACAACTTAGAAGAAGTGAACAAATTCCTAGAAAGGTACAACCTTCCAAGACTTAACCAGGAAGAAACAGAAAATATAAACAGACCAATCACAAATACTAAAATTGAAATTGTGATATAAAAAACTACCAAAAAACAAAACTCCAGGACCAGATGGCTTCACAGGTGAATTCTATCAAACTCTTAGAGAAGAGGTAACACCTATCCTTCTCAAACTCTTCCAAAAAAATTGCAAAGGAAGGGACACTCCCAAGCTCATTCAACAACACAACCAACACCCTGGTACCTAAACCAGACAAAGATGTCACAAAAAAAGAATATTACAGGCCAATATCACTGATGAACATAAATGTGAAAATCCTCAACAAAATACCAGCAATCTTAATCTAACAACACATTATAAGAGTCATACCATGATGAAGTGGGATTTATCCCAGGGACAAAAGGATTTTTCAATATTCATAAATCAATCAATGTGATACACCATATTAGCAAACTGAAGAATAAAAGCCATCTGATCATCCCAATAGATGCAGAAAAAGCTTTTGACAGGATTCAACACCCAATTATGATAAAAATTCTCCAGAAAGTGGGCATAGAAGGAACCTACCTCAACATAATAAAGGCCACATATGTAAAACCCACAGCAAACGTCATTCCCCACAGTGAAAAACTGAAAGCATATCCTCTAAGATCAGGAACAAGACAAGGATGTCCACTCTCACCACTTTTATTCAACATAGTTTTGGAAGTCCTAACCATGACAATCAGAGTTGGAAAATAAATAAAATGAATCCAGATTGGAAAAATAGGTAAAACTGTCACTGCTTGCAGATTACATGATACCATATGCAGAAAGTCCTAAACATGTTACCAGAAAAACTACTAGAGCTAATCAATGAATTTGGTAAAGTTGCAGGATACAAAATTAAAACAAAAAATCTCTTGCATTCCTATACACTAAAAAGAAAGATCAGAAAAGAAATTAAGGAAAGAATCCCATTTACCATCACACCAAACAGAATAAAATACCTAGAAATAAACCTACCTAAGGAGGCAAAAGACCTGTACTCTGAAAACTATAAGATACTGATGAAGGAAATAAAAGGTGACACAAACATATGGAGCAGTATACCATGTTCTTGGATTGGAAGAATCAATATTGCCAAAATTACTATACTACCCAAAGTAATCTACAGATTTAATTCAATCTCTATCAAATTACCAATAGTAGTTTTCACAGAATTAGAACAAAATATTTTACAATTTGCATGGAGACACAAAAGACCCTGAAGACCTAAGGCATCCTGAGAAAGAAAAACGGAGATAGAGGAATCAGGCTCCCTGACTTCAGATTATACTACAAAGTTACAGTCATCAAAAGAGTACAGTACTTGCACAAACACAGAGATATAGATCAATGAAACAGGAAAGCCCAGAGAAAAACCCATGCACCTATGGTCAATTAATCTACAACAAAGAGGCAAGACTATACAATGGAGAAAAGACAGTATCTTCAATAAGCAGTGTAGGGAAAAATGGACAGCTACATGTAAAAGAATGAAATTAGAATTCTCCCTAACAACATACACAAAAATAAAGTAAAAATGGATTAAAGACCTAAATTTAAGACCGACACTATGAAACTCTTAGAAGAAAACATAGGCAGAACACTGTCTGAAATAAATTGCAGCAAGAAGTTTTTTGATCCACCTCCTAGAGTAATGAAAACAAAACCAAATATAAACAAATGGGACCTCATTAAACTTAAAAGCTTTTGCAAAGCAAAGGAAACCATAAGCAAAATTAAAAGACAACCCACAGAAAGGGAGAGAATATTTGCAATTGAAGCAACCAACATGGGATTAATCTCCAAAATATACAAATGGCACATGCAGCTCAATATCAAAAAAAATAAAACAACCCAATCAAAAAGTGGGTGGAAGATCTAAATAGACATTTCTCCAAAGAAGACATTCAGATGTCCATGAAGCACATGAAAAGATGTTCAACATCACTAATTATTAGAGAAATGCAAATCAAAACTACAATGAGGTATGACCTCACACTGGTCAGAATGGCCTTCACCAAATAATCTACAAACAATACACACTGGAGAGGGTGTGGAGAAAAGAGAACCCTCCTACACTCTTGGTAGGAACGTAAATTGGTACAGCCACTATGGAGAACAGTATGGAAGTTCCTTAAAAAACTAAAAATAGAGCTATTATATGATCCAGTAATCCCACTCCTGGACATATATCCAGAGAAAACCATAATTCAAAAAGATACATGCAAAAAAAAAAAAAAGATACATGCACCCTAATGTCCACTGCAGCACTATTTACAATAGCCAGGTCATGGAAACAACCTAAGTGTCCATTGACAGATGAATGGATAAAGAAGATGTGGTATATATACACAATGGAATATGACTCAGCCATAAAAAATAACAAAATAATTCCATTTGCAGCAACATGGATGGACCTAGAAATTGTCATACTGAGTTAAGTAAGTCAGACCAAGAAAGACAAATATCATATGATATCACTTATATGTGGAATCTTTAAAAAAGGTACCAAAAAACTTACTTATAAAGCACAAATACAGTCAGAGTTGTAGAAAACAAACTTATGGTTACCAAGGGGGGAAGGGGGGAGGCATAAATTGGGAAACTGGGATTGAAATATTCACAGTACTATATATAAAATAGAAAGCTAATAAAACTTACTGTATAGCACAGGAAACTCTACTCAGTACTCTTTTATGACCTATATGGGAAATGAATCTAAAAAAAACAGTGGATATATGTATATGTATAACTGATTCACTTTGCTGTACAGCAGAAACTAATTCAACATTGTAAATCAACTATACTCCAATAAAGTTAATTAAAAATTAAAAAATAAAGCTATAAAGAAAATCAAGGAGGAGTCTCTAGATGTGTTTGCCAAACTCCATGAAGACTCTATTATACTACTACTTTTAGTAACTCCCCCTATTACCTTGACTTTATAAAGAATTCTATCATTTCTGTTTGGGAGCATTCCAGGTTGGTAGCCACCTCACCTTACTCAAGGTAATCAGCAGGATGTTACATGTCCTCCGTGGGAAAAATTTCATGCTATGGCATCTTATGGGGTTGTCCTTGACCCTCAGCTCAATGCATTTTAGAAAATGTAACTGTTGAGTGTTGGTGGACAAGTATAAGATCTATCTACCATTTTCACCTGAGTTTAACTGTGAGTCAAGATAATTTTAGACATTCATTTATTTATTCATTCAAAAAATAAATGTTTCTGACCTATTCATGCTATTATTCAGCAAATATCCATGGTCCATTCATGAGACAACAAAAGTTTTCAGTTAAGAGAGACAGAATAATAAGAAGTAACTAGTACAATGGAAAGTGTCTGGCTTCAGAGTCCTATGACCTGACCAATTTGATTCCTTGTTAGATCTGTAACCCTGATCAAGTTAATGCATGGATCTTAAAACATTTTTGTTAAAATGTTTTTTAAAGGAATTTTGAAAGATTAAGTACCCAACTTGCATAATTCTAGGTTGATATCTAAAAACCTCATCTTAAATTTAAATCATTTTAAAGTATATAATTCTCAGCTTACTTTAAGTAATAATCATTTAAATTAAAATGTTACATTTTTTAATAAATATGTCCATTGGGATATAAAAGGCATAATAATTTGATACTCACTATTGTCCTTTTAAAAACTATATGCACAAGTTCTTTAATAGTGTAAAAAGTGTCCTTGTTCCTATTCTTCCTGGAAATTGTATACTCATTACATTTTTTCCATAGAAGTTCATCCTAATGTACTATATCTTTATATTAAAAAAATGATTCTATAATAATTTTACTTTTTTCATAGCAGTTGGTATCATCAAACATGTTATTAATACATGTGCAAATATGTGTGCCTTTTTATTTTTTGTCTTCCTTTCCAATTCCCCACCTTCTTCTAGATTTTAAGCCCCTAGAGAGCAGGGGTTCATTTTGTGTCCCAAGGACCTAAAATAAAGTCTGGCACATAATATAAAGCAGGGCTGGCACGTAATAAATAAATATTTTTGAATAGATGAATGAATGAATGAATATTAGGAAGGGGGCATAGGGAGTTCTAGTGGGGAGGAATGGGTTTCAATTTAAATTCAGAGGTGAGAGAATACTTCCCAAAGGAGGTCACATGTACATAATCTTAAAGATAAAAACCAAGTGTTTATTTGGGGGAAGAGAATTCCAGCAAAAGAAACAGCACCAGGAAAGACAATTCCTTGGGAAGGATCATGGTTGGAAAAGTTCAGAAAACTCACAGAAAGCCAGCATGAATGAAGCAGAATGACTAAATAGAAGGCAGAATAAGAACAGAGAAAAGAACCAGATCTTAAATGGATAAAGAACTAATATGATGATGGTAAGGACAATGAGATGAAGAAAGAAGTTTTGTAGAATGCTTAATCTAGATGCAGTTTTAAGTTGTCTTTCTTTCCTTCTCTCATTTTGCAGACAAGAAAACTGACACAGAAAGTTTAAATGATTTTGTCAAGGTACTACAACAAACCAAGAGAAAAATGGGAATAAATCTTAGTGACTAGACTCCCATCATATATTTCCTAGTCCACTGACAGACTGTCAAGTTCCAAAGGAACAACAAAGACTTGCTAACATCTTATCTCTGTGTAATTAAATTATAGCATTCTACAAACTGTTTCAGTTTAGTACTTTCCATAAATATCATATTCTTTTGTAGGGAGAGTACTAATGAAGTAGTCTGATTTTATGCAGTATTTTAATATTTTAAAATATTTTGTAGTCGAAAGTTACTCCTTTCTTTCCACAATTTTCCTTTTCCATAACTGACAGTCTCTGCCTCTGGGCAAATACCACTGACATTCCAATGATGGTGATATATAATATTGTCAGATTTTTCATATAAGTAAATATGACATTTTAATACTAAATTATGTAAAACAAGAAGCAGTTGATTTTAAATTTAACTTTAAAATGAAATAGTAAATTAATGGAATATCTGAATAAAAAATAGAAATTTAAATAAAAAACATATGTATGAAAAATTAGTCCAAGTAAAATGAATTTGTTTTTTAAAAAATGATTGTATTTAATCTCTCACCACTACTTTTGCATGAACACTGAAGTTGCAACTGATCATTATTTACTGTATACATTTAATGAATATTTTATAAAGTTCAGGCAAGCACTACATTTACATAATATATGTTAAAGCTATGGCCAATAATAAAGGAAAAGTGTCTTTGTTATAAAATCCATCAGGTACTATCTGATGCTGTCTACAGCTTAGTATTAAGTAAGCACCCATTTCTATAGGCAAAAAAAAATCTTATTTGCCAACAATGGTCATCCACTAATAATTTTAGAAATCAAATAGACCAAGGCTGCATTTACCAAATACTCTTTATTTTCATCCCTAATTGCTTTTTATTAAGATTACAGTGGATGACTCAACTTTTCTGATCTTTAAAAGCCTTCTGTACTTCTATGCACTCTGCAATTTTTTGTACCTATAAAGCCAGTGAAAGACAAACCAACATAAGGAGAAACATTTATGTGCATGGAGTGTGACAAGTCTCCTGTCACTATTTTTTTTTTGGACCTTTTAATAATGGTCACAGAGTTGACCTGAAAAAAAAATACCCATCATTTCAGACATACTTTTAGCTGGAGAACTAATTTTTAAATCTATAAATTATATATAGATTTCCACCATGTAGATTGCTGAAACCTACAAAAATTTAATTTAGTTTCTTGTAATAATTCCTTGAGTTATTCAGTAAAAATTCAAAGATACTTTATTTAGAAAAACTTAGAAGTGTCCTTCATGGGTATTAGTAAGGAAAGAGTAACAGTAAGACTGAAAATAAATCAACAGAAATAGACAAACTACTAGCTAATTTAAACAAATAAAAAATGGAGACAGCAAACAAAAAAATTATAAGGAGGAAATGATTACTGATACAATAGAAATTTAAAACATTATCAAATAAGTTTACGTACCTCTTTGAAAATAACATTGAAAACCTATGTGGATAAGTTCTCAGGATAATACAGTTTCCTAAAATTGTCCCTTGTAGAGTTAGAAAACTTAAACAGACAAATATACACAAAATAAATAGAGAAAAGTTTTCAAGGAACTACTTCTATTAAAAAGGCAAAAAGTCCAGCTGGTTTCAGAGGAGATTCTACCAAACATTTAAAGACCACATAGTTCCAATGCTTTATAAATTATTTCAGAGCATAGAAAATAAATAAAAATCTCCTAAATTATTTTATAATGGAAGCACAGGATTTACGTCTAATTCTGATAAAGATAACCCAGAAAGGAAAGCTGTAGAGAAATATTACTTATGGATAATAATTTGAAAATCTTAAATAATTTATTAGCATGTTCCAATAACTTAAAAAAAAGACATCATAACCAAATAGATTTCAATATTGAAATGCAAGCTTGGTTTAATATTCAGATACCTATTTCTATAGACATAATAATAATTATTAATAAATTTATAAATTAATTACTAATAAATCACCATACTAATGGTTCTCAGCAGAAAAAGTTGATAATTATCTCCATTATACTGAAAACTTCTTTTAAATAATGACTTTTATTCTTTATTAAAGATTTCAAGAAAGCACAAATGAATGACTATATCATAAGGTAATGAAATAGGTAAATATATTACAATGTTAAAGCCAGAATCTTACTGTGAAAAACAAAAATGTTATTCCCACTAAGGTCAAGAAAAAAATAAAACGTGATCACTATCTGCATTACTATTTAATACTTTCATGAAGATTGTCCTCAATGAATATACACAAGATTAATTAGTTATGAAAATAAAAATTGGTAACTATTTCAAGTTGTAGATGGATGTTAGAAACTCCTAAAATATCTTGATAATATAACTCAAATAATAAAATACTTTAGCAAGATAGAATATTTTAAATTTAACATATAAAAATCAATAGCCTTCATAAAAACAAATGATAGGTACCCTAATGGTTCACTTTGATATAGAGATTCTATGGCCCAATACCAGTATTTACCTGATTCATACACAAAATTCTATTTAAATCAAGGGGTCTAAGATACTTTATGAGATAAAACAAATTCTTGTGCTTATTTCCCATCATCTCATTGCTTCCTGAACATTTTTATTGCTGGCTAATATCCATGTCCTCCTGCTGAATTTAGCAATACAGTCTCTGAGACAAGCATTGCTACATGTACATTGGTAATGATTTTGACTGTGAGTGAAACTCTGAACACAATAAATCCATCTGTATATCATCCAGTGGTTCAGCACTTTGTAAAACATTTTTTAACTATTTCAAATACATATATACAAAAAGAATCTCCCATTGTTGAAAAACTACAACTTCTGGTAAGCCCTCCAAAATTCTGACTCTGTTGACTTAGCAGGTTTTCTGAAGTGTATGGAAAAGTTATCCTGGCCTCAATGTGAAATTGCCCTTCTTCAAAATTTTCCAAAATGATTCTTGTTATCTTTTAAAGAACAGCAGAGGCACAGCCAGGGTAACTTCTAGAATAATATTTGTGAAATTTATTTCTAGTACTATCTTGCCTTGCTTGTCTATATCTTTCCTGAATGTATTAAATATAAACTGGTCATGCTTCCAGGTGGGTTTTGTCAAGTTGATCAATTGAACTGGTTTAGAGTTAAATGTTATGAACTTTGTCTACAACTCCTCAAGGTAATATTTTATTTAAAATATATATATATATATGGACTTCCCTGGTGGTCCAGTGGTTAAGACTCCATCCTTCCACTACAAACAACTTTCAAAAGTTGTTTGTTTATCATATTATCTTTGCAAAGGGAAATAACTCTTAGATGTCCCATGAGGCATTCACTTTGTAAAACAGAAAATAAATTTTGCAAATCAGTCTTTCTAAAATAATCTTTTTAAGTTCTGGAATAAAGCTCAGCTGGCCCTCTCTTCTTTAGCTCTGTCTCAGTAGTAAGTCAGAGGCTTAGAGAATTGAAGGGCTTTTACAATTATACAGTAAGCAGCAGGTTTCCAATAAAGCACAAATTCCATCATCTAACTATATGTTGGGTTTCTTATAAATAAGTGTAATAGGTAAATCTTTGACTGATTCATTTATTACTGATACTAGGCCTGGGAATCTCAAATCTAGTATAAAATATATATCAGTTCTTAATATATATATATATATATATATATATATATATTTTCTTTAAGTTTCTCCCAAACTTCCTCAGCCTTCAAAATTCTTTCCTAAATATATAGTAATTAACTTAGCCCATAATTATACACATTGTTTTCCAATTCTTCTTGGGAGCTTCCATGACTATCACATATTGGCACCTGGTAGATGAGGAGTTTAAATGTATTGATTGAAAGGTATGGCATTGCAACAGGCCCCATGGTGTACTAATTAGCACTCTGGACTCAATGGTATGATATTTGAGTGGAGATACGGAGTATTATTAACATCGTTAAACAGAAGCAAACCTGGACAGTAGTTAAAAAAGTAAAAATAGATTGTATTCAGGGATTATTGCAATAGGAGAGAAAACTCAGTACACAATTGGGCTCAATTTCAAATACAGCAAGGACAATTAGTAATTTACAGTCAAGGAGCAAGGTGGGGGTGAGTAGATGGAAAAATTGCTAAAAGTGTAGAGTGGATTTTTTTTTTTGAATTATATTTTATTTAGTTTTTATACAGCAAGTTCTTATTAGTTATCCATTTTACACATATTAGTGTATATATGTCAGTCCCAATCTCCCAATTCATCACCCCACAACCACCCCCACCCTCACCACCCCTGCCACTTTCCCCCATGGTTTGTTCTCTACATATGTGTCTCAATTTCTGCCCTGCAAACTGTTTCATCTGTACTGTTTTTCTAGGTTGCACATATGCGTTAATATATGATGCTTGTTTTTCAATTTCTGACTTATTTCACTGTGTATGACAGTCTCTAGATTCATCCACGTCACTACAAGTGACCCAGTTTTGTTCCTTTTTAGGGGTGAGTAATATTCCATTGTATATATGTACCACATCTTTATGCATTCATTTGTCAATGGGCTTTTAGGTGGCTTCCATCCTGGCTACTGCAAATAGTGCTGTAATGAAAATTGTGGTACATGACTCTTTTTGAATTATGGTTTTCTCTGGGTATATGCCAAATAGTGGGATTGCTGGGTCATATGATAATTCTATTTTTAGTTTTTTAAGGAACCTCCATACTCTTCTCCATGGTGGCTGTATCAATTTACATTCCCACCAACAGTGCAAGAACGTTCCCTTTTCTCCACACCCTCTACAGCATTTGTTGTTTGTAGATTTTCTGATGATGCCCATTCTAACTGGTGTCAGGCGGTACCTCATTGTAATTTTGGTTTGCATATCTCTAGTAATTAGTTATGCTGAGCAGCTTTTCATGTGCTTCCTGGTCATCACTATGTCTTCTTTGGAGAAATGTCTATTTAGGTCTTCCACCCATTTTTGGATTTTTTTTTTTTCTTAATACTGAGCTGCATGAGCTTTTGATATATTTTGGTGATTAATCTTTGGCTGTTGATTTATTTGCAAATGTTTTCTTCCATTCTGAGGGTAGTCTTTTCATGTTGTTTATGGTTTCCTTTGCTGTGCAAAAGCTTTTAAGTTTCATTAGGTCCCATTTGTTTATTTTTGGTTTTATTTCCATTACTCTAGGAGGCGGATCAAAAAAGATCTTGCTGTGATTTATATCAAAGAGTGTTCTTCCTATGTTTTCCTCTAGGAGTTTTACAGTGTCCGGCCTTACATTTAGTTCTTTCATCAGTTATGAGTTTATTTATTTGTTTGTTTGTTTGTTTTATTTTTTATTATTTTTTATTTTTTATTAGTTTCTGCTTTATAACAAAGTGAATCAGTCATACATATACATTATGAGTTTATTTTTGTGTATGGTGTTAGGGAGTTTTCTAATCTCATTCTTTTAGATGTAGCTGTCCAGTTTTCCCAGCAAGACTTATTGAAGTGACTCTCTTTTCTCCACTGTATATCCTTGCATCCTTTGTCATAGATTAGTTGACCATAGGTGAGTGGGTTTACCTCTGGCCTTTCTATCCTGTTCCATTGATCTATATTTCTATTTTTGTGCCAGTACCATATTGTGTTGATTACTGTAGCTTTGTAGCATAGTCTGAAGTCAGGGAGTTGGCTTCCTCCAGCTCCGTTTTTTTCCCTCACACTGCTTTGGCTATTTGGGGTCCTTTGTGTCTCCATACAAATTTTAAAATATTTTCTTCTAGTTCTGTAAAAAATTCCATTGGTAATTTGATAGGGATTACATTAAATCTGTAGGCTGCTTCGGGTAGTATAGTCATTTTCACAGGATTGATTCTTCCAATCCAAGAACATGGTACATCTCTCCATCTGTTTGTATCATCTTTAATTTCTTTCATCAGTGTCTTATAGTTTTCTGCATACAGGTCTTTTTTCTCCCTAGGTAGGTTTATTCCTGAGTATTTTAAACTTTTTGTTTCTATGGCAAATAGGAGTGCTTCCTTAATTTCTCTTTCAGATTTTCATCATTAGTGTATAGGAATGTAAGAGGTTTCTGGGCATTAATTTTATATCCTACAACTTTAACAAATTCACTGATTAGCTCTAGTAGTTTTCTGGTGGCATCTATCTTTAGCATTCTCTATGTAAAATGTCATGTCAGCTACAAACAGTGATAGTTTTAATTCTTATTTTCCAGTTTGTATTACTTTTATTTCTTTTTCTTCTCTGATTGCCGTGGCTAGGACTTCCAAAACTATGTTGAATAACAGTGATGAGAGTGAACATCCTTGTCTTGTTCCTGATCTTAGAGGAAATGATTTCAGTTTTCACCATTGAGAATGATGTTTGCTGTGGGTTTGTTATATATGGCCTTTATTATTTTGAGGTAGGTTCCATCTATGCCCACTTTCTGGAGAGTTTTTATCATAAATAGGTGTTGAATTTTGTCAAAACCTTTTTCTGCATCTATTGAGATGATCATATGGTTTTTCTTCTTCCATTTGTTACTGTGATGTATCACATTGATTGATTTACATATATTGAAAATCCTTGCATCCCCGGAATAAATCCCACTTGATCATGGTGTATGATCCTTTCAGTGTGTTGTTGGATTCTGTTTGTTGGTATTTTGTTGAGGATTTTTGCATCTATATTCATCAGTGATATTGGTCTGTAATTTTTTTTTCTTTTGTAGTATCTTTGTCTGGTTTTGGTATCAGGGTGATGGTGGCCTCATAAAATGAGTTTGGGGGTGTTCCTTCCCCTGCAAGTTTTTGGAAGAGTTTGAGAAGGATGGGTGCTAACTCTTCTCTAAATGTTTGATAGAATTCACCTGTGATGTCATCTGGTCCTGGACTCTTGTTTGTTGGAAGATTTTTAATCACAGTTTCAATTTCATTACTTGTGATTGGTCTGTTCATATTTTCTATTTCTTCCTGGTTCAGTCTTGGGAGGCTATATCTTTCTAAAAATTTGTCCATTTCTTCCAGGTTGTCTATTTTATTGGCATGAAGTTGCTTGTAGTCTCTTAGGATGTTTTGTATGTCTGTGGTGTCTCTTGGACTTCTCCTTTTTCATTTCATATTTTATTGATTTGAGTCATCTGCCTCTTTTTCTTGATGAGTCTGGACAATGGTTTATGAATTTTGTTTATCTTCTCAAAGAACCAGCTTTTAGTTTTATTGATCTTTGCTATTATTTTCTTTGTTTCTATTTCATTTATTTCTGCTCTGATCTTTATGATTACTTTCCTTCTTCAAACTTTGGGTTTTGTTTGTTCTTCTGTCTCTAGTTCCTTTAGGTGTAAGTTTAGATTGTTTATTTGAGATTTTTCCTGTTTCTTTAGGTAGACTTTTATTGCTATAAACTTCCCTCTTAGAACTTCTTTTGCTGCATCCCATAGGTTTTGGATCATCGTGTTTTCATTGTCATTTGTTTCTAGGTCTTTTTTTTTAAAATTTCCTCTTTGATTTCTTCAGTGATCTCTTGGTTATTTAGTAACGTATTGTTCAGCCTCCATGGGTTTGTGTATTTTTGCATTTTTTCCCCTGTAATTGATTTTTAATCATAGCATTGTGATCAGAAAAGATGCTTGATATGATTTCAATTTTCTTAAATTTACTGAGGCTTGATTTGTGACCCAAGATGTGATCTATCATGCAGAATGTTCCATGTGCACTTGAGAAGAAAATTTAATCTGCTGTTTTTAGATGGAATGTCCTATAAATATCAATTAAATCTATCTGGTCTATTGTGTCTTTTAAAGCTTGTGTTTCCTTTTTAATTTTCATAATGGATGATCTGTCCATTGGTGTAAGTGAGGTGTTAAAGTACCCCACTATTTTTGTGTTACTATCAATTTCCTCTTTAATAGCTGTTAGCAGTTGCCTTATGTATTGTGGTGCTCCTATGTTGGGTGCACATATATTTCTAATTCTTATAACTTCCTTTTGGATTGATCCCTTGATCATTATGTAGTATCCTTCCTTGTCTCTTGTAACATTCTTTGTTTTAAAGTCTATTTTATCTGATATGAGTATTGCTACTACAGCTTTGTTTCGATTTCCATTTGCATGGAATATCATTTTCCATCTCCTTACTTTCAGTCTATATGTGTCCCTAGGTCTGAAGTGGGTCTCTTATAGACAGCATATATATGGGTCTTGTTTTTGTATCCATTCAGCCAGCTTGTGTGTTGGTTGGAGCATTTAATCCATTCACTTTAAAGGTCATTATTGATATGTATGTTCCTATGACCATTTTCTTAATTGTTTTGCATTTGTTTTTGTAGGTCCTTTTCTTTTCTCATTTTTCCCACTTAGAGAAGTTCCTTTAGCATTTGTTGTAGAGCTGGTTTGGTGGTGCTGAATTCTCTGAGCTTTTGTTTGTCTGTAAAGCTTTTGATTTCTCCATCAATTCTGAATGAGATCCTTGCTGGTAGAGTAACCTTGGTTGTACATTCTTCCCTTTCATCACTTTAAATATGTCATGCCACTCCCTTCTGGCTTGTAAAGTTTCTCCTGATAAATCAGCTGTTAACCTTATGGGAGTTCCCTTCTATGTTATTTGACATTTTTCCCTTGTTGCTTTCAATAATTTTTCTGTGTCTCTCATTTTTGCCAATTTGACTATTATGTGTCTCAGTGTGTTTCTCCTTGAGTGTATCCTGTATGGGGTTCTCTATGCTTCCTGGACTTGGGTGGCTTTTTCTTTTCCCATGTTAGGGAAGTTTTCAACTATAATCTCTTCAAATATTTTCTCAGGTCCTTTCTCTCTCTCTTCTCCTTCTGGGACCCCTATAATGCAAATGTTGTTGCATTTAATGTTGTCCCAGAAGTCTCTTAGACTGCCTTCATTTCTTTTTATTCTTTTTTCTTTATTCTGTTCTGCAGCAGTGAGTTCCACCATTCTGTCTTCCAGGTCACTTATCCATTCTTCTGCCTCAGTTATTCTGCGATTGATTCCTTCTAGTGTAGTTTTCCTTTCAGTTATTGTATTGTTCATCTGTTTGTTTGTTCTTTAATTCTTCTAGGTCTTTGTTAAACATTTCTTGCATCTTCTTGATCTTTGCCTCCATTCTTTTTCCGAGGTCCTGGATCATCTTCACTCTCATTATTCTGAATTCTTTTTCTGGAAGGTTGCCTATCTCCACTTCATTCAGTTGTTTTTCTGAGGTTTTGTCTTGTTCCTTTATCTGGTACATAGCCCTGTGCATTTTCATCTTGTCTATCTTTCTGTGAATGTGGTTTTTCTTCCACAGGCTGCAGGATTGTAGTTCTTTCTTCTGCTGTCTGCCCTCTGGTGGATGAGACTATCTAAGAAGCTTGTGCATGTTTTCTGATGGGAGGCACTGGTGGTGGGTATAGCTGGCTGTTGCTCTGTTGAGCAGAACTCAGTAAAACTCTAATCTGCTTGTCTGCTGCCAGATGGGTCTGGGTTCCCTCCCTGTTGGTTGTTTGGCCTGAGATGACCCAACACTGAAGCCTACCCAGGCTCTTTGGTGGGGCTAATGGCAGACTCTGGGAGGGCTCATGCCAAGGATTACTTCCCAGAACTTCTGCTTCCCTTGTCCTTGCCCTCATGGTGAGAAACAGCCACCCCTCACCTCTGCAGGGGACCCTCCAAAACTAACAGATAGGTCTGGTTCAGTCTCCTGTGGGGTCACTACTCCTTCCCCTGGGTCCTGATGTGCACACTACTTTGTGTGTGCCCTCCAAGAGTGGAGTCTCTGTTTCCACCAGACCTGTCAAAGTCCTGCAATCAAATCTCGCTGGACTTCAAAGTCTGATTTTCTAGGAATTCCTGCTCCCATTGCTGGACTCCCAGTTTGGGAAGCCTGATGTGGGGCTCAGAACCTTCACTCCAGTGGGTGGACTTCTGTGGTATAAGTGTTCTCCAGTTTTCGAGTCATCCACCCAGCAATTATGGGATTTTATTTTATTGTGATTGTTCCCCTCCCACCATCTCATTGTGACTTCTCCTTTGTCTCTGGATGTGGGCTGTCTTTTTTAGGTGAGTTCCAGTGTCTTCTCTTCCTTCCCATTTTTTCAGCAGTTAGTTGTCTAGCATGGATTCTGGTTAAACATACTTAATAGTATTCTTGCTGAAGGCAGACTAAGATAATTAGATATCACCTGGAGGATGATGTTGGAGAATGATGAATTTGATCAGATATGAAGTGTGGGGCATTCCCTCTAAACTGACTTAGAAAAATTCTTACTAACACTAGGCAATGCAGAGAAACATACGGAACCCTAAAAGTCAAGGCCTAGTTTATAGGAAGGGTCAGAAGAACTTGACTAAATGTTAGTCAAGGAAAGTCTGTGTTGGTATGATATTAAAATGAAGGAGAGGGCCTCCCTGGTGGCGCAGTGGTTAAGAGTCCGCCTGCCGATGCAGGGGATACGGGTTCGTGCCCCGGTCTGGGAGGATCCCATATGCCGCGGAGCGGCTGGGCCCGTGAGCCATGGCCGCTGGGCCTGCGCATCCGGAGCCTGTGCTCCACAACGGGAGAGGCCACAACAGTGAGAGGCCCACATACCACAAAAAGAAAAAAAAAAAAAATGAAGGAGAAGTTGAAGGCCATTCTAAGCCTTGGGATAATATATGGAAAGTACTTCAGTAAGTCTGACTAGACAGAGTAGCTGTTTGGACAGTGGTGTAAATTGAGGCTGACAAGGTATGATGGGTAACATGAAAGACAACGTACACTATCATGTTGTGTTAACAACTATGATTTTTATCCTAATAGTTGATGACATATGCATGATGTTTTTTTCAAATGATAATTCTAGTATCGTTGTAAAAGTTCTAATGCAAGAGAAAGAAAAGAGCTACAGAGAAATCAGTTTTGAGTCTATTGCAAGAGATTTTCAAGAGACTCCTAAGATTTTGAACTAGAGTAACATGATAAAGAATCTAAACATATTTGAATGATATTTTGGTAGTAAAAATAAAAATTCATGGAACTTAAGAGAGGTAAAATGTCCAAAGATATCTTCAAGATTTTGGCCTAAATAACTGACTATCATATAATAGATGTTGAGGCTCTTAATCATTTTAATGAATAGGTGCATATCTCTTTGCTTTGAGTGAGGTGTTGTGGGTCTCTTCATTTTTGTTTTAAATGAACCTGAGATATATTTCAAATTTAGTTGATTGACTAACAAGTCCAATTGTTCATTATGAGGCCAGGCCTATAACCTTTGTGATCTACTTGAGAGTAAACCAGCAAGGGACTAAGAGATAGAGGAGACCGTTCTTTTAAAATTCATGAAAAATATTTTCCAAATTCTCGATATTCACTTTATAAACATGTTGCTTTCAGTTTGTTTACCTGAAATAGCCTTAGTCTTAAGCTATCTATAAGGAATATTGACTTTCACTTCAAAAATTTCCCCTAAGCTGTCAAATTAAGTAATACTTTCATATGGACTTCCTTTGTTAATGCAAAAACAGGAGGTAAATACTGTCAAAGTGTAAACAAATTTTCTTTTACTGTGTCAGATTCTATTTCTTTGCATTTGTCAGCTAGTGCCTTGTACAGGTTTGTTGAATTTAATGGCGTCTTCCCTGCTCTGAACATTTTCTAAAGCATATACACTGTTAAAAAGAATCAGAGCCAGAGAGTAAAGTAGTAAAAACACATTTATTCAGGAACTAGGAGTAAAGAGACTTCATTATAAACTGAGCTTAATTCCAAATACAAGGAAAAGTGGGATTTTATAGGCAAAGGAGGGGGAAATGAGAGGAGGCATTGGTGGATAAAAAATAATTAAGAAGAAACATCAAGGATAGGAGAATTCTTGCTAAGCAGACTTAAAAGATTTCTTACTGAAGCCAAGCCAAGGTGTTAGATAACAACGGTAGGGGAATTTCTCTACACTGACTTAGCAGGAGTCTTGCTACTAATGGCCTGTACAGGCCTAGAAAGGAAAAGGGCCAAGGTCAAGGCTTAGCTGAAAAGAGGACTTAGAGAAACCTGACTAAAGTTGGTCAAAGAGAGAGTCTTTATCAACACACACACACACACACATATGCAAACACACACACAAGAAAAAGGAAGAGAAGAACTATTATATACCAATTTTTTTCTGAGTTTGTTGCTTTGCTTCAGAGTTTTCTTTGTCTCCTAATAATGGAAATTTACATGGGGAAATTCTACAACAGAAACATTAAAAATGTTTTACAAAATTATAGTTTTGAAAAGAATGTAGAAAATTTAGAGTAGACACCAAAAAAAAGTAATGCAAATTAATAGTGTTATAAATAATATGAATTAGACAAAATAAAAGTGACAAATAATTTTAGCTGTGAAAAACTAAGGATAAAACCTCATGTAATCATGTACCTTCATAACTAATAGAGACCTCTGAGAGGATTTCTTTATTATAAAGATGAGGAAGTTAAGTCACAGAAAATGTACAGGAACATCTCTTAGTGAAAAAATCTTCCCTGCTAATACCAACTGTTTAACCAGAAGGAGGATCCTACAGTGAGTTTACATTCCTATTATGTAAAGAGCCTCCTTATTTTTACTTCAAGGCAATTTTTATTGAAATGCACTTAAAATTTGGACAAATTTATTCCAGAGAAATATCTGGGATTATTTTTTTCCTCTAGATATATTGTTTTCCCTCTAGAACTTTATCTTACTATCATTTTGTTGTTTATGTTTTATAATTAAATTAGTCACTGAGAAATAAATTACTTACTAGAACCTATTAGAATACTAATATTACATTGGTTAATAATTTATTGATGAACTGGTGATTTTTTGTTAAATTTAATTTACTTGCTTTTCAGCAATGACAATGTAGCCATCAATTCCCTGATTACCATGACCCGACTGAAACAGGAGGGAAGGGGGCAGGGCACAGCCCTTGAAAGAATGACATAGCCTGAGGACATGACATAAACTGATTAGAACAAAATGGGTCCAAGATGCTGGACAAGTTGACTTCCACTAGACCTTGAGCCTAAGTATACACTCACTGTAACACATCAGGAAGCTAAATGACACACCCACAGGTGCCATGACAGTTCCAAGACAGACCATAAGTATCAAAACGTGGGCAGTAGCTCAATTCCTGAAATAGCTGGAATACTCCTCCCACTCATTAGCCTATGAAATTACCCACCCCTATAAAAACTGCCACTATACCCTGGTGCCTTTTTCACATTCTGAGAGGGCCCCCACTCTGTCTGTGGAGTGTGATTCTTCCAAGGCTGCTCTGGCCTTCTGAGATGGTCTACACTCTGTCTGTGGAATAAATAAATCCATTTCTTACCTATCACTTTGTCTCTCACTGAATTCTTTCTGGATGAGACATTAAGAACCTGAGATTCATTAAGTCCTGAAGCCAGATGTGTGATCTCAGTTGGAAAACTGTAGGTTTTGGCTGGGTTCAAGTTCCAGCCTCATGAATTCAAGTCCCAATCAGGGTTTTGGCCAGGTTTGAGTCCAGGCCATGTGGGTTCAAGCCCTAATCTGGGTTTAGCCTCAGTTTGAGTCCCATCACACGAGTTCAAGTCCCAACACAAGTGTTCAAGCCCAAATGAAGGTGCATGTTTTCAGCTATTGTTGAGTAGAGGCCTCATTTCTCCTTTAGCCAAAACAGACACTCTAAATAGTTCACAAATATTATTGATACCTATGGACAATAAGAAATATATTTTACTCTAGATACATTGCACACATACAGTAGGTAGGCTACCACAATAAAAGTTTCAAGATACAATATTTATCCTTACTTCTTGCCATGCATTCTTGTATTTTCCATTATATTCTGTTTCTTTCTGATAAATGATGATGGAATACATTAAGTTGATTTCAGGATCCACTAATGGATATTTACCTGCACTTGAAAAACTGTACTCTGGAAAATATATCTGATGCCATTGTATACTTATTTGGTCATTTGCTCACTTTACAGTCTCTAAACTTTTTATTGCAGAATTATTTTGGAATATTAAGGGTGCATTTGGAAAGGATGTTAGATAGAGATATAAATGTAGATACAATTTTGTTCACCATAATCAAGATGAGGTAATTAAGATCCAAAGAATCAAAATATTGTCAGAGCCTCCAGACATGTTTCATTCTTCTTATCCAGTTTTCTTTCTATCATAATACACTGCAGGAACATTGCACTTAAGAACATATTTTATCCCTCAGTTAAAGCAGAAAAGATGTCTTTAAAAGTGCTTTACTCATTCAAGGAGGCACTTTAAAGTATCAGTGGAAAATTTCCAAGTAGATTCTGCCATAGCATTCTTTGTCATGAAACACACTGGCACTGAAAACATAACAAGCATTATTTTGTGGTAGAGGAAAACATGGCTTTTGGATCCCTCATGGTTGTCTGCTTTCCTAGATTGTGAGATACTTTGACTACACATCATCACTTACCCTTTTTACTCCCTCAATCTAAATATCTCTTACCCTCACCCCCAATAGGTGAGTTTTTCTAGTTCCTATTTTACTCATTACTCAATTTTAATGCAAGGCCCTATTGTATATATAAACTGTTATCCTACACAAATTATCTTGTATCCCTTCTTGAAAATACACCAGGATTTGCTTAAAAGCTATTGATGAAATGAATAAAATGCACTCATTTAAAAATATCCCATAATTCAGCAAGGCCTCTTTATTAATGAAAATCAGTAAGATTTAATTATAGGCAATCTGTATGTTGTTAGTCAAGAAGTACTTCCTCAAAGATTATGTTTCTAAAGAGAAAATAATCACTTTGTAAACTTTTAAAGGCAGTTTGCTGCACCCCTTTCTTGTTTTTCTAAATCAATTTTCTAAGTATCTTGATATTGGAATGTTGATAACTTTGCATGACCAACTAAGAGTTACAGAAAAGAATCTCTGGGCAATAGCTCTGAATCCTTTATCTTGTTGGAAAACTCAACAGTATAATATATCATTTATGAATTCATAAATTCACTATACTGTTTATTATTTTCATAATTGTTTAAGCTTTACATGAATTGGCATTTCAAAAACCTAATTTTGCTATCCAGCTTCTCATGTCTAGTGGCTTGAATAGGGCAATATATAAGAATAAATTAAAAATGCCTTCTTCAAGAGGAAGAAATAATAAGACTGTGATAATAACTCCTTTAGATAATCATGAGACACACCCATCACACAAGATTAAGCTAATTGGAAGGGGTTGGGGAGAAACAAGATGGCAGAAGTGTAAGACGTGGAGATCAACTTCCTGCCAACAAATACATCAGAAATACATCTACATGTGGAACAACTCCTACAGAACTCATACTGAACACTGGTAGAAGACCTCAGACATCTCAAAAGACAAGAAACTTCCCACATACATGGGTAGGGCAAAAGAAAAAAGAAAAAAACAGGGACAAAAGAATAGGGACAGGACCTGCACCAGTGGGAGGGAGCTGTGAAGGAGGAAACGTTTCCACACACTAGGAAGGCCCTTAACCAGCAGAGACTGTGGGTAGCGAAGGAGGGAAGCTTCAGAGCCACAGAGAAGAGCACAGCAACAGGGATGCAGATGGCAGAGCAGAGAGATTCGAACACAGAAGATCGGTTCCGACCAGCACTCATCAGACCAAGAGGCTTGTCTGCTCAGCCGCCAGGATGGATGGGGGCTGGGAGCTGAGGATTGGGCTTCAGAGGTCGGATCGCAGGGGGAGGACTTGTTTTAGCTGTGTGAACACAGCCTGAAGGGGGCTAGTGCACCACAGCTAGCCAGGAGGAAGTCTGGGAAAATGTCTGAGCTGCCAAAGAGGCAAGAGAGTTCTTCTTGCCTCTTTGTTTCCTGGTGTGCCAGGAGAGGAGATTAAGAGTGCAGCTTAAGGGATCTCCAGAGGTGGGCGCAAGCCACGGCAATCAGCGCAGACCACAGAGATGGGCATGAGATGCTAAGGTTGCTGCTGCAGCCACCAAGAAGCCCGTCTACAAGCACAGGTCACTATCCACACCTCCCTTCCAGGGATCCTGTACAGCCCGCCAATGCCAGGGTCTCGTGATCCAGGGACGACTTCCCCAGGAGAGCACACGGCACACCTCAGACTGTTGCAATGTCACACCGGGCTATTCCACCACGGGCTCACCCTGCACTCCGTATCCCTTGGGCCTGAGTGAGCCAGAACCCCCAAATCAACTGCTCCTTTAGCCCCATCCTCTCTGAAAGAAGAACAAATGCCCTCAGGTGACCTACATGCAGAGGCGTGGCCAAATCCAAAGCTGAACCCAAGGAGCTGTGCAAACAAAGAAGAGAAAGGGAAATTTATCCCAGAAGCCTCAGAAGCAATGGATTAAATCTTCACAATCAACTGGACGTACACTGCATCTCTGGAATACATGAATAGACAATGAATCATCTAAAATGGAGGAGGTGGACTTGGGAGCAATGTTATCTATATATTTTTCCCTTTTTCTCTTTTTGTGAGTGTGTATGTGTATGCTTCTGTCTGTGATTTTGTCTGTATAGCTTTGCTATTAGAATTTCTCTTAGGCTTCTGTCTGTCCATTTTGATTTTTGTTATTTTTTTTTTTGGTATAGTTTTTAGCACTTGTTATAATTGGTAGATTTGTGTTTTGGTTTGGTTACCCTCTATTTTCTTTCTTTTTTAAAATTTATTTTTGAAAAATATTTTTAATAATTATTTTTTATTTTAATAATTTTATTATATTATATTTTATCTTCTTCTTTCTTACTTACTTTTTTTCTCCATTTTATTCTGAGCCACGTGGATGACAAGCTCTTGGTGCTCCAGCCAGGTGTCAGGGTTGTGCCTCTGAGGTGGGAGAGCCAATTTCAGGACATTGGTCTAGAAGAGAACTCCCAGCTCTATGTAATATCAAACAGTGAAAATCTCCCAGAGATGTCCATCTGAACTCCAACACCCAGCTCCACTCAAAGACCAGCAAGCTACAGTGCAGGACACCCTATGCCAAACAACTAGCAAGACAGGAACACAACCCAATCCATTATTGACAGGGTGCCTAAAATAATAATAAGCCCACAGACATCCCAAAACACACCCCCAAACGTGGACTTGTCCACCAGAAAGACAACATCCAGCCTCATCCACAACAACACAGGCACTGCTCCCCTAAACCAGAAAGCCTAAACAATCCACTGAACCAACCTTAGCCACTGGAGGCAGACAATAAAAACAACGGGACCTACGAACCTGCAGCCTGCAAAAAGGAGACCCCAAACACAGTAAGATAAGCAAAATGAGAAGACAGAGAAACACATAGCAGATGAAAGAGCAAGATAAAATTCCACCAGACTTAACAAATGAAGAGGAAATAGGCAGTCTACATGAAAAAGAATTCAGAATAATGATAGTAAAGATGATACAAAATCCTGCAAATAGAATGGAGAAAATACATGAAACATTTAACAAGGACCTAGAAGAAATAAAGAGCAAATAAGCAATGAAGAACAACACAATAAATGAAATTAAAATACTCTAGAAGGGATCAACAGCAGAATAACGGAGGCAGAATAACAGATAAGTGACCTGAAAGATAAAATAGTGGAAATAACTACAGTAGAGCAGAATAAAGCAAAAAGAACTCAGGACAGTCTCAGAGAACTCTGGGACAACATAAAACACACCAACATTCAAATTATAGGGGTCCCAGAAGAAGAAGATTAAAAGAAAGGGACTGGGAAAATATTTGAGGAGATTGTAGTTGGAAAGTTCCCTAGTATGGGAAAGGAAATAGTTAATCAAGTCCAGGAAGCACAGAGAGTCCCATACAGGATAAATCCAAGGAGAAACATGCCAAGACACATATTAATCAAACTATCAAAATTTAAGTACAAAGAACAAATATTAAAAGCAGCAAGGGAAAAACAACAAATAACACACAAGGGTATCCCCATAATGTTAACAGCTGAACTTTCAGCAGAAACTCTGCAAGACAGAAGGGAGTGGCAAGAGATATTTAAAGTGATGAAGGGGGAAAATCTAAAACCAAGATTACTCTATGCAGCAAGGATCTCATTCAGGTTTGACAAAGAAATTAAAACCTTACAAACAAACAAAAGCTAAAAGAACTCAGCACCACTGAATCAGCTTTACAACAAATGCTAAAGGAACTTCTCTAGGCAGGACACACAAGAGAAGGAAAAGACCTACAATAACAAGCCCCAAAACAATTAAGAAAATGGTAATAGGAACATGCCTATAAATAATTACCTTAAATGCAAATAGATTTAATGATCCGACCAAAAGACATAGACTGGCTGAATGGATACAAAAACAAGACTCGTATATATGCTGTCTAAAAGAGAGCCACTTCTTACCTAGGGACACATATAGATGGAAAGTGAGGCAATGGAAAAAGATACTCCATGTCAGTGGAAATCAAAAGAAAGCTGGAGTAGCAATTCTCATATCAGACAAAATAGACTTAAAAACAAGACTACTACAAGAAACAAAGAAGGACACTACATAATGATCACGGGATCAATCCAAGAAGAAGGTGTAACAACTGTAAATGTTTATGCACCGAAAGTAGGAGCACCTCAAAACATAAGGCAATTACTAACAGCCATAAAAGGGGAAATCAACAGTAACACAATCAGAGTAGGGCACTTGAACAACACACTTTCACCAATGGAAAGATCATCAAAAATGAAAATAAAGTAGGAAACACAAGGTTTAAATGATACATTAAACAAGATGGACTTAATTGATATTTATAGGACATTCCATCCCAAAACAACAAAATACACTTTCTTCTCAAGTGGTCATGGAACATTTTCCAGTATAGATCATATCTTGGTTAAAAATCAAGCCTTAGTAAATTTAAGAAAATTGACACTGTATCAAGTATCTTATCCAAGCACAACTCTATGAGACTAGATATCAATTACAGGAAAAGAACTCTAAAAAATACAAGCACATGGAGGCTAAACAATACACTATTTAATAACCAACAGATCACTGAAGAAATCAAACAGGAAATAAAAAAATACCTAGGAACAAAAGATAATGAAACACGATGACCGAAAAACTATGGGATGCAGCAAAAGCAACTCGAAGAGGGAAGGTTATAGCAATACAATCCTACTGCAAGAAACAAGAAATATCTCAAATAAACAACCTAAATTTACACCTAAAGCAATTAGAGAAAGAAGAACAAGAAAACCACAAAGTTAGCAAAGGGAAAGAAATCATAAAGATCAGATCAGAAGTAAATGAAAAAGAAATGAAGGAAATGATAGTAAAGATCAATAAAACTAAAAGCTGGTTCTTTGAGAAGATAAAATAAATTGATAAACTATTAGTCAGACTTATCAAGAAAAATAAGGAGAAGACTAAAATCAACAGAATTAGAAATGAAAAAGGAGAAGTAACAACTGACACTGCAGAAATACAAAGGATCATGAGAGAGATTACTACAAGAAATTCTATGCCAATAAAATAGACAATGTGGAAGAAATGGACAAATTCTTAGACATGCACAACCTTCTGAAACTGAACCAGGAAGAAATAGAAAATATAAACAGACCAATCACAAGCACTGAAGTTGAAACTGTGATTAAAACTGTTCCAACAAACAAAAGCCCAGGACCAGATGTCTTCACAGGCGAATTCTATCAAATATTTAGGGAAGAGTTAACACCTATCCTTCTCAAACTCTTCCAAAATATAGCAGAGGGAGGAACACTCCCAAACTCATTCTACAAGGCAACCATCACCTTGATACCAAAACCAGACAAAGATGTCACAAAGAAAGAAGACTACAGGCCAATATCACGGATGAACATAGGTACAAAATCCTCAACAAAATACTAGCAAACAGAATCCAACAGCACATTAAAAGGACCATAAACCATGATGAAGTGTGGTTTATCGTTGGAACGCAAGGATTCCTCAATATATGCAAATCAATCAATGCAATACACCATATTAACAAACGGAAGAAGAAAAAAACATACAATCATCTCAAAAGATGCAGAGAAAGCTCTTGACAAAATTCAACACCCATTTATGATAAAATCCCTGCAGAAAGCAGGCATAGAGAGAATTTTCCTCAACATAATAAAGGCCATATATGACAAATCCACAGCCAACATCATCCTCAATGGTGAAAAATTGAAACCATTTCCACTAAGATCAGGAAAAAGACAAGGTTGCCCACTCTCACCACTATTATTAAACATAGTTTTGGAAGCTTTATCCACAGCAAACAGAGGGAAAAAGAAATAAAAGGAATCCAAATCAGAAGAGAAGAAGTAAAGTTGTCACTGTTTGCAGATTATATGATACTATACATAGAAAATCCTAAAGATGCTACCAGAAAACTACTAGAGCTAATCAATGAATTTGGTAAAGTAGCAGGATACAAAATTAAAGTACAGAAACCTCTGAGATTCCTATATACTAATGATGAAAAATCTGAAATAGAAATTAAGAAAACACTCCCATTTACCATTGCAACAAAAAGAATAAAATATCTAGGAATAAACCTACCTAAGGAGACAAAAGACCTGTATGCAGAAAATTATAAGACACTGATGAAAGAAATTAAAGATGATACAAATAGATGGAGAGATGTACCATGTTCTTGGATTGGAAGAATCAACATTGTGAAAATGATTGTACTATCCAAAGCAATCTACAGATTCAATGCAATCCCTATCAAACTACCCCTGGCATTTTTCACAGAACTAGATCAAAAAATTTCACAATTAGTATGGAAATGCAAAAGACCCTGAATAACCAAAGCAATCTTGAGAAAGAAAAATGGAGCTGGAAGAATCAGGCTCCCTGACTTCAGACTCTACTACAAAGCTACAGTAATCAAGACAGTATGGTACTGGCACAAAAACAGAAATATAGATCAATGGAACAGGATAGAAAGCCCAGAGAAAAACCCACACACATATGGTCACCTTATCTTTGATAAAGGAGGCAAGAATATACAGTGGAGAAATGACAGCCTCTTCAATAAGTGGTGCTGGGAAAATTGGACAGGCACATATAAAAGTATGAAATTAGAACACTCCCTAACACCATACACAAAAATAAATTCAAAATGGATTAAAGATCTAAATGTAAGGTCAGACACTATCAAACTCTTAGAGAAAAACATAGACAGAACACTCTATGGCATAAATCACAGCAAGATCCTTTTTCACCCACCTCCTAGAGAAATGGAAATAGAAAGAAAAAATAAACAAATGGGACCTAATGAAACTTAAAAACTTTTGCACAGTAAAGGAAACCATAAATGAAAACAAAGACAACCCTCAGAATGGGACAAAATATTTGCAAATGCAGTAACAGACAAAGGATTAATATCCAAAATTTACAAGCAGCTCATGCAGCTCAATGTCAAAAAAACAAACAACCCAATCCAAAAATGGGCAGAAGACCTAAATAGACATTTCTCCAAAGAAGGTATACAGATTGTCAACACATGAAAGAATGCTCAACATCTTTCATCATTAGAGAAATGCAAATCAAAGCTACAATGAGATATCATCTCACACCAGTCAGAATGGCCATCATAAAAAAATCTACAAACAATAAATGCTGTAGAGGTTGTGAAGGAAGGGGAACCCTCTTGCACTGTTCGTGGGAATGTAAGTTGATACAGTCTCTATGGTAACAGTATGGAGGTTCCTAAAAAACCTAAAAATAGCACTACCATACGACCCAGCAATCTCACTACTGGGCATATACCCTGAGAAAACCATAACTCAAAAATAGTCATGTACCAAAATGTTCATTGTAGCTCTATTTATAATAGCCAGGACATGGAAGCAACCTAAGTGTCCACCAACAGATGAATGGATGTAGAAGATGTGGCACATATATACAATGGAATATTACTCAGCCATAAAAAGAAACAAAATTGAGTTATTTGTAGTGAGGTGGATGGATATAGAGTCTGTCATACAGAGTGCAGTAAGTCAGAAAGGGGAAAACAAATACCATATGCTAACATATATATATGGAATCTAAAATAAAATAAAATAAAATAAAAAAGGTCATGAACAACCTGGGGCAAGAATGGAATAAAGACACAGACCTAGTAGAGAATGGACTTGAGGATACGGGGAAGGGGAAGGGGTAAGCTGGGACAAAGTGAGAGAGTTGCATGGACATATATTCACTACCAAACGTAAAATAGAGAGCTAGTGGGAAGCATCTGCATAGCACAGGGAGATCAGCTGGGTGCTTTGTGACCACCTATAGGGGTGGGATAGGGAGGGTGGGAGGGAGGGCTTCACAAGAGGGCAGAGATATGGGAACATATGTATATATGAAACTGATTCACTTTGTTATAATGCAGAAACGAACACGCCATTGTAAAACAATTATACTTTGATAAAGATGTTTAAAAAAATAATAATGAAGGCAAACATGTGAGCATAGAAAGCCAGATGACTTCATTTGACAAATTAATACAGATAGAAACATGATATAGTCTCAAATAGCTTGCTTTGAATAAGACTTTTGATACTGGATAGAAAATTCTGAACCTTGAAGGATTTGTGTTCCTTCTCAGTCACAAAGTGAGACAGGAAGTGGGCAGGGTACAACCTTTAAAAGAATGACATAATAGTTGGGGACATGACATTAACTGGTTAGAACAAACTAGGTTCAATATGGCAGACCACTGACTTCCAGTAGACTTTGAGCCTCATTATAAACTCATTTTAATGCATCAGCATGCTAAATAACATACCCACAGGTGCCATAACAGTTCCAAAGCCAACCAAGAACCCACACTTGGTGGCCTGTCCCATGGTCTCTCCTGAGACCACTTCTTTTTTCCTGTAACAACTTTTCTGGCACCCAAAGTGGGGTCTCAAAGGGCATAATCTTGATCTGTGTATTGGACTATGGCTTCCCTCTGTGGAGGGTGGCTGGGACACATCCTGAGCTGTGTAGAGTCAAGTAGCCCCTTATGTGGCAGCTTATGCTGCCTTGCAGGATCTGGCAGGGACCAGTTATCTGGCTGTGAAGGAGCCCACTCAGCTGAAGTCTTTTCTCCCTTCAAGCTTTCTCATTCTCCTACCACTCTGTCTCTTTGGACTTGAAAAGATCCACTGAGACAACTACTGGACATCCAAATTAAGACCACGGGGCAAGTAATTGGCAACTTTGCTGGGTGACTTTCCCTTCTGTGGCTCCTTGAGCCCAATTCCCCCTCTCTACTCTTTCTTAATCCCAGTGTGGTTTGGAGATGTTGGAACTGTGTTGGGGGTCCAAATTGGGGGACTCTGTGAGCCCTCTAAATTTTCAGCCTGGCCCTCCCCAAGTGCTCTTGGGCCTCATTGCATCCCTGAATGGATGTTGTAGGTGAGCACTTCCCTCAAGAGGGTCACGGTCCCTTGCTCCCACCCCCCAGGAATTGTTGTGGCTGTACACTTGAAGCAGAAGGCAAGAGATAGATGGGCTCCAGGCTAAACATTTACAACTGGCCTCCTGTTCACACTTCCTGGGGCAAGAAGAAATGGGTTCCAGGCCAGACATTCATTACCATTTCCCTGTTTACATTTCCTGAAGCAAGAGACAAACAGGTTTCAGGTTTACATATTTATGACTGGACTCCTGTCTATATTTTGAGATCTGTACCTCGATATAAAAACCAGCAACAGAAATAGGGTAAATAACTGGACATTGGACAGAGTAGAATTAAACCCTGTTAGAAGGTCAAGAGGTCTTTTGTTTCCCATCCTTGGGGCAAAGGAAACATTGCCACATGCACAGAAAGTCTCCTTGGGGGTCAAAAAGGAGGGGGGCACCACCCAATAATATGTGATGCTAAGGCCATCCAATAGGCCTCTGGGATGTAGTCCATCTTGAAAAAAAAGTTGGGCACGTATGTTGGGGAGGGTCCTAAGACAGGTCAGGTGTGGAAAAAAACAGATAATTGGCCAGAGGTAAACAAAGACTTGGAAAAATTGTCCTATATAAATGACTTAACCACCTCTTTACTGAGCTCCTCATTAGGGAGGATGCCCACACCCTTTCTCTCTGGATGTGTATCTCTGCCTTGCTTCTATCTTAACTAAACAAACTGTTTCTCTCTGTGTTCTCCCACTTGTCGTTGTGCTATGTCTCTAATAATAAACATTGTACCTGCCTTTAGCATTTTGCCTCTGTGAGAAATGCATTTTTCACTGGGGGCAAGAGCCAGGGCATGTGGTGGCTAGGATACTTTGTTTTCATCCAGGCTACCCAGGTTCAATTCCTGGGCAGGAAATTAAGATCTCGCTTCACACCACAACCCACTGCTGCCTTTCCAGGATCACAACTTCCTAGTCCCACTCAGTCATCCTCCTTATTTCAACCCCCATTTCAACTGTGATACCAAGCCAGGTTGTGCTCCCTGTTAAGGGTCACTTCTCGTGGGGAGCCCAGACACCCCTGTGCAGAAGTTGTGAGTGAGCACTTCCCTTATAGGGGTCACTGGTGGACTTTATCAACCCCTGAATGGAGGTAGTAGACAGGCACCTTTCTCAGTAGGCTTATGAATCACTGGCCTAGGAAACATCATGGCTGTGCACCTTCTTGCCAACTCCTCTCTATTCTAACAAGTGTCATGGCTGCACACCTTCCCTCCTGCCCTGGATTTCTCTTATATCCTCCACCTCTCCTTACTTCTTGGACTGTCTACTGATACTTGAACCTCCTTGCCAGCTTTGCCAACAGGATGTGTGTTGCCTCTTTTACTTCTGTGGAGAGGTAACCTTCTTAAATATCACAAGGACCATATCCTGAGAGCTTTTGCCTTGTATTGTTATCACTGCTTTGTGGTGCTCCAGCCTTACCCTTCAGGTCTATTTATTTCTCTTTCTTTTGTTTCAGTGATAAAGTTAATCCGTTTAGTTTGCTCAGGGCCTGGGTCTCCTTCCTCCCTCTCTGAAGGATTTAGGCCCTGGGACTCTGGTTGCTTTTTCTCCCACTGGCTCTTGTTCCCTTCCTTGATTAATCCAAGAGGCCTCCTCAGGCTCACTGACCAGGCAGATTTCGGGGGCTCACTGTTGACACTGGGAGAACGAATGCCAGGACAAATAACTACCATTTGGCCAGGATCCATCAGACCCCCATTTTATCAAGATACAGATTTTTTTTTTAAATGGGGACAACTACAAGCATCGTGAAGGACTCCCCCCTTGGATGCATATTAGCTAATTGGGGAAAATTTAGACGGGATGGTTTAAGAAAAAAAGAAATTAATTTTCTTTTTCAATACTTCATGACCCCAATACAAACTAGAGGACCAAGAGATCTGGCCAGAAAATGGGTCATTGAATTACAATACCATCTTGCAGCTGGGCTTATTTTGTAAAAGGAAACATAAATGAGGGGAAGTCCTATGCATCCAAATATTCATAACCTTTTTCCAAAATCCATGTCTAAAGAATTCCTGCCAGGTGTGCCTGGCTCACATCCCTTCAAAGTGCTTCTTCCCCAACAGGAGCCTGATACTTTAGGTGATCCCCTTATGAGTACACCTCCCCAAGGTCCACAACTGGGAACTGTTACCTCTCCCAATTCTGAGGGGGGAGGAAAGTCTTCTGGACTGTTTACCCTTGACACCCCATCTGGGGAGCTGGAGACCACAGACCCCCATAAATCAGCTCATGGATTTGGCCTTTGGAGTATTTAACAATAGAGATAAGTTTGAAGAGGCAAAAAGAATTCAAGGACAACAGCAAAAAGCACAGTTACTGGTGGCATTCCTAAACCCTGCATCACCTCAGGTTTACATTCCTTTGTGAAGATCCATAGTGAGGACAAGTTCCAGGAAGCCTGAATCAGAACCACTGTCTTGCCAAGAAAGCATCTGTTTTAAGTGTGACCAAGATGGCCACTGGAAGGTCAAATTCTCCCTGTATGGGAAAAGTCCACGGGGATCCGCACAATGTACAAACAAGAGGGCTATTGGAAGTGAGACTGCCCCCAGTCCCAAAGGGGACTCAGGGCCCCCAAACCAGTGATGTCTGAGAGGACTGGAGATTGATGGGGCCTGGGATTCTCCCTGGCTTCCAAAGGACACCTGGTCCTTTCTGTGGATGAACCTTGGATAACCCTTGATGTGGTAAGTAGGAAAGTTATTTTCTTATTAGATATGGGGATTGCCTACTCTGTGCTGACTGATTTCCCTGGACCCTTGTCCTCCCCATGTTGTATAAAAACGGGGATTAATGGAAAGCCCAAAACCAAGCTGTTCACCCCTCCCCTCAACTACTTGCTAGGAAATTTTGCCTTTCCACATCAGTTTCTGCTCATGCCTGAGTTCTCCGTCCCCTTGTTAGGAAGAGACTTACTCACTAAATTACAGACAATAGTCCAAGCTGGAAACCTTCATGGAGAAGGCACACACCAAGAAAAATAATTGCTCTTTGCTGGAGGAGTCTACCTCAGTTACAAGCTAGATGAGGTCTCCATTCCACCCCATCTAGGTTTTTAAACTATGGGCTGTTAAACAGGTTCACAGTGCCAGAACTAAAGGCCAGTTTCTTCTGCATTCCCCTGCACCCAGAATCCCAATATCTCTTTTTCTTTGAATGGACAAATCCATACACTGTAATACCATGAATGCCTCCACTCTGTGTGCTTATAAAATTCAAGCTGAGAGTGCCTACATTATAGGAAAGGAATAGACAGAAAAAATATCTAAAAATTGTCCAGCTACTTTTAGAAATGGAGATCATATGAGACTGTATGAAAGCCTCCTCAGATCAAAGGCTGGACTGAGGGAAATAATTTAAAATTTTCTTAAACCAAGGGAGGACCCACAAAAGAGTTTGTAGATAGGTTACCAAAATGGAAGGCCACCAGTCTGACTAAACTAACCATACTTGATAAGAATTTTATCAAGAAGAGGAGGCCTTCTCTTCTAAGCTAAATGAGGGAAAGTAAAACATTCCAACATAGGTAAATGATAATGTCAGTCCTTCAACATCATTGAGGTAGCCACCAAATTCTTCTTCAAAAAAAAATAAAATTAAATTAAACTGTCCTTGTTTTACAAATCTAGTCTTTACAAGACCAGAGGTGTGGCTCTAGAAATAATTCAAAGCCCACAAATCCTGTTACCACTCCCAAAACCTTCCCTATTTATCTTAAGAGGCCTATAAGTATTAAACAAAGAGGGAACAAAGTCATCCTAAGAAGAACTTGCCTTTCTCCTCCCATGCCTTTGAAATGCAAATGTTTACCTGGTTTTCTCCAGGAACACTTATCTCTGCCATCTTTTAAAATACAAATTAAAATAATAATAATAATAATAATAATAAAATACTAATTTTGAAACAGGGGG
The DNA here is from genome assembly GCF_025265405.1 of Mesoplodon densirostris. Lineage (NCBI taxonomy): Eukaryota > Metazoa > Chordata > Mammalia > Artiodactyla > Ziphiidae > Mesoplodon > Mesoplodon densirostris. The sequence continues at coordinate 59,178,126 of NC_082675.1, read as the reverse complement.
TAAGCAATTTAGAACTTGTCAAGGACAAATAAGGACCTTAAGTGTCTTCCCTATAAATATTAGTAAAAACTATATTTAGCCATCTAGACAGGTGACCGTGACTTTTATATAAATACTTATAAATATGAAGGAAACCAGTCAGAGTGAATTTCAGGTTCATGTGATCTAGAAAACATTCAGTGTTAAATTAATATCTGGTATTACCTTAAGCGTGTTGGTTTGATTAACATAGACGTCTTTAGAGGCATCGATGTTAAGTATAATACTTCTGTTGTACCTAGTATTACTAGAGGTCAAATAAGGCCTTTTTAATATATATGTGTTGAAATTTGTCAGCAAGAAAAATAAATTGGTATGATGAAATTTTTATAAGTGAATTAAATACAAATGACATAAGAGCTTTTGGATGAAATTTTTAGGAATAATTATATTTAATAAATGTCTACTTAAGAATAATCTCTCCAGGTATTTGGAAATTTACTTGAAATTTAGAGTTGTTCTAAATTAAGTGATGGATGTTTATTAAATAGCTAGGTCATTCCCAAATAAAATAAGATAATGAGTCTTCAATTACTAAACAGAGAAACTAAAGGTATTTAGGACTATTGATAAATATGTTTGTTACCACTCTGAGATATTCTCTATAACACAGCACATGGTTTTTAGAAATCATTGGTATTTATGTTTACCAATCTACAGAGTACTGGTGTAGAAGACAGTTTATGATCACTTAAGAAAAGTAGGATGTGTGTTTTGGACAAAAGAAGGTATGAGGAAGGGCATTACATTCTCTTAAAGGAAAATATTTTTGCCCTACAGCTGGTTGCTTCTAAATGGAAGAAACGGGCACAGTGATATAGATACAAAAATTTGTAAAAGGTTTGTGGAAAATGAAAAGGGAATTTAGCTGGGTAAATTGATTTTGTTGGGAGTGGGCTGAGGCAAAACTTGGATTCGGTCTCTGTGAAGAAAACAAAATTTTCTTGGAATGCTGCTTTTGATAAAACATTGTGTGTGTTTCTGTGCCTTTAAGTGATCTGTATTTCCTTTTGGGATATGCGGGCCTCTCACTGTTGTGGCCTCTCCAGTTGCGGAGCACAGGCTCTGGACACACAGGCTCCAGACGCACAGGCTCCAGACGCACAGGCTCAGCGGCCATGGCTCAGTGGCCATGGCTCAGCGGCCATGGCTCACGGGCCCAGCCACTCCGCGGCATGCGGGATCTTCCCAGACCGGGGCATGAACCCGTGTCCCCTGCATTGGCAGGCAGACTCCAAACCACTGCACCACCAGGGAAGACCTCCTTTTGGTATCTCTTGTAACTTTGGTTAAGAAATGAGTATTGTCTCACAGTGACCTATGATCTTATTTGACCAAATGTTTTAAAGTTTTTGACAAAATTCCCAAATATCAATTTTTAATTAAAGTTCTTTTGACTTCCAATTAACTTTGGGATGCTGTAGAGAGCTCCTGAGGCAGCTCAGAGAGATATTTAACTAGTATTATTTGGCATGTTAAATTATATGGAGAGCACTATCACATGAGTGATAAACTTACTTAAGATATACCATGTAGATGAATGTTATTAATATAGATATTCTAAACGTTATATAAAGTTTCTGGAATTTGGATATGTCCTGGTATAATGCTAAAGTCCTAGTTGTTATCTTAAAATGTTGTATGTCACAGCAGTAACCAAGCTTCTTTATCAATAACATATAATCAGATATTTAACTGTGAACTTTAAGTCTTTTGTCATTTATAGACAGTTATTTTTGTACTGAAGCTGTTACAAAAGTGCTTCATTTTCAAGAAGAGTCATAGGAAGTCTACAGAAGCAGTTACAACAGTTCCCCATCGAGATGATGGTTATGTGAGGACTCCAGCCCATACCATCTTAAAACCAGTAGCCATCTTGCCCCTGGGGCCCCTAGATCAAGCATCCAGAGATTTTTACTCTCTGGCAGAGAGGGCTGGTGTTCTTACTCAGCTTTGAAGCAGCTACAGAAAACAGACCATCACCCTCTGTTTCCCATAAGATTATGGGAGTAAAATCTCAGTGGGGAATGAGACAGGAAGGGGGCAGGGCACATCATTTAAAAGAATGACATAGCAGTTGAGGACATGACATTCACTGGTTAGAACCAACTAGGTTCAAGATGGCAGATGATTGAATTCCAGTAGACCTTAGCCTCATTATATGTTCATTGTAATACATCAACACACTAAATGACACACCCACAGGTGTGATGACAGTTCCAAAGCTGAACATAAAAGGTCAGCAAAGTGGGTGACCCAATTCCTGGAAATCTGTGCCCTTTCCCCGAAATAGTGGAATAATCCTCCCACTCATTAGCCTAGGAAATTAGCCAACCTATAAAAACTGATCAACCCATATTTCAGGGTCTCTCTCCTTCTGAGATGACCTATACTCTCTCTATGGTGTGTGTGTAGCCCTGAAAAAACCTTCTTTCACTTTACCATGGCTCACTCTTGAATTCTTTCCTGCACAAAGCCAAGAACCTACACTTGGCAGCTGTCCCAGGGACTTGCCTGAGAACTGGAATGTGACCATCTTCTCACACTTCACTTTCTTTCCTGAAACAAAAGCATCATAATTTTAATTAAGTTCTATATGTACTTGATGATTATCTCTCACTGTCCTCAAAGACTGTTGTTATTGCCTCCTTTCTCTTCATGCTTATAGATCTTTATCATATATATATATCATATTAAAATTTATCAATTATATAATATTATATGTGTATATGTTTGTATTTTTATTACTCTAGGAGGTGGATTTAAAAAGATATTTCTGTGATTTATGTCAGAGAGCGTTCTCCTATGTTTTCCTCTAAGAGTTTTATAGTATCTGACCTTACATTTAGGTCTTTAATCCATTTTTACTTTATTTTTGTGTATCATGTTAGAGAACATTCTAATTTCATTATTTTACATGTAGTTGTCCAATTTTCCCAGCACCACTTATTGAAGAGACTGTCTTTTCTCCATTGTATATTCTTGCCTCCTTTGTCATAGATTAGGTGACCAAAAGTGAGTGGGTTTATCTCTGGGCTTTCTATCTTGTTCCATTGATCTATATTTCTATTTTTGTGCCAGTACCATAATGTTTTGATGAATGTAGCTTTGTAGTATACTCTGAAGTCGGGGAGCAATCTCAAGATTGTTTTTTCTATTCAGCATCTTTTGTGTTTCCATGCAAATTGTAAAATATTTTGTTCAATTTTTTGAAAAATGTTATCGGTAATTTGATAGGGATTGCATTGAATCTGTAGATTACTTTTGGTATTATAGTCATTTTGACAATGTTGATTCTTCCAATCCAAGAACATGGTATATCTCTCCATCTGTTTGTGTCATCTTTGATTTATTTCATCAGTATCTTATAGTTTTCTGCATACAGCCCATTTGCCTCCTTAGGTAGGTTGATTCCTAAGTAGGTTTATTCCTAGGTATTTCATTCTTTTTGATATGATGGCAAATGACAGAGAAAGACAAATATCATGGGTTATGGCTTATATATGGAATCTAAAAAAAATGGTACAAATGAACCTATTTACAAAACAGAAATAGAGCCACAGATGTAGAAAACAAACTTATGGTTACCAAGGGGGAAAGGGGGGAAGGGATAAATTGGGAGATTGGGATTGGCATATACACACTACTATATATAATATAGATAACTAATAAGAACCTACTGTATAGCACAGGTAAATCTAGTCAATACTCTGTAATGACCAATATGGGAATATAATCTAAAATAGAGTGTATATATGTGTAACTTAATCACTTTGCTGTATAGAAGAAGTTAACACAACATTGTAAATCAACTATATTCCAATAAAAACTAATAAAAAATACATGTAGTGTGATGTCAGATACCACACTAAACACAGGATGTATAGAGATAAACACAGAATTTGTGCCTTCAAAGCATTCCCAGTTGGGTGGGGAAGATAAGTGAGCAAACAAGACCATGATCATACAATGAGTTTATGAAATAAAAATAGCACAAGGTGCTGAGGAAGGACAAGGTAGGTGTATATCTCACTTGATCAGAAGGGGCAGGGAATATCTGTAGAGCAGATGCTCTCTGCACTGAGTTTTGAAGGGTGCATAAGAGTTAGGCAAGTGAAGAGGAGAGTAGAATAGATATTCCTCTAAGAACAAAAAATACAGGCATGAAGAAAGACAACACAACATGTGACTGAGATGGGGTATTTGAGGAACCAAAAGTCCTAAGGAGGAAATAAATGACACAGTGTGCAGAGTGGCAAAAGGAAGCAAAAATTTGTCAGGGATGATATCTTTAAAGATCTTGTAAGACTGGCCAAGGGTTTAGATACCTACGGTCATGTACTCTTTTCTGAGGTAAAAATGAATATTACTGACAGCCTGCTTAAGATATACATTTAGATAGCACCAAGGCAGACAAAAGTAAGCATGCTCCAACTTCAACTAATTACTGATTATCCCTAGTAGACCTTCTTCCTGTCTTCTTATTCTAAGCCACTCTCATTTCCAATTTGGACTAGCTCTCCAATTGGTTTCTACACAGAATCCAGAAATATCTTTAAAAACTCAAATTTGCATTGTGTAACAGTTCCCAATGTTGTCCATTATGTTTAGGATGGAGAATAAATTCTAAGCATACAGTGAACATTCATGGTCTTGTTACTGTTGTTTACACACTTGCCATCCTCCACTCTTTTCTGGGCTTCAAACACATCCATCTTCTTTCAAATTCACAAACCAGCCAAGCCATTTTCTGCCTTAAGATATTTATACACATATTTTAACTCTGAATGCTCTTTACTTCTCCACCCTCCACCTTTGCTTCATTATCTCATACTATGATCAAATTTCAGCCTAAACATTGCTTCCTCAAGAGAGTCCTCTTTGCCTACCCAAAATAAAGTAAGACCTTCTTTCATGTATTCTCTCAGGACCTTGAATATTTTCTTAATATCATTTATTTCTATTCAATTAAACAATTATGTAGTTAACTATCTTTTTAATTACAGTGTCATGATGGTAGGAATACCAGACATATGATTCAGAAGTACTTCCCCAGACCTTAGCAGAATGCCAGGTATATAGTAGATGCTTAGTAAATATTTGTTGAATAAAAAATAGATGAACAAATACATTTCTAGAAAGGCAGTATCAATTTTTAGATGCTGCTACAGTTAACTTTAGGGTCATAGGGAGCAATAGTTAATCAAATGTATGCTAATGGTCTTTAGTAGAAATTCCTTATATATGTTAATGGCTATTTCTTAACCTGAAATGGTTATCAGAGGAAAATTTCTTTGAAAAATAAAGACACTATACTAATGCCTATTATTATTTCTTCTGCTTTCTGTTCATACTCTTTCTCCTCTTCTACTTCTTCCACTCTTTTCAATATTGTAAGCAGCTGAATCTGAGTTGGTAACAGTATTAATTAATTAACAAATATTTGTTAGGCAGCTATGATGTTTCAGGCATTGTACAAGGCACAGGAATCAATGATGCACAAAAATAGGTAGGAATCTATTCTGATTTGAGCTTTCCTGCCTAATTCTATTTCATCATCTCTAAGAGCTGATCATACCTCTATAAAGGTATGATTTTGTTTTAGATCCAATTGCCCCCCGCCTTTTTCTTCATTGCATTAAGATGATGAGGTCATTATGTAAATACAGAACGCAATTTAATTAAACTGGCCTTATGGACCTATTCAATTGTTTGGGTTGCTTTTCCTGCAAAAAGAAAACAGCTTTAAAAACTCATACATGGGCCTCCCTGGTGGCACAGTGGTTAAGAGTCCGCCTGCCAATGCAGGGGATACGGGTTCGTGCCCCGGTCTGGGAGGATCCCACATGCCGTGGAGCGGCTGGGCCCGTGAGCCATGGCCGCTGGTCCTGCGCATCCGGAGCCTGTGCTCCGCAACGGGAGAGGCCACAACAGTGAGAGGCCCGCATACTGCAAAAAGAAAAAAAAAAAAAAAAACTCATACATTTATCTAGCACATTATTTAGTACATTTAAGCAGTATTCACAGTGCCCTAAAATTCATATGACCAACAAGTTTCCAACTGTGCTTACTTTCCAGCTGTCCCATTTTCAAAGAACACATACTTTCTGTGCACGATTTTCCTCTTTTAGTGTTCAAACCTTTAATTTCACTTACAAGCCATGAATACTGCATAATACACTCCCCTGAAAGATTTATATTCTACGTGAGCAATTGGTTAGGACTGTAACAAGCTCTAAAGAAAAAGAATGAAATGATATATATAGAGTTATATATAGAGTTAAGTCTTCCTGAATAGTTTGAAAAGCTTGAAAAAACAAGGGCCTCATTTAAGTGGCAAAGTACATTAACAATGTAGACAGGTTGTGTATGGATAGCACCATGCCCAGTGACTGTTATTGTACCACAGTGCATAAGCATGAAAAAATATCAATGTGATTAGACCACCAAAGGACAAATGTACCATATTAAGTATACATTTCTCAGTATCTCTGATAGAATACAATGTTCCTAAGCTAAGGATTTTAGAGAAATAATGGGCTTGAATTACACTGAAATGGCCTGTTCAGTGTCTAAGATATGCACTAACAGAGTCACTCCTTTGTGCCACTAGAAAATCCCTGTTAGGACTTCCCTGATGGTGCAGTGGTTAAGAATCTGCCTGCCAATGCAGGGGACATAGGTTCAATCCCTGGTCCAGGAAGATCTCACATGCTGTGGAACAACTAAGCCTGTGCACAACAACTACTGAGTCTGCACTCTAGATCCCACGAGCCACAACTAGTGAGCCTGCATGCCAAAACTACTGAAGCCCTTGCGCCTTAGAGCCCTCATGCAACTACTACACACGTGCTGCAACTACTGAAGGCCGCATGCCTAGAGCCCATGCTCTGCAACAAAAGAAGACACCTCAATAAGAGAAGCCACTGCAAATGAGAAGCTCACACAACGAAAATGAAGAGTAACCCCCATTGACTGCAACTAGAGAACGCCTACATCCAGCAATGAAGACCCAACACAGCCAAAAAAGAAAAAGACAAAAAGAAAATCCATGTTAAAATGTGAATGCTCAGGGGAGAGGTAATGCCCAGAACCATTAGGAGTCATTTATACATTAGCATAGATTAATGTATTCGATTATTCTAGTGAGCAAACCACAAAGCTATGGTCTACAGAGAAACTATGAATAGGTAGCATGAGATTTGGAGAAGGGGGAGTATTACTACAAGGTAGAATAAGTGCTACAGTATAATTTTTGAAGAAAAGCAAGGTGTTGTATAATGAAATTGAAGAATTGCATTTCTTAGTGACTCTGGAATGACAAACATGGTAGAATAGGAAGGAAATTCATATAAAATCAGATCAGAAATTGAATTCTGCTTTCATGCTGGCACCATATTTTCTTCCCTGGCTCATGCCATATCACTCTCTTGTTTGCTGTGCTCCAGCCACACTAGTCTTCCTTAAATCTGACAAGAAAGCTCCTATCTGGCTTTCAGTTTTTGCCAATGTGCTATTGTTTACCTTGGGTATCTTCCCTCTACTCTTTACATAATAAGTTCCTTTTCATCATTTAGGTCTCAGCTTGTTTGCATATCACCTTCTCAGAGAAGTCTTCTTTTACCACCTTACCTAAATTAATTGCCCAAAACAAATGCAAACACAAGCATGTGTATGTGTAGTATACAGATGTATTATCAAAGTCAACACGTGGTTTGTTCTCTTATTAATATTTATCAAATTCTGCATTAAAAATTGTTTTATTTTTGTTTGTCTCCCCATGTGGGATAAAGGCTCCATGATGGTAGAAACCATGTCTGTCTTATTCACTGTATTTCACACAGAACCTAGCATAATGTATGGTTAACAACAAATGTTCAAAATACTTGTTTATTAAAAGAAGGTATGAATGATTTTGGTGTCCTCTTCTTTGCTCTATTTAAATTATATTCCATGATCACATAATTTCAGATCCCTTAGCCCTCTCTTTTTTGAGGTAGTAAGCAAGCACCACCCAGGTTAAATTAAAAACTTTGCCCGTTCTGAAACTGCTTTGGAGCAGCTGAACGCAACCATGCAGCTTGGTCTCACTTTAAATGTATTACCATGGATCTCAAATGTTCTTTGAATGATGCCTGGCAAACACATTTAGGACATAGATTACTCATTCACTCCTCTAAAACCACCAACTTCTCCCATCTTCATACTCTCCCTGAAGACCTTGCTTGCTATCTTACTGAGAAAAACTGAAGCAATCTGGAGTTAAATTTACAAAGACTTCCATCCAGAAGATACTTCCAAAGCTACCCACAACTCTGCACCCATATTTGGTCTTCCTACTAATTTTATTACTTATGTGAACTTTTCATGCTCCTGTATAAGCCAGTACTGTACTTTCTATTGAGTAGATTACATCTCCCTTTCTTGCTCAAGAATCTTGCTCAAACATATTTTCTCTTTTAAAGAGCATTTCCTATCATCATAAAAAGCATGCTGCTATTTCTTGCATCCTAAATAATAAAACAAATCAAATCATTTTTGATCCTACTTCTTCCACCAGTCCCTGCCTCATTTTCTCACTGTCTCTGCTGGAAAACTACTCAAAAAGTTGCTTGTGATACCACTTCTACTTCCCCTTCTCCTACGTTCTTCAATTAACTCTAACCAGGTTTTTAATTCCATCGCTCCACTGAAATTGCTTTTATCAAAGTTATCTTGAATCTATAGTGTCTAATCCAATGGACAATTTTCATTCTATCAATTTTGATCTACCAGCAGCATTTTATATTTTCTACCACTCTCAGATTTTCACTTGGCACTCAGGATACCACAGTCTCATGGTTTTCTTCTAATCTCTATAACAGCTTCTCTGAGTCTTGGCCTGGCTCTTCTTTTTCTCCTGGATATTATTGTGCCACTAAGACTCAGTGCTTAGTCCTCTTATTGTCTCTGTCCACATTCTCTTCCTTGGTGATTCCCTTCAGAGTCATGATCTTGAGTGTCATTTATATGTTACAGCTCCTGAATTCCAGAAATGTATATCTAACTTTTACTCAACTTTTCCATTTGGATGTCTAAAAGACAACCCAAATTATCCTGTCCAAACTGATATCTGGTTCTTTCCACAACATCTTTCCTTCTATCGCCTTTCTCATCTTTATGACAATCCCATTCTTTCAAGAGCTTTCGCCTAAAACTTTTGAATCTTCCCTGATTCCTCTGTCTTAACACACAACATGCCCTCTGGAAATCCTGTTGGCTTTACTCACTAAGTATATCCAAAATATGCTTACTTCTCACTACTTCTACTGCTACTATCTTGATGTGAGCCATCAGAATCTCCAAGCTGGATTACTACTCTGGCTTCTTAGAGGTATCCCTGCTTCTACTCTTACCCAACCCTCCAGTCTATTTTCAGCACAGCAGACAGAGTGATCTTTAAAAAACTAGATTATGTCGCTTTGTTCAAAACCCTGCAGTAGTTCCCTATTTTACTCAAAGTAAAAGCTAATATACTGACAAAGGCTTATAATGTACTTAGAAATAACACCTCTTGCCCCTCTGACTTTGTTTCTTTCCATTTCTTACCATACACCCTCATTCTTCTGATTTCAACCATACTAAGCTCCTTGTTGTTTCTGAAACATGCAAGATGGTTTCTCACCTTGGCCTGTTTGCAAATGATTTTGCACTTGAGCACTTGGGTACTCAGAGGGATAACCTCATTACCTTCTTCAAGTCTTTCCTTCAGGTTCAGATGCCCCTTCTCAATCAGGCTTATTCTGAGCACAACCAGAAATCCTGATTACATTCACTCTCTTCTATCTATTTTTCTCATAGCATATGTTACCTTCTTATTTATTATATAGTTACATCTGTCTCCTTTAGCTAGAACACAGACCGTGTTTTGGTCACTGAAGTTTCCCAAGAATCTAGATTAGTGCATGGTCCATAGCAGATGATCAATAAATTGAATAAGTGAATGTCTAAAGCACTTACTGGTCCTTCAAATGAATAAATTAGCATAAAATGCGGACCTTTTCTCACCTATAAAAATGAGGTGATGGCACTATTTCTCATAATTGTTCTGTGAGCTAATGTAGATATAACGGATTCACACTCTGCTCAAGACAAAATGAATATTATGATTTCATTAGTAGAAGTCAGTTGAACTGAAAGATAAAAATGGTAACAAGGAAAACTCTCAGAAAAGACCACAAATATTTTTTCCTCTTTTTTTAAGGCCCAGGTAATCCATCCAGAAAAGATGTCAAAATCACCAGAATGACAATTTATTAACTTACAATGATGTTAGTGTTCCTGTAACTGGAATTACTCAAAGCACTTATGATTATGATCATTTTTTTCCCTGTGGCTAAACTACATAAAGGAGAAAAAAATCATAATTACAAATTCATGATTCAATTTACCATGTGAAGTCTCTAACAAAAAACTGGATATGAGCAGCACATCATCTCCATAATGGCTGTCTTGCTTTTGGGGTATCAAATTAGTCCAAAGGCAGTTAATAGAACTGAAAGTTTAATGATATTAAGCTAAGAACGTGGGCCACATCCATCAGGACTGCACTGTCTTGTGCTGAATTCTACACTACCTAGTTTTTAGCTCCAAAATAGACTATGAATTAGATCATTCCTGAAAATAATTGAAATAACACTTGCTGTTTTATCAGCATTTTTGGTAAGTCAATCTCCTCCTGAATGAGATATTCATTGTTTATATATGCTAATATAATCTTATTTCTGCTAAGTTCTGTGGGTTCAGGGTAACTCCAACTTCTTCAGGTTGCTTTGACTACCAGCATTCTGGCTCCTGTCCATTCATTCTTTAATAAATAATTACTAATCACCAAATCTGTGCTGGGTACTGTTCTTAAAGCTGGACCTCAGCTGTGAACAAAACAAAGACTCTGCATTCATGAAGATTACATTTCGTTGGAGTAGAGAGACAATGCAAACTTACCAATAAATATGTAATAATGTCAGGAGGTTTATTTGAGGACACATTATATTTGTGTGTAATCAAATATATTTACTTGATTTGCAATCACTTCTATGTATAGTCAGGTTCTTGCTAGTTCATTTGATATGGCTTCCAGAAATACTCCTACCTCTTTAAGGAAAAAAAAAAAAGATAAAGTTTTTGAATACAAAATTGGGAAAAATTTTGAATACAAAATGGAAAGAACCACTGCAACTGAACAGCCCTGAAGCTTCAGCTTCATTAATGTCACAGTCTACTGTCCTCTGAGGTACCTCTGCCTCTTTCCAAGTCACTCCTGATGTTAAGGACAATGTGAGGGAAATGAAGTTAAAGTGAAAGGAGACAGTAGTCCGAACAAAGGTAGGTTACTTTGAAAACTTCTACAGAACTATCTGATCTTATACTCATTTTGCTTGGGAAACTCCCTATAAAACTTTCAAGAGATTAAAAAAAAAGGAAGAAAGTTTACATCAGTATCAACATAGTAGCACAGCAGTTCTGGAGTATACTGTCTGTTTTAGTCTTGCAGTGTGTGTTTGTGTATAAGGTTGCAAAGAGAATTGTCTTCCTATAGTCATCCAAATTAATATTATTATTGATTCATTGATTCTTTAATATTATTATTGATTATTGATCCAAATTAATATTATTATTGATTCACAATCAATATTATTATTGATTTATTATTATTTATACAACTAAAAGCCAGTCTTCCTGCCTCACAGGTGGAACTCTAATGAATCTCATTTTAAATACCATGTGATTCCCAGTTGTGTGACTCAGGGAAGCTGCTTACATTCCTACCTCTGATTTATTGAACTCAATTTCTTCACTTGAAAAATTGAAATAATTGTTCCTACCACATAAGGTTGCTATAAGGATTAGTGGAGATAACATATGTGAATTGTTGGCATAGAACCTAGGATACTGTAAATGTCCCTTAAATCTAAGTACTGTTAGTACTTAAATAAATCTTAGTATTAAGTATTACCATTGGAGGAGGTCATCAAGATGACTGCTGGTTGACCCATGAGCTGCACTAGGGCAATCAGAGGCTCCTTGCCCTCTTCCCTGTTTCTTAAATGTATGTTCAACCCACTGTTCTCAAAACTGGAGTTATTCCAAGGACACAAACTTGAGAGAGCAGTATATTGTTGAGACCATATGGATGATATATGATACTGAACACAGATAAGGACCTTTATATAAACTTCTAAAATACTAGCAGGTGGGTGTAGAGATCTACTTATACTGGAGATGTCCAAGACAAGCCTCATATATAAGTTATTTTGCTTATTAAAACCATCACCAACAATCTGGAGTGGTCTGCTTATTTCTTTGGTCTCTCCTTACCTTCCATGTACTGGGACCAGTTTGCAAACCAAGAACAGGTGAGCCAACAAAGAGACCAATGAAATGAGTCCTGGGAATGAAGCATCAGTGAGGGAAATCTCAAGCTGGCCAACAATATCTATGTGAGGAGGGTTGGCCCATATGTTGGATACTTATGGACCATCATGTGAGTATGGCAACACCATAAAATTGCCAGCTTGTCTAATGCACTTGCTTAAGAAACTGCATAGAGGAGACAGCATCAATAAAGAGAAAAAAATGGCATCCACAGTGGGTTAGCCTCTACTTTGGGCAGTTCAGCTCTCCACCGATGCCCTACTAGAGTTGAAAACTCAAGTTTCAAAGTTGAAAGAAGAAATAAGGTTAGAGAAAGACATGCAGTTATTCACTACTCTACTACATTTGGGGCTAATAGAAAAGGTGGCAGAGCTGAATAATAAATTGAAGACCTTAATATGCAATTTTGCAAAGTTAGAAGGGCACACACTGTGAAGGATTAAGCTCCAAACCCTGGTGACAAGGCCTGATGGAGACATTATGAGGCGGTATCAATGGAAAATGAGGAGAGCTAAGGGGAGGAGGTTATGGTAATTGACAATGAAACAAAAAAACACCCCATGTCATCTTACACCTAATACAAAAGTAAATTTTAAATAATAATTAGCTTAGATTTTGAATAATAGAGAACTATACCTCAAACTCCTACATAAAAAAAAAAAAATGAAATCTTTCTCTGTTCCTTGAAGATGTAAATCTTATCATGTCTTTGAAGTGTAAACACCCCAGAAGGTTGAAGAAAAAAGGGGAGTAAAAAAGGCTTTTTAAACTACAGACTGCTCCAAGACCCCCAGAACACAGACCTAGGCTTGTGGGTGGCATCAGCCCCACCCTCCCTCCCCATCCTCACAGCCAGCCAAGCTGGGATCCAGCCCTGCACACCAGCATGATGGAAGTCACCACATGAGACAGGTTTTAGCAGCTAACAAGTGCAGGGGCCAGCCCCATGTACAAACTTACTCAAATTAGTTAGCCTGCAACAACAGAAGGGCTCATGCGGCCTACAAAAGGAATATCTCAGAGCAGATGACTGCAGCTGAACCCCATAGGTAATATCCTATATGAGGCCACTTCTCCAAGATTGGGAAACATAACAAACCTACATAATACATAGAAATAAATGCAGGGCATTAGGCAAAATGAGGAGAGAGAGGAATGTGTTCCAAATGAGGGAACAATACAAAACCCCAGAAGAAGAAATAAGTGAAATGAAGATAAGCAATATACCTGATAAAGAGTTCTCATAATGATCATAAAGATAATCAATGCATTCAGGATAAGAATGATAAAAACAATGAGTATTTCAACAAAGAGTTAGAAAATATAAAGAAGATCCAAACAGAGCTGAATAACACAACAACTAAAATTAAAAACACACTAGTACTCCAATAAAGATGTTAAAAAATACATAAGAAAAAAAAAACACTAGAAGGAATCAACAATAGATAAGATATTACAGAGGAATAGGTCAGCAAACTGGAAAACAGAATAGTGGAATTTATACAAGCTGAACGAGAAAAAAAGAAAACAGATTTTAAAAAATGAGGGTAGTTTCAAAAGACTCTGGGGTATTAAGCTCATTAACATTCACATTACAGGGGTTCCAGAAGGAGACATGAGAGAGAAAGTGGGCAGGGAAATTACCTGAAGAAGAAATAGCTGAAAACTTCTCTAACCAGAAAAAGGAAACAGACACTCAGTTCCAGAAAGCACAAAGAGTCCCAAACAGGATGAACCCAGAGGTCCACACCAAGACACATTATACTTAAAATGGGAAAAAAAAAAAAAAAAGATAAAGAATCTTAAAAACAGAAAGAGAAAAGCACATAGTTACATCCAAGGAAACTTTCATAAGACAATCAAATTACTGTTATGCAGAGATTTCACAGCACAGAAGGGAGTGGCATGATATATCAAAGTGATGAAAAAACCTACAACTAAGAATACTCTGCCTGGTATGGTTATCATTCATAGTTGAAAGAGAGACAGCTTTAAAGACAAGCAAAAGCTGAGTTCAGCACCATTAAATCAGCTTTACAAGAAATGATAATGGAACTTCCTTAAGAGGAAAAGAAAGGCCACAACTAGAAATATAAAAATTACAACAGAAAAAAGAATCTCACTGGTAAAAGCAAACATATGGTAAATGTAGTACATAAACCAGTTATAAAGCCAGAAGAAAGGTTAAAGTACAAGAGTAGTAAAATAATCTATATCCACAATAAATTGTTGAGATAAACAAAACAAAAAGATGTAAATTATGATATCAAACACATTAAATGTGGAGAAGGGAGTAAAAAATGCAAGGTTGTTAGAATGCTTTCAAACTTTAGAGATCATCAACATAAAATAATCACATTTATATAAGTTATTATATATGAACCTCAGGGTAACCAACAACCAAAAATCTGTAACAGATACACACAAACAAAAGAGAAAGGATTCCAAGCATGAAAATATAGTCACCAAATCAAAAGGGAAGAGAGGATAAAAAGAAGAAAAGAACAAAAAAACACACAAAAGATCACAAAAACAATGAACAAAATGGCAATAAGTACATTATTATTAATAATTTAAATATAAGAACTTTGATCAAAAGACAGTGACTGAATGGATATAAAAATAAGAGTCATATGTAAGCTGCCAATAAGAGACTCACTTCAGATCTAAAGACACACAGACTGAAAGTGAGGGGATGAAGAAAGGTATTCCATGCAAATGGAAATAACAGAGAGCTGAGGTAGCAAAATATATATCAGGCAAAATAGACTTTAAAACAAAGACCATAACAGGAGACAAAGAAGGACATCACATAAAGGGATCAATCCAACAAGAAGATATAACAATTGTAAATATAATGCAACCAACATAAGAGGACCTAAATACATCAAGCAAATATTAACAAATATAAACCAGAAATTGATAGTAACACAATAGTTGTAGGGAATTTAAGTCCCCCACTTACATCAATGGACAGACCATCCACACAGGTAATCAATAAGAAGCACTGGCCTTAAATGGCATGTTAGGGTGAAAATAAGAGATATATGCAGGATATTTCATCCAAAACCCAGCAGAATAGACATTCTTCTCACATGCACATGAAACATTATCTGAGATAGATATATGATAGGCACAAAACAAGTCTAAGTTAAAAGATTAAAATCACATCAAGCAACTTTCTGATGATGGTATGAGACTAGAAATCAACTTCAAGAAAAAAAAAACCCTGCAAAATCACAAACATGTATAGGCTAACATGTTAACAAACAAACTGTGGGTCACTGAAGAAATCAAAGATGAAATCAAAAAAATACCTGGAGACATGAAAATGAGAACACTGATCTAAAATATGTGGGTCATAGCAAAAGCAATTCTAAGAGGGAAGTTTAAAGTGATATAGGCCTACCTTGGGAAACAAGAACTATCTCAAATAGACAATCTAACCTAACACATAAATGAACTAGAAAAATAAGTACAAACAAAACCAAAAGTTAGTGGAAGGAAAGAAATCATAGAAATCAGGGTGGAAATAAATGAAATGGAGACTTGAAAAAATTAAATAGATCAATAAAAATAAGAGGAGGTTCTTTGAAAAGGTAAAATTGAAATAAACCTTTAGCCATAGAGAACAAAAAAGAGAAGGCAAAAAAATAAAATAAAATAAAATCATAAATGAAAGTGGGAAAGTTATAATTAACACCACAGAAAAACAAATATGAGATTACTATGAGCAGTTATATGCCAATAAAATGGACAACCTAGAAGAAATGGATAAATTCCTAGGAATGTACAATTTTCAAAGACTGAATCAGGGAGAAATAGAAAATATGAACAGACCAACTATCAGTAATGACTAGGATCAATAATAATAATAATAACAATAATAATAAAAACCTCCTAAAATCTGAGTAGATGATTCTAGGACCAGACAGATTCACAGGTGAATTCTAACAAACAATTAAAGAAGAATTAATATCCATTCTTCTCAACTATTCCAAAAATCGAAAAAGAAGGAACACTTCTGAACTCATTCTACAAGGCCAGCATCATCTTCATATGAAAAGCAAAGACACCATACACACACACACACACACACACACACACACATACAGACCAACATCCATGATGAACATAGATTCAGAAATCCTCAAGAAAATATCAGCAAACCAAATTTAACAATACCTAGAATGATCCTATACCATAATCATTTGGGATTTACTCCAAGGATGCAAGGATAGTTCAATATCTGAAGACCAATCAATGTGATACACCACTCAACAAATTGAAGATTAAAAATCATATGATCAGCTCAATGGCTGCAGAAAAACCTTTTGACAAAATTCAACGTCATTTACTATAAAAACTGTCAACAATATGTGTACAGAGGTAACATATCTCAACATAATAAAGTCTACACATGATAGACCATTTTTAACATCATACTGGTGAAAATTTGAAAGCTTTTCCTCTAAGATCAGGAACAAGACCAGGATGTCCAAACTTGTCACATTTTTTCAACATGATATTTGTACCCTTGGTCACAGCAATCATGCAAGAAAAAGAAATAAAATGAATCTAATTTGAAAAGAAAATGACATGCTTCAATATAGAAATTCCTAAAGATGCCACCAAAAAAAAAAAAACTGTTAGGACTGAAAAATGATTTCAGTCACATTGCTGGATACAAAATTAATATACAGAAATCTGTTGCATTTCTGTACACTAACAACAAAATATCAGAAAGATAAATTAGGGAAAAAATCAAAGTATGATTGCATCAAAAATATTAAAATACTTAGGAATAAAGCTAACCAAGATTTACTATACTCAGAAAACTATAAGACATTGATGAAAGAAATTGGAGATGACAATGGAAAGATACACAATCTTCATGGATTGGAAGAATTATATTGTTAAAATGGCCACATTGGCTGGAGTGGGAGACTCTTCCTGCAGTGGTATGGGTTTGAGGAAGTGGCTCACGGAGGTGAGGCATTTAGGTGCGTGCCTTCCTCACTCTCATTGGCTGAGGTAACAGACCTTGGAGCCAGATTTGCTGCATTTGTGCCCCAGCCCCAACATTTAAGTATTCTATGGCTTCGGGCGACTCAGGTAGCATGAATCTCATTAGCACAGAGGAACAGCTTCAGTGAAAACACATTGCAGAGCAGTGGGGGAAGCCAGATTCCATGATGGCAGCAGCAGGGTTTGTGGCAAGAATCACAGATTGCAGACAACCCCATGCAGTCTCGGCTTCCTGCAGGTTGTAGACCCTCAGGCTTAGGAGCTGTTTCAAGCACACACCTTGAGAGTGTAAGGTGTTCATGAGACCATCTGTACCAAATCCATGATTGAACCCAGTGAAGACCCCTATATAAACATTTAAGATTCTGGCAGCATATGTAGAGACCTAATATTTTACCCACCAGCTGCTGGAGACAGCCTCATAGACAAATTTCTACCAAGTCAGTCTGTTCTAGATGAAGAGCTATTGTATAACCTCATAATATGACTTCATAATGGAGACTGCCACATAAACTGCTGTGTGGCTGAGAGGGTACTTGTGCTCTGGCCAGGTGTCAGGCCTGAGACTCTGAGGTGGGAGAGTCGAGTTCAGGACCTTGAACCACCAGAAACCTCCTGGCCCAAATAATATCAATCAGTGAGAGCTCTCTAGAGATCTCCACCTCAACAATAAGACCCAGCTCCACTCAACGACCAGCAAGCTACAGTGCTGACACTCTATGCCAAACAAATAGAAAGACAAGAACACAACCCCATCCATTAGCAGAAGGCTGCCTAAAATCATAATAAGTCCACAGACACCCAAAACACATCACCAGACATGGTACTGCTCACCAGGAAAACAAGATCCAGCTTCATTCACCAGAAAAGAGGCATGAGTCCCCTCCACCAGGAAGCTTAAACAACCACTGAAACAACTTTACCCACTGGGAGCAGATGCCAAAAACAATGGGAACTACCAACGTGCAGCCTGTGAGAAGGAGACCCAAAACACAGTACGTTAAGAAAAATAAGAAGACAGAGAAATATGCAGTAGATGAAGGAGTAAGGTAAAAACCCACCAGACCAAACAAATGAAGAGGAAATAGGCAGTTTACCTGAAAAGAGTTCAGACTAAGGATAGTAAAGGTGACCTCAAATCTTGGAAATACAATAGAGAAAATACAAGAAACATGCAACAAAAATCTAGAAGAACCAAAGAGCAAACAAACGATGATGAACAACACATTAAATGAAAAAAAAATTTCTCTAGAAGGAATCAATAGCAGAATAACTGAGGCAAAAGAACGGATAAGTGGCCTGGAAGATAAAATAGTGGAAATAAATACTGCAGAGCAGATTAAAGAAAAAAGAATGAAAATAATTGAGGACAGTCTCAGAGACCACTGGGACAACATTAAACACTTCAACATTCAAATAATAGGCGTCCCAGAAGAAGAAGAGAAAAAGAAAGGGACTAAGAAAATATTTGAGGAGATTATAGTTGAAAACTTCCCTAATACGGGAAAGGAAAGACTCAAGTCCAGGAAGTGCAGAAACTCCCATACAGGATAAATCCAAAGGGAAATATGCCAAGACATATTAATCAAACTATCAAAAATTAAATACAAAGAATGAATATTAAAAGGAGCAAGGGAAAAGCAACATATAGCATACAAGGGAATCCCCATAAGGTTAACAGCTGATCTTTCAGCAGAAACTATGCAAGCCAGAAGGAACTGGCAGGACATATTTAAAGTGATGAAAGGGAAAAATCTACAACAAATATTACTCTATACAGCAAGGATCTCATTCAGATTCAATGCAGATATTAAAACCTTTAGAGACAAGAAAAATAAGAGAATTCAGCACCACCAAACCAGCTAAAGGAAATTATCTAGGCAGGAAACACAAGAGAAAGAAAAGAACTATTATAACAAACCCAAAATAATTAAGAAAATAGTAACAAGAACATACATATCGATAATTACCTTAGATATAAATGAATTAAATTCTCCAGCAAAAGACAAGACTGGCCAAAAGGATACAATAACAAGACCCATATATATGCTGTCTACATGAGACCCACTTCAGATCTAGGAACACATACACACTGAAAGTGTGGAGATGGAAAAAGATATTCCATGAAAATGGAAATCAAAAGAAAGCTGGAGTAGTAATTCTCATATCAGAAAAAATAGACATTAGGGCTTCCCTGGTGGTGCAGTGGTTGAGAGTCTGCCTGCTGATGCAGGGGACATGGGTTCGTGCCCCAGTCCGGGAGGATCCCACATGCTGCAGAGCGGCTGGGCACATGAGCCATGGCCACTGAGCCTGCACGTCCGGAGCCTGTGCTCCGCAATGGGAGAGGCCACAACAGCGAGAGGCCCACGTACAGCAAAAAAAAAAAAAAAAAAAAAAGACATCAAATAAAGACTATTACAAGAGACAAAGAGGACACTACATAATGATGAAGGGATCAATCCAAGAAGAAGATATAACAATTGTAAATATTTATGCAGCCAACATAGGAGCACCTCAATACATAAGGCAAATGCTAACAACCATAAAAAGGGAAGTCAACAGTAAAAAATAATAGTGGAGGATTCTAACACCCCACTTTGACCAATGGACAGATCATCCAAAATGAAAATAAATAAGGAAACACAAGCTTTAAATGATACATTAAACAAGATGGGATTAATTGATATTTATAGGACATTCCACCCAAAAACAACAGAATACAATTGCTTCTCAAGTGCTCATGGAATATTCTCCAGGATAGATCATATTGTGGGTAACAAATCAATCCGTGGTAAGTTTAAGAAAATTGAAATCATATCAGGTATCTTTTCTGACCACAATGCTATTAGACTAGATATTAATAACAGGAAAAAAATCTGTAAAAAATACAAACACATAGAGGGTAAGCAATACACTACTTAATAACCAAGAAATCACTGAAGAAATCAAAAAGAAAATTTAAAAAGTACCTAGAAACAAATGACAATGAAAAAAAAAAACCTATGGGATGCAGCAAAAGCAGTTCTAAGAGGGAAGTTTATCACAATACAATCCCACCCCAAGAAATAAGAAACATCTCAAATAAATGACCTAACCTTACACCTAAAGCGATTAGAGAAAGAAGAACAAAAAAACCACAAAGTTAGTAGAAGGAAAGAAATCATAAAGATCAGATCAGAAATAAGTGAAAAAGAAATGACAGAAACAGTAGCAAAGATCAATAAAACTGGTTCTTGAGAAGATAAACATAATTGATAAACCATTATCCAGACTCATCGAGAAAAAAAAAGAAGAGTAAAATCAACAAAATTAGAAATGAAAAAGAAGTAACATGAACATTGCAGAAATACAAAGAATCATGAGAGATTACTACAAACAACTATATGCCAATAAAATGGAAAACCTGAAAGAAATGGACAATTTCTTTAAAAAATGAAACCTTCTGAGCAGAACCAGGAAGAAATAGAAAACATAAAAAGATCAACCACAAGAACTGAAATTGGAACTGTAATTTAAAATCTTCCAAAGAACAAATGTCAAAGACCAGATGCCTTCACAGGTGAATTCTATCAAACATTTAGAGAAGAACTAACACCTATCCTCCTCAAACTCTTCCAAAATATAGCAGAGGGAAGAACACTCCCAAACTCATTCTATGAGGCCAGCATCACCCTGATACTAAAACCAGACAAAGATGCCACAAAAATAGAATACTACAGGCCAAGATACCTGATGAACATAGATGCAAAAATCCTCAACAAAATCCTAGCAAACAGAATCCAACAGCACATTAAAAGGATCATACACCACGATCAAGGGGGGTTTATCCAAGGAATGCAAGGTCTCGTCAATATATGGAAATCAATCAATGTGATACACCATGTTAACATATTGAAGGATAAAACCATATGATCATCTCAATAGATGAAGAAAAAGCTTTTGACAGAATTCAATACCCATTTTTGATAAAAACTCTCCAGAAAGTTCGAGGCATCGAGGGAACTCACATCAACATAACAAAGGCCATATGTGACAAACTCACAGCCAACATCATTCTCAATGGTGAAAAATTGAAACAATTTCCAGTAAGATCAGGAACAAGACAAGATTGCCCACTCTCACCACTATTATTCAACATAGTTTTGGAAGTTTAAGCCACAACAATCAGAAAGGAAAAATAAAAGTAAGCCAAATTAGAAAAGAAGTAAAATTGTCACTGTTTTGGGATGAAATGATACTATATAGAGAGAATCCTAAAGATGCTACCAGAAAACTACTGGAGCTAATCAATGAATTTGGTATAGTAGCAGGATACAAACTTAATGTACAGAAATCTCTGGCATTCCTATACACTAATGATGAAAAATCTGAAAGAGAAATTAAGGAAACACTCCCATTTACCATTTAAACAAAAAGAAAAAAAAAACCTAGGAATAAACTTACCTAAGGAGACAAAACACCTGTATGCAGAAAACTATAAGAAACCGATGAGAGAAATCAAAGATGATACAAACAGATGGAGACATATACCATGTTCTAGATTGGAAGAAACAACATTGTGAAACTGACTATATTACCAAAAGCAATATACAGATTCAATGTAACCCCTATCAAACTATCAATGTCATTCTTCATGGAACTAGAACCAAAAGAGAAATATAGATCAATGGAACAGGATAGAAAGCCCAGAAATAAACCCATGTATCTCAGGTCAATTAATCTATGACAAAGAATGTAAGAATATACAATGGAGAAAAGACAGCCTCTTCAATTAGTGATGCTGGGAAAACTGGACAACTACATGCAAAAGAATGAAATTAGAACACTCCATAACACCATATATAAAAATAAACTGAAAACGGGTTAAAGACCTAAATGTAAGGCTAGACACTATAAAACTCTTAGAGGAAAACGTAGGCAGAACAGTCTATGACATAAATCACAGCAACATCCTTTTGACTCACCTCCTAAAGAAATCGAAATAAAAACAAAAATAAACAAATGGGACTTAATGAAACATAAAAGCTTTTGCACAGCAAAGGAAAACATAAACAACACGAAAAGACAACCCTCAGAATGCAAGAAAATACTTGCAAATGAAGCAAGTGACAAAGGACTAATCTCCAAAATATACAAACAGCTCATGCAGCTCAATATCAAAAGAAAAAACAACCCAATCCAAAAATGAGCAGAAGACCTAAATGGACATTTCTCCAAAGATGATATACAGATTGCCAACAAACACATGAAAAGATGCTCAACATCACTAATCATTAGACAAATGAAAATCAAAACTACAATGAAGTATCATCTCACACTGGTCAGAATGGCCAACATTAAAAAATCTACAAACAATAAATGCTGGAGAGGTTGTGGAGAAAATGGGACCCTATTGTTGGTGGGAATGTAAATTGATACAGCCACTATGGAGAACATTATGGAAGTTCCTTAAAAAACTAAAAATAGAACTACCATATGACATGCTATATGCCCAGTAGTGGGACCCAGTAGCAATCCCATTACTGGGCATATACCCTGAGAAAACAATAATTCAAAAATATTCATGTACCACAATATTCATTGCAGCACTATTTACAATAGTCAGGACATGGAAGCAACCTAAGTGTCCACTGACAGATGAA